>NC_136828.1:13265553-13880833 GCF_951394365.1 Tetrao urogallus
AAGAGCACTCCCAGGAACGATATGAGCTGTTTACAAGAGCAGAATACGGTCCAGAAAATGAGTGGCCAATCCAGGAATGCAAAGACATGCACTTTAAGTGGTACAGAAAAGATGTTTGGCCCGTGTCGTTGCTCTCATCCAAACAACAATATGGGCCTCTGCAGAATATTCAGGCTTCTCTCGTTTAGCTAGCACTTCTGCAGCTAGAAAAATGAGAGAATATTTACTGTGGCAGAAAGACAGAAATTCGCACAGGGATGTGCTAGGAATAGGAATAATTAGCAAACCGCCAAAAGGATAAATACCGAGATGATGCTATTGCATGCCAGCCCCGGAGTGCTTTTCTCCAGAGAAGAGGAGGAGAGCTTGACAGCAGCACATGCTCAAGGACCAGTCAGTGCCACAGAAATCACAAACTTCTAAGACAGTGCATAACAATAAGCTTCAAAAAGAGCATTTGTATGTACGAGTATCTGGTTACCTGGCGCAGGAGGGTACTGGGGGGAAGAGGGAGAGAAAATCCTCAGGGAAACAGTGTGTCAGAGAGTTTTGTTTCCATTTCCGATTGCAGAGTCAAAGGAAAAAGGCTCAGGAGGTCACCTACCCCAGCCCCTGGCCCCAAGGCGAGATCAGCCTGACCCAAACCATTCTTGACAGACGTCGCTGTAACGCAGCCTTCAAAACATCCTTTCCCTGTCCTGTGGCTACAGCCCTCGCCTCCTTGTCCCCAGATGCTGGCCTCACTTCTGCACATTTCCCCTCTGTCTTATCCTCCTCACCCCATGACCGAGGCAAAGCCGTCGCATCGGACCTGCTGCAGCACACCTGAGCGTCTTCCTGAGGAACGAATACATGCGAGAGATTTGCCACAGTGATTGGCTCCCATTCCTGAAAAGCACATTCCAAAGCTGAGACCCAGGAACTACACCTTAACGCCATTTATATCTCTCTGCTCAGAGACCCATTCTTTGGGGAATGAAGAAGCATTCATCTGTTTTTAATTCATTACAATTCTCTCCAACGCAAGGCCTTGAAATATTGACTTTTGCCTTTCCTCTCAAAACCAGCTCTGTTTCTAGAAGACAAAGAAGCAACCTCTGATTCCTTGACACAGATCAGGGAATTTGGGAAAAGGGTTTGCAAAACTGCACCCTGGCTCAAACATCGTCAGTGAAAGGCTCCTGCCAGTCCATATATGAGAATACATCACTCATGAGATACATGGAGAAAAACAGATTTCCACCTGAGCAAAACACAAGCTGCCCCTCCTGAAGACACAGGCAGATAGGATACGAAGGAATGAATAATCAAAGTAACTAGAAGGATCTGAAAATCTGAAAGATTTGTTTTATTCTCCAATAAATATAAAAAAATAAAATAAAATCAGACATTTTCCTCTACCTTGGGGCTTTTCTGTTCCTTCTAGAGATCTGGATTTGGTACTAATGTCTCAAAAGACATCCTCTCTATACCACTGCCTTTACTGACACTGCACTGACAGCAGAGTCGAGGCATAATCTCACCAATCATCATTTCATTGTCTACCAGCTCAGAAGAGTAACTATCTTTTTTCATCCATTCTTTTGTGCTTTAGGATACGTTCAACATGCAGAGAATCTTTGATCAATATAAAAAAAACCACAGAGTTTGATCAACCGGGAAAACTTCCTTCAGCAATTCAGAATATTAGTTCCAGTGCTGCCTAGTAAGTAGATGGAAAAATATCACTGGTGAAAGCACGTTTGTCAGGATGCCATCCCCACCTGCACTGTTTGGTGCAGCAGGCAGCAGCCCCTTTCCCCTTCCTCAGCTAAAGACAGGGGATGTGGGCTAGACATCTGATTCACAGCTCTTCATTATTATTATTAGTAATAATTATTATCATTATGTAGTTAGAAGATGTCTGGAAAGAAAGCCAAACAAACTGCTGTTTACAAAGCAGGTAACATGAGAGCAAAACTCCAGCACTACCAAACTCCAGGTAAATGCACATAAGTGCATGCACACAGGTGCACATTGTGTATAGCCCACCAGCGTCTTCTGCCTCCTCTGGGATACACTGCACTGCAATCAGACAGGCAGGATCCTTCTTTGTAACACTTGCTTATATTTCCCCCTTGTCCCCCAGATACCTCAAAAGGCAGGCATAGTGCAAGCATGCAAGTTTAAAAGACTTAAAATGAGATGAGTTTTTCTAGGGGGTAGTGAGTGATCTCAGTTATTGCCGAAATGAAGCATCACTGAACAGCAGGGTAAATGCAGATCTTCCCCTGTGCTTTTCATGACTGCTTCTGGAAGCTCTGTGTAAAGCTGCTTCTGCTGTACATATCAATATGCGTGGCTGCTTTGGGGACTGAAATGTGCGCTTCCAAAATCAGAAGCTCATGTCTCCACACACCTTAATTTAAAGAAGCCTGCTGCCCGTGCAGGTATAGAATCCATTCCGCTCCACTGATTGTGCAGGAGCTGACACAGAAGCAGAAACTGCAGGTGTTCAAATGTGTGGGACTGAGTGCAATTCCCCTTCCTCTCCCTTCTTTTGAGATACTGATGGGGAGAGTGGACGTGGGATGGGGAATGAACAGATGTCACTGTCCCAGTGCTAAGTGGTGGGGCGCGATGCCTAGGATGCTTTTGTTCCCATCCAGCAAACGCGAGGCTTGTACAGAAAAACAAATGAGTCATGGTATGTGGAGAACAAAAAGTTCTGGGAAGCTCCTGTCACTAATTCACTTTGCAGATAAAAAAAAATAAAACACTTAATGCAGAAATAAGGTTTGATTCATCCCTGAGATAGAAACTTGCCTTGATGTACGGGAGCTGAAAGATGAAGAGGTACTTAACAGCACTACAGAGCGGCTCCCAGCACCAACATTAACATGGTCAAGGCTGTTGCCACAGCAGGGAGGAAAGGACTCACAGTGATTAAATAAGCAGGAGAGACAATTAATGAAGTGCTGCAGTGATGGTTTGTGCTGTTTTTTAAGGTTTCTTCATTAAGGAGCTGTACCGCTGTACTGCTGTGGCTGTTTTCTGCCCAGCCTTTCTGTCCTGGATTCGCCTGTGCTCCTGGACGAGCAGTGAGCATTTTTGCCATGCCAAGCCCATGAAATCTGTCATCTTTCCCCTTGACGTATCCCTCGGAGGCTCAGCCTTACACTGCCTGCTGGTCATAAATTGCAGACGTGAAAAATGATCCAGCTGCAGAAACTATTTTTGAAAAAGCAGTCAGTGCAAGCAGAGCTCAGTGTGAGCCCAGGTACTGTCAGCCTCTCAGGAGAAAGGCTACAGAATGTTGTCTGCAGAGAAGGTTTTTCAATATCTAACATTTTTTGAGTGCAGGAGGAAAAATGGGTGTGAAATTAGAAGTCTGAAGCATTTCTTCTGCCCTGAGAATGATTTTAAATATGTCTGCGGTCATTAAAGGCAGGGATTTAAAGGAACAATAACATTAAGCGTATCAGAAGCATCACAGAGCTCAAATTTCTTGGATTTTTTTTCTTCTTTTTTTTTTCCCTGCACCTGATCTAAATGCCATTGGAACCCCAGGTTCACAATAAGTTGGAAAATTAATTACTCTGAACCTGATTCATTGATACGTAACATTTTCTTTTTGGTCATTACTTTTACTCATTTCTAGTGAGCTTGTCTTCAAAATATCTCAGGAAGCAAGAAAACAGCAGCCCCATTTTTTCAGCAAAAGCTGCAAAACACGGAGCTATTAAGGATTCAGCTCTGCCCAAAGCAAAGCACTCTAGCCTCATTAAGCACATGCTTAACTTTGGGCACGCATATAGTCAGTGAACTATGCTGTCCTTGACAGTCAAGCGCAGACTTAATACTTCCTTGGAGCTCTTTTGTGCTCAGCACTTTGCAAGAACAAGGCAGTGATGAGCAAGATCCCAGGAGCAGCTCTCCCCCTTTGCTTCCAGAATCCGTGCTGTTCTCTCTTTTTTCTTCCACCCATGACAAGAAGTACTTTGGGAAAAGCACGTAATTGCACCAAAAGTACAAATCAGCTTTGGCCATGGGCGTTAGTGGCATCCAGAAGTCACCTCTCAGGCTGATATCTGGCTGACTTCCAATGCCCAGATAACAGCAGCATCCAAAGCACTGCAAGACTGACCCCGTAATTTCCTTTCAGTCCAAGGAGATGTTGGGTGAAGCAAATACTGGTGGCATGGGGATGCCGTGGAAAGACTGTAATTCAGCTGGCATCTCTTTTCTCTCCCTCAGATGAAATGTTTGCAGCTCTTGAGGTGGTGTAACGGGATAAAATCTAATGTGACAGCACCTCTCTATTAGCCATACAATGAGGCCATCATTTTACAGTGGCTTGTAGGAATAATTAAAAGGGGCTGCAGCCATGAAGTTTCAGCATGATCTCATGGGTGAGCTGTACACCTGCATTTGTTCAGAGGAGTTCCGCTTCCTCGTGGACCCCAAAGAACTATAACTTACATCACTCCATCCTCGCTCTCCCTCCCCATGCAGACACCAAGTACTTCTGGCTCGTATTCACCATCTATCAGTTGAGAACTATGGGACATTCCTTTTCACTGAATCAGGCTCCTAAGATTTTTGCAGATAAATCAATATTGTCAAAAATGATTAGGAGGACAGATCTACAAGTGTGAACTGAAAGATTAATTGAAAAAAAAGGCACAAAATTCCCATTTGTGGAGCAAGCACTGCACTGCCCAGCTGCTGCCAGCTGAGGCTCTCCAGCTCTGGATGTTGCTCTCCTCCCTGAGGCAAACCGAGCAGCGTCAGAGCAGCACAGAGCACCTGAGGACGCTGTGCCTCATCCTGGCGCTGGGTTATTCCGTCAGAGAACTGCAAGTTTTGCTTTTCCATCGTGTTTCAATCCCAGATTCCAAGAATAATTATGCCACAGAGGATAGCAGGCATGTGGTTACTGTGAGCTAATCGCTCCCCAGGGCTGAGTGTTTCTAATTCCTCGGAGGTGTGATTTCCCAATAAAGCACACGCACCCCTGAACTCCTTAGTGCTGCTATTAACATTCCTTAATGTGTGGCAAAGGGTGATGTGCCTCTCTGAGCTGGATAGAAGATGTAATTGACTGTTTCAGACTACTTTGTGGTTACAAAAGAAATGGGAATTGCTTTGATATGGTGAGGTATTTCATTGCCCCAGTAAAGGAAACTATTCCACCTCCCTGCTCTTACTTTTCTCCCAAGTTTTACTCCTTTCTCATTACTACTCCTCCCTCAGCAACCACGATCTCTGTAAGGACCACTGAACTTATTCTGTTCCCTAAGCTGGCTCCGTGGTCCATAAGTAACCTTTTTTTTTTTTAATACTCTTCATTTTTTTTAAATGTATTCTCTTCCCCAAAATAATTTTGCCTAACCAAGGAACACAGAAGGGCACTTTTCTGCTCATTGTTTCTCTGAGTAGGATGGGCCCAGACTCACGTTGCTGACTGGCACCAGCCCCATCCCACTGCTGAGTCAAGGAACTGGGCAGCACGTTTCTGAGGCTGCTTTCATAGATGTGTCATGAACACGTTGCTCTCTGCCTTGGTTGATTATATATTGCATAAATCATAGGATTACATAGCTGGAAAAGACCACTATGTTGTCCAATTGTCGAGCCATCCTCACCATGCCCACTAAACCATAACCCTAATGATATATTATGGGATAGGAGACCTTTTTTTTTTTGGCTATTTCACAGATCAGTTGTTTTGCCTTACGAAACTATGAAAAGATCTCTCACTTTCCTCTTCGAGGCTGGAAACTCTCAGTGCTAATCCATGTTTTATATTAAGAGCACTGCATGACTCACAGATTGGATTGGAAATTACACATCAGGGTCCTTCTAGCTTGTGAATGTCTGGATAAGGAATGGGTTAATGGTCTGCAGCCCCCAGGGAGTCCCTGTGCTACTCCTGGGGGAAAATCGAGCTGTATTAGCATCTCTTCCCTCTCATGCCTTTGCACAGGGAAGGAGCATCTTAATCTGGCCTCTGCATGGGCCCAGTACTGGAGGCTGCAGTGGAGTGAGAGAAGCAGAGCAGCACTGCTGCCCATGCAGCTACAGCCCCTGGTTTCATCCTGCCTAAAAAGGGAAAACCTGAAGCTGATGGTTTTGCATTCATTGCAAGGGCAGTAGAAGCAGGATTTTAAAAGTGCTCGGTATTCTGGTTGTGGATTCCCTGTCCCTGGAGGGGAACTTAGTTTAGCCTAATTTAAACCTGTGAGCTTACCCACGTTCAGGTTGTTCAGTAAGATAAGGAGAGGCTATGATAGAACAAGGGCTGGTAATGAAAGCAGAGCCCAGGAAAACAGTGTGGGAAAGAGGAGAAGAGCAGAGGATGAGAGGGGGGGAAAGTTGTGCGAAAGATGTGCAGTAAAACACTGTGTGAGACGTCACCACTGCCAACTTTTTTATGGACCTAATTTACAACATGCAGCTGCTTTTCTCCAACTGTGCATGTCTGGCTGCTTCTCCTTGAATTTTTAACTGTGTTTAAATGTCAACAAAATATGAAGCTTATCTCCTGTACAGTCTGATAAATATACGCGCTCAACTCACATGTGTTTTGCGGGAGCCTGATTTCAAAGACAGGACAATGTTTTTCCAAAGCAAGAGACCTTGTATTTCACTGTTTTCCTACCTTTTAATGTGAACTGTGAGGACGGGTATATGGTGTAGCAAAGTGATCCCAAGACTTAATCACTGAACCTCACTGTTTCTTTCCTTTAGTACTTTAGTACCCTGGGTCTGATCCAACTTTCCTTGTGCTTAGTGAAAGGTCTCAAACTGAGGTTATGGTGACCTGGATCAGGAAACACAGAGCCATAGGAACCAGCCTGCCCATGCTGAAATTCAAAGGCCAGCAAAGCCATGGGAAAAGCCCTCTCTGACTTCAGAGGAGTATGGATCAAATGCAGACTGAAGGGAACGACACAAACAAGCCAGCTATGATAGCAAACTCCCCATTCTTGTCTGTGTCTGAATGTGGGGGAAAGAAGACATAACATCTGCTGCTAGCGTTCAGTGTAAATATGTCCTTGGCATCTTCTGTAGCTCTTACTAATAGGAAGGCAGATGTTGTCAGATTAAGCAAGAGTAGGACATAGCATCTCAAATTAATATTGGAGTCTTTACTCTGCACAAAACACACTGCGTGTTTGACACTTTCAGGACTCAGATCATAGATAAAGAGGGATGTGCAGGCCTTCTTGTACTTCAGTATAGATCCCTGAAATTCCCTCACCAGCTGCGGCCAGTAGGCTGCTATTACCAAATGCCCGAGTAAATTCCAGTAAAGTTGAGTGAAGATCTTCATTTTATCAAAGTACTGATAAGAATGAAATCTGCATTTTTTGCCTGGACACACTGATTTCCATGCAGCTCACAGGCAAAGACTTCATCGGCAGAAATGCTCAACAGCAATATGAACGTCAAGGAAGTGTTATAGGATTAGTTGCAGACGGTCAGACTACCTTTGGACTGAATCAGCTTCTTGGTTGAAACAAGCAGAAGAGGTAAGCAGAGGAAACAATAAAGTGGGTTTGCTCACCTACCAGCAAAAATAACCAAAGGATGGAATGCAGGATCAAATTTGCAATTCTCTATTCTATGCATAGGTGAGAGTTATTTAGTTGTGCTTACAAATATTAGCTTCACCCCTTGATATTCAGCACTGCACACACTGGAGCCATCCCATCCTATCAACGACAGCCTTACATTGGAAATTTCACCTCCATAACTGCTGTGTGGTCCAAGAGGATGAGATGAAGTCTCCGCAGATCTTGGGGCATCACCAGCTCCTGCCCCACCACCCATCCCTTCTCTAACAGGGAACAGAATATGGAACATTGTGAGCACTGAAAACGAAACAAGACACTTTGGGAAAGGCCTATAAAAAATAAGAACTCAATTGTTCTTAATCTCTTACAACCCAAGGAGGGTAAGAGGAAAAGAGATCAAAACACACCTGACATATTAATCTTCTGGCTCTGTGCTATTGGAAGGCATTGGAGAAACCTGTACAGACCAGATTAGACTTAAGAAGTCTCAGACGGAGCTGGAAAACGTGCTTTCCAAAAGCTCTGCACTAAGTACAGATTGCTTCACAGCTTGCTGGAAAGGATGAGGAGCAATGGAGCATTTAGTGCAGCATCAGCCCAATTTCTCTCTCTAAATCATCTTCATTGGAAACCACTTGTGAAGTCAGGTCTTTGAGGACATATTTACAGTTACAGCTCTTCTTTCCCAGCATACAATAAGCCTAGAAATGATTCTCCATATTGGATTTCCTCCACAGCGAGCACACAAGCACTGCGGCTCAAACCTTCATGCCAACAGCCAAACTTGGATATGACCATAACAGTTCAATCCTGCCATTAGGTACATGCTTGCTGCTCCCAGAGCCATAGCAAAACTTCCCCTACATCTTGTAGTGTTGATTTTGCTAATGATTAATGTGCAGTTTTGTAAGTTTAATGAAGACGCTGTTTCCACTTATCTACAGGTCAGATGGCAACTGCAAAACAACTTACTTACTAGATGGCTGCAGAGTCCCTGCTGATACATCTGCTTATTCATGCACAATGTGCATTTCCAAATAGATGACCGTATTAAATTATATGCTTCTGCCTTATTATTTCATGAGTTTAATGGCTTTCCATGCATTTCATAGTAGAAAGAAGGGGTAGTCACTCATGCTAATGACATGCTGCTTTACATCTGCATCTCTAATGTTTGCAGAATTTCCTTCTGAAGCTGTATCAACGAGCAATTGACAAAAACTGATGATTTTTGTCATGAAAGGAAAGGTTAGAAAGCAGATAGAGGCCCTTTTTCCTAGGACAATGAATTCTTTTGGCTTTTTGAGCTGTTCTGACAGATCCAACAAAAACTTTACATCCAAGAGCCTCGTGTTTGGCTGAACTCACTCCTGTACAAAGTTCCTTTGTACCAGCTACAGCTAACCCCAGCTCTGGAAATTAATCCATTCCAAAACCTTGGGGCAAACAAATACATGCACTCGGTGCGGGCATTGTACTTTAAGGATGGAAAAACTTTACGTGGGTTGCCAGGAGCAGCCACGCATCCCTTACAAACCAGGGCTCCCAGCTGGCCAAAGCCGGCCGTCCTCAGAACATAGCTGGAAGGGAGAAGGAAAGCACAAAGGCACACAGAGATGCTTTAGGGAGAACAAAATCTAGTTCTGAGCCGCAGCTCATTGATCTGCAATTAGCCAGGCAGAAGCGGGGATTCTGCTTCTCCTCCATAGACACTGAGCCTGGAGACACAAAGGTTGGAAATCAGACCTGGGAACAGTCTGAGCCGCTCTGTGCAGCAGTGCCACGTGACAGGAGGATATTCTGCTCCTGTAAAAATGCACCCATCACTGTACTGCTATTTCAGTAAAAAGGACTGAGTCACTTCCAGCTCAGAATGCGACCAGCCCATAAACAGTTAGATAAACTCTTTCTGGGCTCATAATGTACTCGATTTCCATTTGTAACACGTACGAAAGCTCTGTTTATGCACAAGGAATGCCTACAAATGGTAGATGGTAAATCTACCTATCATACCAAACACTCCTACCTTGCTGAGAAAAGGGACACGACTGTGCCTTTACACACAGCCTGATCCCTGCTGCCTCAGCACTGCGGGAACAGCCACCAGTTTTGCAGTGGAGATATTTTAATGTCTGCATCGCATATTTCAAAGAGCAACACGTGCTCTCAAACAAAAACAAGACTGTGAGGAGTTTATGGGGACCTCGTCATTCCCAAATTGCTCAAATGAAGTTTTATTTTCTCTAAGGCTCTTGGAGGTGGATGTTTGGAGCGGCACACAAAGCTGCAGAGCTCTCCATTTCCCTTCACTTCAATTTGCACCTCTGAGTCCTAAACCTCGGCCATAAATTCAGAGCCCACTTTAATGGATCACAGTTTGACTACTGCGGTGTTCAGTTAAACAACGGTCTCATTCCATGCTGTAATTACTGCAAACAATTTCATTGCCTGAGCTGTGCTTTGCCGTGTTATGTATTGGCTGATGCTGCTCCTGTCACTGTTCATCACATGAATATTCTCTTTACCTGCTGTGTCTGTGTGTGCCTGAAAGAACCGTGGCATTTCTAATGGCATAATTTCCTAGGAAGAACTGAAAAGCAGCACAGCATGGCCTGCATTATTTATATGCCGAGTCCTACAAATGGCAAGGAAAAGGCTGTCGTTTTCCTGGAAATAAGTACATTCATTACACCGAAGCCTTGTGCATAATAGACTCCATGTCACCGAAGGAATTTAATTACTACCTAGAAAGTATCTTCATTTTGCTAAATTTGTGTCAAAAAAAACTGTCTAGACGCATTTTAATTCAAAGACAAAGGATTCTGTGCCCGCCCTCAAATACCCACACTGATAAGTCCCAAAACACGCCCAACTGCTGCAGTTAATCAGTAGAAAATTTGTAGCGTTTTTACAGCATGAAATAAATTGTAGATCGAGCCAATTGGGAATACTAATGACAGGAGCCATACAAATTTAGTAACATCAATTATAACTAAGGGGAAAAGATTTGCACCGCAGATCAAGTGAATATTTTGCAACTGTTTCGCTTCGTTTGAGGCTGTGATTCCTGAAGATGATGTGGGAGATGATTTGTCAGGAAGGATGTTCAGAACATGCACTGGGCAGCCGTGCAGTCGTGGTGCTCCTGCTGAAGCTGCAGGATTAGCTCAGACAGAAGAGCGCAGCATCGCTGAGCACACCTGACAAACCCCCAGGCCCTGGGGAATTTTCCACATCGTGCCAGAACCCATCATAAAGACCCTGAATTTGGATGAAGCCTGGGGATGATGTGCTAGGTGGAGCCCTCAGCAGTGATGTGATACAGGGATTTGTTTTCACGCAGTCCCCACGCACGGAGCAGCGCACTGGCCATGCTCCACAGGCACGCTGTCATATACAGTAAGATTAATCTCACGACATCACTGTCATTCAACATTTTTTTTCCTAAAAACCTGCTTTCGCAGGGCCTTCCATCCTGAGGTAATCTCCACTGAATGCATTGAAACGGGGGCTTGGGCAGGGGGAAAAGTTAGAGAAAAGAAGAGCGAGTGCCAGGTTCACATCTCCTTCCTTTCCTTCTCCCCATGATATGGAAATTAAATCCTTGCCCCCCAAATAAACAAATCGGTGGGTTCTAAAATGATAAATCTGAATGATTTTGTTTTCACCCTGATGCAGAGCACACCGCCAAAAACTGTGTATGGTTGTAAAAGCATTTCCCCCCCAGACAGAGGTCCTCACACTGCACCTGCCGCAGCCCCGCTCTCAGGACAGGCACTCTTTGGTCACAAGGTGGTTAAATTCCACCTCTCCTCGACACAGAGGAGCTCTCCCTGCTCAGCCTACAATGTTCCAGCCAAATAATGCTTTGCTAATGATGTCTGCAGTTAGATGACAAATCAGGCTATTTAAATTGCTTCAGCACATACATCCTTTCCAGGCAGGGTATCCAGGTAACCATTCTGCCACGGCGTTGAGGTGGGAGGGAGAAAGCGATAGCTTATTTCTTCAGCTAGGTGGAAAATTAATCCCAAAGAGATTTGTCTGGTTTGTTATGGCCAATTTGAAGAAAATCAATTTTAAAATGATTATTTTAAAATGTATTTTAAAATGTGTAGTTATGCAAGAAGGGACAAAATAATTGTCCTTGAAAAAATACAATTATGGCTGGGTTTGTTCCTACAAATAATTAAGGATATTTTAAAGCCTTCTGTAGGAAGGTTTTCTGTCCTTAATGCATGTTAGCATCATCATCCTTCAAAGCACAGGTAAAACATGGGTGCAGAACTTCAGGTGCAACTGCCAGCCACCCCTTTTCAATAATACTAACTAAAATAAATACTAGATTCTCCTTTTCTCTGCTCCCCCCCCCCCCAGAGTGAGCTCAATAATCACTCTGTTTGGTAAAGCAGTGGAAATATTCAGACTGTTGTTGGTGCTGGAACTGTCTCTTGTGACACAGACTGTGTTCAGCTATTCCCTCTATCTATTACACAGCAAAATACAGACAACTTCTGATACCTCTTTCCTTGCAAACTGCTAGGAAAAATATGGCTCATTTTTTTTTCTTCTAAACAAGAGAAGAAATGTTTTCCAGCACTCCCTGAGGACGCGTTTAACCAGAAGCTAAGTGAAATGTAGACATAGATGCAGAAGTTTAGGTTCTTTTCATAAAAAAAGAAGGAAAAAAAATAAGAGTCAAGGTGTCATTGTGTTTTAAAGCACTGCTGGCCTTTTGATTACTCTTAAAATCAGATCAGATCACAGAGAAAATACAGCAGGTGACTGGCTAGGGAAGGTCACATTGCAGAAGAATGCAGGTGGTCTCATTTTTTAACAGCTCATGTAATAGAAGCACAAATCTTCCAGCCACCAAAGGGCCTCTCCTGGCTTGGCAATTGCCACCTATAATATCTGATGAACTCCGATGTCTCACTGCTCAAGGATAAAATCCCAGCAGGCAGGGGCTGAAGGAACAGCTACACAGTCAGAGGGAAAAAATTGTGTATTATTACTGCAGCCACTTATTTTATTCACCAGAATTAAAACCTCTTCACAGATAAAAGTGGGGATTTTTTTCATCCCACAAAGCAATTTTAGATTTCTATAGAATCACTCAAAAGCAATTAAAATCCCGCTCCTGTTGATGGATTTGTATTCCTTGCTCACAGTGATGTCAGGCTTCAAAACTCAGGGCTGCTGAGTGTAATTCTTTGGGTCTTTGGAGTCATTGCTGAGAGCTAGAAAATACCTTCCTTATGTTCACAGATAGTAAAGTTCTCGGTAATATCAAAACAGTTGGAAGAATGTTATCTCTTAAAATCCAGAAGATACTGCAATAAGGACTTTGTGCAATTCATGCGGTCCAATACACTGCAATCCCACTTTTTATCGTGAATTTTTAGGATAAGGGAGAGAAGAGAGAAACCAATAATCTCGTAAGAGCACAGTTAGGTAAGAGGGACCACGAAGCATTTCCAAATGGTTGTATAGGGTCCAATATTAGACACAAAACTTCGCACAACCATTAGCAAAATGCCCATCAGAGGTGATAGCTGTCGGCTTGTTAGCACCACTGACATCTTATCAAGACTGGCATTGCCCCAAGAACTCGTGAAGGCTCTGATATCTGTGGATAAACAGGACGACTCCTTCTCTTAGGCCACATATAGTCCACAGGTTGGCCGCATTGTTGTTCCTTGAAAGGCGAATGCAGACAAAGTTAAATAAAGCAATCGCCATCCCATCGCCTGACATGTAATGTTGTTAGAGGCACAACTGGCAGAAGATATGGGCTGGCTCAGAATGATCAGAGCAAAATAACATCTTCAAGGACACCAGCAAAGTCCAGCTGAAGTCAGCAGGAGAGGCACCGGCCCCTCGTACAGCTCTGGCTGCTGCAGGACTCCGATCTCAGCACAGCTGGGGCTATGGCAGACAGAGGGGAGGTCACCACACTGCAGCTAACCTGGAGGAGAAATAATGTCTTTTCTGTCCTAATTTCGGTTTGAAACCTTCTGTAGGATGGCGAGCCTTAAAGGAGCTATGTAACCATCCACGGACACAGCTGGGCTGTACTGTACACAGAGCCTGAACCCTTCCCAACCTACGCAGCAGGCAACAAGGAGATGCTCAAAGGCAACGACAGATTTATTTCTACACCTTTCTCCTCCTCTACATTCAGAGGAATAGATACAGTCTCGCTCCTGCAGACCATGCAGCGGGTTTGAACTGCGGCAGTCAGGAAATAAGGGTGGTTCAAGGAGGGGCAGTGAACGCGGGGTCAGTCCTCCAGCCGTGCCTATGGGCTCCTTCAGCCCCGAGGCAGAGGGCTGTGGGGCACTGCGGAATGGCAGGCTGTGCTCATAGGGAGACGGAACCCAGGCCTGAGAGGAGCTCCTCTCTATCTCTCTTCCTTCAGATTAGGGAGTTAATTAATAACAGTTAATTAATGAGCTGTCAATCACCATGGAACGCCAGTCTGCGTGAGGGCAGTAAGCATTAAGGCCTTCCCTGGAGTTACGCTCTAAAGAAAGCCCTCTTAAGCACTCCTTGCGCCCCGTGGAGGATGTGGCAGTGCTGTGACCCGATGGATCGCTGCTGGTGGGAGGCAGCCCTCAGCAGCAGCCGCCTCACAGAGCTGACCCAACACCTGCAGCACTGCGGCCTACAGGCGCTCAGCAGCACACACAGCAGTGCCATGTCAGCCAACAGCAAGGAATAGCCCTGCGCTGCAGGGTGTGCGAGCTGCAGGACGGCTCCGCTGCCACCTCCTGCCCAGGGAGGGCTCTGGGCTCCCACCTGCCCTGTCAGAGCATGGGCTGCACCTCGGTGTGCAGGGGCACCTCTTTCTCTCTCTTTCTGCCTCAGAAAATTAACCAGAATTAAGTGGATCTGGAGACGCTTTCCAGCCATGAATACTAACAGCATTCCCCGCAGAGAGATGGAGAACAACACCACAGCCTCTCTTCTCTTCAGTTTCCTTGAATCAATACTGCTCGAACCCAGCACGTCAGCAGCCCCATGTTAGTGGTGCTGGATGAAGCTGTGGGGGCACATCACCCCGCTACAAAACAACCCGCGCCCCAACCAGAGCCCCACACCGTGACAGCTCTTCCCCCGGTGACTTCACAGGACTGGCATTTGGCCGAGGAGTTCTGCCCTGCCTCCCCTCTGCCAGATGAACATCCTGGGCTCTTGGCTGCCAGGCTGTCCATGCCCATCTGCTCGCGTGGCACAGCGCCCGACTGCAAGTTGTCAGACAATTTCACGGGTGCCAAAAGAGCCTGGGTTTGAATAGGTGGCCTGGATATGCTGCAAAACCCTGCTTTTCCACGTGGCCTCACTGAGTGCCAACAGAGCGGGAGCCCCGGGGGCCTCACACCTCCTGGAGACACACATTGCAGGTTGACGCTACCCTGCACGGCTGTAGCAAAACAACGGAGGCTTCACCAGCGCTTTGGGCAGTGTTGGTACCTCAAGTGCTACAGAAGCATATAAAATGCAACTTCTGTCCTAAAACACCCAAGGCACAGTGGAACGACTTCAAGGCACCATGATGCAGTAGGCAGCCTGAAACAGCTGACTGTGAAGCTAAGAAGAGAGAGGAGCAGAACTCTGCGGCTGCCGCCGGCGGTGACAAGTAGGTCAGGCAGAGCAAAAAGGGCACGTTTTGGGCTTAACTCCCAGTCACCCAGCTCCTGTACCTGAGGCCAGGAGGCTACAAAAATAGATGGCTTTAACTCAGAGCTGGCTTGGAGAACAGGGCAATTAGGCAGACAATGAGGAAGGGAAGCTCTCCTCTCTTTTGGCAGTCTCTTTTGCTGGTGGTGGAGACCTGAAATGTTAGGTTGGCTGCTGGTGTGGATGGAGGGAGAAGTTGGGACCATGTCGTAAAGGACAGCCACCTTGCCCTGGGCTGGCACAAGCCCTCCTGGATGTGCCATATCCTTATGTCAGCATCAATCTGTGGTCCCAGCCAGGACCCACATCTCAATCTTATGCAGAGAAAACAGAATTTTGCTTTAAGCTGCCTCTGCCATCAGCAGCCCCAGGAGGCAGAGCTGGCAGCACCGTGCTCCCCTCCTCCCCGCACAAAACCTGGGCTTGCAACATGAAAGGCTGAAAAACCTCTGGGTTTTAGGCCCTGGGAATCAGATTTTCTGCTTCATAAATCCCTAAAGAATTGGATGCAAAAGAGTCTTGTTTGAAAATTTTGCACAGATTGTCATATTGCGGCGATTCAGGCAGACACGAAATACAGAGAAATACAAACAGGCCAGGTAGAAAAGCTCTTGTTGTGCATCACAAGATAGAACCAAACAAAATACAAATAGGTTACACCAAAAACTAAAGACAATAATAATCAAAACAGCTGTATCTTCCCTAAACCTACAAATTAATTCGACAGCATCTCCCTTACTGCTTCATGCCAACACATCGCAGCAGCTCAGAATTCATAGACCAACTGCAGTGTGTGGCACTGCTGCCCTGAGCAGTCCCCATGCACAGCTGTGGCACTGCTCATTCTCTGGCCCGCTGAGCAGCCCTGCATGCAGGACTCAGACCTCCTATTAGCAAGGTTTACAGAAGAGGCTCGAAATGCTAACAGGATCAGCTGGACTCTGCTGCTGGGAAAGATCTGGTTTAAGCGCCGGGTGGGGTATTTTGTTATCCGCAGCGCATAATGCAGCTCTTTAAATTGCTTCTATTTACAACAGTTTTGCTGTGCTCCCTGCTCCCTAGCTCCCACACATTTGCAGATGCTATTTACTCTGGGTTTCTGCTATTTCTTCACATGTAAATTAATCTTTCAGGCTTTCTCACTTCCATTTGCCCACATGCA
Source organism: Tetrao urogallus (assembly GCF_951394365.1). Taxonomy (NCBI): domain Eukaryota; kingdom Metazoa; phylum Chordata; class Aves; order Galliformes; family Phasianidae; genus Tetrao; species Tetrao urogallus. The sequence continues at coordinate 13,281,961 of NC_136828.1, forward strand.
GAATATTACAGTGGGGTAGAAAATGTTAAGTTAGAAAGAATAAGTAATAAGACTATTGAACCAGACACTGAAAATGAAAATTAAATAAAAAAAAAAACAACCAACAACTGGAGGTGCCCAGCATGTCTTCAAGCTGTTATTAGCAGCTATTAGGCCTATTTTAAACATACATTGTTTGTTTACAGCAGTGAGTCACCAACAGCACCACGCCAATGGCATAATCGGGATGAACTCCGTGCTCTTTCTCTTCAGCATCTCAGTTCACAAAAGCTTCCCTGTCTCTCTTTGCAAGACAGGTCACTTCAGCTGCAGGTCTCCCCCAGTGTGACCACGCTGACACCTTGTCACTGACCATGGGACCTCAACTGCTGCCCTGCGGCAAAGCACTGAAGCTGGTTCATCAAACTCAATTCACCGGCTGCTTATTTCCTGCCCCTTCCCACAGATGTTTGCAGGGAGCCGGCCCTAACACGAGGTATGTGCAGAAATGCTGAGAGCTGCAACGAGGTGATTGTTAGAAGAGCAAATGAATTTCCAGTCTCAGCAGCAGTGGCTAAATCCCCACTGTGTCCTCCAAGCGGTTGGGATGCCTGGACCACAGGGACCAACGATGCTGCTCCATAAATACCTCCCAGATCTACTCCTCCCAAGGGAGGAGGTGAGCACGACACAACTCATTGCCAGGACAAACCTGTGCGTGCAGCTCTGGAGATAAAACACTGCACACAGCCCAATGACTTCAGCCTCTGCTTTATGCCACAACTCCTGCACAAATCATTTTCCCTTCCTGAATTTTGGTCTCTTGAACCTAGTTTAAGGACTATAAATTGCAGAGCAATGGAGAAAAATTCCCATGAAATATTTCAGGGTAGCATTATCTGCATATCCCACTGAAAACATTTTCAACACATTCTTTTTGCTTAGATTTACTAAGGGCATATTACCTCACTGCGGCACCGAGTCCCCTGTGTGCCAAGCCCTGTTACTTTGCAGTAAATCACAGCTTATACATTTCATGCCAGCTCTTCCCTCAGTAACATTTGCTGCTTTTCTGTACTGCCAGCACAGGGCAAGATGTGTTAGACAGGAAAAGGAGAAACTAAAAATGAGTCTCTAATTAAAAGACAGATCTGCAGGACTGTACTTCTTGGTATGAGGAAAATTAAAATGGAGAAATAGCTTGATTAAAATCAGACTCTGAAAATGCCTCTTTCTTAATACACTGCATAAAAAAATAGCTGCAGCAATATCTGATTGTTAAAGAAGAAAAAATACAGCAGCATGTCTCTGTTCCTAAAGACTAATTAGCGACATTCTCTAAGCACTAAGATAGAAAGCTAATCAATGGCTTCACACATGCAGACACTTTACTGTGAAATATGACTGCCCACCCAGCTCTCTCTTAAAAAGGTGATGAGGGACACTGTGGTCATTCGTGTACAAGACAAGAGCCCAAAATGGACACTGAGCATCATATGCAGAATAAATCCTAAAAACAAGGCGAAGAAAAATGCAAGCCTTGGATTATTCATGCAAAAGCCTCCAGTCTCAGAGACCTCCAAGGGCTGCAGAATTAAGTCTTCACCTGCCAAGAGCTGAAGCTGCCAAGAGGACGTAAGGAGTGGGAGAATTTTGGAGAATTCACCATCAGTGGCAGCAGGGGGCTGCTCAGCACTCTGCCCCTGTTATGGGATGGGGCAGAACCCCAGGAGGTGTGGCATCCTGCACAACAGCACTGCTTTGCAGGAGGAAGCTCTGCTCCCAGCAGCACCAGGTCACACCATTCAGCACAGGGCGGCTGGGCATGGGACAGTACAACAGAGCTGCTGCCAAAAAGAGGAAAAGAGGTTTGTTTTCCTCTTTCTGGCTGGTGAAATGCCTCTGACAGTGGTCCCTACAGGCCCTAATCCAAGCAGACAACCTTTGAGCTACCTGGACTTTTCAGACTTTGACTCTGGGGTCATTTCATAAACACACTTGCAGAACTGGAGAAGAGATTGCTCTTGGGCTGGATGGGATTGATCAATATTTCAGGCAGCAGTTGCTGAACTGTGGCAAGGGGGAACGCGGTGCACACTGGCAGACAGAAGACTGAGTTTCATTACTGTCCAGTGCTATCAGTCAGCATCAATCCCCATCCAACTCTCCATGAAGTCACTGCAAATTTTCCTATTTGCATAAATGAGATTTGGACCACCGGCACTGCTGAGTGCTAAAGTACAATTTGCACTGAGATATTGCAGGATGGTTTGGTGAACAGGATTAGCTAGAAAAGAGAAAAATAATTCATGCATAATACACAACACGTTGAAGTGTTGTGAACTGAAATACTACACGGCAACCTCTACTGTCTTCATTAAATCCCACATTCAGATCTCACACAACTCAAATATCAAGTGATACAATTCATCTAGCTTACTCCAGGCTCATTCCTGAGCTAAATGGAAACAGAATCTGCCTGTCAATCTGAGCGAGGTAAATATTTCAGCAGGGATTTGGTAGGTAAGGATTTGAATATATCTTTATAAAGACAAAAGTCTTACGTATGAGGTCCACAGAATATCTGATGATGGTTTGGCACTTCCAGCAGCAAAAAAAAAAAACAAAAAAGCATTTATTCTCCATGATGTTACAAAACATCACTTCTCTTGGTTTTAAAATGCACTTCCTCTAGCTGAATACTGGCATTACTAACCCCAGCCTTCCACCCAGCTCATTCATCCTTGGGTCTCCAACAACCCACCTCGTGCCGAAAGAGAGTTCTTAGGGGAGCAGCACAGTAACACAGCTCAGCAGCACAACAGAGCAACAAAACCCAATGGCTGGGTTTGCACTTTGACCAGTGACTGCTCTGCTGGATTTCACGCAGCACATTCCAGCCTGCCCAAGTGTTAATCCTGGAAGGCTTCTAGAGTAGCAGCTACTGTATGCATATCTCACTTCTGTAGCAGCTCAGAGAAAACACTGCAATTTGATTTAATTGCCACGTTGACTTATAACAGCATGTTTATACTGGATGCCTGCCAGCTGAAATGCAACAGGTTTGCAAAATGTATTTCCTCAAAACAGCATGATATGCAATGTAATAAGGAAAGCAATCTTCCAGCCACCCCGATGCTAAGTTCATTTTGACTCCTCTGACTTGAACTGTGTCTTGACTTACGACTTGACTAAGTCGTAAGAATTACGCTGAGCTAATTGGTACGATGATCAGGCCTGGAGGCTGCTTTTCACAGGTACAGCAGTTACACTGCAGCTTCCAGAAGGGGATCTAACGGTAGGAAATGAAGACGATTAACAGTTGTTTGTAGCACGGGGGTTGTTTGCCCTGTTTAATAACCCTATCAAAAGATGCATTATTTGTTGAGCACTCCTAAAAGGAAATCAAAGAGAAACTCCAAGAAGGCTGTTAATCCTTTGCCTTTATAAGTACGACATTTAAAAGCGGTGCTTTGCCAATCGAAGCACATATATTATCTTTCCCATGACCTTGGCTGGTAGATTTCAACCCAGCTAACAGTGCCTGTGTCTTTGAGCTACAGGAACATTACAGAAGCTAGAAGGCAAGCGTGCTGGGTTTGTTTCTGTAAAGCAGTGCCTTTGTACATGCTGACTACTTATCTTGCAGCTGGCGCTAAGAAGGGTGCTGCCTCTGGGGACTGGGGATTTGTCCATGCTGGAAGGTGCACCCTGCCAGCTGACACTCCAGCAAAATAGGTGTCAGCACAAAGCATTTCTTCTATGAAGACACAGAAACAAACTTCTGTGATTAAACTGTTAAATTGCAATTAATGCAAAACACGGAAGACACCACAGCAGTGGGTTTCAGGAGGAGCGGAAGGGACAAAGGGTACAAAAACAGGGTCAGCAGGGTTGGATCTGTTTATGTATGAGATTGCATGAGATGATTGCCTGCGATTCAAGGAGCTTGGACTTCATGACCTAAAAGACTCTTCTGGCCTGATATCACCCTGATGCTAATTAGTTCTGCTTTATTAAAGATTGTAACTGCAAGCAGCAGTTACTGGAGGAGCAGCCACGTGGCTCTCACCAATCCTACATCAGGACTTGTAAAAACAGGAGAAAAGGAAAAAGATGTTAAAAATATCAGGCAACTTCTGAACTTGGAACAGAATTGGCCTTAACCTCTTCCAGTCAAAAGTGGATTCACACGATACAGTAGTGTTTCTTCAATAGAACAAATGAACCTCAAAGATTTCCTAATGAAAACCATTCCTACATATTCGTACAAAGCAGTCCATACAACTGGCAGTGAGAAATGCCATTGCTAAACACAGACTGTCCGACACTTTGCTCACAATTCCTATCACAAGATACCATTTGCTTTTCGATTCTATTTGGCTTCTCCATAAGGAACTGTAAAAACCTCTCTCAAAATCCTGGCACTGAGAGGAGTCCCGACGCTGACCGCTGGCGCAGGATCTCCCTCCTCAAGAATAAAGCATTGGGGAAAAAAAAACAGTGTGTTGGCTTTGTTGCTGAGCCAGCTGTTTAACTCCACCAGCTCACAGAACAAAAGGAAACCAAATAAAAATATAAAGCACGTGTTCTTTTTGGACAAATAAGCCAAAACCCTTTGGAATTTATGGCTCTACACCATCCTTACCTGCTAAGTCATGCAGAAAGCTGTGACTGCAGTTATCAGCAATCATATAAATAATTTTTTTTATGCTCTACAATGCTAATGAATTTAGACACGCTAATCATGGGAGAAGAGGAGGCTGCTATTTTTTTCCTGTCCCATCTGGTAATAATTTTGTATGATCGAAGTGTTACGAGCTAAATAAAACTACACATTAGCTGTAAGATACATTGCAAATACATTAAATCTTCCCTGGAGTTTTAGCAAATATTCACTTTTTCTATGATGCATTTGGAACTAGCAAAGGGATCTACAGTGGGCCATAGGATTTATAAATAGATTTGGCTTCCTCTGCAATCCTTTATGGGCAATTATTTCAGCAATGAAGATGCAGAGCCACAGATAAATAAAATAATTGCAGCTGATGGGGCTTTATTTACCACTATCACATTTCTCTGACTGCTAAGCTCCCCGCCTCTCATCTGCTCCACTACCCTGAATCGATGACCAGATGAAGAGCTGTCAGTTAACACCAAGCACAGCAAGCACTGAGCACAGAAGTGCCAAAGGCAGATTCTGCTTCTCCCATTTCCAAAGCCTGCCTGGGTGTTTCCAGAGCTGGCTTACTCTCTGGATGAATGCAACGTGGAACTAGGGGGCTGGGACAGGGCAGAACAAGTTCTACGAGTTCTGCACGTTCCAAGAGGCTTCCCAGGGAGGACATTGTGCTGTGGCTCTCCTACAGAAAGCATTGCTGAAGGATGGACACCTCTCCTTTCATGAGCAGATACCTGGCTGTGATTGCGAAGGGTTCCCTCGTCTCCTTGCTGTGCAGGTATCCTCCTCAAAAAGGCATTAGCTCAGTTCAGGGGATGCCAAGTGCAGCTATCTGTAGCAAAACCAGTTTTCCAAGTAGTTCGAACGAATCAAAACCAAGCAAACCGGCCCACCCTGCATAGTACCCTCTGTGGACCTCACAACATTCAGCTATCAGAACTTCAGATTCCAGGCAGGGTGAGAAATGCAGGACTATCAATTTCCGATGTGTTCAAGCTTGAAATACTACTGATGCCAGCTCTGTTCTCTCAAAATCAGTAATGCAGTTCAGCTCAGTAAGGAAATGTAACTCTTACTGCCTCCTCTACTGCACTGAGGTGATGAACTCAGGCTCCGGTTTTTCATTTGCATCTGGGCACTTCATGCTATTTAACAAGGGTATTACCTGGGATTTGTGAAGATTGCTTGTATGAAGGGCCTTATCAGCTCCAGAGAGAGAAAAACATAATTTCTGCTACTACAAAAAGCCATGGAGCTGACTGCACAGTGACAACTGAAACACACAGGATGTACTGCGTGGGAACCTCCTGGCTCTCAAGTGCATCCATCGACCAGCTAATCTCAGAAGGTGAGGTTTCATGCTTCTCTAATTAATTTATTTTTTTAAACACCCTTCACACCATCAGTGCTGTGACAAGAGTATATTTAGGAGATATGGCCCTGATTTGTCAGTTGCCCCTGGTGTGCTGCACTGGGAAGGCACAGCCAGCTGTGTGAAGCCTGGATCAAGGGGGCACCTTGCAGAAAAGAAGGAGCACCAGAAACTGTTTGTGTGCTCAGTAAGGTCCTACAAGAAGTCTCATTGCTTTAAAAGCCTGACTTTTTTGTTTGCTTGCTTGTTTTCAGTTCTGGGCTGCTTATTTCCATATCAAGAAATGATGCTACAAACATTTCTGTAAGTTAGTGAAAGAGGCCAATGGGACCAGATGCCAAAGGAGCTCAGAAGATTTACACTAGGCGAGCATCTGGCTCCCTGCTCACTGTTACCAGAATGAAGACAAATGCTTGCAAACATTCTTATTCAAAATCACTAATGTGCTTGGCAATGATCAACACAAAGCAGCATTACTGCTGTAAGGTGTGGTGCCTGGGAACACAGATGCTGAATGTTCTAAAGCTGCTTTTTCCAGATGTGTATTTAATGCAGAGATCAGGGAGGAAATAAGATATTGCTGCCCTTCACTTTAAGCAAAGGGAATGATTAAGACATCATCATCTTTTGTTGTTGTGCTGGTGGATGGTAGTAATTGCTTCTGTACAGGAAAGTGGCTATACATCTATTGTCATCCATCATCTTGCCAAGGCAGGGTAGAAGCAGTAAACTTTTGATTTAACCTCATTAGCATTCCCAAAATTACAATGTCATACCAAAGATAGAGATTGAAATTATCTGCATCTCAGCAAATGGAGAAGAAACAAAACACACCCTATGTAAAAAGCCAACTGCACAACCATGATTCTTCCTTGTTCTTAAAGGCTCCCTAGATGTGCCCAGTTCTTGGTTTGCCATGGAGGATGGGAAACAAATAGGAATTGTGCTCAAATGCACCAAACTTGCAAATGTAGGGGTTGGACCCATGGACTGATGATCTGATGACCTGAGGATTCAGAGCAGAGGCAGAAAGAGAAAGGGAAAATGTTGGAGTAGATACTCTCAGATAGCACTTTCCCTTTGATCTGATATCTCTGATTTCTCTGAACTCTTCCCATGAATTAGGGACCCACCAGACACATGGAGAAATTTGTGTGTAATGTGGGCAATAACATGGAGGCATCTTGCTTTTGCGCAATATCCTTGTGCCTGGAAACTCAAAGGATTTCCATGTAAACCCCAGGATAAACGCACACAAGGTGAGCTCCTGCTCAGGCTTGAGTTGAAGGAAGCAGGAACCAATTATTTGTCCCTTCTGGCAGTCAAATAAGATCAAGTGAAGTCTGTACTTGTCTGAGGTCAGTCTACAGCAAAATCTGCAGTAAAACTGGGAATTTATCTCAGCCCCCAGCCAGCAGCTTACCCCACGAGCCATGTTCCCCACTAGAGCCATAACACAGTGCCAGTATGTATTCCAAACCACTCATTCTGAACTGCTTTACTCCTTTATGGGCATCCTAGAGATAATTAATGTATCTTCTCCTCAGTGGGAACAAAAGAAGGAAATGAATTTATTATTCCAGTGGTACCCTTGACACAGATATTGAGTAGCTTCATTAAACATTTTGCAACACCCAGAGTCTTTGCTAAGCCATCTACAGCAAGCACAGTCATTTTCCTTATTACAACACAAACACAGAGGTCAGGCTTTGGAACTCTTTTACTTCTTCTTTATGCCTGAATAACCTCTGTGATCTCAGTGGGATCTGGCCAGCTTGATGCAGGTGCAAATCATCACTGCCTCATCCCAGCCCTTCCCCCTGTCTCCAGATCTATTACCTTGTAGCATCACACTCAAATGAACACATTTCACAGTCAGCATTGCCACAGTCAAATGACTAACTCAGCTCTTCAATACAGACAACCAGTGGATTGAACTGTAATTAATCAGACAAATACTATTCAGGTCTTCCCAAAACTATTTGGAGCCATCTCCCACATGTGGTCATATTCCAGAGGAGAACTGACATTAGATAAAGCTCAGACCTGCAGAATACATTTACATAAAAAAGAAACACTGAGAACACCCTATATTTATGATGGGAGATTCCACAGAGATCAGAATGAGTAACACTCCTGAGAAAACTAAAATGCGTCTGAAATATAAGCTCCGAAGCCCAGCCTGGCAGGGCAAGGTTACCATACACCCTACAGCCCTACACTGAGCAGCCAGCCTAGCCAATCAGCCCCACCAGCCTCGAGCAATACTGACCAAATTCCTAATGGCTTTGAATTAGGCAACAGGCTATACAATGCAGCCAGACGGTATTTCACTTACTTCATTGGCTTGAACAGTGCTTGTCCATAATTCTGGAACGTCATGATCAGCTTCAGCTGGGTGCCTCCTGACTTCATTGCTGTGGGAAAAAGCAAAACCCCTTTAAAATGCTTCATATGGATCTACTTACATTCAGCTTCCTTGAAATGAAAGCACACACCTCTGCTCTGTACCAAACGCAGCACTGCGGCATCTGAGCACTAAGCAGGGCAATCCTAACTGGATAACAGATTATTCAGTGGTTGCAGAACAGGGGAGAGCCTGGTGCTGCTGGCCAGGACTAAAAATGGATGGTACTCTCTGACACGTCTTTGTGTTCTTCAGCTGGTCACTGTAGAACCATGGTGGGCTCTAAGCACCCTGACCGAGGAGCAGATATGGGAACAGCTCACTGGAGTCCTGTTTTCTCCATCTTCAACTACTTTGGGACTTCTTGCTAACAAGAGGTACATACTGGGAAGGCAGATAGGATGGTTTCAAAGCCAGCTGTAGCTGGGATTACGGTCCGATGCGCAGCAGACATCTGCTTAATTAAAAGTATGAGCAGATACTGGAGCAGCCTCTGATCTCTGCTGCGATTTTAATCATTGCTGCTGAGCAGTATGTAAATCCACCTCCTTTCTGCACAATGGAGATTTATCCAGAATTATCCACTAACTTTCAGGAGACCCCACGGTGGTTGCAGAGGACAGCAGAGGTGTGCAGAGGGTCACTGGCTGTGTGGGGAGGGCAGGGGCTGCAGTCCACTCCATGCACATGGGGCCAACAGCTCAGACACTGAATTCACATCCCAGCTGGGAGCTCATGGGAATTTAAGACTGACATTCGTTCATACCAATCTGTACAACTTGAACAATATCATGTTAACAGCCAGATTACAGTGTTTTTAAAGTCAGAGCCTTTTTTATTTTGATGTAAGAGTTCCTAAAATGCATTTTACTTGGTGAAAAGTTTACTGAAAAAGGTAAACATACGCTTTGGCAAACCAGCTGCTTTTTCACCATCTCAATCAAAACTGCTCTGAAGAAATGAAATAACCCATGCTCTAACTCTTTCACTCACTCCTGTGCTGGGAGAGCCACCACAGCCCTATCTGTGGGGATGAGTCAGTCCTTTCAAAACGCTTCCCACAAATGATCACATCATCAATCCCTTTCTTTGCAGTTCTGAAAAAACCTGTGTCGGCTGCAGAACGCTACGAATGTCAGGTTACCTCGCTCCGTCAGTTTTGGCTTTGAGCTACTCTTGTTCAACCCACATAACCTGCACATCCTCTTTCTCTAAGCAATGCCACTAGCTGCACAACCTTTTTAATTGCTCCTCTCCACGCCATATTACTGGTAGGTCAACAGCTCTCTTTCAGCCCTTGTAATCCATGTTTTTGCAACAAAATGCTGTGTAAATCTGGTCAGTGTGATTACACTTCCCTTAGAACAAAAATCCCTCCTGCCTTGCTGTTTTGCTGACCCCTGCCCTCTCTTGCATTACCAGTCAATCCCAAAGGAACAAATAAATAATTAGCAATTAAAGGGCATTAAATAACTTGCACTGAACAGGTAAAGCAGAAGCATGTGGTTTTCATGTACCAAATTCTCTCTCTTGTGCAAAGCATGTCAGTTGATCTGCACCTGAAGGAAGGATATAGGCATTTTTTTCTACCAAGCCCAGAGCCTGAAGGCAATGAGGAACAGCAAACATCCACCCAAACCATACACGTGCTGCCCCAGGAACATCACAGCTCAGCCATGCACTCTGGAAATGGTTCTTCTTGCTTTGGATAGCGGGCAGGCAGCTGGAGCTGCCCTTGCCTCATGCCTACAAAGACCCACACAGACCCCCCACCGTTCCATGAACATCCCAGCCCAGCTGCTGCCAAAGGAGCAGAGTTTGCCTGCCTTTTTAAGGCATAACCTGTAATTGCAACCCTATTCATGTGGGATGCCTTCAGTTAGGTCAGCAATGTATCTTGGGATCAAAGGGCAGAACTTGGTCCCTTCTGCCAGGTATAAACCTCCCTAGCTCACCAATCTCAATACAGCTGGTTGCAAACTGATTGCAACAAACGAAAACTGCATGTTTTTTTCTTTAAAATTTACATAATGTATGCTTTTTGGTTGAATTATGAATAGCTTAGGGCTTAGACTCTGGCTCCCTCTCCTCCTTGTGCCATATAAGTCCAAAATACAGCAAATATCCTGTAAGCCCATCACAGAAGTGGGAAGGACAGAGCCTATTTTGAGGTACAGCTGGGAAGCCAAGGCTTTGGGAAACCACAGAAATGCAAAGAAGAAAAAAAGGATGTTCCAGCATGCCTATTTCTAAGCACAAAGCATCAGATGGATTAAGCTGACTGGTTTCTCAGCAAATTGAAGCCACTCGACAGATAATGATTTTGTTAGCAGCTGAACTCAACAGAGAGTGTGTCATCACCGAGAAGGGGGAATGTATGAAGAAGATTAACAATTCAGCATAATTCTTCCATGAGACACAGAGGCCTGGTTTCCTGTCAGAAAGAACTGAGCTGAAGTAAGACAAAAGCATCTCTTGGTCTTCTTAGATCCATCCTTTGTATTGTCTTAATTGGTTGCAATAGTAGCCTCGACCCAACTGAAGTTTGGCTGGGATGCTCTCCCACTGCTGCTGCCAGGAGAAAACTTTGGGCCCTTCCAAAACAGAGGGTGACATCAATGGGAGCAGCGTTGCATGGGGCCTTGTGAGAAAGTATGCTGGCAGCCAAAGGCACTGCGGCCAATGCCACATGAGCTCCATGTTGGCTGCCCTCCATGTTCTCTAGGCTCCAGACATTCCCACTTCAGCTAGTCATTGGACAGGCCAGAGGAGATTCAAAGATATGCAGCAAGTCTAACACCTAATGTTCCCTCCCTAAAGAGAGGGAAACACACGGTGCTGAGCCCAGACTATCCTGCTGAACCCCATAAGATCCTTAATGCATCTCTAAATGAAGTAGAATGGGGAGCAGAGCCTGAGGAAGGTGCCCAAATCATGGGGGTGGCAATTGGAGAAGAGCAGGTCTCACTGGAGATGACTCACCAGGACTCCCAGGCCTGATTACATTCCTTGACCCTTACTGTTACAGTAGACTACTGGCTTCTCTCTCCTTTTCTAAGCTGTGTTTCTTTCCTGCTCAAACCTCAGTTAAATACATCCCTTTGGTCATCCCAGGCAAACAGCAGTAGCCACGTCATCTTCCAGGAACTTATCCTGGACAAACAGTGTTTGCTTATCTGCAGATGTCCTTGTGCTGTCACCTACTGCCCATTAAGAACGTTCCTGAAGAATTTATAATTCCCTGGAGCGGAATACACAATTTTTCAAGAAACTGGAAGATGCTACGCCATTGCAATCTGTCTTGTCTATGATCAGCAAGCTTATATAATTTTTAAAAGGTCTCACAATGTCATGCTGTTCTGATTCCAAAGGGAGCCTCTAGTCAAACTCTGATTTCATGTTTGTTTTTTTTTTAAGGTTTCTGAAGATGCTGTAACAAGAGCAGCTCTGGAAAAGGAATACTTCAAATTCCCTCTTCTGCAGCATCTGAACGTACTGGCACAGTGTTCAAACCAAATCCCAATAGAACCGTTGCTATTTTACCTCCAGGCAATTAAAAATCTTTCTTTTTCCCCAAAATAGAAAGAAAGGGAATGCAGCATTAAACTTTCCTCTTAACCCAGGGCAAGATCTTTTGGTCGTGATTAGAAATCTTCCCAAGTTTAGGAGGCTTTGCAAAAAATCCCCTGAGATATCCTTCTCCTGGAGAGTCCGTCCAAAATCAGTGAAATCAGAGAGATTCTTTCTGTTTTCTATGATGGACTTTGAATCATGCCTCTAAAAATGCCTTCAGTATTTGCACCTAATGAGTTTTTTGACATAGCTACACGCCATGTCTGCTATTCTTCCATGCTGTCCCCTCCTCCTCCTCCTGAAAACTCATCAATACAAGACTTCCCAACGAATTCCCCTCCTGATCCACAGATACCACCAGTGTAAAAGATACACTGCCTATCATCTTTCAAGCCTGTTTTTACACCTATATGCTACATGGTTTCTATCTCCCTCTTCTAAATCATCTAGTACAGACTCGGTAGGGATCCAATGATGGCCAGTGTGATTTGACCCAAAAGGAATTGATCTGGATTTCCAGTTCAGTTTTGCTGCATGATAACTCTTGCCTATTATGGTCTTCTGATGGAAAGTGAGAGCTCCAAAAGGAACTCTGAACACTTTGTTTTGGTTATTTATGCAGTGCTAATGCCTGAGCAACACGATCCAGTCAAAGCCAAAGTCAAAGTCAAAAAGATGAGCAGATGTCTGAAATAGATGTTCAGATCCATTCAGATCCTATTTTATAGATCAAGCTTAAATCTAGCATGAACGTGTTGACTGATCTAGCGGGAAGTGTCCCTGCCTATAGCACGGGGTTGGAGCTAGATGGTCTTAAAGGTCCCTTCCAACCCAAACCATTCTGTGATTCTATGACTCTATGACTGGCTTTAACAAGCAGTATTCTGCCCCAGGCTAAAGACATGGCCCCACACAAGCTGCACAGAATAGATTTCAAATCGAGTTCAAACCATCATCATCTCTTAATTTGTTCTTGATCAGCCAATCCTGCTAACTTGTTTTTAAAGACCTTTCTTGCTTTAGTCAAGATAGTAAAGATTTCTGACAGGGAAGAGATCTGTGAAACCATTCAGTGGCTTTGTTGTACACTGTAAGTCCTTTCTTTTCATCTGGAATTGTACATTTAATCAATCTGTTGACTCTTGGCTGATTCACTGTTTCCTTATACAGTAAATCAATGGTGCTACATTGCATTACGTTTTCAGCAGCACTTTTCCCTTTCCTTTGATGAGATTTTTATAATTTCCTTCAGCGCCAGAGTTTAGGTTTAGTATTTACTGCCTACTGTCTTTTTTCTTTTCTTTTTCCTGAGTTGAAACAGAGTCCACCTTGCTGAATTGCAGCACTCCTTCACTGCATGAGCAACCTCATGCTTACTGCCTCTCACTGCCTGCACAAACTGAAGGCACTGCAGGTTCAGAAATGAACCAGTCAGCTATGCTTCCAAATCTTTCCAGCCAGAGAATGTAAAGAATCAAAAACTCAAACCCAACTCACTCAACCCAGAGATCACCCAAGCCTGTTCTGCTCAACCACAGTCCTTCAGCACAGCTCTCTGGGACAGGAACACGTGAGAGATGAAGATCTACAATGCACCATGCTGTATTTGTTGTTAAACTGCTGACAGCACCGCACAATTATGCACAGCCGTTTTGTAAATATGCAAGAGAATATCTAATAAGCATGGCTATTATTGATGCGTGCAATAAACAGTTCTGAAAGGCAAAGGAAGCACGCAGTTGCCTGTGCGTGTGCTTCCTCTGCAAATTGGAATTTGGTGCTCAGTGGAAAACAATTCTCTCCAGGCTCCTATTTATGGCAGGGGGAAATTTTCACTGAGTTAAATCAAATTAAGAGCTATCCCTTTATGCTGCTCAGAATGAGTAGGAGCTGTATCTGTTGATGCAGGGCACAGAACACATCCTCAGCTTCAAAGCTCTGGGTAACCTTGTCCTTTTCAAGGCCAGCTCTAGGTGTCACTGTGGGAGCTGAATGCGACGCTCTCCTTCCCATCCATGCTTTTGTTCCATTTAAACTTTAACATCAAGAAAATGTCACCTTGGTGCTCCCTGCTCTTGGGAATTGCTTCTGTCACCGTTTTCATTTTAAAACAACGCTGCACATTACGGAGCCGTGTGAGCAGTGCTGATAGATGGGGCAGGATCAATCTGGTCACCACTCTCCTCCATAAATAATGCAAAGGGAGCAGGGAAAGTGCGATGTGGTGAAGAAAGCAGTTCAGCTGCAGTTCGGATCCAATTACTGGAGGTATCAAAAACCCACACGGCAAATCACCTAGTTCTATTAGAGCCACAATCTGAACGCTGGGAAAAGACTGGATAGAGCAATATCCCGTTTCATCTAATGCATGTAAGCCTGGGTATTTAATTGTCCTACTTACAAAAAGGAGCCTGAAGATTGGGTGCTACAAAGAGTCCCATTTATTTTTACTTCTAACCTGGAATCTTTGCTGCTGCCTCAGAAAATAAAAAAAAAAAATGAACAGAGAGCAAAGAGGATAAAGAAAAGCACAGTCCAATTGGAAAATATGGAGGAATATTCAAAAGACTGTGAAAGTCCTATAAATGTCCTTTGGTCAAATATATTACTCTTTATTAATCAGCTTACATGCTTTTGAATCCCTGCTGTGGCTCTGCAGTAAAGCTGAAAAATGGCAGATGTTATTTTAAAACATATTTTTAAACATCCAAAGAATTTGCGACGGGAAATAAAAGATGGATTAAAAGAAGTATATTAGCAAGATGCTCTTCTTGCTTTGCAACCCGACCGAGAGCCCCGAAGCCCCACAGAGGCTATGGAAGCTCCCAGCTCCATTCTATCTGGCTTCTTGAGCTTGGCAGAGGCAGAAGTCTTCTTCCCCCTCTCAGCTCAGTGTTAGGTTGGGATTGCTGCCCAGTTCCCACAGTGACTGATACTTCTATCAAATGTACTTCATATTTCAGCTTATGGAAATAATACTGCATCGCTGATAGAAACCACAGTTCTGTGCTTTCATGTAGGGGCACAAGAGGCCCCAACTTGTTCAAACATTAGCAAAGAGACAGTCCCATAGGAAATGGCTGTTAATCATCAGTCCTCCTCTGCGGGCTCTGGCCTTTTCTCCACATGGATCTCAAAGCTCTATCGAAACCATAATTAATGAAAACCTCATGACACATCCTTACGACGCATTGGTGAAATCATGGCCTCAGGGAAGCCAATGACAAAACTTCCACTTACGTCACCACTGTCAGGATTTCACTCCTATTTTTTATTATAACAATGCTGCTGCTAGGTTAACTGAAGCATAGAGAGGTTAAGCAACATGCCCAGAAGCTCAAATTGAGCAAAGAGTGAGCGCTAACCTATTATTTCTCCTTCCCATCTCCCTTCTTGAGCATCCCTACATCAACCTTAACCATCTCACTGCTCTGCAGAAGGGACACTCAGCAGCCACTCAGTCCAAACCATGACTGGGGCTGATGTGTTTTGTGTGAACCTCAGCAGCTGAGCCAGAGGGCAGTTTGGCTGAGCATCCCCCCTGCAAGAACCCGGGCACAGCCTGCTCACTGCTCGGGGCAGGGAAGGGCAGAGCACTTCTTCTTTGCCAAAGGATGCACTCACAGAGCAATGCTAATGCTGAAAAAAGCTGGCTCAGACTCTGCTCACACATCACTGCTACCGCAGGAATCACTGTGTGCATGCAGGGCAAAGCACTGGCAGTGTGCTGCTGCCTGCAGTGCCATCTCTGAGCCAGAGATGGGAGAATGCACAGCTTAGCCATCACACCTGTGCTCCTTAATTAATCATTCCAATCCAGAGCTGCAGGGGCAGAGAACGAGCCTGTGTTTGTCCTCTTTCTCGAGCCCAGCTGTCCCCCAGTCCCTGTCCCCCCACCTGCAGGGCAGCAGCTGGGCACTATGCACTGCAGCAGCAGGCTTCCACTCCACAGAGCTCAGAGCAGAGCTCCCAGCCATGCACTCAGCCAGGGCACAGCCGTGCTTGCACCTGATTTCCCAGGGCATCCCGCCTTTCCCCCACCCCGGCTATCTGTGCTCAGCCCATTCCTGGTGACTGAGGAGCTCCCTTAGTTCTGCTCAGCAGCCGCTGGGATTCACATGATGGAAATGTCAGCCATAGGCCTATGGGTGCTATTCTTGCAGGGACCATTTCCTGCTGAAGCCAGGGGAATTCTTGCCTCGCGGGGTTAAAGACCTGGTGACCTCATCCCGCAATGGCTCCGTGCAATCAGCACTTTTACAGAGCTGCTATTTCATGCCCCTGAAACAGACTTAGCAGCTCTGTGGTCAGCACAAGGCTCTCCATTTTCTCGGAGGCCGGTGGTTGTGCAGCTCTGCCCCTGCAGCCCACGGGCTGTGCTTGTTTAGCAGCGCAAGGCTTTCATTCAGACTGCGGGTTTTTTTCGCTCCCTGTGCAGCTCTGCAGCTAAATTCGAAGAGACACATGCTGTCATTAAACAGCCCCCGAGAAAAAAAAAAACAACAACAAACTCTGTCACCTTGTTTAACCAGAGCCAAAGGCTGACAGGAGCACATCCCTGTTGTGGACTTCTGAGTGGAACAAGCAGAGCTGAGCTGTGCCCAGGGGGATGCAGCCCCTCCGAGCCCCCCGCGCTCGATGCTCCCTGCATGGCTGCAGGGCTGTGGCTCATTGCTGCTCCCCTCCCTCCAGACGCAGCCTGAAATAATGACCAGCAAGCAGCAGATGCTTTGCTCAGGCAGGATGCTATCTGCTTTTGGCTGTGATTTTTTCATTAACCTTTTCTTCCTTTTTTTTTGAACAGGGCGCTTTCAGCCTGATAACCGGAGGACATCAGAAATGAATGGGGCTTGCCTTCCTGGCAGACTTTTCAATTATTCAGGTGATACAGAGCTGGCAATATCTCCTTATGTTTAACAAGGAAAATGAGCCCAGAAGTCAGAAAGCAATGTTGTAGGCACAGAGAGAAGTCGTGCAAAACAGCCATTAATATTCAAACAGCAGCGAGATCTGAACTACAAGCAAATAGCCATAAAAGCCATTAATGCCCAAACGTACCAACACTGGTGATCTTCTGGGAGACCAGGTCTTGTAGCAAAGCCTCGATTGCAGGGTTATGCCTGGAATAGAGCTCGTACCGGTTGATGCCAATGTGGAATTTTAACCAGTTTGGGTAGGAGTCTATGGAGGTTTCTCCAGTTGGCAAAAACTCTTCATTCCCTTCATTATGCCTACCACCAAAAACAAACATGGGAAAGAGGGGGGAAAAAAAAAAAAAGCCATTAATGAGGAGAAAGAAATAACGTTACAGTTTGTAGCAGGCACCAAGAAATGGGGCTGGGGAGGGAGAGCCCTGAGGGTGGGGGAAGCCAGATTGGCACCTCCACTCTTCATGCCTGATTTGAAGCCCATGCAAGTCAGGAGCAAAACTGACAGTGACATAACTGAGCACTCACAGAGGCCCTCACACAGCTGAAATGTGGAGCTGCAATGTTGTGTTTAGATTGCATTATGTTACAAACATCTCTTACAAGTTGGACCCAAAGGAAAGCATCATCCTCAAGTTTTATTTAACAGAGCTGGGGCTGGAAGTAGGTTCAGCAGAAACCTGACCTGTCGGACCCAATGTTCCCATTCCTTCCTTTTAATCAGGAAGAATAAGAAGAAACCAGCTCAACTGAGCCTGCTGCTAAAGAGCAACTAACTTGGGGTAGGTCACCCCTTCCTTAGCAGCACCATACTGATACAGAAAAGGACTGTGAGAATGACACGTGAGTGCTACATTTCATGTGTGCTGGGGGAACTTGGGGGGCAAACACACAGCAGCAGCTGTGTTGTGGCCATCAGGGTCAGCTTCACCTTCCACCTATGGGACACAGCTACATTTCTCCCACCCAAAGGTCCCCCATGCTTTTAGCCATCATTCGATGTTCTGACATTTGTGGCTGTTTTTCTTTTTTTCTCAGGGAAACCAGAACTTTGTCAGGTTTTCCCCACAGCCTCTTCTGTTAAGCAGAAGGGCCCGGACTGCTGACACGTGCAGGGGATAGAAATCAGAGATATTTATCCTCTCCCTCTGAATGTTCAGATCCCGCTGGCTGCTCCGTGGCTTCACAGAGCTTTTGCACGGTACAATGCAGCTGTTTAAACACTACAATGTCAGCGTGTTTGGAAGAGGGTGCTGTTGGATTAGACAAGCCTTTGGATTTCTCACTCATTGAGATTTCCCAGCGTTTCTCACCAGCCAACAAACCATTTGCAGAGGCAATGGAGCGCTCTGAAGGCTGGAGAGCTGCTGAGGTGCCAGGACACCAGGAATTAACTGAGGGTGAAAACTGGAGCTCCGATCAAAGCCCAAAGGCAGAACTTTGTGACATTAGACCTCACTTTGGAGAAAAGTGTGGCTGCTGGTGGCAGGACGAACTGCTCAGCCCCTGCACATGAGAAGGTGTGGGGCAGGGGGGTCGTGCTGTCCCTGAGCCCGGCCTCGCACTGCTTTTCCACTAGCATCTGCCTTTGGCTGCAGCTGCGGGCAGCATCCTGGGGACCCTATGCTCCCGGCACTGCTGCGTTACGTCCCGTATTTCAGGGCAAATTTGGAAGGAAAACAACCGCTGACGCCTGCAGACGGTTCCGCTCCCTTTCTCGCCCCCCCGACACCCGAATCCCTCCCTTTAACCCCGAGCCGTGACACCAATTCTTCGGGAACACCCCCTCAAAAAGGCCGCGCCGCAGGGCAGCACCGCGCCGCGTTCCGCCCCGACCCCGCGCCCCCCGTCCTCTCCCCCCCCGCCCCGATCCTCACCACTCGCTCTGCTCGGCCGCCCGAGGGTTGAACCTGATGTCGCTGTTGACATTGAAGAGGAGGTCGCCGTCGGCCAGCGGGGGCAGGGCGGCGCGGTACAGCGGGTGCTGGAAGAGGGCGGCCAGCGGCGCGGCATGGGCGGGGGGCGGCGGGCGCGGGGCTCCGGGAGCGATGAGCCGCCGAGGCCGCCCCGCCGCCCCCCCCTCCCCGCCCGCCGCCGCCGCCGCCGCCGCGTCCCCTCCGCCGCCCGCCGCCCGCTCCGCCGCCTCCCGCGATTGCGAGGAGAGGTTGGAGGCCGGCTCGGCGCTGAAGTCCTGCAGGATCCGCAGCGTGTGTTTGCTGGGCCAGCGCGGGGCGGCGCGGGGCGGCGCGGCGGGCGGAGGGCAGGAGCAGCCCGGGCGGTTCTCGGCTCCGCGGCGCTCCAGGCGAGGCAGCAGGTCGATCATAATGTGCATGGTGCAGGCGACGAGGAACACCATGAGGATCAGCACCCGGAACTTGCGGACCAGGAGCATTTTCATGGCCGGGAGCGGCTGATGAATTAGCGGGGGAGGGAAGGAGGGGAGGCGGCGGGGTCGGCCGGCAGCGGGCGCGGGTCTTCCGCCCCCCCCGGGGCTCCGGCGCTCTGCTGGCGGGTCGGGCAGCGAACGATCAAGTCAATAAAGTTATCTCCATAGGCGCCGCGACAGAAACAGGCTAAAAGCGATAGGTCCTCATTTCTCAGTATCATCAAGAACTTGGGAGGGGGGGAGGGAAAAAAAAAAAATCGGGGAAAAAAAAATGGGAAAAAGGAGCCTTTAAAATCAATAGGAAAACAAAGCCAGCGGCATTGCGATATCTAGAGCCATCTGTTCGCGGTTTCTCTTGCTTTTTATTACGGGGATCACAACAAATAGAGAGAGCTGGTTCTGAAGGAGAAACCGGCGTCTGAGGCTGGCTGCGATTAAATCATCATCGTTCAAAAAATGACGGGAAGGAGGGGGGAAAGAAGAATATTAAGAAAACCTGTACGGAAAGGCGACAGAAGGAAAAAAATCATCCATAACGTTTGGCAGTGCAGGAAACGCTGACTCCTTCCTTTGAATGCGCCCAGTGATGCAGCAGAAGCGCTCTCCGCTCGCTCCCTCTCTTCTGTGAGACTGCTTAAGAACATTGGCTGCAAAATCATTTTCTCCGAGCGGTTCCAGTTCCTTCATCCATCGCTTTGTCCGCCGCTCGGGAGAGATGAGCGCTCAGCTGAGATCTAGCCGGGGTGGCTGCTGTATCCGAGCTGCGCTTTGCCTTTGGCGTGGGTTGGGTTTTTTTTGGCTGCAAAACTGTCGGATGGCACAACTGCAACATAAAGGTTAAATATGGCACAGGAAAAAAAAAAAAAAAGAAGGGGGGGGGGGGGGAGGGAGGGCGGGGAGGAGGATTAGAGGAAAGAAACTAATAGAATTCGGTAGCGGTTCTTTATAGCAAAGAGGTCCCGGCTTTGATCTCTGCTGGGTCCTACAGATCTGCCTTTAGAGAAAGGAAGAGAGGAAGGGAGGGGGGGGGGGAAAGGGGGAGAGGGGGAGAGCTGCTTGGCAGGTGCAAGAGTGGAAACCTCTTTCAGCCACACTGGGTTCTGGAGACGGGTTGGACGGGTAGCTCTGCAGCTCCAGCTTCCAGTGGGTGTGTTAAATATTATGAGCGAGCCATGATTCCTGCCTTCCTCACGTCACAGTTAGGAGATTGGCTAAATAAACGCTACAGTGATAGTAACAGGAAAACCTCAACCAAAAGTGTTTTATTTTTTTTCTCCTCCTCTCCTCCCTCCTTCCCACCCCCACCCCCACCCCCCCTTTCATTCTACTGCAGCTCCAACCGGAGCAAGGAGAGGGCGTCTGTTCCACAAAGGTTTGCAAAGTAAAATTAAAAAAAAATAAAAATATATTAATTAAAATAAAAAAAAAAGAAGAAGAAGAAGAAGAAGAAGCAGAAGAATACAATAACCGAGCGGTGGCTGAGAGGGGAATCTGCAATAACGTTGCAAAGTGTTGCACGCGAAGTGCTGCGGGCTGTGCTGGGGGCGCCGGTTGTGCTCCGTCATTGCCGGGGCTGCAGGGCGGCATGCGGCTCCCCTCGCGCCGTAGCAAAGTCAGGGCGGAGCGCCGAGCGCTGCTTCCTCAGGACCGGCGGTCTTTTGTAATCCCTCGTCCCGTGGGTTGTGATAATGCCGAGGTAATCTGCTCTCTGCCTGCTGGTGCTGCTGGCCCCAGGGCAGCGCCCGGCGGGTGGTGGGAGTGGGTGCTGGAGGAAGGGATGGTTCGCTGCGGCCGGGGTGGGGTGGGCGGGTGGTCGGGTGTGCTCCGGGCTGCTGGCTTTGTGTGTGGCACGAGGTTCCTGTGCTCCTTAGCGAGGCTCAATAACATTATGTGGGGCTGCAACAGGAGAGATAAAGGTACGTGCTTCTGCCCAGCCACCACCACCTTTACATGGAATCATGGAATGGCCTGGGTTTAAAAGGAGCACAGTGCTCATCCAGTTCCAACCCCCTGCTGTGTGCAGGTCACCAACCAGCAAACCAGGCTGCCCAGAGCCACATCCAGCCTGGCCTTGAATGCCTCCAGGGACGGGGCATCCACAGCCTCCTTGGGCATCACCAGTGCATCACCACCCTCTGAGTGAAATTCTTTGCACACAATCCTCTCAAAGCTGATTGAGATAGCTCGTTTTCCTCAGGATTAACCAACATTAAACATTGCCTTCCCCCCTTCAGAAGTATTTTTTACCTCAGGATCCATCAAGCACCATTCCCTCACTGGGAGCTCCTGCAGGGCACACTGTGCTCCCCTGGAACACATCCGTGTGCTGACAGCAGCACTCCGCTCTGCAGAAGGGAACTCACAGCTTCTCTAAGGGGCAAAAAATAAAAAAATAAAATAAAAAAAAGACCAGGAAACAAAGGTTGGACAGGGCCATCACCCTATGTATGCGTGCCTTTGTGAGGAGCAAGACCTACTTGCTGTCTTGAGGGCCATTTTGGTACCCAGGTTCAGAGACAGTGCTTTGATATCCATTGTGTCACCCAGGACTCCTCAATATACGTGTGCCTGATGACAGCAGAAATCCCCGTTGTGGAACCAGAAGCAACGCTTCCATCTTCTTCTGTGTTTTCACCAAGGTAAGCTCAGCTAAAGGGCAGCTATGAGGATGATCACAAACTGTCATCACGTGCTTTTGCCTTCCACCGCTGCTCAATAACACACAGGTATGGTTGGCAGAGTAGTTTGGGCTGTAAGTTAACTGCTTTTCCATGCAGAAAGCTGAAACCCAACTTATTTAACCTAGATTAGGAAGTTAGCATTTTAGGTTCCCCGGGAAAAACACACAGCTTGGTTTCAACTGAGGAACACACCTCTACTGGAAGGAGTGTGATATGCAAGGAGGGTTCATCAGGAATTACATGAACAAGAGCACTTGGTTACAATTTTCTGCCTACCACTGGCTATAGGCTTTCTCCTGCTCAGCTTGGTGTGCTCTCCTTTGGGCCACCAGCTGTGCTGCATTAGCCATCAAGGCCAGGAAGACAAAAGCAGGCAGCTGGGGGTTAGGAGCTGTTATGGCTGTGATGGAGGAGAGCAGGCAGAGGAGGTGCTCCAGAGGAGGTGAGTGCGAGTCATGGTTCAAGCGTGTTCCCTTTACAATGGTTTGCTGTCAGATGTTCTGAGCAAGTTGCTTCGAACTCTTTGGGGTCTCTGTGAGGTAGGAGGGTGCAGTGTGTTGTTTGCTTTGGGTGGCCCAGAAGGGTTTATGGGGTATGGGCTGTATTTGCAGCATTCTTCCCCTCTGGCCTGAGGGGACGTGGCTTAGCAGGCACCTGGCAGGTGGAAAAGCACTGAGATGTGAAAAGTTGAAGTTGTTTGAATACATGTGGTATTTTGCAGAAACAAAATGCTGCATTAGGCATATCATAACTGTGTGTTCCAGAGCTATGTAAGGGAAGTGAGATTGGCTTTAATGTCTAATACAGAAAATTAAATGCAAGTAATTACATGGCTTTTGAAAGGTGAAATAAAAGCACAGTATCATGAGCAGGTAAATGATTCCTTGAAATTGCTTCTTGTTCTCATCAGAAGGACCTTTTGTAAATACTAGTTATTAAGTATGATTTTATCTAGATCTTATCTACTTATGGACTGAATCCTGTTCTGGACTTTTTGGTCCTTTTGTTCCTTTCAAGCAGTACAGGTCTGTGTGGGGGTTGGAGGCTGCTTGCATGTATTCACTCTGCAGCTGGACATTGTGGATTGGTTTTGCCAGGACTGAAGCTTCCTGGAGATGCGCATGAAGGAGAGGTGCTTAATTCTTTACACTGCTTTCAATTTCTTTGGTGGCTTTCAGAAGAGCTTTTGCTCTTTTGCAACATGCGCTTCTTTGAGTGACTCTTTTTATAGTGTAGACAG
Source organism: Tetrao urogallus (assembly GCF_951394365.1). Taxonomy (NCBI): domain Eukaryota; kingdom Metazoa; phylum Chordata; class Aves; order Galliformes; family Phasianidae; genus Tetrao; species Tetrao urogallus. The sequence goes on from NC_136828.1 coordinate 13,305,208, forward strand.
CACCCATATGCTAGTCAAGGCGTAGAAATAGCAAGCAACACCAGCTGGAGAATCTCCTCTAAGGATCTGCAGTAGAGTTATGATTCTACTCACCTGCACCTAATTGCTTTAAGAGATGTTGTTCACCTGTGGTCCTGGCCTTTCTGGCTTCCTGTGAGCTCTGGGATTTACTATGCACTGGTTAACTTGGGCTGCCTCCTGGAGTTCTTCATTCCCATTGTCAGTCTGTGGGTGTTTTTTCCTTACATTTTCTTTCCTCAGTATCTTTCAAGCTCTGGACTTTCCCAGCAGGGATGAGCAGATGCTGTTACCAGGATCAAATTTTCCTTTGGTCTTCTTAGTCAATGCTGTGAGAGACTTAAAGGGGGAGAAAAACATCAGGTAATTATTTTTCTTGATTTCAGTATCTACAAATGCTTCATTTCACAGGTGACCACACTGATGAGCTAAGAGACTCTTCTTAATTCTGTAAATAGCACTTTAGGAGGACAGAACAAGTGGTAACCTTGTGTTTGTGTTCCTTTTGGAGGTCCTCCAAGGCTGGTGAGCAGCTTGGAGTTCGGGACATGCTGTGAACCTGAATATCTGCTGGGAGGGCTGAGGTGACCTGTGACCAAGAAGGCACAGGCTGTGGCTGTATGGAGCTGAAGGGTGAGGCCTGAGTGCAGTCAGGAGCTGGGCTGTAGGTCAGCCCAGATGGGAGACTGGACAGCACAAGAGCAAAAGGAGCAGGCAGGGCTAGGGCAGAGCCAGAGAGGTTGAACAAAGCAGGGCTGGGGCAGCATCCCAGGAGCATCCCATTGTTTGCTGTGAGCAAGTGTGAGTGTGGTGCAAGAGTGCTTTGGTGCTGGAGCCCCAGCAAGGAATGGTTGGATTTGAGCCCTATCTCTGTGCCTTGGCACCTTCGCTCCAGCATAAGCGCAGCGTTTGAAGGCAGGGGAGGTAACTGGCAATCGAACGTTTGCCTTTCCAACTTGGAGCTGGTGGGGGAAAAATACTGATTTTTTTTTTTTTTTTTTTTTTTGGTAACTGGAAAATGTGAACTGGTGTTGAACCTTTTCAATTTGGCTTTTACCCACAGAACTGATTGATGCAGAGATGTAGGGCCTTTGACACTGCGTGGTTCGGATGGTTTCAGAAGTTGTTTACTTACTATTTTACCTCCCGAGATCCCAGATTGAGTAATGAAAATGTATATATTCCTCCATACCTGTATGGCCTTCAAATGGAGTTCTGCATGTGGCCAACAGCTTTTCATTACTGCTGTGCCGAGTTGGACCGGTGTTACTCCTGTAAGAGCAATGCTGTGTTAACAAGGAAATAACTTCTCAATGTCATAATATTCAATTAAGAAATTATTGCGTGCAGCTCATATTAATAATTTCAATAAAATCGAGTTCCTTGCCATCCACTTTTTCCTCTTTCGACTATTGAATTAAAATGCCCTTTCTTCACTTTCTTTAAAGGATGTGAATGCTGTTGGAAATGTGACATTAAACCACTACAACCACAAGCCAGGATTGCTTTGGACCTAATGTGCTTTTTCTGATGTTTCAAGTTAGCACTTAAAGGCAGAACATGCAAAAATGTGTTGCTTTTATTTAACAATACAATCAAGAATTCAGGGGCAGTAGTCACATCCTGGCATTTCTTCATTGTTTTGTGCACAAATTAATAGCTTTTTCTGCTGGGGAGATTTGTGCCAGCGTTGGTTTCCCCCCCCACTTTGCCTGCTCACCTCACTGAGCAGCGACAATGGTCAGTGTGTGTGATAAAGCATTCAGGTAAATAAGTGAAGCGTGCTTTGGGCTGAGTAAATAGACCTGGCTATTTTGTGTTATAACTGCTTACGGCCTTCTGATGTAAAATCTGAGTGCAGCAGGACAGACCACAAGGCAGGCTGCGTAGCTTCTGTTGATGTGGTTTTGTTGTTCCATCGAATGGGAAAATGGGGTTTCCTGTGTATTAACCTCCCACACTCTGAAAGTCACCTTTATTGCTGAGAATTACACCTGCTCTGCCTCCCAAACAGAAGGCAAGGCTGTCAGTGCTGTTTCAGCCTGCTTCTCATTGATGTGTGAAAGATCAGCAGTACTTGTTTAAAGCAGTGCGATGTGTTGAAACAACCATGTAGGTCTGTCTCTTTTAAGTTACTTGGATTGCCTTCCAGCCCAGGGTTTTGTGAGTTAGATGATGCTTTTGGTCCAGTCCTTGACCAGTCTCTTCCCAAAGCCCAAAGTGATGCAGTCCTTCCTTCCCATCGTGGCTGACTGGAAAAATGCACTGAGCTGTGAGCTGGAGCTCAGTAGTGCTGAGAGGAGGCTTCCCCTCTTCTCAGCAGAGCTGCTGGGCAAAGTGCAGCCTGTCCTGGAAATGCACTGCTAGCCTCAAATGATTGCAGATTCCAGCCTCAGCTTGGGGTGTTTCCATTCTGTAGGTTGGGATTCAGATGTTCTGTGTGACCCCAGGTGTTGCAGAGGGACCTGTTGAAGGCAGAGAACTCATTAATTATGTTGGGACCATGAAGCAGAAAGCTTTTCCCTGCCCCCTTTGTTCCTCCTCAGCTGTTGCGGATCAGGAGTTAGCTCCTCAGCTGGTATCGGCTGGCCATGGCTTCAATGAAATGCCACCTCACTGTATCAGCTGAGGATCTGCTCCACAATGCTCAATTCTTCCACTGGCCGGAACAGAGAGCTGCCTGGCAGCAAGGGAACAAAACCTGGCATTGTTGTTGCTGGAGCGGTGAGGCTGGCCTGGGACAGCATTGCATTTGCTCCAGTTGTTCAGGCAGAGCAATGATCTTCTATATAGCTCCAGCAGCTCCTTCCGGTCTCTCCTGCAGTTCGAGGATGACATGGCAAACTAATTGTAGTTTACTTAAATAATTTGAGTTATTTTATCTAAAAATTATCTCAGTTTGCAAGACTTTAAAGGGTTATCACCAAATATTCTGCATTCCACATGGACTTTCTGTGTTCAGGTAGCAGCACTTGGATCTTTAAAAAAGCAAGCCATGTTTTAGACCTGAATTAGACAACCATCTTGCAGATCCATTCAAATTGAGGGAGCTACGTGATCTATGCCTGGAGAAAATGCACCCTGATGCTAAAAACAAGGTGCAGCACACATCCTCACGGGAAGGCTCCGTGTGCTGATGTGTGCAGTCACGCAGCCACACTTCAGTGTGTACCAATACATGAATGGGGAGTTCAATCGTATACTGGAGAAACTCTTCTGGGAATTCTTTTTTTGTTGCTGTCTAATTTGGATTTCTATGGATGTTTTGACTTCTTACCTTGAGCTTTTTTCCTCTTGGCTGGTTAAACTTTCAATCTGATCATTTAAAAAAAAAAAAAAGCTGAGGAAGTTGGAGTAAACCACAAAGACATTTTAAGCATACCACAGCCTGAAATAGAAATTAAAATACTAATAAAGAAATCTCCTGGGAGAGCCCTGCAGCCAGGCAGTGTAACGTGGGCTGTGAGTTCCTCTGCCATGGGGGACACCAGGGCTCCTTGTGGCTCTGTGATGCTGGGAAGTCACTTCAGCCCTATTTCCTAATTTGGTGGGAGGGAGACCTGAGAGAGTTGTGTGATGTGTTAATGAAAGTCAGTACAGGAGAGAGATGCTGATATTTTTGTCTCTTTTCTTTGGAGTGTAATTCGTGCTCTTGACTTCAACCTCTCAAGAAACTCAAATCCTTAAGAATACTTGTGCAGAGGGAAAACCTGAAATGCTGGGGCTCTGTGTGAGTCCTGGATGGAGAGATCTTTTACACTCAGTGCCCTCAGGGCTATGGGATTGCTCTGGTACATAAAGGCTGTGTGATGTGACTGGGAATACAAAGCACAGCAAGCCAGGGGCTTGCAAAAGCCCTTTGCATCCCTCTGCTCCCCAGCCCTGTCTGTCTTCATGCCCCCTCCCTGTGATTCTCTTGCTTGCTGCCTTTGCAGAAGTGCTTTCCTAAACGCTGATCAGAATAATCACGGCTTTGCTTCTGATGACTTGATATGAAAGCCGCTGAGAACTTTGGCTGTGGAGGATTCCTGTACAGTAATTATCACATAAGGAATCCCCATCTCCCAACAGACGATGACACTTTGTTCTCTAATCAAGCCTTGCTATAAAGCTCACAGCAAGCACAGAAAAACCTGAGCAAAGCTGGTGCTTGTGAGGGCTTCGGAGTTTCCATCAGCCTTTTCCTTCCCGCTGCCTGCACTTGGCTCAGTAGGTGCTGGTGAAAAATCTTTTGTTGCTGCTTAAAAACATGCACCTTCTGTGCTCCAGTCACTAACAAACAGCTGTATCCCAGCTACGAGCTTGGAGTCTGCTTCTTGCCTAGGGAATTTTTGGCCCTCCCCACTCCTGGTGCTGCTCTCACTGTGCTGTGTGGCTCCCAGCAGCCTGCGCTGTTCTGTGCTCCCCATACCTCAACTGACAGCTCTGCTTCCTCTGTCCTTCCTGTCTGCAGGGTGAGTTTTCCTGGAACTTCTTTGGTGGTGAAGATTTCCACTCTTTGATGCTGAATGTGTCAGTTTCCCTAAGGGATTTATCACACATTATCACTGTCCTGGTTGTTTTTCTACCGATGTGTTGCAATAATAAACTTTGGTGCTTAAAGGGAATTGTTTGGCTTTTGCTGCTGGAGGTGGGAGGATGTGTGTGGCCCCTGCTGTAGGAGCAGCTGTGCTATTGCACAGCTTTGTATTCTATGGAAGTCTCCAACACTATCAATGAACTTTGCAATGCTGGGCTAAGCAGCCCTCTATTCCCACTGCTAACCCCAGACATCACAACAAGGGCTGCACCAGCCTCTCAGTTCAACGTGCCTCTTTCTCAAGGGTTTTTCCAGCTACACGAGTGCCCAAAGGAGCAGCACCCATGGAAGAGGCACAGAGCAGTCCAGCCCTTGTGCCCCAACTGATCCACCAGATGATGTTGGGGTGCTGGAGAAGGATGCATTGCTGGGCTTCTCCTAGGGATGGAGTCAAACACTTGGCTCAGTTTAAGTGTCTGAGCTGGAAGCATAATTGCCACATCCGTTGCAAGTCAGATCTGATTGCTTTTGGGATTGTCACTGTGTTGGTCTCAGCTGAGACTTCCACCCATAGGCTGTGGTTGTACATCTCCACTGATCCACTTCTTGCAGATTTGGGAAGCTTTGAAGCAGGGTCCTTTATCCTGCATTTGTGCAGTGCTCACAGCATGAGAGTGATGTCCTTGGGTGGAACAGTGAGGAGGAGGATGATGGGATGATCTGAGTGCTCAGCCCCAACAATCTGGCAGAGAAAGCAGCTGTTTTTTTTTTTTTTTTTTTTTTTTTTTTTTTTTTACCTGCTCAGTTGGAAGATGAGCACTTTGCAAGGAAATGCATTGAGGTTCCCGGCTGTGCTGTGCTGGGATGTTGGACTTGCAGGGAGAGGGGCTTTGGGTGCAGCTTCTTCCTTCTCTGGTTCTTTGAAGATTGGAGGTAACTTCTGAGAAATAGCCACAAAAGGTTTCCATGGGGATTTTGAAACCAAAGCTGTGCATATTAGTGTGAAAGCTGTGCATATTAGTGTGCTTTGTTCTGTGTGCCTCCCAGCTACCAGAAGTTGCAGTGTAAATGGACCTAGCAGTGCTTGGTGACCTCTGTCCAAAACAGGTAGGAACTCGATGTTGGCAGTGGCGGTGAGGTTTTTTTCTCCACAAGTTCTTCTCTGTGGAGTGGTCCACTGGTTTTAGCTGAAACCTGGAGACAGGGATGTGGTGACAAGATAGAGTGCAGTGAGTAACAGGGCTGAGTCAATTATTGACTAGCCCATCTCAGCACCTTTGTTTTCTTTGCTGACAGAACACAATGACCTTTGTATGGGGAGCTGAGCCTGCAGGAGCCCAGCGCTGACCATTCTGGGTGTCACTGAAGTGAACATTCCTTGTTATTGAAGTGAATCGAATTCTCCCCTGGTGAAGTGTTTCCCATTATCTTTTAGATCAATGTTCTGCACATGACTGTCTGCTCTGATTTCTGTCCTTTCTCTCAGGAAAACATGCAGAAGAAGCCAGTGCAATAGCTGCTGACTTGTAAAATATTTCGGGAGCTGAAGTGAAGTTAGAGCAGTGCCAGGTGTGGTCCAGACCTCTCAGACAAAACTGCCATAGGTACAAACAGACACTGCATTCAAACACTCTATTATGCAGTGATTCATCCTTATGTGAATGCTTCTTCAAATGACATATCTGCTCAGTCTGTGAGAGCTTGAAGGTGAAGGGGTTTCTGTAACCGTGGTGGTAGTTCTGTGTTCACATTTGCTGTGTGAAGGAATCCTTCCCCATTCCCTTTCTGGCTGTTTTCAAATACAGGCTATGCTCACCTGGTGGATCAGTTGGGGCACAAGGGCTGGACTGCTCTGTGCCTCTTCCATGGGTGCTGCTCCTTTGGGCACTCGTGTAGCTGGAAAAACCCTTGAGAAAGAGGCAAAAAATTGACATCTTCAAAGGTGCAATGCCATGTCCAGGGTGCTCCTTGCCTTGATGGGGTGAAGAACTGCTGTGGCTGGATCCTGTGCTGGAGGTGGCAGAGGAGCAGCTGTCTTCTGCTGCCTGCTGAAGTCAACAGGAGCTCCATTGGTGATCTTCAGCTTGGCAGTTTGATATCAGATGGCCAAGCACGTTGAACTGAGAGGCTGGTGCAGCCCTTGTTGTGATGTCTGGGGTTAGCAGTGGGAATAGAGGGCTGCTTAGCCCAGCATTGCAAAGTTCATTGGTAGTGTTGGAGACTTCCATAGAATACAAAGCTATAAAGGACTACAGTAAAATTCCAGTCTACAAATGGAAATGATGCAAGTATACTGAGGACTGTGGGTGATAAATGGAGAACTGAACATTTGTGTTTCTCTGATACAGAGTAATGCAATGAGGCTCTCAGTACCTGGTGGCTTCTGGGTCCACAGATAACAAGCAAAACTTAAGGAAAAAAACTTTATGAAGAGAAGAAGCAGCAAATGCAAAAATGCTTCAAAGACAGAGCATTGAAACTGGTAATGTTATTTTCTAAAAAATAGACTTTAGGAAAAAAAACATTAGAAGGATCAACATCAAAGAAAGAACAGAAGAAAATGGGGACAAATAAATTAAAGGACAAAATTATGAAGCGAGAGAACACGATGTCTTGTACAGAAGGACTGAAAATGACAGATGATAAGAACTAAAACAAGGGACTAACAGTGAGATGGAGCTTTGAGTATCATTAGCAGAGGTGCTCACAGCCCAACGTGAACACTTGCATCATACTTCCTATTTTTGTCTTTCATTTTATTGTGCTTTGCTCTGGAGCAGGTAATTACAGGTTCCTTGTGATAATTACAGGTAGGCTGTGCGTTCTGCCTCTGGTCTGTAGGGCAGCAGTGCTGTGGGGAGCTGCTTGGTTTGCTGTGCACCATCAGCAGTGGCAGAAGTGGACTGGGGGTCACAGGTGGCAAAGGGCAGAGCACTGCCATGTGCTGGGGTGTGTGTGATAGTGGGTGAAGGCTCTGTGAGGCCTGGGAGGAGGCTGCCTTCCCTGGGGAGCCCTGGGGATCTATAGAGCATGACTGGTCCTGTCTTGCCACCTACGGAGCTGTAGAAGAATGTATGAAGTGCTGCTGCCAATGAAGTCATAGGGTTATTTTATGCACTGAGGAAGATGCTGTTTCCCAGTATCTTGGCACACGCTCAGTACTTGAGAATGTGGTGTGGAGACCAGCATACAAACGAAGGCGGTGAGGTCCTGCTGTGCAGCCCTGCAAGCCCACTTCCCCTGCACTGCAGCTCAGGGCACAGAGGCTGCAGCCTTGAGTGTGCTGCACACATACAGTGTGTGACAGATGCTGAAGCGTGCTGCAGGGTGAGCACACTGCAGAGGCAGTGCGGAAGTCAGAGTTTAATTGTGCCATTCCCCACCTGTTTTTGTTACAAACCTGTGGCAAAATGGCCCTTTCACTTCCCGAATGATCTCATGAGTCCACACAGACCCAAATTGTTTCCCTTGTGAAAGACTTGAGAGAACTTGACTGAAAAACCTCCCTGGTGCAGCATTCTTGGCTTATTCTCAGAAGGGAGATGTTGGCATTGCTGCAAAGTACTTCAGGAGGAATAAGGATGCTGCAGGGCTGTGCAATACAAATCTCTGTTCCAGACAGCAGTGCTGGCAGCTTGCGTACCCTGGTAGCCTCTCTTCCTCCATCAAATTTATAGAGGTGGTGTTCTGATACAGCAGCACTTTCACATCTGCTTCTTCATTGCAGTGGCAGCAAGGAAATGGGTCGAGGCTGCAGACGTGCTGCTGTTGTACCCTGCACTGAGTGCCACTGGAGTAATTGAGCTCCTTGCTGACTGGCAGCCAGAGCGGCTGAGAAACAGAAAGGAGTAAGGAGGGGAAAAAGGAACAGAGGCTTAGAAAGATGAGAGGCACAGCAGTGGTGATCGCTTCTGAAGTCTTTCAATGGAAAGATCTGGAAAATGACTTTCTTTTTTGCTTTGCTCTCCAGCCCCGGTGTTCAAAGGGCAGCAGCTCCAAGCGCTGCCAGCTGGATCCTCTGCAAGTGCTGTGCTTTTGGCTGGGGCAGGCTGCTGCCAGCACAGGAGAACTTGCTCTGGGTGCTCAACGTGCACGTTTGCATTCTTGAAACCTAAGCCACGCTCTTATTTAGTCTTTGAGTCATTAAAGAAAAAACCACACTCTTTGCAGTTGTGAAGAAAAGCAGCAGAAACAGCTTTCTTGGCACAGATGTCTGCGAACTGTATTTCTACAAAAATAACTCCCATGGAGGCTTAACCTCTGAAGGACACCCACATTAAATTAAACTGTATGTCTAGTAACACAATGGTATTTTCAGCCTGGCAATCCTGATGGTCACAGGGCAGTAACACAGCACAGAGTAAAGGGCACACCTGCACCCAGGAGAAGGACGTGCTCCTACCAGAGTTCATGTTAACCCTGCCAGCCTGTGTCACTTAATTTCATCCCACCCTCTGAAAATGGGTATGAAATCAGTGTTGTATGTAGGCTGCATACAAAGGCCGGGGGGAAAAGTCACTGAGAGATGAGAACTTTGTCCTTAAAGGGAGAAGTGTGTGGTGATGAGCATCTGAAATGCTGCTTTCTGCTTTGCCTGGTGGGTGAGAAGAGATGTGGAGTGCTTGCTGCTGGGGTGGGGGGACCTGGTATGAAGGGCAGGGAAGAGATGCAAAAAGTGCTCTGGTTCTCTTATTGGGGCTGAGTGTCAGAGCATGGCATGGGAGCGATGGGCAGAACCTCCACCTTGGCTATAGACAAGCTAGCTTTAATTTGTGTCAATAAAGGGATATCCATGTATTGTGGTACTCTGCTGGAAGGCGTCAGAGTTCTTGCACACCTCTGCAGGAGTTGAGCAGGGCTCTGCCTGGGCTGGAGCTGACAAGTTCTGTACAACCATTCCTTCTCACGCAGCTTCCTGCTCATCTGGGCATTTCTGCGTCATGCTCTTCTGCCCTGCAGAGCTCTGTCTGCTGATTGCTATGGGATGGGACCTGTGTGTGTTGGATGCTGCCTGTGGTGGAGTTGCCCTGGGCAGCCAGATGTGCTTATGCTGATAGTAACAGGAGTTGCTGTGCAAGAAGCTTCACTCCATCTGGGTTACTTGCGTCAGCCATGGGGCATTGGCTCTGCCTTCTTGCTGGACAGGTTATGTAATCACATCAGAAATCAAGTGCCTAACTTGAATTTCACCTCCTCTGAACATCTGGCCGTTCATGTTTTAGGCTGACTGATTTCACAAGGATCTTTGTTAGAAATTGCTCTCTATGCTTGCATGGCATGGAAAACAATGCTGAAAGGTTGCCAAGACAATGACCTGGAAACTCATTTTCAAATTCTAATGGTTATCATATTTTTTCTCTGTCTTAGCTCAGAGACTCAGTGAGAGCAGTATTGTGTTGACCTCCCAAGCCCTAGTTCAGCACTTGTGTAGAAGATTCCCTCTTCTCACTGCTTTGCCACCTTGGAAGCCAGCAGTGCCGTGTGAGGAGGCACGAGGTAACCCAAGGGCAGTGGTGGCTATGGAAGGAGTTCATGCTGCATTGCATAGAGCTGATACAGAGCTGCTGGCAAGGTGCTTGGCTGTGCCCTCCTGGCATTTTAATTTCCTCTCTTCCTGGGCTCAGGAGGTCTGATCCTACTGCCCTTTGGATGTGGTCTGATCCTCTTCTATTCTTCATCAGGACAAGTTTTGCTGGAGAACTGTCAGGGAAGCGATGGCTGCTTTGAACGTGCTCAGCTTGTTCCATGTTGGCAGGTATTTTGGCAGCTCTTTTCTGCTGGGGGATTTTCCTCAACTCATGTTCTTTTGAGCTTTGCTTGAGATATCAGGTGGGCCCTGGTCCTGTTCCTTCTACAGCCTCAGATCCCCTGCTTGAGATGTTGAAGTCAAGGGACTGTATGTCAGTAACAGCATGTAACACAAAGGTTTCATAGCAGTGTTGTTAATGTTTATAATCCAGAGTCTGAGTGAGTCAGGGAGTCTGTTTCTTCAAGACCCCCCTCCCCTCCACAGCACATCCAACTGCACTTCTTATTCTCATGGGAGATGGATGCAATGCATGCAGCCATGCATGTAAGGCAGTGCTGTGTTGAGCTCAGCCCACGAGTTCCACGCAGGATGCTGGCTGGCAGCCATATTGGTAAATGGCTCTGATTTTTTTGATGGAGATGAAGAGCACGACAGATGTACTGTATACTGAAAAGAGTTAAAAAAATAACTGTTTGCCATCTCTGTGCTTGCCTTAAAACAGAATACCCAACATACAGAGGGGTGGTTGTTTGGCATATGGAGATGTCAACGTTAATAATTGCCTCTGCTGTTTCTGAGAGCTTGCCAGGCTTGTGCAAGGGGCCTTGATGTTGATGACGAGTTTTGCAGGCAGATTTTTGCGAGTGTTTTGAGCTCTATGAGTGCTGTGAGAATCTACTTGTGTTGCAGCAACTTGTGAGAGAAATGGTACAAGCACATAAACTCCTACCCCCTGTCCTACCTGGAAGGTGGGAGCTTTGGGATTTGCTTTGCTGGGGTAAAGAAGTCAGGGTTACACAGCAGACTTCTCTATGGCTGGTACCAATTGGTTCTCATTACATACCCCAACAGCTAGCTTAGCACAACACGGGGGATTGGCTGTATCTGGCAAAACTGGATTAATTCCAGTGTGCTGCGTAACTCCCAGCTGGCTGCTATCCTTGTCAGAAGAGGATTTCTCTTTAAGAGTTAATTTGAGTGCTTTCTCAGTCCATATGTATGTCTTCCAGCGTGGCTGGCTTAGCTGCAGCTGTCAAATGATGGGGGGGCCTTTCTGCACATTGTTCTGACAATACACGCTTGTGTGCTGGTGTAATGGAAACACTTTCTTCCTTTATTCGTGTTATATTGTGGGAGAGCTTCATCTCCTCTTCACGCTTCTGCTCAAACACGCAGCACTTCTGTGTAGTCTGGGTGAGAATGCTCCATGGAGGCTCTGCGTTAAGGCCCAGTTTACCTGGGAGGCTGTTTGTTTGTTTAAGAGGAATACTGCTATTTCTGTAAGCTTCCATTCAGTGCATTTTTTGGATGAGTTATTCTTTAATTTAAAAAAAAAAAAAAACACCTTTCTTAGAATGCTAAAAAAAAAAAAAAAAAAAAACACCTAACAAGACCATTGAAGTGCCATGAGAGTTTGGTGATGAGTTACACCAGAGAAACGAACCTCAGATCTTCCATCATTTGTCTGGTGTGCTGGCCAAGCTTCTAATTCAGCAGTGCCCAGTAGTGCACCAAAGTGAGTCATGAATTCTTCAGTGTAATTACCACGCAGTGCAAACCAAGGCTGCAGAAGTCTGAACCTCTTCCTGTCTGTCGTCCTTCCCCTCCTACTTGCTTCTCAAATACGATGTGCTTTGCAGGAAGGCTGTGCTTAGCATCGCAGCTTCAACTCTGGAGCTGATGCCATTAAAAACCAGGTTCTGATTTATTGAGTAAAGTTCCTGTTTATCAGACTGTTACAAGAAGGTGAAATGTCTTTTTCATGCATCTGCAGCTTTATTTTTAGGGAGCATACCCTGGCAGAGACAGCCACGGCAGGGTTGCCTTGATGTCAGATGTGTACGTGCTGGGAGACGTTCTTGTTGCAGCTTTAAAATTAGCTTTTCCTTGAAACTGATTTTCATATCCTCCTGTTTGTCTTGCCTGCGTGTTTTGGGAAATGCTCATGGCATCAGGCAGTTAATGGGGTGATTGGAAAGACCGTGTGTTTGCTCAGGATGTGACCCCCCCATAAAGAACTCATTGGAGAGGAGTCCCAATGACTGTGTGTGTTGGTACATCATGAGGATGTCCCTGCAGCCTGGGACTGCAGAACTGCAGCTGTGTCTTTGGGTGGGTTTGCAGGCTGTCTCTAACTTTCACTTGCTTTGGAAATATAAGTGCTCAAATTGCTTCTAAGTGAGTACAAAGTCAAAATTCTTCATAGATTTGCTATTAAAAAAAAAAAAAAAAAAGCTCTCAGGTGGAAGTGGGGCATCAAGGACATGTCCTGTGGGTCTGGTAAAGGACCTGCAAATACAGAACATCCTGAGTTGGAAGGGACTTGTGAGGGTCATTGAGTCCAACTCCTGTGCTCCAGGTTAATTCTTGTGCTTTGAAACTCTATGATGCACATGTGAGAACACCTTCCAGAAGAGTTTACAGCCTCGATGCAAGTGTATATCAGGAGGAGATAGCACTGAATGAGACATGCTTGATGTGGTGTGCCACACAGTTATGTGAGAAGCTGAAGTAATCATTGAAGGGAGGGGGGGAATCAATGATTCAGTGAGAGCTGTGTTGGTTGGGAAGCGTAAAGGGGAACTGCTGATAAAGGGCTTATGAGAGATGAGGCAAAGTGGATCAAATCCATGAGGGTACTCCAGGCAGTGGGACAGCACGAATAATCCCTGTCCTACTCACTGTAATTATAATAGCTGCCTTGGAGAGATGGGCTCGGTCTAAATGCTGCATTACTTTGATTCTGTCAATTAAAGTCTGATGTGATTAAATGGAACCCCTGCTTGATGTACTCGACACTGCAAGATGTTGAGGAGACTGGCCCCAATCCAACAAAGCACTTAAGCCATTCCATTAGCCTAAATGGCACTACCTGTATGCTTAATTTTAAGCACGCTCTTAAGTGCTTTGCTGGGTTGGTGCCAGTGTGTGCAATGGGTGGCAAGATCAGGTTCATAGAGAGCGCTGAGATCTCGCTTTGGTTTTTGCACACATGAGATCTGTGTGGTTTCACTTATTGCCTCTTAGGCCAGCTCTTCAAGTTGGGATTTCAATAAAAATAAGTGGCCATTCTGAGTAAGCCACCCCCTGAAAGTGCTGCTTGTGCAGAATCTTTACAGTGCGTGCTATCAAAACCTGTTCACCTAGAGTAGTGCCAAATGGAGCCCTTCCAGTTAGCAACACTAAAGCATCTGAGCTGATCAAGTACAGAGTCTGACACTGTGCAACCTGCAAGCGTTGTCTGGGAGCAACTGAAGAGTATTTGCAAGGGTTGATGTTCTTGACTGAATGAAGGCTGCACGGCCAGATGCTTAATGCTGTTCTTGGATCAAATTGAGCTATAGTTTATATACAATTGTGTTAAAAGTGTATCATAAAATATCATAATTATTATCACTTGGTTTATATACTCTTCTCCAAAAACCCAAAGGCACTGTGGATTCAGAAATAAGCACATTCACGGAGTCTGGAAAATGGAGGTCAGACAGGTGCCAGAGTCTGCTGAGAAATTTAGAAATGATTTACTCTAAATTAAAGACAATGGACTTGGAAAGGACCTCGGGAGGTCAGTTGGTTCATCTGTCTCTTCAAACCACCAGCACTGTACTTTCCCTGGTCTCCCTAAGCTATCTATTCCAGGGCAGAAGTATTTTACCCTTAGAAAGTATTTCCTGATGTCCAAATTGAGTTTCCCTGGCTGTAATTTCATCTTATTATTTCTTGCCTAACCTGCCATGCGCATGAGGAATACAGCCTTCCCTCCCCTCTGAGCAACCCATCATAGCAGTCTTAGGGCACTGTTATGCTGCTGTTTCTCAGCATAAGTCTCTTTTCTCTTCCTTCATTCTTGTAACTATTTATGCTCCTCTCATTTCCAGCTCTCTGGGATTTGGCCCTCAGAAATACCCATGAGGGAATAAGAATGAGTTTGAGCCTGCTCTCAGCATTTAGGCCATTGAGTCTGATGGGCAGAGGGAATCCTGCTGCACTGCCTTGCCATGCATCACGGTACAGAGCTCCCAGTTCCCTTGCATGTGGCTCATCATTTGAGATGACCTTCTTCATTAAAGAAGTACTTCAGCAAATAGACAGTTTCAATGATTTTTTTTTCCTTAGCAGCGAGAGATGCAAGTGATAAACTTGCTGTCAGATGCTGTGCTGCTGCAAGTTCAGTGTTTCCCCAGGGGAACCAGGTCCTGACTTTGTATTCTCACTTTCCCTGTGACCACTGTAGCTCTCTGAAGAGCCTCAGTTGTGTTGCTGGATGCTGGGTTTGCAGGGAGGTGGGCAACAGGCTGAGACAGAGCAAGCAGAGCATAAGGTACAACTCTGCAAGCCTGGGCTGCAAAGCCCTGCAGGAAGGATGTTGACAATGAGGGGTAGGAAAAGAGAAGGGAAAGTTGCTCCTGGAAGCATTCTGCACTGATTCAGCTCAAACCCATGAATGCTTCCAGGCTGGGGATACCTCAGTACCATTATTTCTGTTAGTCTCAAAGCACCCCAGGAAAACTGTGGCTCGGGAAGCGCTCCGGTAGCAGCAGCTGACAGCCACGTGGCTGCAGAGCCGGTTATATTTACAGCCCTGGTGCAGATGTCACCACTCATCAGTGGGCACAGCAGACAGTGTGGGGTGGGCAGAGGGCTGCTTTGTTGCTGCAGAGCTTGGGGTGCTAAGCAGGGAGCTGGGTGGCTGTGATTATTAAGATGTAATCAATGTGAGGTGTTATCGTTAAGGCAACTGCTTCCATCGCCTTCAGTGAGAAACCTGGCAATGTAACCTTTCCTTTGTTCTTTCACTTACTGAGTTGGGAAATGGAAGCAGGCAAGGATTCCAGGAGCTTTTTGTGCTGCATTTCAGTTGCTGCACAAAATATCAAAGTACTTCTGTCACGTGACTTCAGTTAAGTTTTCCTGGAGGAAATCTTTCCTTTGGCTCTGAAGTGCTCCCATAAATGAGAATTGGGTTCTTACTTCATGGAGTTACTTTAGGAGACTTTTCCTTAAGCATCGCTTGAAATGTATACCTTCCGTTCTCAGACAGCCTGCTTCCTTTTTAACTTGCTTCCTATATGGCAAATTTGTTTACTGGATCTTATATAATTTATTTTAGATCCTTCTTAAGAGCTAAGGATTAGGAAATGATGGATAATAGCAATAAAGTTGGATCATGTTTAATATCTTACATACTTTTCTCCTACAGCAGGTTAAACAGCGAGCAACCCTTACCTTATAAAGCCTCATTTAAACCTAATACTCAAAGGTAAACACTACAGGAGTTATTTAACACTTTTGTTTGACATTGACTTACAATGTTTTCTCAACTGAGGAAAATGAGGAAAACTGCATTGAAGTGATTGAATTCCATTATCTCTGATTCTGCTCTTTTAAAAACAGATCTCTTGGCCATTTGTCTAAATTACTCCCTTGAGTTTGTTAACCTTTGTAATCATACAGTTTAATTTTATCTTGCTTGAATCAATTTGTATAGTAGACTTGAGGCAATGTCTTCATATTCTGAGTTAAAGCACTCTGTGGAGGTCCAGTGCGGTCTTCTGGAGTGCTTTGCTGATGCTGGTTTTGGGCTGATGGAACCACAGCAACACCCAGTCTTGAGATTTCCTTTGGGAGGTCTCAAAAATCTCTTGGTAGAGGAACACTTAATTTCCAAAATGAAGTGAACTGCAGGGGAGTGAAATGACTTGTATGAAATAATACAGAGAATCCAGAGCTCCTCGCTGTCACTGGCAAGACCCTGTTCATGGGACTAGGTGGATGCCATGGGTGTTTTCAATACCAGCTATCAGGCATGCATGTGGTGGTAACCTCTCTCCATGTCACAAGGCAACTGTGAAATTCAGATCCAAAACAAGTCCAAAAAAACATTCCCACCATAGTTGTGTGGAGCCCTGTAACCAGGGTTAAGAATGCTTTCTGCTACACCATGAGGAATGTGGATCTTGTTGCTAGAAAAATAAGTCATTTTGGCACTTGTTTATTATAGTTAATTGCACATACGCTGTTTTCTTAACAGTTTCATTTCCAGCTGGGAAAAATCTTAGAGAGGAGAAGGAAATTATAGGATCAATATTTCTGTTCGCTTAGAGCAGGCAGGGTGTTACAACTCCTTGCTTGGCTTGGAGCGTTCAGCTGCTGGTGTTGGGAAGAGTTTTCTTAGAGCTGGGACTCCCCTGTGCAGGAGAGCTCGTCCTCCTCCTTCCAGTGCTGTGCTGGAGGGAAGGAATTTGCCTGGAGCTTTTTCAGCTTCATCCCTGGAAGTGGTCGAAAGAAAGATTCTTTTTTTCATTAATTATTACATAGGAAACCAGATTAATCCTTGCAGAGCCACCTTCCAGCTCTTAGGGTTGTCCTTCAGCCATACTTTGTTAACCAGACAAAGCTCATTGCTTATGTAAAGCCCTCATGAAGAATACCCAAAATAAGAATAATATTTCCATAATGAAATAACAAGTCTTGGCACTTCTACAGCAGCAGCCAAACACTCAGCTGCCATCAGTTTCACTAAGAGGAGAAAACACTAGAAACAATTGTAGCACAAATAATTGATGAGAGAAAAGCAGGATCTCTGGCTGCAATAGACATCTCCGGACTGCTTGCTTCATCTACTGCAGATAGGAGCCCTGTGTGGTGATTAGGAAAGAGAAATGTTTGGGGCAGAACAGAATGTGTTGATTTTCCTGGTGAATTGAACAGAAATTGCTTTTCAGGTGGATAAGTGGAAGAAAAGGTGCTTTTATTTGAACAGCCTGAGTTGCAGTCGTGTTCGGGGCATCAGATGCGAGCAGAGAAAGCTCAGTGGTCTTCAGTGGGACAGCATAGGGCTGGAAAGCACCAGTAGGGCCCTTAACAGCAGCAGCAATGGGTAACTCAATTTATCTGCGCAAGAAAATGAGTAAATGACAGCAGCATCCCAAGAGTTATGCCTAATGTTCCTTAAATGTTGATAACTTCATATAGAATTTAGCATGCTGGGCTCTTCTATCCCTAGAGTTCCTTCCAGATGGGATAGCAAAAGCTGTCGGTGCCATCGGCGTGTGTTGGAGAGAGCACGGGAGCTGCTAAATGATGCCTGCTTGCTGCCGAGCAGCTCTGTGTTAGCACAGGGCTGCAGAATTGCACCATTCATCACCAGTGAGCATTGTTTGAAAAGATCATTTAGTATCTGTCAGGGCTGCTGTAATATTTTTTTGGGTAAGGAGTTTAAGTGGGGAGATGCATGCGTGTGCACTTCTGATTAATTGTAATTGTAATCTCACATAGCGCACTCCTCAGCCTGACATTTTTAAAGCAAGGGTAGGTTTGGTTGATTCCTGGAATTAATTATAATTCAGATTTTGGAGCGTGAAACAGATCGCTTTCTATAAACCCCCTTAGCCACAGTTAGAATGTGGTCTGATTTATTATATGCCTCTACTTTGCTCTGCTGCATTGTGTCATGAAATCTTTAGGGATTTATTGTAGGAAAATAACTATTTTTTATTTTAATCTTTGTGCAAGGAGAAATTGGTGTGTTAATTGTATTTTGATAAAGAAAAACAAAGCCATGCAGGCTTCTACTTCTTGGTGGTAGACCTATTACATTGATATTTTTTTTTGTTGTCTCCCTAATTCAGAGAGAGCAAGAACAACTTCTATCTGCATTAATTCCCTGGGAGTTTTTAGCCATTTTAGAGCTAACATATGCAGGGATATCCTTTATTTCCCTTCCCCTGCTGGAATAAATGACAAATTCCCAGTACTTCAACTGGAGTGGTCTTTCTGTTCTTCCCCTTTGAATGCTGGATTTATGAATGCTCTTCTTTGGATGTTCTCTGGAGAACCTGAGGACGATGGCAGCAGAGATCCTCGCTTCCCAGTGTGGTGAAGACATGAAATGAAGACAAGGCTGCCAACAGCAGTAGCAGCAGGATTGCTGTCTTAATCTGAATTACCTTTCATGTGTGAACACAAACTAACACTTAGCGATCGTTAATATTAATGAAAAAACCTTCCAACTGAGAGTTGCACCACAGTGATATCTGAATGCTGTGAAGTCGAGGAGGAGGAGAAATCCAGAACAATGCTGTTTGGGCTCCTGTAGGGTGGGTAGGTAAGCTGTGTGGTTTGGATCTGAGTGAAGGTTGGCAGCAGTGTGATGGGTGTTGGTGCATATCCACACGGTGTCAAGCTCAATGGGAGCTGCAAGCAGGAACAATGGGATTTTGTCATTAGGCCTTTCCCTGTTGGCTGGGAGAGATAAGGGAGCCTTTCCCCTGCTTGTCTCCAGCAATAGATAAGATAAAGATCTTTGAGATAAAACCCAAGTGCAGCCGGAACTTGAAAGAGCCATTTCTGAGGAGACAAACCTGAGCTGGCATCAGTTTGAAAAAGAAAATAGTCCATAGATTTATACTCTGTTGTACGAGAGTTATGGCTTTGGTAGTAAAAGCATACCCCAGTTGTTGGTTCCAGATGTGCATTCTTTTGGAGTCTGCAGGGCTGCACAGAGGCATCACCTGCAGGTTGTAATTCTTTCCATTGGATTCTGGAGGCTGGGGAAGTTCAGTTGCTTGCTTAGAGATGGCCTTCATAACGTATTAACATGCGTGGCAATCATTTGCAAAAGCTGCTGATCTCAGCAGGCTGCAAGGCTTGTGTTTTCCATGGGTGAGCATTTCTTGAACTTCTGTTTTGTGGTGAGAGGAGGATCTCTTGCAGCTCTGTCATTCCTCAGTATTACTCATCAGTGCACTGGTGCCATTCCCAGTTTTTAGGTGAACTTACTATGGAGTGCTGGGATGTCCTTTTCCTGGAAGTTTCCCTCTTTGAAGCAGGAACAGAGGAAGAGTTCAGATTATCCAGGTTTTTTTTCTTCCTTGCAGATTTCTTCCCACTTCCTCCCTCCTAATTATCTGCATTGCTGGTCTCTGTGTATACCTACCTCACCTCTCTCATGAATACGATCTCTGAGGATTGTGCTAACACGTTTTGCCTTCTGTTCAGAAATCCAACCGGTGCATGTGCAATATTCTAATCGCACATACAGGGCAGGCTGTGTTCTGAGGATACATGATGAGCTCTGACTGAAGCCCCAGGGACAGATAACCCAGATACAGCCCTGGATTCCTCCAGTAGCTCGATGGTAATGAACCATTCATTACGCGAGTGCTGGAGCACCTCTGCTTTCTTTGATTAATGTTATGCAAAATATAATTTAGGTGTTCTACCGTCTGCTATTTCAGGAAATATTTCCCTTCTAAGTGAATGAATTCTTTTGTCAATAACCTGGGTAATGCATTTCTCCCATTACCCACATTCCTGGGCTTTCCTCCTCCTATAGCCTGCAAGGTGCCTCTGTGGAGGGTGAGAGTTGCACCCTGAAACCCAGAGTCAAGCTTAGAGGTGAACATCTGAACACTGAAATAGAGACAGCTCTCTGTTAAATATTTGTATGGAGGGCCCACATTGAAAAGGCACAATGGTCCTTTAGTGGAAAGATGCACAGGAACCAGGGGGATCTCTGGTGCAGTGCAGAGGGGCAAGAGGTTGGCTTGCTCTTGATTGGGCTGGGTGGATGTGCTTTGGGCTTACTGGAATGCTGGAGCTCCTTATGCTGATGCCTGGCTGTCAGCAGCTGGCTGGAAGAAATGAGGCACACGGGCTCAAGGTTTGCTGAAAGCAGCTAATTAATTGGGCTGAAAGCATGACCAAGTGGAAGGATGTGCAGGTAGAACATCAGGTATCTTCCACAAAGGGTTGTAATAGAAAATGGCAGAATGTGCTGGCAATAAAACACAACAATGAAGTGTGTTCATTAAATGTATTATGCTCAATTAGTGGAATGAAAGGTGCTGTATTGGTTGCAGCTAATACTGAATTCAAGTTCTTTTTTAACACTAGTAATTAAAAAATTGGCTTAATCTCCTATTTAAAATCTGTTTGCAATATTTGTATTCAGGGTCGTAAATAATGAAATAATAGTATGAGTTACTTAGCATTAATCACCCCTCTCTCCCAGTTGCTGGAGTAGGATCACGAACAACGAGCCCTGCAGTTCCCAGCAGCCATTCTCACTGCCTTTGGAGACCTCTCTTTAATACTCTTTCATATCATCATCCCCACCGAGGCAGAAAAGGAACAGGATTATATTATATGTATTCCCTTCCAAAAAAAATCTGTTCTTGAATGCTGACCCATACTTTACTTTTATATTTACTTACATTTACTTTCATTAGGGCTGTTCCCAGTTGGCAGGGGAATGAAGCCCTAATTGGAGGCATGCATACAACAGTGTCCTTCTGCTGAAATAGCTTGTTGGCTCAGAGCTCACTGAGCTGTCCCAGCAAAAAGACTTCTATGGGTGTGAGCTGTGTATCCCTTGGGGTGTGCATGGTCAGGATGTACCAAATCTTCCCTAATGCAAGCCAGCCCTGGGCTTGGGGCAGTCAACTGCACTGGGGCAGCCCGATGGGCTCTGTGCAGAGCTGTGGTGTGAATGTGGGGATCAGAGGGAGCTCTGCATCAGCAGCCCTGGGCTCTCAGCCCCCACTAAAGTGTTCCCCACTTGTGGCAGTGTCAGATGAGGAAAAATTTGGCTTGCAGAACAGAAAGGTTTGAAACAGCTCTTGGCTTTTGGACCTGGACTCCACCCTGTTCTGTGAGCGCTGATCTGAATGTGAAACTGGGCAGAGCGCAGCTTTAAAAGGCAGGGTGAGATCTCAGCTAGGGAAAAGCTTTGTGCCTTTAATCATGCTTTCCATGCAGGCCTCTTCCTCTTGGTATCTCTGGATATAAATGCTGGTCCTGAGCACTGTGCATTCCCTGCCTTGCTACAGTCAGGTTTCTTGCATTTGTGTCCTGGTTCAGCTAAAACCAAATGCACTGGAAGGGGTTTTTGTTGGCATTTCTGTAAATTAGCAGTTGGGTTCCTGCTGCTCTTTAGGAAGTCAGGCTATATCTGCTATATATTATTTTAAATGTCTCTTGTTTCATATTGATGGTTCACTACATGGGGGGGGGGGAAATTCTCTGTATTGTTTCTGCATCTTTATCTGAACTGCAAAGATAGGAGAGGGAACATCCAAAGTGTCCAGACAGCCCCATTTTGTAACAGAATTGGACAGAATCCTCATCTATTTTGTTTAAATGATTGGTACAAACAGGTTCCCTCCTTTTCCTTCCATCTGTATGAAAAATGATATGCTTTCTCCTTTTAATGGTGCTTATACAGGGATGAGAACTGTAGTTTACACCAACGTGGAAATGGAAATTAAAAAGTATAATTTTTCTGTTCTTGCAAAAAAAAAAAAAAGCTGATTTGTACACCTCTGGTATTTCCATGTGCCAGCACAAGCAGGATGTGCATGGATGTGTCCCTAGAAAATGGAAACCACGAGACAAACTTTGCTGCTGCTTCTTCACTGTACTGTTGTGCATCACGGCAGTGAGACCTCTTTGTGGTCTCCAGACCTACAACTGGACTCTGAATCTTCATCCCACTGATGTTCATGAGGTAGGAATTGCCTTCATTTCTGAGATCTGCATTTCTGAACATCTTGGGGCTCCTCTTGGACAGCACCTTGGGAAGTGGGAGTGTTGGAGCTGGGTGCTGCTGCTGGCCCGGTCTTGTTGGTGGAAACCCAAAGAAGTAGCTGGAGATCCCAAAATATGCCATCATTAATTCCTATCTCTCTTAAATTAAATTTAGTGTCTGTGCCACTCTGGGGATCTGCTAACTTTACAATGTACCCTCTAACAGAACCCCCACAGAAAAAAGCTGGGCCCAGTAAGATGGAGAAAATACTTAATGGCACTTCTCCAGCATCGATTAGAATGTGATTTATTGTGGGAACAATGACCACATTTTAGTACTTATTTACGAGGGTGGTGAGGGGCCCACCAGGAAGCATGAGGTGAATCTCCCAAAGCTGGGCAGCCCTCCACATTCATTTATACTAACTTGTGTAGCAAGGCAAAGAACAGTGAAGTAGGAGAATTTCTTCTAGTGTAAATGCGAAGCAACTTCAACCCTATTTCAGGATTATCCTGATTTTGGAGCGTGTGTGAGCAAACATGCTGGTGGGAGTGAATGGCTGCATGTGGGAAAGAGGTATTTTTCCACTCCAGCTGCTGGCTTTGCTCTGGCCAAAGGCTGGAGCTCAGCAGCATGGTTTGTCTGGACAAGTCCCAGCTTTGGCATCTGAGGATCAGCAGCAGTGTTGGCAGGGCTGCTCGCACCCAGCCCTGCCTGTGTGCTAACCCACTCCTCAGGGGATTTGTCTGATGCAGACTTGTTGGGCAAATTGCGTGCTCTGCAGCCCAGCCTGCTCCTGTGCTGTGTTTTTTGGTTTTTTTTTTTTTTTTTTTTTTTTAATCCTAAATGCTAGGTGGAAAGACAGCTGTTTTAGTTAAGGAGGTGCTGCTCTGTTCAGTGCTGTTTGTGCCACATGGAGCCCAGTTGCTGCAGGGCTGAGACAAACCCACGTGGAGCTGCAGCCTTCCCGGCCGTGTGCTGTGTCTGACCTGTGGCTCCATGCGTGGTTGGGTGGTGTGGCTTGGAGAAATTCCTCTTGTTCCACCATACTCTTCAAATTGACACGAGGTGCAATCCCTGCTGTAGGGATGGATGAATGAAAAACTGCTTCATCTCCCTGTGGGCTGCAAGAAGGGATGCGGGCTGTATGTGCATGCCTGGGGTGGGAGGTGGTTGGTGTACTGCCCAAACCAGGCATGGACCTTGTGCAGAGAAACTGTTGCTTATGAGGGCTGTTTTCTAAACGGAATGTTAAGAAAAATCTGTGTCAAATTTAGAGTAGGGAGAAGTTTGGTAATATTTGTGAAATGTCACAGAGCATTTCAGGGGCAGCTTTGACTCCTTTTGAAATGGTTCTTATTGTGTTTTGCAGTAGAAGTAGGATTATGGTGTCACCTTATAAATTAAGCAGATGCAATGGTGGACTTTTTGAAACAAAGGAGTGCTTTTCATGGCCTGGGTAGATTCTCAAATCCCAAATGGAAATCCCAAATGGGAAACTTTTATTCTTGGAGCAGCTAGCAAGCAAAATGCAATGGGTGCAAAGCTGTACCTCATTGTGTTGAGCATCTGCCTGCTCTTTCAAGGGCACTCCCAAGAAGGCACTGCTCCCTCAAAATTCCCTATGCGCATAAACTGAGAGGGATTGGTGTTGTGTGGTAAAGAGGTGGGGAAACACTCTGAAGCCCAGTTGAGGAGAAACCACACACAGCGCGGTTATTGTCTATTCTGGGATGTTCTCCTCTTTACTACAACATCTGAATAAAAGCATCCTGCAGCGCTGCGCATCTGAATCTGCTTTTGCTGACATCTGTGGTAAGATGTGTTATTAAATCTGGGCTCGAGCCCATTGATAAATCCTCCAAGCACTCGTTTCCCTGTGGAAGGCAGAGTGGCCTCTTTGGCTCCTGTGCTCCTTCTCCAGCAGAAAGCTTTGTGCTGGTGCAGTCGGTCTCCAGCAGTGTCTATTATAGCGGAGGTTTCCTGCCAACATACTGCCACAACTGTTCTGCAGGCAGGAGGGGTGCTGTGCTTGTTACGATCACTTGGAGAGGTGGAACTGTATTTAGGATATATTCATATGAAAGATCTGGCTTGCAACATACCTGGGGCAAACATGTGGCTTTAAGCTGATGAAATGTGTTACCACAATAATTGAAAACAACTTGATCCACCCCAAGCTTTCCAAACAGCATTCCCAACATGAGCTTACGTGGGTCTGATAGCCCTGCCTGGCACGATGGCAAGGTGGGCTCCAGCACAGCACTGCCTGGTGTGCTCAGCATCCTCCTCTGTGCTCCAGGCCCTGGCAGAGGGATGCGTGGCAGGAGGCTGACGGGATGCTGCTGCACGCTGCATTTGCCCATAGCTTCTGGATGCTTCTCTGCTCCTCTCAGCATCCATGGCTGTGCCACCAAATTGCACTGGAAAAAAGACAAACCTCTGGGAAAGGCCTCCAGCAGCAGCACAAATTATGCAATGATTCGGGCGAGTCCAAACTTGCTGTTTTTCAAAGCGAAATGCAAGGCCAGCTGCTTGTCGATTGCTTTTTCCCAATAACAGCAGCTGAAGTGCAAACAACATCATCCCCCGTGGACAATGAGAGAACAGAGGGCTGGGGAAGAGACAAAAAGAAAAATGTTGAATTAAACGGTGTAGGAAAATCAAAGTTCTCTTCAACAGTTCTGGTGCAGTTATTAACTTTGTGTGTGGTGTTTGGAAATCATGGTGATTTCCACTGTTGGTGCTAGAGCTAATTGGTGGATGTAGAGGAAGAGGTAATTATGTCCATCCTTTGCAGCGCTCGTGTGTATGGCTGGAGCAGGACAAAGGGAGACTGGAAAGAGACCTGGGATGTCTGGGGCTGGGATGCTCAGGGCCGACCCTGTGGAGTGCTTTGGGTGAATGGCATCTGCTTTGTGCTGTCTGTATTTGTTTTGCCTCTTTCCCCAAATACACCAAGTGAGCAGCCAGAGATCTGGAAGGTTATTTCTCATGAGAGTGAACCTGTAATTGTGTGGGGATCTTTCACAGAGATGCATGATAATCCCCACCACCTCCAAGCATTACCCAAACCTTGCAAAATCAACTTCTGCGGCAAAAAAGCAAGGGAAGGGGGGGAAAAATGGCATTCCAACGGAGCCAAAGACCATGGCCTCTTTAAATGTTATTAAGTCAATAATTAAGTGAATTTGGAGTGTGAACTGTGTATCCACTCTAAATGGATTAATGATATGAGAATTCATACGAAATTGCTGTGTTGATTTTTATGCTAATGACTGTTTGAATATAAGCTGAACTATTAACCAAGGATAAGTGGAACTAATGTGCCAGCATTGCTATAGAAATGTAATGGAAAGGATGGTCTGTGATTTGCAGAGGGCCTCGTTTCTATGGAGTGGGCTGGGGGAACAAAAGCTCCCTTGGACAGATGGGAGGGATGTCAGTTTGGGTGGGAGGGCTGTGAAGGGAGGGGTGCTCAGAAGAAGTACGTGTGGATCAAATAAAGCCTAAGGAAGGGGCAGAGCTGAGCTGCCAGTAGTGACATGGGAGATATCCCCAGGTTGGGGTACATGGTGTGAGATCACCAGCTTGTGCTGAGACTGCAGTCAGTGACCAAGGAGCAGATGCTCCCAAGATCTTGTAGATCTTTAAAGAGAAGAACTATCACTGTGTTTTAGGCAGGTCAGCCTTTTCCTGGTCCTATGCCTTGCTGAAGGCAGCGCAGTGAGGACAGGGAATCTGCTCCAGTGGCCCAGGAAATGTGCTGGGTGGTGGAAAGAGGCACTGAGGGTAGGGATGGCATGAGAACAAGCTGAGGAAATGCCAGCTGGCTGCCAGAGTGTTTTTCCAAACAACAAAGCTGGTAAATCATGAAATCCCCATTACTTGAATCATTTAAATGTAAATACTGGACAGAAGCACTTAAGGAAGTATCACAGAGTAGATTCCTGCTTTGGCAAGATGGGATGACTGAGTCAGTCTGTCCAGCTTTTCCTTCTTGGAGGAGATGACTGAAATAAGGGTCGGGCTGTAAGTGTTAGCTGCCATCCTGCTGCCTTGCCTCCCTCCCTCCCCTCTCAGAGGAAAGAGCCAAGGTGCAGGCTGGAGCCTGTGTTAGGCTGAAGGCAGGCTGGAAGAGGGGAAGGAGAGGAATGTTAAGAATGGCAAACTGATGGATCTCCTTAGGTGTGCCATTGTAGCTTCATGTTTCCTGTATCTATGTGAAAGTCAGGGGAGAAGGTGTTTCCTCTGCTCTGATCAAAGGGTATCCCAAGTTGGAATGCAAGGGACTCAGAAGGATCACCGAGTCCAACACAGATTTCAGACCAGGTATCAAGCCATCCGAGGAGCAGCTCTGCTCCTTGTAGAAGAGTACCCACCTCTGCTCCCCACGGACTGGCTGTAAGCTGTCAATTTAACCTGGTTTTTGGTTTGGAAATGAAGCTGTGAGTTCTCTGATGTGATTGCCAGAGACTGGGAAAGTACTGGAGTTCTCAGAGCCATCAATTCTCCACTGGAAGCAAAGTTAGATTGGGCTCCATGGGCTCACACGTAAAACCAGCAGTGCCTTGTCAGAGAATAAATCAGTGCTTAGAATTTATGAGCAGGTAGTGCATTATAAACCCTGGAGCAGATGATTAAGGGCATTGTCCATAATATAATGCTGCTGATATTTAAAGAAAAATGTAAATAAATCCTTAATTGTGGTTTTCATCCTTTTTGAGGCTTCTCTGGCAGAACCACAAACAAACAATAGCAGTATGTAGTTGCTTGGGAGTTAAGCTGCTTGATTAGCTAATCTCATCTGAGTCATAATGATTAACTGGATCGTAGGCATTCTGTGCTTTATTAATGTTAGTATGGCACTGCTTCAAGGTCAGAATTTTTATTCCTCTAACTTTATAAAAATGCATGCTTGAAAGAAACTAGTTCCCTTGTATTATACATTGCAGGAAATACCAATATTTGTTGTTTAGAAGCATGAAATATACAACACATCATACAGCTGTGGGTGAAATTCCTCCATTATTGATTTGGGCCTGATTACTGATACACTGAACCTTGATTTATTTTTTTTTTTTCATTCAGAGCCCAGTCTCCTCATCCTGTTTTGCACGTGGAGCAATGTACCCTTTGACATATGGAATGATGTGCAAATAGCTCTTGGAAAAAGAGAGGATGGATGAAGTCAGGCTGTGAAGGACCGCATCCAGCAGCAGTGAGTGCCTCCATAGGGATGAGGGGTTTGGCCGGGTGGGCTTACCAGCAGAGAAGGTTGGGAACAGCTTAAAATTGCAAGCTTCTGTTTCCCTGTGTGTCCTGTCAGTGCCATACATATGCGCAGCCCTTAATGAGGTTTCCATTATTGCTACTTAATATGCAAGTTGTTTTAGAGCAAGTGAAACCCGCCATGGTAATGAACACTTAAGCAAAACACATTTTTCTTCACTGGCCCATTACTATCTAGAGAGAGCTAATATCTGGTAAATGATTTTTCTCCCAAAGATAATGCCCAACTAAGCTATTAATGCCTCCTCCCATGCAAAAGTGATGTCAGGTCCTCTAAAAATAGGAGTTTGGCTTTGGGAGTCATGTATCTAAAAACAGAACACAAAGTCTTGTAACCGTTCTTCTTGCCTTCGAGAGATGGCAGGGTCACGCTTTTGAGCTTTTCTCCAAAGTCATCGGAGCTCAACAGTCACTTCTTGTTTTGCTTTGCTTGTTGTGAAGGTTAAAATTCTCAGTTAATTAAATGCTTTCAGTAGGTGAGGCTCTCAGAAAGGTGCCAAGAACAACAGGCCTCCTTGTGGCTGCCAACCGGTGGCGGCTCAGTGAGACAGCAGCACCCTGAGGATGCTCTGCCTGATGCTTTGGGCAGAGGATTTCCCTTATGAGCTGCAGCCACTTTGCTCTTGTTTTTGAAGCAGATCCTCTCTGCCCATCTCTGAGTGATAGCCACTCGCCTCTGCAGGGTTAAACCTGGTTGTCCTTTGAGCTCAGCTACAGGGAGATGCTGGCCCTGGAAGCAGCGTGGTTTGGCCGCTGTAGAATTTAGCAAAAAACCTTTCTGAATGCAGAGGATTAAATGCTCCTTTCTCCTGCCCAATTTATTTGCTAGCCTTTCTGTTTTGAAGAGCAGTGACACTGCAGATGGGTGCCCTGAAAGGCAGAGGGGAAACTCAGCTTGGGAACTGTAAGAGTATGTTGTATTTCCCTTCAGACTTCAATGAATTGCATAGAGTTCTCAAAAATCATTGAAAAATTGAGTAAATTAGACCCTTTCTGCTTTGTGTTCTGATTTCTGGGTCTGTAGTACAATCATAAAGCCTAGAAAATTGCTGTTAATAGGAATTAAGAGCAGGGCTAGCTGAGATCCCCATGTTATTGCATGCTCCTTCAGCTGAGGCTTGCTATGAAAAATCAGAAGACTTGAGATAGAAATGGTGAGAGCCAGCTCTACCATCCCCATGAAGTCCTGTACTCCTTTGGAGGAGGTAACTGTGCTTTTAAAATTACTCCATTACAAAATCAGTGCAAAGAATCAGGTGGAATAAATGGAAGGGCGTTGTGCGACGGCTGAGATTGATGGCTGCAGGGTGCTGACTCAGTTCTGCGCGTGCCCCATCACGCTGCTCCCTGCAGGGCTCTGGGGAGGCTTGCTGTGTGTCCTGGCTTCCTTTGGAGAGCTGGCACCATTGCTGTTTCCTGGACAGGGGAGATGGGGAGGGGGTAGCACAGCAGATGGGAGGTGAAACCTGTATATGATCACAGAGCACAAAATGGTAGTTTCCTTTCCTTGATGAAGGAAAAGCCCGGTTTCCATCTTCATCCGGCCCAGGTGACATTTGTGAAGTTAGTTAAACTTGTGTTTGGATTGCAGAGTGATACTTAGCCTGTCAGATCCTATTGATTTCCACACATCAACATTTTGCGGCGATGTTGTTAAGTATATGACGGCAGTTCAAACTGCGCATCCCCAGGCTTTCTGCTCTGTTTGATCTGTGAATGATTTACAAACTCTGCTGCTTTCTGAGCTCGCTGTTAGGTGCTGGGCCGTGCAGTTATTTGGAAATGGGAGTGATTGGAGCCAATCATTGACAGCACACGAAGTGCTCGGATGCGGGGGGATGTTCTGAGGCACGGAGGATAAATGAGTGACAAATGAGTGCTGAGACACCAGTAAAGCACGGCTTCTGAGCCCAAATTGTACCTGTCCTCCAGGTGATTTATTATTTTGCGGAGTGTTTTTACTTTGTAGCTTTGGTGGTTACCACCATCCCTAAGCAGGAAGAAAATGCAAAGGGAAGGATGGGTGCTGAGATGGAGCTCTGCTAGCCAGGCAAGCCTCTGCCTCTTCCTGGGTTCCCTGGCTGATTTTTCCCATAATTACTATTGCTGTTTTGACGAGGAACATGGAGTGAATTTTGATGGCTGTCAATGAAACCAAGGTGATGTGAACTCCCTGTAGTATAGGACTGAAATACAAGCTTGGCTATTTGACTAATTAGGCTCTCAAAGCCGACAGTTGGAGGGAAATTTAACCAAAGTGCCTGAGGCTGCTCCATATTGACACTTCATGTCTTGTTTGTCCCTGAGTCACAGAGTCACAGAATGGCCAGGGTTGGAAGGGACCTCAAGGACCATGAATCTCCAACCCCCTGCCATATGCAGGGCTACCAACCTCCCTATTTAATACTAGACCAGGCTGCCCAGGGCCCCATCCAGCATGGCCTTGAACACCTCCAGGGACGGGGCATCCGCAGCCTCTCTGGGCAGCTGTTCCAGCACCTCACAGTAAAGAACTTCCCCCTGACATCCAACTGAAATCTTCCCTCCCTCAACTTCAAACCATTTCCCCTTGTCCTGCCGTTATCTACCCCTAATGTTTTCATTAGAGTCATAGAATCATAAAATTGTTTGAGTTGGAAGGGACCTTTAAAAGCCATCTGTCCCATGCTTTGCACTGGGCAGGGAAGCCACAGCTCCCTTGGGTGCTCAGATCCCATCTCATGACCTTGGGTGTTTGTAGGGATGGGGCACCCTATGCCACTGCCTCACTGCCCTTATTGTCTTTCTTACACCCAGCCTGAATCTGCCCTCTTAGTTTGAAACTATTTCTTGTCCTGTCACAACCTGCCCGTTGTTTGGAGGAATGTTGGTACAAAGTGTGCAGTTCTGACAGACTCTACTGTGTGCTTGTTTCAAGTGTACCCAAAACGAAGCATGGAGGAGGTGAGGTGGATTTGGTTTTGGACTTGAAGTGCTGGACATGTCAAGGGAGCAGCTGTAAGTGCCCTGGTGGGAGATGGAAGTATGTTTTAGGTTTTGAAAGGTTTTGAAAACAGAATGTGCTTAGTTCTCCTTTCACAGGTACTGGTTGTAATGGAGCAGTTCAATACAGCGTGGAGTAAAACCAAAAAGCAGAAAGCCTTGCCCCAGAAAAGGCATCCCATGGCAGGATACAGCTATGGCCTGTAGGTTGCAGCAGAGAGTATGCTTTTCATTAGGAGACACCACTGCGTCCTTTGTGTTGCCAAGTTGGACTTCCCCAGTGAAATAAGCCAACACGTATGTGGTCTTATTGCTAAAAATAAAAATGAATAACCCAAACACAGCATCCTTGCCCTTGCTGGCCAGATGACCGGCTGATGGATGTTGTTTCTTCTGGTTTTTGCTCTGTGGGTGTGAGCTGTGGGGAGAGGTTCAAGGCACGTGGAGGCAGCCCAGTGCCTTCCCATGGGCTGCTGTTGTGCCTTCCTCCTGGGCACCTCAGCTGAGACTCCAGGGCTTTGCTTAGCACCTCTTTGCAGAGTCAGTCCCACCAAAAATGGTGGGAAGGATGGAGATGTGCCCTGAGGACCTGTGGGAAATCCAGGTTCTGGAGGTCCTGTTCCATTAGCTCAATCAAAATTCTCCATTTTCTTTAATGTGCTTTGGATCTGGCCCAGCATTTACGTAAATGCTGTTTTTTCCATGCAGTTATCTGCTAAGCTCAAGTATCATGTAGCAATGGAGGAATGCAGAAAACATGACTGTGTGCAGTGCTGTGGTGAGAAACTGCCCCACGTTCATTGGATCCCATCATGTGCTACAGGAGTGAGAAGCCTCAGCAGATGGTGGTGATGTAACTTTCTGGAGGTAAAGGCTGCAAGAAACGGCCACTTCATACATCAATTTGATTCATTGATTACTCACAAAACATTACGTATAGGCAAGGAAAAAGAATACAAAACAAAATTGTATGGACATCTTGATGACAGAGTGTTCTGGTTTGCACCAGGAAATGCTGAGAACAACCCAGTACTCTGTAAAGTTTGTCGTAAGCATGTAAAAATATATGAATGCCAATGGAAATTATTGACAAAACAATCTCCTTTTTGGTGGGAAATATGGTTTATCAATACTTGTACTGACCTGCTTGAAATACTCAAGGCAGAAGGGGAAAAACAGGCAGAACTCTGAACAACTTAAAGTGTATTTAGAACTGGCTGGAAACCAGAAGTCATCCTGCAGTTTTATTTACAGAAAAAGCAGTCTGTTTCTTCAGGGATTCGATTGGTTTAAGGCCAGGAAGGACCATGAGAACATCTACTTTGATGTTTTGTTTAATGAAAGGTCAGCTACCCCCTATACTTTGTCTGAAGATGTATGTATAGTTCTTTTTCTTTAAGAAAAGTAACCTGCGTTTAGTTTTGTCGTCTTATCTGCTTAAAATTGCAGAATCAACCATTCCCTCAATAGATCGTGCAAGCAGTTAATATCTTTTTCTATTAAATTGCATTCATAATTGCTCCTTAAAATTGTTTGGCTTCTCATTTAGGACCTTGGTGCAAGTTCTGCTTTGCTTCACTTGATGAACGGTCCCTTTGATACCCACTGCTTTCTTTTGCACGCACAGACCGGTATTAAATCACCTTTCCATTGTTTTGCTGCTTAATTAAACGGATTAAACTCCGCAAATAATATATAAGATATTTTACTGAATGGTTTCAAACTTTACCCACACAAATCTTCAGCAGCCTTAAGAAATGCAGGCGATAAAACACAACAGGTGCTGTGTGCTGAGATAAAATCTCCCCCCGGTTCTATTCTTTTCATGGACTGAAGGATCAAATTTGCTTTAGGGAAAGAAAAATTTAAAAAAGAAAAAAGAAAAAAAAAAAAAAAAAAAAGAGAGCTTGCATTCAGTTTATTCAAGAGCTTAATTCTGTCCTGACTCACAGCTTTCCATGCAGTCCTCCTTGCAGCCCTATGTTCTTCTCTGGCAGCTGCGAAGCTGTTTGCCTGCACTAAACAGCTCTGTAAGTGCCCAGAACCCCCTGGTAACACACGTTGCTCTCCATGATTAACTTCTTACCTTCTGCTGTTGACTCCTGCGTGTTCAGATCCCAATCTGAGCAGTGCATGGCACACCATGGCCTTGTGCTACAAGCAGTGTTCCTTCAGCAGATGCTTCACATCAGCATGCAGTGTTCTGACTCACCAAACTCCACGTGTGTTGTATCTTTGCTGTTATCTTCATCCACCAAACTCGTAATCTCATCAAAGAATGAAATTAGATTGATATGATAGGCCTGTCTTCCATAAACTGTGATTACTGGTGTTAATTATATTGCTATACTTTATTATTTTAATTAATTGCTTTTATTAGTTGAAGTTTGTATCAGCTTTGCATTGCTTTGCTCAACACTGTGCTGGCCAGCTGGCTCACAGTTCCCTTTATCATCTCTGTTCTACTTCTGACTCTTGGCTCTATGTTAGCAGTCATTCAGTGCTTTGGAGTACCTTGTTTTGGTGCATTCATTGCAAGCTAACTTCAGCAGCTGGATCTCTGAGCTCAGCTCCTTGACATCACTTGTTCTGACATCACTTGTGTTGTTCCACGAGCTTCTGCTTCAGCGCCAGCACTTTGCTGTGAAGGACTGGAGGACTCCTCCATCACAGCAGTGT
The DNA here is from genome assembly GCF_951394365.1 of Tetrao urogallus. Lineage (NCBI taxonomy): Eukaryota > Metazoa > Chordata > Aves > Galliformes > Phasianidae > Tetrao > Tetrao urogallus. The sequence continues at coordinate 13,337,977 of NC_136828.1, forward strand.
TTCCCTCGGGAATTCCTTTTCATCAGGGCTGTGTTTGTGTTAAATTGGCAGAAATTCCCACCTTCTGGCTTCACTGTTGTGATTGTTTTAGTTCTACTTCTTATGTATGGATAAAATCTGATTCAGTCCCCTGATCATCTTAGTGATCCTCCTCTGGGCCCGCTCTAAGAGCTCCATGTCCTTCCTGAACTGGAGTCAGGGGTTTTGGAACTTGATCCTTGAGGTCCCTTCCACCCAGAGACATTCTGTGATGGGAGCAACCTGCCATCCAAAGCATCAGGACAGTGGTATCCATATCCAGCACGTCAGCAATGCCCACCTCCAGAAGTCTCTCTCCTATATAGATTTGAGTAGTGCTGCCATAGCCAGCAGATTGCTGGGATCTACCACATATGCAGCTTGGGGTAGTGTTACTCCACAGTTTTGACCACCTTGGCCTAAAAGTGAACCAATTTCTTTATAAATCGTTGGATGTTTTGATGGAGTGATCTCAGTACAATGCATACTCTGGTTTATATGACTAAGGGAGGAAGAAAAGCATGATGAAAAAGCACTGTTTGGATCCACCTCCCAGACATGATGGAAAAGAAATGAAATACAAAAATGTCTGGATTGTACCACAGATCTATGTCTCTTTCCTCTTGGAAATGCAGATGACATAGTGGTAGATTTGTGAATGTGATCCGAATTGTTTCCTGTGGGTGAGGAGTGCTGCTAGCAAGGCAAGAAATTAGGTCCAGGTCTAAAAATCCCCACCTTGGGAGTAAGAAGCAGTGGGTGGAGCTACTGCTAATGAGGTTATGGATCCCCTGATGCCCGTTGTTCCACGCAAACCTTAACAGGACAATGTTGTGCGTAAGCAATGGTTGCTCTGACTTGGGCTGTAGTTGTGTGTTTTAAATCAGGCTAGCAAATACCAAAATCTTGGTGGCAAATTTGAGATTCAAGGTGTGTGCGCTAAAGGTGCCTGCAAACACATCTCTCATTGCCCATGTTTGTATTCTCATAGGTTAATTCACACAACTGATGATGATAAGCATGTCTTCTTTATGCTGTAATTATTTTATTCACATCTATTGCTATCATAATGGTATTCTCACGGTCTTAAGATTCCTCCTGCAGACAAGAGCTATAGAAATGTCTTTCTAGCATGAGCTCAGGAGTGGCTGGAAGAAGCTGCTGCTAAAGAGAGCTTGAGATCTGCACAGCTGTTCTTATTTCCAGCTGTTTTTTGTATGCTCACTGGGTGGAGCAGATGTTGATAGCTGTTCCCTTATAAAATATGTAATACTGTACTTTATGACCTAATATATTTTCCAGTCCTGGAGCCTGATCCAGAGTCCACTTAGCTCTCTGAGCAGGCTTCCAACAGCACTAGTGGAGCTCTATCAAATTCTTAATGAACCAATGCAAGTGAGAGGTAATTTAGGGCCATTATCTTTGTGGGGTTGCATATGGTTCGGTGATGCTCTGTCGTTTGCATCCGGAGTGGTCTCCCTGCTGCTCTACTTGCTTTCTCTGGTTATGTTTCAACAGTCTTTGGAGATTTATAGGCAACAGCTCAGGGTCTCTTGCCCTGGCCTGAGCTCCGTGCTGCAGCCCTTGGACTCTTCCTTGGTGCACTTCCCTGGAAAAGCCCCGGGCATGGTGATGGTTGGTAATGTCTGATGACATTTGGTGGCACTCCTTCTGTCTCATCAGTCTCGTCATCCTTCTGTGTGCGCACTGTCAACGGCAGCCTCCCAAACCCTAAAGTGGTATTTAAGTTAATTGTCCAAGGTTGTTTGCTTGTGGGTTAGCGTGTCTGTTCTAGCAGCCTTGGAGAAGGGGGAGACAGGGAGAGCACAGCAGAGCTTTTTGTTAGGGTATGCATCCTATCTTAGGAACCTAATGGCTGCAGTCGAGTGCAGCCTGAATTTGGGGCATGGGAAACAAAAAGGAAGGCAAAAACATGACTGCTGAAAACGCACCAAGATGGGGAAAACAGCCAGAGGGAAGGGAAGGTTCCTGCACACGGGACTCAGTGTGCTTGTTGAGACACATCTCTGCGTTCTTAGGATTGCAGAAAATCTGGCTTAAAAAATAGGATCTGCTCTTTATTGCCAGGGACTTGCTCGTGTTTGGTGCCACTTCTGTGCCTGAGCACTTGAACAGATCCTGCTTTGTCTCTGCTGCAGAAGATGAGGTCGCAATGGCATTTTCCTACTTTGGATGTGATTCAAAAAGACCACAGCAAGTTCAAAGCTAGCATCAGTGTGCCAAGTACGTCTATACATCTTGCAGGTTTTATGTGGCTTTGCTGGGGACTTCGGCTATTTCACACCTACTGGATGCTTCTGGGAAACTGCTGTTTCCACTGCTGCAGTTTGTTGGTTTTGCTCTTGTTTGTGCTTGTCCCATTCGATCAAATGGGGCTAATGAGTGAGGGATAGCTGTGCTTCCCAGGGGTTTAAATGCTTGGAAGCTGTTAGCAGGCATGCTCTGCTGTGGAATACATTGAAGCCTTTTGCTGCAGGGGATCATCCTAAAGGCTGTAAGAAAACAACCGCTCAGTATTTTGACAACATCAGCTCACAACTTCTAGTTTGAACAGTCTTTTCTGATCTCATTGTAGGTCATGGCTGCAAGTTAATTTGTTCCATGTGCTGTCATGATGTAGGACACAATCAGAAAACCAGGGTTCTCCCAGGGTGAGAAATATTTATGCTGAATAAACAGTTACAGTCCATTTTGTATTTTCTCTCCCAGATTTCCCACGTCCTTTCCCACGCTTTGCTTTGCCCCCTGCCCTCCTCCTTGCTCTCCTGCACGAGCAGCCCAGCCCCATGGCGCTCAGGCTCTGCTCTGCAGACAGCAGCCGGTCTGGGCACGCAGCTCTGGCACTGCCTACAGCTGCAAGCTGGAGTAGGACCTGCACTGCTGCCCCTGCCATGCAGCTTAGGGCTGGTGGATGGCAATGTGGCATCAGCTCTTCTGGCTCCTTACAGACCTGCCCAGTTCCTCCTCATGTCTGCTGGGCCCAGTGTATTGCGGATGCTTCTAAGGGCCGTTGGCTCTGCTGAACTTTGCCCAAACGCTGATAAGATGCATTCATGTTGACTTGGTCTGGGCTGTGTACACAGATCTTTTGCTGTCTGCCTGCCTGCTCTGGAGCTGGAGGAGTGGCTGCACTTGTGCTGGCATACCCAGGTGATTGGTAAAGCTGTGTTCCCAAACCCAAGCGTTGCCCAGAGCAGAGGCCCTGTGCTTTAGACACTGCATAAATGGAGGTAGTGCCTTATTTCAATGAAGCATGCCTTGGATGAGTAGTTTGTAAGACTGGCTGGCTGTGATGATGAACAGTGTGTGCAGCCCTGGCACTACTGTAGTGAAGCTGCTCTAATGCAGTGTATGCGTGCAGGAGAATGGAAAACCAAAGTGGCATCACCTGAGTTGGAAGCTAGGTAATCACAGCTGCAATCTTGGTGTGTTTAATCATCCACCCACAATAAGCCACCAGGCTCATTTCTGTTGTTTTCCTCTAGCTTGCTTTGCAAATTTAAAAACTCCTCGATCAGGAGAGCAGCTGATGTGGGGCATGGGAGCAAAAGCACAGAAGAGTGGCTTAATGGTTGTGTCCCTGTGCCTCTGAATCTCACAGCCCCTTTTATGAGCTCTGTGCCTGGAAAGGCAGCTTCTGGAAACCTGAGCTGAGCTTGTTCAGCTGCTTCAAATGCTGCAGGGCAGGGAGAAAGAGGAGTTTCCCTTCCTGTATGTGTATGTACAGGTAGAACTTCATCTGTATCTCAACAGTTGTGCTAAAATGCCACGAGATAAAGACAGTGTAGTATGGATCCTTGTGGCAGAAAAACATACTGAAATTGTAGAGAAACTGGCAGATAAGACAGTTAAGCTTTTACTTGGAGTCTCTTTCTAAACTAGCCCTATGAAATCGTGTGGCTGCTGTAATGTTGGGGACCTCGTGAACTGGATGGGCAGTGAAACAGAGATGTGAAGGATCGTTCTCCCTTTTTAATTTGTAAGCTCATTGTGCTGTGCTGCCAGGAAAGCTTGGTTTCAGTACTGTGTTGGAGACTGAGTCTTCTGTTCTTGAGGAGTGACGCAGCTCCACCTAAGTCAACAGATCTCCGATGCGTTGTGTTAATTAAGGATGGCACTGAGCCTCCAACGCCCTGTCAGAGAAAGCAAATGTTCCATTTCTCTAAAGCAAAACAGTAAATTTATTAACTATTAAAATCTGGGGGAAAAATCATGAAGCAAATTAATTTGATGTGCTCTTTACAACAGAGAAAGGGGAATTTTATCACTTTCACCCTACATGTGAAAATGTGGTATGGTTTTACAAGCAATGAAAATGTGACCGACAGTGAGATGGAGACAGTGTGACTCATCCAAAAGAAACAGCAATATGAGAAAATGTAAATATTTGTAACAAGGCAAAATAGTCTGTAAAAGTACCTTACTTTGAGACATATGGATAATATCGCCAAGGATAATAGAGAAAGGGGTGGGGGAGGATGAACGAAATTCTGCTTATAGGACCTTTGGAATATAAGATCCTTGTGATAATCCAGTGAAAGAACAGTTTGGTTCTACAAGTTTAAGTTTGGGAAGAATGCAGTTCAGGATCACATGAGCGATGTCTCCTCACATTGGACCCAAACTTTCACTGCCTATTAAGGCAAACTCCCATCACTGCTCAGTGGGCAAATTCTCTTCTCATTTGCATGGGAAGGGGAGGGCTGACAGAGGCTGTGTGTGGGTCACAATGTCAGATTTCCAATCAGATCATCCAAATTAAGAACTAGTTTGATATACCCAATTTTCCGGCTGGAAACACAGCGCTTCTGATAGCTGTAATCTCAGCAAGTGATTTCTGACCCAGTATTCACGGGTAAATGTCCTTGCAGCACAGACCTTTCTCCCTTTCTCTCTGCAGTGCCTGTTAGCAGTTTCTGAGACGTGCAGCATTATCACATCTATGATAGTTTTCTTAGAAAGCAGATCCACTGGGATTGTTAATTAGAATCTTTGTTGTGAACATCTGAAGCAAACAGCAGCTCACGGGGAAGACTGTAGCGATGCTGAACTGCTCTGCTCACGTTTCATTTCTTGCTTGCTGCTGGAGCTGTGTGACGGGGATGTTTCCAAATACGTCTCAGGCACATGAAAGTTCTTACAAGGAGGGAGCTGAAATATATACAAAAACCTTCTTTGGTAGAAAGAGCGGGGCAAAATGAGCAGCGAAAGATTATATTACTGAAAATCTTCAATTTATTACACGGGCAGTTTTCAGATAGCTGTGTCAAGGTCCTTCGTGTTTATGAAAATAGTCTGCACTCACCTCATAACTGAGAGTCAAGGAGAATCCATCAATTTAATTTTAGCTTTGGCTAGAGAGTCGGACTTCTGAAAGAATGCTAATGATTTTGTCCAGACGTTAACAAATCTGCAGCAAAACCCAGCGTGCGAAAGACAAATGAAGGGACATTTTTGTCCTTCGTTCCCTTTCTGGAGGGAAGATGTCATTAATCCATGCTGCTGGGGCTGGGGATGGACTTCTGAGTGCATGGAGCAAGATTTGAATGTGCGTGCAGTTATAGGCAGTAATCAAAGCAGATTGTTGTCCTCTGGTCCATGTGAGTGGATCAGACCCTTCACCATCACGGAGCAGAAACCACCGGAGGGTGAGGTGGACCCTGAGGGATCCTTGCTTCATCTGCTTTGAGCATCTCCTGCTGGGAACAGCCTGCTGCTCTGGGGCAGCCATGGAGGCTGTAGAAGCTTTCCCATGGTTGCAAAGTAAGCAGAGCCACTGGCAGTCCTGCAGGAGCAGACACTGCAGCCCAGTGCCCACATTACTGTGGGTAGAACCTGAGCATTGCCAGCTCCTTGTTGCCTCTGTGGTTGCAGTGTTTGTGTGTGTGGTTGCTCTTTTGGGGTGCCTGGAGGTCAGTATTGTTATTTTTTTTCTTGTATTTTTCCAGAGGAGTGAATACTGCTGACTGTGAAGCCCAGATTGCAGTTTAGTTCTTTTGTTACCACCTCAGGAGGGGAAATGGAATTGTACAGAACTCGAGTAACTCAGTTTGTGAGCTTTTACTGAGTCCCTCTGTAGGAGCAGTCAGTTCCCAGAACATTAGGAACCAAATACTGGGGTCCATCCCATTGCCACTGGGATGGTGTGTGTGGCACACAGAGACTTGTGTCATTCCTCCTCAGGTTAATAGTGAAAGCAGGGCTCTCTATATAATCTATGGCTCATACAGTGTGCAGAGGTACAGGGAAACCTGGACAAGCACAAGGGAGGAAAGCAGTGGCTAGAAGCCTAGGTTTTCTCTATTTTTGTTTCCTTATGAACAGAAATACTCAGCATTCACTGCTCCTTCCTGTAGTGTTACATGTCAAGACTAAATGCTGAGTATCTCAAATAGCTCACGTTGTCAGCGTTGTATAGATCACTGATGATTTGCATCCAGACATTTTGGGTGGCATCATTCAGGAGATCCCTGCAAACTGTGCAAGGGATGAATGGAACGAGGCACAGCAAAGCCAGCAAGCCCAGGAATGTGGGAGCAGGGAAAGGAAATTTGTTCTGGAAAATGAACCTGAGGATCTTTGCTACCCCTATGTACTGCTTAGTTTTAAGCTGGAGTCTTCTGTTCACAAGGGTTATGAGTGTGGAATCTTTTACGTAGGAAGCTATTTCTCGATTCCAGCTTTTCTGTGGAATGTTTTTTCTCTATAGATATGACATATATTCTCCTTCCTGGGCAAAGCACAGTCTGGGGATGAAATCCTTCCAGAATTATCTGATGCAAACGCACAGTTGGATGGGTTCCCACCTCCATTCTCTTTTCTTCTGACTTCCAAAGCCGTGGCAGGGCTCCAGGAAAGAGGTGGAGCACCCTGTAAAAATGCACAGCTACACCCAAACAGCTCCAAATCCAGAGGTGTTGCTTAAGGAGTTTGCTGTGCAAAGGCACCGGAGGAGAGGAAGCAATAAAAAAGGTGAACAAAGTTAAGTTGGTAGACAAAAGTTTCCAAAGCACCGTTCCTTTCCATCTGCATGTTGAGGTGATGGGCCTGCATGGAGAAAGCACTTAAAGCGTGTTTCTTTATAAACAAGTACATAACAGAAAGCTCCCAGGGCAGAGCCCAGCACACACAGCTCTGTGCCCCACAGGTCCACGTGGATCTGTATGGGAAATGCTGTGAGGTTCTGCCCTCTGGTGATGCCATCACCCATGGGGAAGCACTGCAGTTTGTTCCAGTCCTATGAGCATTCAGGCGAGGAAGAGCTGAGCGTAGGGGTGTTTTCCATCAAAATGCTTTTTCAGTAGAAATTAGTTTCCTGAGGTGAAGGATTTGGTGTCGTCTTGAAAATTCTCATTGGAAAAACAAAATCACCTTGAGAGTTACAGCATCATGCTAGCTCGATAAATGCTCACCTAATGCTGGCAAGTGGTGCTGTGCCGGGGTGTCACCTCACACCTCATTGTCTTGTGGGAGAGTCACACATCTGAGCACCTGTGACAAGAAACACACGATTCTTTTTTGGCTGCTTCATGCGAGTGAGAGCTCCCTGCTTGAGCATCTCCAGTAGATGCTCCAGCACTTTCACAGAAATTGTTTAGAATTTATCTGGTTTCCTTATAATTTTTTTTTTGGGGGGGGAGGAGGTGTAAGAAAGAAACCCTTATCCGGTGCTGGCTGATGTCACATGAACTCCATCCTGCAGATCAGATCAGCCCCAAACTGTCCTGCGGGTGAACCAGCGCTGTCAGCGTGCCAGAGCACACATCTGGCCAGCAGGTTAGTGCTGTGTGGGGAAAGGCACATTGCACTTTGCCTGTAATGTGCAACAAATGCCTTAAAATAAATAAGAAAAGAAAAAAAAAAAAAAGGAAGAGGAAAATGAAGTATTCTCTATTTCAGAATTAAGGCGTGGGAGGAAAGAAGGGAGAGGAAAAATAAAAAAGGCAAAAATTGTTTTGTTTTTCTTATGGAAGCAATAATCCTACTACATGATGGAAACAAAAAAACAATCAAGCTTACAAGGATTTCTGACGATGGGATAACCCTGGGTTCTTTGTTCTGAATATAAATTGGTACATTATAATATATTCATAAGAGCAGCAGCTGTAGAGTTAGTAGCCAAGAATAAGGAACTCAGCTTCACAAATTGACACCTTGATGTGAAAGCTGTCTGAAAGATGTGGTTCTGTGTGTACCCCCAATAGAGGTCAATTTGCATTTGAAGAAAAAAAAAAGAAAAAAATGTGTAGAAACGTGAGCTGCCCCAAAAACTTCTGCTCAAAACTGAGCACTTACACATTTCTCAGCGTTGATGCTTCTTTATGACAGGCCTTTGTAAACTCAGTCAGCCCCATCCCAATGCAGATTAGCTTTTGCTGCTTTCGTGCAACAATATGGGGCAGGAAGAAAAACTCTCTTGCATGTGGATGGAATCTCTGCCTCTGGTCCCAGAGGGAGCTCTTGGTGAAGTTATTGCCCTGTGCAGCCAATTAGAAGTTGAAACCAGGATTTTACTTCCCCTAGATATGGGTAGATTTGCAGATCTGCTTTCATCCATGCCAGCACGTCTGGAGCTGTTCTACCAGCTGCAGTGAGAGTGCTGTAACTGCCTCAGTGCTGTGGAGTGAACCCAAGGTTCTAATAAATACAATTTTAAGTGATTTAGATTAAACTTCCCTTAATTGATTCTCGCTTATCTTATGCTGATTTGATGCCAGTATAGTTTCAGGGATATACAAACAGAATTTGAAATGACAAAAGTATGCTGGGAGATCAGAATTGAAAGCAAAGAGTAATTTTGCTCTGATGTAAGTAAAGCTGGCTTGAAAATTAATTGTATTAGGTTCTATATTCTTTCTGCTGTGGCAGCTGAAGATATGAATGTTTTAAACAAGCAAAGGCAATGTCTTAGCAGAAATGAGCCTCAGCAGCTCGTTATGGACAGGTGAGGAGAGTGAGCACAGTGCATCTCCTGGCTGTGGGTGGCTGGGTGCAGAAGAGAAATCCTATTAGTGCCCGGTTAAGAGAATGGCTGTGTCGTGAATTCAGTGCTTATTAAAGGACCCAGAGAAAGTCCTGGCATAGGGATGCAAATCCATAGGAAATCAGGCCCCTGATTTCTAGTGCTCAGAGAATCGCTGGTTTTGTGAAGGTTCTTTCAGATATGAATAATGAGAAACTGCTCTCGTTTGTATCCCTGAAAACCAAGAATAATCCCAGAGCAAGGAGATGGAGTCATTGGCCTTAGATATACCTACAGCTCCCGTGACCTCAGCATGTGAGTGCTTTCTGTATCTGCGTGGATAGATTATTGCCTGCAAGGCAGGGCGATGCTGATATCCTCACCTTACAGCCTGCATCCAAGACATTGAGGGACTGCAGTCCTGATTCCTAACAAGATTTAAATCTGTGCCATCTATTGGTTTCATTGCAAACAAGGGTCTTAAGGTGCTTGGTACTAGGTGGATTCCTCCATCAAACATGTTGGAGAATGGAATTAGCTGACATGTTTTGCATCCTCTTTGCATCTCTTTAATCACAGAGCTTTCCTCCCTGGCTGGGGAAGGCTGTGGCCCTTCCCTAGTGTGTGGTAGCCCACAGAGCTGATGTGGAAGGTAAATGGGAAGGGGAGGGAGCAGGAGAGAGATGCCTTTACTTTCACTTTATCATTCTGGGAGGAGGTCACATACTGCAGTCATGAGTATGCTGCAAGAGCTGGGTGAATAACAGAAGCCATGGTCTGGTGGCAGTTACTCATTTGCAGTTCTTGCATCAGGGCGTTGCTTCTTTCCTGTGTTTTCAGAGAAAATTCCTCCCGGGGTAGCAATGAAATACTGGTCACAAATCAGCACAGCTCAGAATATATGGGAATCATAAAGTATTGCAAAATAAAGCAAACAATACAAAAGCCCAGTGCTTTCATCGTGCACAGAAAGACCTCCAGAACACCAAGGAACTCTGGAACTGTTTCAGAGACCCAGAAATCCTGCAACTTGGCTGTTTTCCCTCTCCAGGCTTTTCCTTCCTTCTTTCCTCTCTCCTCCCCAGCTGAGCTGTTCAGTAATAGAATCCATTACCTGGAAGCACAGCAGGAGTCTTGGCCTCAGCATAGGAGAGCAGGCTGTAATGAGTATCATACTAAAGGAGAAGGAGTAGGGCGAATCAGCAGCCAAAGAAGATAAGCAGTTTGTGGCATACGATGCAAGTCAGGCAAGATGTCAGTGACGGTGGGGATAAAACAATGTCAGTCACTGCAAATTAATTATTTGCCTATGAAAACAAATCAGAGCAGCACACACGGCTGTACCACGTCGTGAGGTTTGGCTGTCACTGGGAAGCGGTCATTTCACACTGCCTGAGGGCATGTGTGCTCCTCTGCTGCAATGCTGGGAGTGCTGTTGCAGGGCAAGCAGGTTGTTTGAGAGCCCAAATTGCCATTTCCATTATTAGCCCTGATGCCGAGGAGCTGATGAACTTAGCCAGAAGTTTTTGCTTTAGGCTGAAAACGAGTTGACAAGGTCTCAGCACAGGAGCAAGCATAGCCAGTGGGCAATTCTCTTGGTTGTGCTGAGAACAAGGTTTGATTTAATGAATCAAAGGAGGGAAGGCCGTAATTATTCTCTGAGAGAAGAACAAACAAAACATTAAAATCTAGGGTCTATCAATCATATATCAGTATATATGCCCTGTATCAGTAACAGGCACACCTGCAGTGCAAGAGAGCTGTTGCTTACAGCAGAGTTTGGGTTCATGCACCAATGGGAAATGTCTGATAACAAGACTTGTGTTGTTGCCCTCAAGTGCATAGCATTCACAGCAGCAATAACTGTCCGGCAGAGAGCTCCCAGTGCTGGGCATTTTGCTCCCACACAGAGTTGTTGTCAGTGATGTATCGCTCACTTGAGCTGCATCAACCTGAGCTGTAGAGCTGCTTGCTGCAGATGAGTTGGCATCCCGGAGTCCTCCCATCACAAAGAACAGAGGTTGCTTGTTTTTCTCCCCTGTCTGCAGAATTATCTTGTGTTCACGCAGTCATTTCCAGCCTGCAAGATCACCTTGCTGGCTTTTGGTCCACTGGGACTCCCAGGTCTCCTCTGCAGGGCTGTTCTCAGTGAGTTCTTTTCACAGTCTGTATCTGTACCCAGAATTGCATTGACTCAAGTGCAGCTCCTTGCACTTCACCTCATTAAACCTCATTGGATTCTCATGTGTCCACTTTTTGAGAGTGTCCAGGTCCCTCCGGATGGCGTCCCTCTCTTTTATTGTATGAACTGCACCACTCAGCTTGGTGGTGTCAATGAAGATGATGATGGATGAAGATGTTGAAATATTCACATCCCCATGGGTGAAATCTTGGCCAAGCTACATGTTTGGTTAATGCTAAAACCACAGAGAGTAAGTGTCTGATATAGCTAATGTTGGGTCCTAAATGAAAATATTAATGTTTTTAAATAGTGTAACCAAATCTCCATCTTAGATGAAATGACAGAAAGTATTTTGGTGAGTGGTGATTGACCTGAAGTACCATCAAAGGTTTATTTCAGTCAGATGTGCAAAATCCCTCTTTTTCCTCCTTCTGAACACAGATATTTTAAGCCTATAAATGAGGAGAAAATCTCTGGAGTGCAAGATATTGCAGATAAAATTTAATCTATAAATGTCTGACTTTAAAGGCACAATCCAAGCTCTCCATTTTATCTTCTTGACAAAGCAAAACAACTCAATTTTGAACTTGCTCACATTGATTTTACATCAGGGAATTCCACCAGTTTCTGGGAAATTATTGATGTAAGCGAGATCAAAATCCATCCTTATCTTTTTTTCCTTCAGAATTCTTTTTCATCTATTGATTATGATTGTGCAATGTGGCTTATTGACTCTGAGCTAATAATGACCAAGAACTATGGGATAAACCAAACCGACTTAATGGGCCACAGCACCAGAATTGATACCTGCAATGACCCAGAAATTAATTAAAGTAATTATTCCCATCTAGCCATCTACCAGAAGGCCTCTAGTACTGCCATCCACCTGACTACAGTCTTTAAGTCCCTGCAAATCCAACCGTTCAGAAATACAGAAGGATCATCCATCTCCTACATCCGTAAGTGGGGTCAACACACTCAGTGTGACCCTAATGGCAGCAGATCTCTGTGCCATGCAGTCAGGATCGAGCCAATTGTATGCAATAGCACTTTCTTCATTTATTGCTTTTTCTTCCTTTGAGGTCAGATGGTTCACGTTAATGAAACGATGCATTTCTTCTTTGTCACTTAGAGACAATAATCATTTCTTGCAGTGTTTACAAGCCGTGTTTTCAAAATATATTTACAGTGCTTTATTTCCTCGGTGACCAGATCCAGATGTGGAATAAAAGCTGCAGCCCAGCGAGGTTGTGTGCTGAGTACACTTACAGCTTGTTCTTCCCAAAGCAAAGGGCTACAGGCTCATTGCATTACAATGATGCCTGCTGCTGCCAAACAGCATGCAGGAGCTTGCAGTGCAATCCTGCAGCTACAGAGTCCCAAACCAGATCTGAGATGTGCTGATGGCAGATGCAGCTCTGCCTCCATGGGAGGGGGGAAGTTTGTGCATCCACATCCATGTGCAGTGACAGTGCAGTACTTGGTGGCACTGGCAGTGCACTCAGTGCTCTCCTGATTGCCTCTGGATATCCTGGTTTTTACAGAACTCTTTTTCTGTAACTCCACATGGGGATTTATCTTTGTAAAACAATGAAGTGCCCCTGCACAGAGCAGCATGGTGGAAAATGAGACCTGAGGCTCTGACGTGGGATGCACTTGGTGTACCTGGGAACCCTGAGGCTGGAGAGCAAAGTGCTCTCGGGGAGATGGGGGTGCATCTCTTTTCTCTAGCTAACACATTAACCCAATGAAAGTGCACAGTCCATTCCACATTTGCTGCCTCCCCTGCTGCCTTGTTTTTACAATTACTGGACACAGAGGGAAATAGTTTTGAAGAGATCTGAACATTCCAGGTTCCAGCCCTGAACCTCCCTGTAGAATACCTGGGAGTCTTTGGGATGTTGTCTTAAAGTGCCTGCCCAATGGGAATCACCACACTAATGCAAACCTACCATCTGTTATCTCTACTCTGTATGCTGCAGCTGTACTGAGCTACCAAACTCAGTGCTGTTTGGGAACCTCAGGGGATTGCACTTCATTGCCAGGTGATGAAATCCCAGAAAATAAGAGAATTGAAATTAAAACAGGCAACCAGAATGGCATGTGGTGTGGTCACTCCACAGGGGAAGAGCAAAGTCTGGCAATAGTTTCTATTTGGAAATTAAATCCGTTTCAGCTGTGAAGTTGATAACAATCGTGTGCACATAAGATGCCATTGGTCTCGTTCACTTTTTGTCTGCTCTATGGGTTTAGAAGCCTTCATTTGGGGTTAGCAAGGAAGGGGTTAAGTCCTCCTCTTGAGCATATGAGGGAGCACAGCTGCATGCATGCCCTTAGCACAGAGCAGGGAGTGCTGGGACAGGGACAGCTGCCATTAATTAAGGGATTCCCTTACACACCACAAAATGACTTTTCTCCAGCAGTCCTGCTTGGCTGAACTGTGGTGTGTGGAAGCTGAATTTGGTAAGGATTTAAAGTAGGGAGAAAACTATGCTTCATTTCTTCATCTCCCTTATGAGGGTGACTGGTGTTAAACGAGCGTATGGTGGAAGTTGCCTTTTTGTTGCAGTGCTGTAAGCCTTGCTGCCTTGTTTTTGAAGGCCTGCTGATGGTAGGGAGCTGTTTGCTTCTTGTGTCTCTATTAGAAAAGAGAAAAATCAAACAGGGAGAAGGAGGATCAGGAGATAAAGACAAGAGGAGAATGGGAGGGAAAGAAAGAAAGCAACATTAATGAAACAGTCTAATAGATCTGAGATCTTAGCAGAAAGCTTTGTTGAAGGGCATCTCCGGATCTCAGTTTTCTGTCCTTCTTTTAGTTGGGGTGCTTTTATTGATGGCTGTAACACAGAGCTACCTGCCCATGTCTGTCCTGCAGGGATGGAGGCTGCGTTCCGATGGCTGCTCTGTGCGATGGGATGGGGCGGCAGGAGCTGCGTGAGGTACGGCTGGGGCTTCCAAACCGATGAGGGGTGGGGAGAAGGGCTTTGTTTTGATTACTGTGTTTGTGCCTTAGAAATACTCTGCTCAGTGTGAATGAAGGATGAGTCACGTTGGGGTTTTTTGTCTCTTGGATGGAGCAATTGGCTGTATGGGGCTCATTAATTAACAGCGTGCGTGTGTAAGGGAGGCTCTTTGTGTGAGGAAGCAGATGCTGGATGGGTCTGGTTAGCCCCACCCTGGGGCAGATGCCTAGGGAATGGGCTGCACTTTGTTCAGCGTGTTGCGGGTTAGCCTGGGCAGAGAACGAGAATGATTTGAATTTCAAAAGCCATCCAAAGCCATGCCCCAACCTTGCTTTCTACCCTCCTAACCCCAGGCCTGCCTGGCGTCCAATGCTGAAAACGAGTTGTAGTTGGGTGGCTGGAGGTTTGAAAGCAGCTTGCTGGGGAGGCAGCAGGGGGTGATGCTTTGCACGGCGGAGTGCAGCCATTGGAGCAGCAGCTCCGTGCTGTTGCACGTGGGTTTGCACAGACGGAGCCACGTGCTGCTCCATCGTGGCGGTCACCGAAGGCTGCTCCTTAAGAGAGGAAGGATAAAAATGCTCTTATATCCCACAGTTCGAAAGCGCTGAAATGGATTGCTCAGCAATGCTGAAGGTAGTGAAGTTGTGAATGTTTGTGCTGGGCCAGCCGGGACACGAGGCAGTGCGGGGCCTGAGCTGTGCCCGCAGCTGGGATGCTCTGCCCAATCTGACGTTGCTGTGCTGTACGTCGTGCTGAGTGCTGGTCGTTTCCCAGGTGTGTGGCACGATGCAGGCAGCTCTGTCCCGGGCTGAGTGCAACCTCGGGGGAAGGGCTGCTTCGGGGTGAGTGCTGGGGTCTTAAAAGAAAAGCCTTGATGTGGTTCCATCTTCGAACTGGTCAGAATTCTGCAGTTAACAGACCGGTTTTAATTGTCTTACTCGTAATCATGACTCAGATCTGGAACCCAAAGGAGCGGTCGTATTTCTGCTTCTAAATCCTAAGGTGTAATAGCTGAAGATGATTGAAAGGACTTCTCACTCAAGGCTGATGGGTGTGGGCTAATTAAATCAGTTTTTGCCTTGAAAATCTGTCAGAAAACTTAACCATAGAAAAAAATGTGTGGTCTTTCAACCGTATTTAAAAAAGAAAAAACAAAAACAGAACCAACAACAACACTTGGGTTGTGTTCAACTTTATTTGGCACTGATGTATTTTAAACCAATTTCACATAAGTAATTTTCAGCTTTAAATTTGCCTTTTTAGGAAAAAGATCTATTTACAGCTGTGTTCTGAAACCCTCCTAAGACCAGTTGATGTTCCCGTGGCTGGCAGAGACTCAAGTGCTGTGGTCCACAGTGTTGTGACCATGAACTAAAATACGAGGAGCTTGCATTTCTGTTCTTGCTGCTTGCTGATGGTGTGTGGGGGTCATAACAGAATTATTGTATGAGAGATGGGCTTGGGTGTAACAGGAAAGTGACCAAAGACCGAAGCCAAAAGCAAGTAGAGAGGGCTTGTGACTCACGGAAGCTGGCTTTGATTAAAGTGCTGTTAATTCACTGTGTGTTAGCAGCACATGCTGCCTCCTGTGCCAAGAGATCTCTTTGTTGCCAGCTTTGCAATGCATGCTTACTGTATTGGTGTCACTGAATTGTGCTTAATTAGCTGGAACCCGTACTTACATTAAAACTCTTGATTCTAAGTGATGGCATATAGAAAGCTGGCTTGAGTGGTTTGCTCCTGATTTACACCGGTGTTAGTGGGTGTAAGCTGAACTCTGCTCTCTTAAGTGATGATGGAAAACATTACTTGCAAGCTCTTGTATCTGAATGACTTCTTCAAGTGAATATGAGTGAGGTGATAAGAGTGGCACTTGTGTCCTACCAGCAGAGGTCATTAAGAACATCTCTAAATCATGTCTGTAGGCAACCAAACAATATTTCAGAAGGTGCTCACGTATGTAATAAGCGGGGACCTGTTTGTTGTGAGAGGAGGAACCTCTTGTTTGATTTGACTTAATGAGGAGGACAGATTTTTGCCTGTTGGGGCAAACAGTTCTTCCTGTCCTGCTGAGGTGGGTCCCGACCCACTGCGCTGCAGAACGCGTCAGAGCAGATGCAGCAAATAATGCTTCCCTTTCTTTCGTTCCCCCCTCCTCCCATGTGCTTTTGTTTTTGTCTTGAGTGAAGTCAAAGTGTTCGTCCTTTGGCTGAGCTTATGTTGTCATAGGTTGATCTTCACACGATGCTCAGGTACCCAATGAAACCACTGTGTGCCTGAGGGAGAGCAAGGTTCATAACAAGATGATGGTGAAGTGTTGCTAAAACCCTGCAGGACTGAGGAAAGATTAGAAGGAGGAAATGCAGAATAACGCAGATATTGGCTTACAGATGACAGAGCACCCCTAGTCTATTAGCATACAGGAATCCAACAGAAGTATTCATAATTGCTAATAACAAAAGGCTGGTCTATCATAACAACTCCATTCAAACCAAAGCGCACATCAGGCTTGTATGGTAGCGAGTGTGTTTTGATGATAGGTCTGGTTTAATCCTAATCTACTGAAATACAGGCAGGGTTGGAACAATGCTTCCTCTGGGGATCAACAACTTTGTCCCTCAGCAGACTGCCTTATACAAACACCCATAATTGAGTTAAAATTCATGCAGACAGCTTGGATTTAAAAAGAAACAAATATCACGCAAATAAACAAAAGTCATGAGCAACGGGGGTTGGCAGAGCCACTGTGGGGAAAAATGCCCTTTGAAGCATGCACCAATATATACTAAATAATGGGAATTAATATTATATGCTGCAGGTCACAACAATGAACGTTTGTTCCACCTTTCTGAAGAAGCAGCTGGAATCCCTCCTTTCTGCAGCGGGCATCTCTTCTGTGTGTGTTGTTTTTGTTTTAAGAAACATTCTGTTAGATCTTTGCTGCCACTTCAGCTTTTGCTTCCCCAGTTTCTGTTTGCAAGGTCTAGGTTTTCTGCTCCACTAATTTAGTCAGTGGAGAACAAAGGTGATCTATGCAGAGGACTCACCTGTAGCGATGTTGGGTCTATGCGAGCTGAGTAAGGATAGAAACAGGATCACTGCATTATTTCTTTCAGACATCCCTTATCTCAGCACAAGGCTGAGGCGATCCTGGGCTCTGCTTTATCCAGTAGCATAAACGAGGCAGAATCCCTCCCCACCAGCAAGGCTGTGCTTGGCCTTGCAGAAGAAAGCTCTCCTGCTCTATGCTCTTCTGGGCTGCTTTTTTCCTTTGTACTTTCATTCGAATAGCTGATGGAGGGGCTGTTGCTGTGAGCGTGGCTCTATTGCAGTGCTGATTCCTGTGCTGAGGGCTGCTGCCACGTGCCAGGTTTGGTCTCCTCCCATAGAAAGCACTGGGAAAGGTGTGCAAGAGACCCTCCATCCTAATCCTCATGTTAGGGTTGGCTTTGAGATTATGGACATCCTGTTGAGGTAAGTTGGGATTTGTGGCATGTCAGCTTTAACGTGGGTGTTTGCAGAGAGCTCTTTGTGTGTTGGTAGGTGGAGGAAGCCTGTAGGAAGCTGCAGGCTGGAGAGGGGGAAGGAGAAAAGCAGCTCCATGGGGCTGTGGCACGTGGGCAGGGATGTCTGCACACACCACGATCCTCAGCATGGCGTGGGCCCTCCTGTGCCAACAGGTGATCTTTTCCTGTTGTGTCTGCAGCAGGCAAGCTCTGTATTTGCAGATTAATGGGTTTATATGAAAAGTGTGCTTAGTGAGTCCTTGGCTTCAGCAACAGATGTGGGGAGGGGGAGGAAACCAACCTAAGAAGCCTGGAGTTTTGACCAGTTACACTTGTAAGGAGGAAAGCTTAACGATGTTTTAAGCAGCTGCTTCTTTCCAAAGCTCTGATGGAGGGGTTTTGTGGCTTCTCCCACCTGGGACCAATGCAGTGACCTTAACCAGCTGTGCTGTGCCACCTCCTTTCCTCCCTTACCTCCAGCTTCTGTTAGCAATCTTCAGATCAGACCCTTCTCTGAATCAAACCTGGATTTAAATTGTGTGTGAGAGCCCTATGAAATGAAGCTGAAGAGAAAACCCTGCTAACCTTGAATTCAGGGAGTGCTCTCTAGAGACTTGGTATTTGGCTCAGGTTTCAGTTTTAGCTGCTTGCTTGTGTTGGAAAAGTTATTTTTGGTTGCTTTCTGTGCTTCATTATAATTCTGAAAGTGACTAATTTGATGTGACATTCTCTAATGTAGTATGATCAGCCATAATTTGATCTTATTAACTTAGATCGTACCATATTAGCAAACATCGGATTCTATTTGAGAAATTTACACATGCTGCAAGTGTGGATACACCTTAAAATCTTACTGTATTAGTATAATTTGTCAGCTTAATGTTGTATTTGGTAAAGAATGACAGAGCATACTGTAATTTGTAGCTACCTACATAGAAATGACTGCAGAGCCTCAGATTGGCTGTGCTGTTGTCATATTGCTTTCTCTTAGGCAGGAACAAACTCAACACTCCACGATCACTGCAGTTCAAATGCTTGATGCTGTTTTGTTTGGAAACGCTTACACTGCTGTGTGTCTAAAATCTAAGTAAGCTAAGTGGGATAAAAAGCTGATCTTCCTCAGTGTGTGATGATGACCGATGTGGCCTGAGGTCCACGTGAACTAGAAAGCAGCAGGTAATGAAGCGATGCTTCTGTGCCAGCTCTAAATCATCCCATTGACCTGTGTGATACTGCTTTTTGTTTTCCTGCAAGGCACCAACCGGTTTTCTTGGACTGAATATTTGTTGGTGTTGATGATGGAATGGAAAGGCCAGTTCATCCCAGCTTCATGTCATTGAACTCCACTGCTTGCAGTGTGTGCAGGAGTGGTGTGTGTGGAGGGATGAGTTTATGGACTTGGAGCAAATCAGCGAGTCCAGGATGTCCAACAGGAAGGGAAGGCTATTTCTCAATAGAACTGATAACCTTTGCTGAACAGAAAGGGTGTTTATCCACACTTGCCCCTGAGGGCTGTAGGATGGGGCTGTAGGGTAAGCCTTTGCCTTTGGACTGCAGAGTGTGAGTGATGAGTGCCACTTTTGCCTGCGTATCTGGGGGCTATAAGAAAAGCACTCCCTTTCCCAGTTGTCAACACCTATTGGATTTAGATGACTGCTACCCCTTGGATGTAAAAATGAAGTAATAAGAAATTGACCCCTCAGGAAACTGATTAGAAAACCCACACTAAATGAAAATATTTACTAAATGGAAACAGTGAGCACTACACCTATGGAAGAGGTGTTGAGTGCTTTGCACTGATCTCCATTCTGAAATGAGGCATTCAGTTCTAAACAGACAACAGTTCTGTTTCAAAACCGATCATGCTGTGCCTTTCCCGACAGACTATTATGTGCTATGTTCTTCATGCTCAATTTGGGAAATAGCAGCGAGAAGCAGTTCCAGCCTCCAAATTCCTTTTGTTTGTACCAAGTTGTTCCAGACAGCCTCAGTGAGGGAACTAGCTCCATTCGCTGCAGTGGGAGCTGAAGCAGAGGGTGAGAGGAGCTGCTGATGTGCAGAGACTGAACTACACTGATGCCAGTGCTGGTGCAGGGTAGCAAACAAAACAGATGGAGTCCACCATTCCTGCCATCTGTCCTTCTAGGTGTCACAGGACTGACTCTATACACCGTCTCCTTTCTACTCCTACACAAAAGTCACTCCTGGAAAGGGAGGAGGGGGTGGGAGCTGGTTCAGTTTGATGCAATTAAATGATTCCTCCTCTGTGGAAAAGTCAAGGGGACTTTGTGGACTTGCTGCTTTTGAAGCTGCTTGTTCTCTGTAGTCAAATCCTGTGCCACTCCTCCCAGGCAAGGAGCTGGAAGGCTCTGTTCCTTTGTACCGCTCTGATCTTCAAACAGATCTTCATTGCTCTTAATACTTTGAACGTGGACTGCTGCAACTTGCCATTTGCTGGGCTGAATAAATCAGATGCTTTGTTTGAATCTCCTCACGGTGAAGGTACTGCTTTGCCCAACATTCGGTGCTTGTGTTAGAAGGGAAGGCAATGGCTTGTGAAGTCCAAAGTTTCTGCAGTAAACTGTGATCAAAATCTCCATTTATTTTTTTCTTTAAAGTTGACCTAAATCTTTCAGTCTGGCTGCAGGGCAAAAATCTGGTAGAATTAAAATAGGTTCTCCGTTGGACTCAAGTCACACTCTTTCATGTTCACTCTTAGAGGTGCAGCTTGTTAAAGCAGTGACTCGCTCCTGCAAATCTTCAGTGCTCAATACTGAATTTGATGTCACGTTTCAAATGTTCTCTTCTAGGTGTTCTCAGGTACTTCTATCTGAGTTGTACTAAGCAAGCTCTGTTACAGGCTGACAGTATTGTGTTCTTGAGCCTTTGCCAGAAAAATGTTGGTGCACCATTTGGAAGGCAGCCTCTGGATAATCCCACTGCCAGATCTGCTGCATAGGCACGTTCACATTTCCTCCATGTAACACTGCAGTCCATTCTGAGTTACTATAATGGCTGTTTTGGTGTCATCCATACACATGCATGGCTCAGAACTGTTTTGTGGTGCAAGCCTTTCCGTGTTGCTCTTAGAATGTATCTAATGTGAACGTTGGAAAGGTATTTTCAAATGTATCTTTTTCTTAAATGCAGATACTGTAAGACGTGGCAGTTCTGGACTTCAGTCCTGATGCATTTGATTTGTCTGTTCTGCTGTGTTGCACAGTATGATGGGCAGAAGTCTGTTTGTAGGGTTTGACCTCTTCTGGTTTCAGTGTACTCTCTTCAACTCGAGCATCTTCATGTGTAGGAATGAAGGAAGGAGGACTGTGGGACACCCATTGGAGAGGGACAAGGTGGGGGCCATTGTGGCACTCTCCTTGGATTAATCCATTAGTGTCATTAGTGTCTATTCTTTATGTTTCCGGGGAGAGAATACTGAAATCCATCTTAATGGGAATCATGCTCCGAGCACCAATGATTGAATGTGACTTTTTGGAATGGAAAGAGCTCACGTGTCTCTTGCAGGCAGCAAGACCCTCTTTATTTTAGAAGTAACCATAGTCAAGAATTGTGGCCAATTTCAATTTAAATTCAAAGCTGAGAGGTGGATCCTGATCAAAATGAGACTGCTTTTATTTATTTTTTTTTTTTTAAATGAATGAATGACAGCTGTAATCATTATTTAGTCTAGAAATTGGTTGCTTCATTCAGGGAAATTAAGGCTTAAAAGAGGCTTTTGTTGAATCACTTCAAGAAATTGAATGTCCTCTTAGGGAGGAAAAATAAGTAAAGGCATTAATGGAAAGATAATGAAATAAATACAGAAATACTCTTTTGATTTGAAATTAGATTTTGTTTTGATGTACGAAGCTGGTTTGCGCTACATCCTGTTCAAAATGAATGGTGCCTGGAGCTAGTTCTGCTTGCACAGTCTATCACAATAACAGCCAAGCAATTCAAATGATATTCATCTAATCTTAATGACTTACTTAAAAAAAAAAAAAAAAAAATTAGCTTTTCTCATGTGTGGGAAATTAAGTCACAAAGCAGTAAAACTGCCTGGTCACTGCTCCACCACTTCAGCATGAGGGTGGATCTTCTGAAGCCTTGTGTTAATGGGTGAGAAATAAGATGGATTAAAGACTGAGTAGATGGGATCTTAATCTATCCTCCCTTTCTATCTCCAGTCCTAATCCCCACTCTGCTCCTTTGAACCACACGCTTTTCCAGGATAATCTGAGCACAGCTTGAGGTGCGTTATGATGGCTGGGAACAAGGATAGTGTGCACAGCTTTCTGCATGCAGGATGTTCTTGGGAAAGCTTACTGCAAGAGAAAAGGCCTCCTTGCAGCCAAAGCAACAGTGTGAGCCCTGTGAAGTTGGTATGTTTGTGAAGGGAGCTCAGCATGCAGGCTGCTGGAAGGAAACGAGAAGGGCATTGCTGTTGGTGTGCTTCAGCCAAGGCAGTTCCTTTAAAATCTGCTGTGGAGGATGACAGCTCTCGAGGTTTTGCCAGAGACATGCAAAAATGCATGGAAATGAACCCATGAACGATATGAAACTGGCTGTGTAGAAAGCTCCGATTGCGTCCGAGGTTTGAGGGTACTTCCCATAAAGCAGAATAACCCTTATTGGCGTGAGCAAAGCTCCCGAAACAATCTTCCTCTGCTTTTCTCCTCTCCTTTCAATGGACATTAGAGGATATATAACCCATGGCTTCAGACTGCTGCAGGGATCCCTATGACGAATGCAGATGTTCCTGCAGTAACTCTGGGGGGTTGAGCAAAGCTTGTTTGCTCTGAAGTGTTTCTTCAAGGCTTTTTTTTCCCTCTGTAGCAGCGCTTTGCCTGGTGCTCTCCCAGCAGTCTGCTCTCACAGTGTTTACTGATTTCCAGCTTTTTCACTGGCAGCACAAATTCAATCAGAATTTCATATTAGTTCAGCAACCCACAGCAAAAGTAAAGGCCAATAATATTGGAACATTATAATAGCCCTGTGCACAGGCTTGCGAGACCTTGCTGTAGCAGCTCACCCACACCACTGCCTAATATCTCAACTTCTGTGCACAGCCCAATCAAGCAGGGTAAGGAACACCTCCCCCCGCAGAGCTTTTTGATGGCTGTTGGACAAACATCTGCTAGGAATCTATTTGGTGCAGACTTGGATCTGTGGGCGCAGATTAGGACATCTTAAGCACTTCTCTATGATTTCATATTTAAGGGTCAAGATGATGATGAATAGTATGTGGCATGTAGCAAATATAATGTCAATGTGAGGAGTGTGTCTCTGCCCCTCCAGATGGGGGGAGGTGGGCTTGTTGGGTAGCAGGGCCATAAGGGGCTCTGTGATGGGTGTGAGTGGAGGGGATAGGCACTTAGGGCAGGACAGAGAAGTGGGAGGGGAGGAATTAGGGATAACCTTTCATAGGAGGGAGCAAAGCAAAAGGTAAAAGTGCATCAGCTGAAATAAACCGACAACCAGGATGAAGAAAAACTATGCAGGATGCCCAGAGAAATAGCAACTAAATGTGGCTTTCATTATCTCCCAGCTTGGCACCAGAGCTGCTGGCTCTCTTCTCTCACTGCCAGCCCAGTGCATCCTGGTGGGAGTCAGCCAGCACCATGGGGACACTGTTTTGGGACACAGACCTGAAATAACACACTTGGAAGCTGCTGTACATGTTGCAGTAAATGATTTAATAGTAACTTTGCGCTGGTGCTGTGGCTTGTGAGTTTGAAGGTGGAGGCGATGCTGACTCTGACAACCAGGTGAATCAGCCTGCAGGGAGGTGCTGTGCCTTAATGGGTTACTGAAGGTGCAGGAGGTGAGGAGCAGTGCTTCACCTGGCTGTTGTCATGAATGTGATGAAAAGCTAAAGCCGGTATGGAAAGGGATCTTATATTTCCTTAATGAATAGTGACTCGGATAATTATTTGAACTTTCCAAATTGTAAATTATACTGCTAGAGTCTTCTCCTTTCTAGTTATGCAGGAGCTTTATGATAATTTACACCATGTTCATGCCCATGAAAACCCCTCACTCACTCCTGTTTGATTTATTGTCGTTTTCTATGACGAGTTAATGTATTTAGAATGAAGCTGAGGTGCTTGCTGTATGCCTGTGCCATAAGCACTGCTTCCTGGCAGAGCCCTGCAGCTCACTGCTGCTGCTTCATGCTCACTCTGTGCCTTTCTTGCTCACAGAAGATGCGTGTAGGTCTCACCTCATTGGAATGTAGAGCAAAGACAAGTGTGGCAGTTGGTGGTGCTCAGAGCCTTGCTTTGCTGGGGAATAGCTGTACGTACAACTGCTTAGAAAAGCTTTCCTGCAGTTGTGCAGTGTTTAGCAGCGCCCAGCCCCGGCTCCCACCTGCTCAGTGCCTGCAGGTTCCAGGAGGAAGCTCTGTGCTATAGATTTTACATGATTCAAGTCTAAGGAAATCTTTCCTATTGACTTTTTAGGGGCAGAGGGGGCTCATTCAAAGGTCAGTGCTTAAAGTGCATCTGGACTCCTGGGTAGGCGGTGTCTTGTGCTGCATCCTTGATGTTCTTGTTATCGAAAAATGATGAGAAACTAAGGTAAATGGCACAGACCTGGCATCCTACCTGCAAGGCTTGTGGGATGCTTGGAAATTATAAGCATTTCTGCTGATGGTAAGCCATCATTCTAAATGCTGTTTGCAGCTGCAGGTGTTTTATTATTCAAGACAAATCATTACCTTCATTTGTTTCTATCAGAAACCGACTTAGACAGTATGTCTCTGAGGATGGGAAACAAAATAAGTGACTCTTTTTGACAGGAATTGCATATTATTGTAGCTTTGGCATTATCAAGATCTGGTTTATTGGGGTAGCAAAATTATGTTTTAATAGCAGGCCGAGATGTATTTACTTTGGAGAGAATAGTTGTGAGGAATATGAAGTGATACAGGGGGGAAAAAACTGGAGAGTTCTGGCAGCAGGTTGAGTATGTGGGTAGGATGCCTCATTTCAAAGCAAGAGGGACACTGGATCCGTATTTTGCCAGTGGGCTCTCAGTGGAGCCCTTGGGGTGCATCACGCACAGCTCCAGGTCTGCCAGGCACAGAGGTCTGCGTGCAGCTCAGCCTTCAGTGTCTGCTGAAGTGTTTTGCTCAATCCCGGCCTGCAGTCTGATTTCTAGTTCCCATCTTCACAAGGTACCAAGTGCCTTTAATACCCCTGTGAATAGCAATTAATGGCACTCAGCTCCTTCAAATGCTGGGATAAATTGCAGCTTCTCCCAAAGGTGGCTATTAGAGCTAATCAGAAAATGCTGCACTTCCTGCAGAAAATGTCAACTTCTTGTTTTTGAAAACCGAAAGCAATCAGAGTCAGTCGGCTCTCTAAGGAAAGCTCCTTTAAAATAAAACTGCATACGTTTCATAAATATTATCTCTGGTGGCCACGGCTCTGCTACCAGACCCTGTGGGGCAGCTGCACAGAGGTTTGTCCTTGGAGCATTGGGTCCTTTAGGACCGGCTCTGGTTAGCAGTGCTGTGGAATGTTGGGTTTGGGGGAGAAGTGGCACAAAGCAGAACAGCAGCATTTAAAAAGGACGATCCCTGGAGGCTTAAAATTTATGTTTTAAGAAACTTTCATGTTTTTATGACCCTCAGTACTGCGAGATTTGAGTCCAGGGTGGTATTTTGGTGCGAGTGAACCAAAATTCAATTATTTCACTGAGCTTGAAGCAGGTCTGGCTTTTTCTCAGACCTGGCATGTGCTCATGAGTTCTGACTTCAAAATCATTTAGCTTCTCAATTTTGAAGACCTTCTCCCTATGGATTTCTGCCCTACAGAAGCAAACAGGCAAAGCAGGCGCCGCTGCTGAGCTCCTTCTGGAAAGTACCGCAGCTTTCACTTCATTAATTTCAACTCTTCTGTTAAGAAATCTGTTCAGCTGCTTCTGAAATCCACCTATTGGCCATGTTTTATTTCCATGACTTATTTCTGCTGCTTCAGACTGGACATCTAGGGTATATAATTGTATCATTAATATTCTTAATGACTTCTGGGATGGTACTTAATTGCCAACAAGCTTTTTTTTTCTCCACCATCCTCAGTGATTTAGGCTAAATTAGCCAAAGGTGCGGCCGGCGCTGACTTTGTGTCCCGAGGTTGCTATATTACAGCATTAAATAATAGCAGGACGTGTGCTATGGCAGAAATAGAATCACCTGCTTCAAAAACCAGTGTGAATAATGCATGTATTCACACTGCTTGCTGGGAGCAGTGTTTGTAAGGGAGATGTGCATTTGACCGTTTTATCAGACTCTTTCTCTAGGAAAAAATGGAGCACCAAAAATTTCCTGCCAGACAGTAAACAAATCCAAACCGTTCAGTCTGCCTCTAGCTTTTAAATTGAGATCTTAATCAATGTAAATGGGAATCGTTTCACCTATATTCCATGAACTATTTGGTATGTGAAATGCTTTGAATAACTCATTGGACAATATGAGCTAGAAAGGTTTATTTTCAACATAATCTTTCCACCAGTGACACTACCTTCACACCAGATCTGCTTGGCAGGAAGGCTGGAGCTCCAGTCCAAGTTCTTAATGAATATGATAAAAACTCACAGAAGCCAGCAGCTCTAAAAAGCAGTTGCCAACAGAGAACTACGCCATAAAGAAAGGAGAACATCACTGCACGAGGCTCCAGCTGGTGGCTCCTGGGCAGCCCCACATCCTGCATCTCCTCAGCATCTTGGTCAGCAGCTCTGTGGAATTCATATGCTATTGTTCAAGGCAATTATCAGTTGTTTTGGGCACGGCTGGGCTGGCCAGTGTGCTGGTTTGCTGCCAGTGCTGGGCGCCCATTGCTGGCCGCTGCTCTGATTGTGCTGCCAGGTGCAGAGCTGGCTGTGTTTGGGCAGAGGATGCTGCGTAGACAGACATTGCTCTGAGACATGCGTGTCTGTATGGGGTTGTGTTTCTTCCCATTGCTTGTCTGCATCCAGGTGTCAAAGTAGCTCTGGTGGGTGTGATCTTTAGTGATGTTCTGGCAGACTGAGAGTTGGGGCTCTTCAGTGTGGAGAAGAGAAGGCTCCAGAGGGACCTCATAGTGAAGGGGCTGACAGGAAAGCTGTGGAGGGACTTCTTATAAGGGCAGGTAGCAACAGGATGAGGGAGAGTGGCTTTAAACTGGAAGAGAGTAGATTTAGACCAGATATTACGAGGAAATTGTTTACTGTTAGGGTGGTGAGACACTGAAACAGCCTGCCCATGAAGCTTGTGGATGTCCTCTCCATGAAGGTGTTCAAGGCCAGGCTGGGTGGGCTTTGAGCAACCTGCTCCAGTGGGAGGTGTCCTTGCCTATAGTAGGGGGTTGGAACTAAGATCCCTTCCGACCCAAACCACTGGAATGAAAATGGAAATTTTGCAATGGAAAAGGGATTTTTGGCTGGTGAAAAGGGAGCTTTTAAAGCCCAGATTGCCCTGTTTAAAAGCTACTGACTTCTGCAATCCTGTGCAATAATCCCAGTCAAATTAACTCAAAGCGAGCTCAGCTCTTGCCCGATTAGTTCATAGGGAGAGCTGGCTAAAGCATGCAATGAAATGGAATTCATTCCTGAGCTAGCTGCCTTTCTGCCCTGTGGTCTGAGGTGACCCTGGTTTCAGCCAAGGGATTGTTCCTAGGGGCTCACCACTTAAATCCTGTCAATGCATTTCTGCTTGTAGATTGTTTGCTTTTTGACTGGCTGCTCACTGAGATGCGGCTGTGTTATGTTTAATCAGGCTGTGCAGCAGGAAGCAGAAGAATTTCTCACGAATAATGGCTTTATCCAAATGTAATGAATCCAGATCTTCTGAATGCAGTGGATTTTGGGCTAGGGCCAAAATGAATGGCATGTAGAAAGCAGCAGTGAGAATTTATTCCACTCTGTGCATTTCTCATTTTTTCCCTCATCTCAACTTATTGTCATTTTTCGCACCTACTAACAGACAGGAACCAGACAGACCCGTCGCTTTTCTCCTGGCTTTCAGAAGCATCCAGCTGAGAAGCCAGATGACCCGAGTTCAGACCAGAGGTCTGTGCAACAGAACAGGAAAGGTTGCTACTGAATAGCAGCGCCTACTGTGGGGCAGCTTTGCCTGAGCAATCAGATGGGTAAATGCACGATACTGAGAGGGATTTTGAAGGGGATGTCCTAGAATACATAAAAACCTGCTCCGTTTCCATTCTTTGCCTCAGTTTTCCCTATGCTGTGTGTGGCAGTGCTAGTCATGATACAAACTAGCGAGCACATGGTGGGGATGAGTGGATGGCTGGACGTGGTGATCTTGAGGTCTTTTCCAACCTTAACAATTCCGTGATGCTGTGAAATTGTTCTCATTTGCAAGATGGAAATGGTATCATTGGGAAGTGTCAGTTACCTTCGAGTAACACAGATTCCCTTTTCAGTGGCTTTTAACAAAAGGACAGTTAGCTTTATGGAAGCTTGTTGTTGCAGCTGAGCTGTGCTCAGCTATCTAAAGTCTCATCTTGGTTTCTCACACTCCTGGCTCTTAATTTCTATAAACAAATGGATTTATTCCCAACATGTACATTATACAACACTACTGCTTTCTTTTTTTCTTCCCCACAGAGAACAGGGCGATATGATGAGTGTTTTGAGATAAAGCACCTTTTTAATGCAAAGAACAGAGCTACTTGAAGATTCCACGTGTGATAAGGAGCCTAAAGCTCCCTTCCAAAGGCAGCATATGCTCTTTATTGCATAGGAATTTACTGCTACTGGAATAAACCTGATCCCGCTGAGATCAATAGAAGCTTGCTATTGGCTTTGCCAGCAACTCCTCCTTCCCCTTTTTCATTTTAAATCTAGGATAAGATTTAAAGAGTTTGGGATATAAGACTGAGTTTCAGTTGTGATTTTTTTCCCTTGTGAGTCTTTGCATTTACTTATGCCATTGCTTAGAAATGTCGTGGCAAAGCAGTGTTTCAATCAACAGCTTTAATGATGTATGATTATTCATAGCTTTCTGAAAATGTCATGAGTAGATCCACTTCACATGGTAACACATGCTTCCCAAACAAATACCAGTGAACTCTCTTGATTTGCACTTTCTTATGGTGGATCTGCAGGCTCTTGAGTAAAGAATGGAAACCGTGTTTGAGTTACGGAGGAAAAATGGAAGTCCAAATAGATGAATCACTTGAAAGTGCAGATGTCTATTCTTTTGGGCTGCTGTTCCAGGATTTCACTTGAAGTCTTTTAACTACTCTGGTCTGAGAAGAGGTTGTTTTGCTCTTTGGAATGAAATACACCGTGGATCCTAGGTTTAACAGATCCCCTGCTTAAATGTTCTTCTCACCATGTAAGCATTGTGGTGTTGGTGTAATCTGAGTTGGTTTATGTTCTTGGTTCTATGACCCTCTCACAGTCATTGCTGGCTGTAGCAGGCTGGTTTCTTCAAGGTGGGAGACCTGGGATGTTAGCCACATCAGCACTGGTGACAACCTCACCAGGGCAGTGGTGTGTCAGATCACCTTCCTTCCTTATTCTAAGGATTAACTACCATACACAGAGAGATAAAAATGACATCTCCCATAAGCTGTCACTGGGCTGTCTGTCCCAAGGCAGGTCCAGGCAGATGAGTGTCTTACTGCCACGACTTAAAGCATGTGATCCCAACAGGGGTCCCTAGCAGTGGCCATACAAGTCTCAGCAGATAAGACCTCATCTTCCCTGACGTTTGTCCTTGTACCATTTCTGGAGTGGCTGAAGGCAGATGAGCAGAGAACTGGTGATGACTTTTTCATTCAGGAAGCTGATGACCAGGCAAGGTGCTCTGGTCCTCGGAGCCCTGCTGGGATTGGAGTTGTGGCAGATAAAATGCTGTGTTAACGCATCTAAAATTTAATTTGGCGTCTGAAGGGGGTGTGGAGGTTATCTCCAGCACTAGTATGAGTATCTCAAACTATATGCCAGTGATATCAAGTATTATACCACGCTGCTTATACCACGCTAAGACTTTATAAAACAAGCTGTCAGGGTTGAACCAAAGATTACCCCTGCTGTCTGCTCTATATAATAAAGGAGGGTGACAGCAGTCAGACTGCTGCAGAATGATAAGTTGAGAGGGAGAAATGCTGCCCAAGATCATCTGTGTGACAGTGACGCTTCAGCCCTTTCTGTCCGAACGATGGCCAGCTGGGGGTGCAGACAGCAAGGTGGGAGAAGCAGGGTAGGGCTGTGTGGTCACTGCGTGCTCCATAATAGTGCCTCCTGGGAGCTGAGGGTGATGGATTAAATGTCACCAACTGCATGTGATACACAGTCAGCAGGGCCAGAAAGGGTCGCTCAATGATCTAATCGCTCCCAGCAGTCCAGGCAGCCTCAGCATCAAACTTCTGCCCGTGCTGAACCTAGAAGACATCATCTATTAGTGAATGTTAAGAGGAGAATACTTAATATCAGTTGGTTACGTGTCCTGCTTGCTCACTTTGGGAGCAGCAGTGTTTCTATACAGGCTGAGGAATTTTTCAGGCTGCTGTACTTGCACTGCGTGCCTTACTTCTGCCATTTCCCTGCAGAACTGAAACTCTAATAGTGACAAAGCTGAATTCTTTTCTTCACGTGTGTGTGTAACAAACAGAACCACTCTCACAGCCTTTAAGGTACCTGTGCTGTGTTACAGTTGTATTATTTATATTAAAAGGTTTGTGCAGCAATAGCATCACAGAACTGTGCAAAGTGACCTTCCTTATCTTTCCACCAGAGCAAACTGCAGGAAGATGAGGTCTAAAAATCCTCTTGAAAGCCCAAGGCAGAAGGGGGAAAACATGTCAGCAGCCATGTAAACATGGGTGCCAGCAATTGACGCACTTGGCTTGTGAGAGCTTAGCTTGTGTGTATCAGCCTAACTAAAGGCAGGGGTGTCAGCGCAGGCTGCTGAGGGATTCCTGCTGCTGTGCTGTGGGGATCAGTTGTATCTGGGCTGTTGGCACAGCAGTACATGAGCCTCAGTTACCTGAGGCTGCAGAAAGTTATTTCACTGTGTTTCTTCCAGTTCTTACTCTGGAAATGCTGTGTTTTTAGGGAGGAAAAACCACTGTGTGTATCGAGACACGTGAGTGCATTGGTGCCGTAAGAGGAAAAATACAAATAATTAAATCTTGTGGTACCTCTTTCATAGTCCCCATCTCATTAATATAAAGCAATTTTGGAGATGGAGAAGAGCTGATAACAGCATTGGACCCGAGAGATATTTCTGTTTTCCATCCATCAGGCAGGTAATTGTGGGAGTTATGACTTTGTTAGGCAGGAACGTACAGCTCTAAAGAACCGATAACTGAGCATCTCTGCGCAGCAGACAATGGAGCAGCAGCCAGTAATTGAATACATCAATAAGCTTTCACATCTCGTATAACTTCAGTGCCCTGGACAGGATAGCATTAGACATAATCATATTTTGATCAGGAGAAAATAGGAGTTGGATGAAATAATATCAATTTTATTTACAGGGCAGAGAAGAAGCCATCCAGCCTGTGACAGAAAAATGATTTTTTTTTATCTGGCTTTGATCTGGCTCTGGGCTTTGATTTGGTGGTAAATGGGACTATAACTCATTTACACCAGCTGCCAGGGTTTTTCAAAGCACAGAACATTAAGCAGAATCCTGCTTCGAGGAATAAATACACAATCAACATAATAAATGGTGACAAAACAGCCCTGGCTCACTCTTTACCATTTTAAGTCGTTGCAGCCCCCGACGAACACTTGATACCCAGCTCAAAAACTGAAGATTGATTTGTGACCCCCGTGGGCCACAGAGCATCTTTCGTGTGACGTTTTAGAAGAAGGCTGTCAGGGGATTGGTGTGGAGGGCAGCGCTTCTGTTTGAATTTTTCCTTGCAGAAACAATTTTTGTGCGTGGGAAGAGGGGCGATGGCTGGGGGTCAACCAGTAGGGGAGAGCAGAAGAAGGCCCGTTTATGCTCTGGTGGAACAGGCTGCTTTTCACAGCGGGTTGGCAGCCTGCATGCATTGGTTGGGGCTTCAAAAGAGTCAGGCAGTGCAGGGTATTGCCTGTACTGCAATGGGATTAGAGCTGGCATAGAGCAAGAGGAATGCTTTCTGCTTGCATAAAGCCCCAAGTGTTTTGCTTCCTGGCACATGGAAGGGCAGTGAAGGATCTGAGTCCTTTCCAAAGGCTGGTCCTTCTGGGCTGCTGGGCCTTAGTTCCCATCGCAGTGCCCAGGGTGCAGTGGGCTTTGGAGCCCTTGGTCTGTGTAGAGGTGGGTCTATGGCAAGCTGCCTGTTGGATGGAAAACTGTGGTTTGAGCCCAAACATCCTCTTGCCTGAGCCTTCAGCAGGGCTCTCTACTTGCTGGTCCTCTTCTGGGAGATGTTTTACATCCCAGATGTGTAAAGCCTACTTCTTACAAAGATGCACTCAGATGTATTGCATGCTTCTGTGGGGATGAAATGAGGGTCATCACTTGACAGATCGCGGAGAAGCAGCAGTGGGTGACGAGCTCTGGAGAAGTGTGCTGGCCTTACACAGCTGACTGCTGCAGAGGAAGGTTGATTCTGCACAGGAGGTCCATAAGGTTCGTGGATCCCACCAGCACCGATGGTATTGCAAAACAATCACATTTTTGCAAGCATGGTGTATGTGGGTGATAAAATCTTGACTTCTAAGTCATGTTAGCAAGAATGCATTTGAACTGCGCAAGCTCACAAACAGTGTGCTTTTCAGCTAGTTTGATACTAAGAATAAGGTATTTTAACACACTAGAAATCTTTCCCATTTGTGCAGCATAGTCAGGATGTTAATAGAAATCTTGGCTCTGAACCAGTCTCGCACCAGGGCTTCTAGATGCACTCGTTATCTGTACTGCAACTTTGCTGTGATCAATAAAAATTCCCCATGCAGTACATTCACTTCTTACATTCAATATGAATGTGGCAAAATGGTTGTAGCGGGTTCTCTACCTGTCAGGATGTCCTTTCATCTCATTAATCTGTTGCACGATTAATTGGCTTCGGAATATCCTGGGGGAAAAAAAGAAATGTCAGCTGTGTTATCACATGCGTGGTGAGGGCTGGCTGGGTGATTTATGGAGAGCTGTGTTTCAGCACCCACAGCCAATCTCCTGCTGATGTGATGCTGCTGAGCATCACATAAGGGGAAAGACTTTATTTTTGGCCATTAAGGGAAAGAAATAGTCCTTTGGCTTTATTTATTTTTTCTTTTTTAATTCTTAAATTAGTTGTCACAACCTGCATTTAAGATTTGGGTGAGCGTGAGGTTTTCTAGGTGTTGTAAACCAGCAGAGAGAAAGCACCCCATGCTGGGCAATGGAAAACCAGGTTAGGCTGCCAGCAGCTGGAACAGTGCTGGTGTCCTTACCTGCCTGTTGGGATGCTGCTTCTCATTGCCATGTCTGCTTCTAACAGCCAGAGGTTCTCTGCACTGCAGGACTTTGTGTTGTGTGATGCCTGAGGGTATGAATCTGTGTTTGAGGGAGCAGATCCTGAACACCGCTGTTTCACTTGCTAAGCAGGGAGCAGTTTTAATTTGGGTCCAGCAGCAAGTAACATGTAAGTGTTTTTCCTGATGGAAAAATAGAACTATGTGGTTTAGAAGCTGGATCATAGCTCAGCTAATTACAAAACTTCAAATCATTTCTAGGATTCAATGAAATGACTTTGTATTTTGAATCTAAAATGGCTTGAAATTAAACTTTAGGATATTAAGCCAGGAAGTAAATCTTAACACTGGTAGTCCTAATACTGTATTGAAACTGGTTACGCAGGCAGAGCTTTGGATGTAATTACTAATTGCAGTAGATGCATTTATACTCATTTCATAGTAAGCAATACACAGCTGTTTTTCTCACAGCTCTGGCAATGTTTTATCAAGTTGTCAGCCCTCATTTTATTTCTAGGTAGTGCAATATGTAAACCGACAGGACTTCTAGAGCTGCCCTTGGTTGGAATGCTCATGGTGCTGCAGGTCGGTGATCAGCCCTGCTTTAGGGATCTGCTGTTAGATGAGTTTAATGCTACTGAGTCTCTGTAGTTGGTATGAATTTTTGTGATAAGTGAATAAGTGTGAGTTGAGAGGCTTCCTGTACTAAATTTGTCTACGTTGTCTTAAGTTACTTTGGAAAAGTGCTTTCCAACTCCACCTACTGTGTGCAGTTGCCTTCTGAGACACGAGCTACGTGGCATGCTTCTACCTCAACTCATTATGCACACAGTTTGAAAAGAAAGCACCTGCTTATTTCTTATTGTATTTTTCCAGATCTGGAACAGGGAAACAAAGCGTTCAGCCATTTTGACCCTAATCTCAATGTTGTCCAAAAGAAGCACCACCTGCCAGCTCTAGCAGAAAACATGTGCTCAGTACAGTTGCATGCAAGCCAAGTGTTACACTGCTCATCTCCAAAGCTAACCCTGAACAGTTACTCTTTCTGCAATGAACACTTAGCAAATACTGCCATAGAATGTGGGTTCAGTTTTTAGAAGAACGCATTTACTATCTTGTGTGTAAAATGAATTCTGCAGAAGTAAGCAGTACACAAATTATTCCTGTGCACAAGTCAGGAGACGAAGTTCTCTGATCGCAGTGGAGAGCAGCCTGTTTACTGGGACTGAAATCTTTGGTTTTGCCTATGTGAATGGGGATATTGTTGAAGCTGTCTGCAGAGCCAGGACTTCGATCTTCTCTTGAATCCCTCTAAAGTAGTTTTCTTTATGCAGCTCTTTACCCAGAGGCTTGAAGTAAAGCCTCTTTATTACATGCCTGGGACTAGATAACATCTAGAAGCATGTGTGTTAGGTAGTCACCTGCCTCTGGATGCAAAGAGCACAGCTCTGTTCCCACTTGGAAGAGCACTTTGGCCAGAGGCAATTTCGTCAGACCTGTCTTATTCCTTCACAGTCAAGGGTGAAACATCATGGAAAAATTGGACACCCCCTAAGCGTATTAAATTACAAGATTGTGGCCTGAAGAACTGAAGGATTTGCTGTGTGAAAACATCTTTCTTGGGCTTTGTCATCCCAGTTTGTAGGGATGACTAGAGAAAGGGCAGAGAGGGGAAGATAGCAATAGGGAAAGAGGAAGAGCAGGCATAGGAGTGGTTGGAGAAGGGAGTCCAAAGCAACAGCTCTTCCACTGCCTGTCACTGTGGAAGTTATTTTGAATAGGGGAATAAAACCAAGAAGTTTCCTGGCAGATGTTCTTGAATCTGAACACCGATGCGGAGTTAAGTTGTAACTTCTTACTATTTGATTATCTAAGAAGGTTTTAAGCAACACTTAGTAGGCGCCAGCTGACCTTGTAGCAACAGTACCATGTTGTGGAAGATACTTTGATGCTGATGAAGGCCAGTTTTGTGTTACAAATTATCATCTTTTTCCAAGTCCAGCTGTTATGGCCTTTCTGCCAATGAAGCGGTGGAAGAAGCTGACTGGTTACCAGGCTGCCAGCATGGCTTGCCCCTTGCTGGTCTGCATCTTGGTCATGGCAGGAGTTTGGAAATATCTAAATCCGTAATGCCCTTTGCTTCATGTTGTCTCAGCCCATCCACCATTAGAGGACTGAATGCATACACTTTATATTCCTCTTCATAAGGAGAAGCACTTATGTGCTCAAGGCAGTCAGTTGAAGTCAAAAGAATGCAAAAATCCCAACAACCCAAAACCATAGATCCTGGTAAACTCATCTAATTGTGCATAACTCTGCAATGCTTTTGATTAGGATGTTATTTGAGGTCAACTAATTTCCTCTTCTAGGATTAGCCCTGGGATTGGCCACGTGACAGTAGAGCATTTACATTCTGCTCGTGGCATAGACTCAAAAGATCCATGACTTGAATTGTCCTCCTTTGACACCCAAACTTTAGAAACTGATCTATAGTTGACTTCACGTCAGAAAACTATGAGAACCATAATCTCTTAATCCTGGATTAAGCATTTCCCATATCTCTGGGAATACATCTCTCGTTAGCACTGCACTGAGGACACAGTGTGCTTGCCCCTGAGGGATGACTTGGTGCTCTGCCTATTCATGCTTGTCCTGAACTGCAGTTCAGATTTCCTTTTCTGAAGCAGCCCTGTGCGTGCTGGTGAACTGAGGAGGTCTGACACGTGTGGGTTGCACAGCTTTCAGAATTAAGCTTCTTGAATATGGGCTGTGGAGCTGACCTGTCTGCTCAGTGTTGGATAGGAGCACCTTTTGACATTTTTAATTAAAATACACATTGTAACATACAATGAGATGGCACAACAGAAAAGGGTCTGTGGAAAGGTGCTGACCCATCCTGAGTTCATACCCAGCCACCTTGGGTGATGGTTTAGTGACTGAGACAGGGGAGGTTTAGGTTGGATATTAGGAGAAAGTTTTTCAGCCAGAGGGTGGTGAGGCACTGGCACAGGTTGCCCAAGGAGGCTGTGGATGCCCCATCCCTGCAGGCATTCAAGGCCAGGCTGGATTTGGCTTTGGGCAGCCTGGGCTGCTGGTTGGCGACCTGCACACAGCAGGGGTGTTGAAATTAGATGAGCATTGTGGTCCTTTTCAACCCAGGCCATTCTATGATTCTATGCAAAAGCTAAAGCTGAGGCTTTGCTAGGGAATGAGTGCAGAAGACTCTGCTCTCTGGGTGCAGGTACTGCTGTTACCCAAAACCAGCCTCTGCGAGGAGGAAGAGTCAAAGGGGAAAACCACAGAAGAGAAAAAAAGACAAACAAAACATGTTTGTTTCTCCCTAGGATCAACAAAATGTAGCAGCAATTTTAAAAAGGTTTATAATAACTCTTTTACTGCAAAGCCAGTTGAGTAGCATTCATGAATTGCTCTTTGTGCTTAAGTTCTCCTGCTCTGCAATATGCTTCGTGTCCTATGTAGTGGTATTTTCTGGTGACTGAATCGATATTTTTGCAGCAATTGAGTGCTGTTGCTGTGAAAAGGCTTTTAGTTATGAAGCAGTCAATAACCATGGCTGACCTTTCAAAGCTCTCTAGCCTCTACTCCAGCCACTTCAGAAAGTGAGTCTGTGTAACCTGCTTGTGTTTCTGGATATGTGACTTATAAAGAGAGTATGTAAGGGAGGGAGGTGCCTTAGGCAGAGCCTCTTGCCCCAGAATAGATGGTTTGCTTTGAGGGTGGTTTGGTTGTCTAACACAGATGCCAACGGTCAGCACGGGTGAGAACTCATAGCAAGGCTCTGCTCCCATCCCAAACATGGCTTTCTTCTGTAAGCCAAATTTTCTAAGCAGTTTGGACAATGTATGACCATCCATGGCATGTTTTGGTTATACTGTAAGATTTTTAGGGAGTTGAAGCATTCCCTTGGATCTGGGCACTTAGTGGTGTCTCACAGCAGGTGAGGGGATGCATGCCTGGCCTGAGCTGTGTGTCTGTGGGGCTGGGGCAGCCGGGCCTCCTATAGGAGAAACTGCTTATAGGTCCACCCTGCCTTCCCTATCAGCTCTTCTACTGCATTCATCTTCCTTGTCCCACAACAGGGCTCTCAATTCACATCTTCTGTCTGCAGCTTTGGCTTTGCCATTGGTTAACAGGTCTCCTCAGCTGGAAACCAGGTTCAAATGCAAATCAGTGTTAAGAGAAGGGCTTGGAGAGAATCCCATTGGTAGGCTGGACCTTTCCCTGGTAGCCTCCAGGCAAGGCAGAGTGCTGTAAGGAGAGAGCTGAGAAGGATTTGCTCGTGTTCCCCTGTCCTCCACACCTCAGTGTTACCTTGGGATTGGGATAATTCTTTCATCATGTGCCTCAGATGTGTTTTCTTAACAGGGTATTTCTTGATGGCATCCTCTGCCAAAAAAATAGCTTGTTTCCACAAGAGGCCTTGCATAAATAAGGGTACTTTTTTTTCTTGCTAGTGAAATGCTGATTTATTGATGCTGGTACATCATGCTTGAAAACAGCTTATTTCAGTAGTATTTCAGGGTGGCAGGTATCCAAGTGAAAGGGAATCACTGCACTACGTATTAGCAGTAGGTATTTTATTGCTCATGTCTCCTGCAACACCAGGCTGGTGTTCTGCTCAGCACAGGAAGAGGTATCTCCTTGCAGAGCACCCATTGATTAATGCTCCTCCAGCCTGCCTCTTTCTGTGGTGACTTCGCTGCTGCTCTGCTGTTTGGATTTGCTTTCAGGGTATAATTAAAGGGAAAATAAAATATTACTGGAGACGTTACTGAAGCAGTGGTGTTTTCTACTCTCAAAACTGCAATAACTAATACCTCATTATTTGATTATTAAGAAGGATGGACTGGAGTATGAATTGCAACTAAACCTTCATCATCGTCAAACAACGTGCTGGTTTAATGGTTCGTAAACCAGCTGTTTAATTATCTTAACGTGACAGATAATAAATATATATTGTGGTTCGTTCCCATCAGAGGTGATCGCATACAAGCTTTCTTGCATGAGAGGGCTTTTTGACTGTGGTTTTCTTAAAATAAGAAGTTACACCTTGTGGTTTTTTAATGTGTGTGAATCGTTGGGTATAATACAAGGAAGCAGAATGGGAGATGTTCTCAAATGCACTGAGAAATAAGTGATTTCTGCACGGACTTGATACACTTGCATTTCTGCTGCTCTTTTGTAACTTTCTGTCAAAACTTTGTATCTGGTCTAACCCTGTAAATCTCTGGAAAGCAGAATTACGGGAGTGAGGAAAGGTATCTTTACAGGGCTTCCTCTGGTGACTGTTGCCAGGGAAACTTTCCTATTGCATCAGGTTTGAACCGCCTGCAAGTGTCTGAGATCCACAGCTGAATCTCCGAAGTTCAGGCCAGAATGAAAGGTGACAGGTGAGGGGGTACAAGTCAGAGCGTGTCCCAGTTGTGGAGAAATAGCAGATAGGAGCTGTGTGCAGAGAGACACGGGTTTGTTGTTGGAGATACTGGGCGATTGGTGCTCCTGGGATGTTTTTGTCTCGGTGGGGAAAGGCTGCCTGAATTTCCCAGGTGAGGCATTGAGCTGGACGGGAGCAATAGCTATGGGTGGTGTCAGCATCTGTGTGAGAGGGGCAGAGCATGCAAATCAGTGCGTGTCATTAATGACTGTTGTAATGCAATTATGCAACTGGATTGAGGAGGATTCTGGAAGTGAGGCAGTTTGCACAGATGCTGCCGATGACTTGGTGTGTTTTGCCCAAGGGCTGGTGGTTTGATGCTTGGTCTCTTTCCTCCTCCTTCCATTTATCTACTTAACCTTAGATGTATGCATTGTGTATCCCCTCCTATTTAAGGAGCAGGGTTGTCAGTCAGATCCACTCCAGAAAGAGCCATCTGCAGCTGCCCAGCAAGAACCAGGTGTGTCGGTACGGAAGGAGCTCATGCTTCTCTCAGAGCATATAGGGTCCTGCAGTTACAAGAAATCATCATAAAAATATCATTAGTGCCCTAATTAGAAATTAAAGCATCTACTTCTGTATCCTTTCCCATACTTGAGCTGTACATTAAGCAGCAGCTTGTGCTGAGTTAGAAAGCAACTTCTGCAGGGAGGAGAGGAAGTTGTTCATCCGCTTTGGAAGTTGGATTTGAGAGTGACTGTTAGAATATCTCTTCTAAAAATGTACAAAAACTGGCTTGGTGTGCTTCTAAATGTGGCATAATCCATGAGACAGAGGCTGAAATACTGCTTCAATCCCGTTTCCAGAGTGGTTGTAGGCCAGGTTTATCCATCACTGGGAACTTTCACCATCACAGAGATTAAAAACAACACCTCTTCAGCAATGGTGGTAATTCAGATTCTTCAGAAGATGGCTTCTGCCCATTGATTCCCCCTGAAATATCTCAAGTGCCGCCTTGGAGATAACACTTGTGTGTGAAACACACCACTGGAGCCCACGTGTTGCAGTCCCGGGTTGCTGTGCATGTGTTGCTGCTTGCAGGGCTGAATGGTGACCATAGCTATCCCAGCTAATCAGCTTTTCTTTCCTGCTTCATTTCTTTTTCTGATGCCCCTTCACATAAACAAGCACCGATGGAAAATTCACAGCAGCTGAGGAGTGTGGCAAGTTCTCAAACATTACTCTCAACAAATGTTGAAATGCATGTAAGACAAATACAAATTCTAGGGGCTTGCTAGATGAACAGTCGTGTTGTAGGATGTGGTGATGATTTTTGGGCTGCGTGCAGTAGAAGGATGTTTCTCTAGGATGCAGAACTGAGTATTTCTGTGTTACCCAACTTGGTGCTCACACAAATCAGGGCCCACATCAGAGTATTTTCCATTCACATCGTGATTTTAAAAGCTTGGGATTTGGTTTGTTTTACAGAAGCACAGATTGATTGCACTGGTGAGAAAGAAAATACAAACTAATATTTCTACTACCTGTACAAATAGTGCATCTTTTGTTACTTGTTGTCAGCATTTCTCTGCAATGGTATTTCTCTCCTTAAGAAAAGCTAAAAATAAGTTGCAAGACCGATCTGCTGACTGTGGAAAAAATGGTTACCCGGGCAACCCGGTCTTTTTCATAACTTTGTGCCTTGAGCTGTCTGGTTCCAATAGGTGAAGCTGTAAAATCTGAGGCATTTCCACCCAGTGGGAGTTTCTCTCATTACAAACAAGTTTTCATTCAAAATAATGATGAAAACAAGCCTGATTTTTCCAATGGGGAAAAAGTAATGGGTGAACTTTGTTCTGAGGGATGCGAACAAACCCACATCAATGTGTTGATGGTTGTCTCTGAAACAAAATGGAAGCAACTTTGCAACAAGGGGCCGCACAGACCCTTCCAACCCAATCGTGCTGTGATTCAGTTTGCTGGGGATTCAGTCTGTGCAAAGTGAAACCACAGAGCATCTGGAGCCTCCACCTTGCAGCAGCCCAAGTGGTTGGTAATGGGAATATTGGCTTGCTAGCAAAGCTGGCTGTGGTTTCTCAGGCTTTTACTGAAGGGATCATCCCTGTATGTTTTCCCTAAAACTTTCTTGCAATAGTACTTCTGAGAGAATCCTAATTATATCTCCAGTCCAAGTTTTTGTGAGTGTGAGAACGTGAGCGTAAGAGATGTTGGAGATCAAAGTGGGATTGCCAGAGCGCTGTGAGAACTGCCGTGTGAATCAGCCGTGGGCTCAGAACTCACCAGTGATGAGAAAGTGGTGAGCTGGGAAGAGCTAGGTGGGCCCAAACCTGCAGGTTTCAGCTGGGCACAGAGCTATGCTTCTATTAAGGGAAAACATTGGCAACTGGAACAAGGGTCCAACCCATTTTCTCTGGAAGTAAATTAAAGGAACAAGATCAGTGCGGCATGTAACTCATCCTGGGAACTTACTAGCTAGTTACCCACCTTATTAAGCAAGAATGAAATAAAGCTCGGTTTAATTCTGCGTAGCCTATTCGAAGTAATAAACAAACAGGCGAAGATTGCTGTGTTTATACATATTTCATAGAAGCTTTTGATAAAAAGCAGAACTAAACATTGAAGTTTAATTGCATCCAAATAAAGAAATATTTCCCACGGCTACTGAATAATACAACATTGTTTTTGTTCTGCCATGTTCAGAAACAAAGGCATTTCATCGTAGCTGGGGAGGTAAGATGTAAAAGCCTTTATTTATAAGTCCTGGTGAGGAGGGGGGGAGCGGAAGGAAAGTAATTACAGTCTCATTTCAGACGATACTGGCTAAACCTCAGAGATACTGGAAGATAAATGTGGTTTAAAATGAGAAGATGAGATAAAGGGTGAACTCTTGTGAAAGAGTTAACGTTCCTGCCCATGTGGAGCCTGCATTAAGACTGGTGCAACCAGTGGCAGTTTGATTTCTACAGTGATAGCTCGTGCTGTGCAGGATGCTGTTCCACATGAGGTCTGTGCAAGGCTCTGTGCTGGAGCTGCAATTGCTGCTAATGAGGCATCGGAAAGAGAAATGCTGAAAATTGGGATGAGCACGCTTCTTTTTGTTGTTTTTTTTTTTTTTTCTTTTTTTGGAGTACCAGGAAAACAAACGGGGTGTCAGAAATGTCTTGATTTCAACTACAGTACGCTGCTGTGTCTGTGCATTGGCTGCTTTGTCTTGCAGTTTTTTTTGCTTAAGTTCAGTGATTACACATCAGAACACAAATTGCCAAAACCCGGCGCCCAGGGCTGCTGGCTCTGCCTTAGCAAAGTGCTCTGAGGATGAATGCATGGCAGTGAGCCGGGAGCAGTGGGCACTATGAGAGCTCACAGCTACCAGAAGGAGCTTCCAGGCCATGCTGTGCTGAGTCCCTATGGGCTCCATCCTCTGCTTCACTGAACAAAACAATCTGAAACCCGTGAGTTTTTGGTTTGTGTAAGTGTGAAGTGATGATGGCTATTGGCCAGAGAAATTGACGTCTTTAATTAACTATAATGGGACTGCCTAATTAAGTTAAAATACAGGATTTTGCAAGTGCAGATGTGAAAGCACATGGTTTGAACTTCTGGAGCCAGGAGTGCCCAGTGGGCAGTGTTTGGTCCCTGATTCTGATTTATTTCCAACTGGAAACTTCACAGAATCACAGAATGGCCTGAGTTCAAAGGGACCTTGAGGATCATGAATCTCCAACCCCCTCCACAGGCAGGGACACCAACCTTCCCATTTAATACTAAATACTAATACTAAAGCAGGCTGCCCAGGGCCCCATCCAACCTGGCCTTCATCACCTCTAGGGATGGACGGGGCATCCACAGCCTCTCTGGGCAGCTGTTCCAGCACCTCACCACTCTCTCTGTAAAGAACTTCCCCCTGACATCCAACTTAAATCTTCTCTCCCTCAACTTAAAGCCATTTCCGCTTGTCCTGCTGCCCTTTCTTTAATAATTGTAGATCTGCATTCCTCCACGCAGACTCTGCCAAATTATGTGTCTGATTTTGTCTTTTTCTGCATGTGCAAAGACATAACAGATGAAACCAACAAAGTTGTTTTCATATGTGACCTAATACAGCTTCGACCAAAGCACTAATGTTCTTTCCTCTTTCATATGGTACAAGTTCCTAATGAGGCATTAATGAGACGTTAATTGCTTATGCAAATTTAGAGTAGTAGACAATGTGAGTTGCTCTAACAAGAGTTTAAGGGCCATATAACTACTCTGGATAATTTCCATTATCGTTAATTGGAGTTGCATGTAGATCAGAATTTGGTATCTTCAAATGTTATGAAACAAATCATTGAATACAAATAGGCCAACCTATGGCCTATTGTATCGTTCTTATGAGCTCTTTACATTGGTTGCTAACCAGTTATCTGCTGCCAAAATGCTGCAGATGGCACTGGAAGGTGTTTAAAATACGAAATATTTTCACTGAAAGTCAGGAATGTGAAAATGTATTCCTCATGATTATAAATAAAATACAGGGACTGTATGGAGGAAACCTCTGGAGTGCTTCAAATATTGTCAGAAAAGCAGATGCGAGGAGAGATACCAGAGTTACATTTCTTGAAGTTACTCATGGAGATGTTGAAAAATGAATTTGG
Organism: Tetrao urogallus; assembly: GCF_951394365.1. NCBI lineage: Eukaryota > Metazoa > Chordata > Aves > Galliformes > Phasianidae > Tetrao > Tetrao urogallus. The sequence goes on from NC_136828.1 coordinate 13,381,084, forward strand.
TGACTCAAGGCAGGGTCTGCTGATGAGGAACTGAGGACAGCGAGTAAACCTCTGACCAACCAGCTGTTTGACACACATGCTGGTAGCTCTGAGGTTATCTCAGTTGTCAACTTCAATAACGTCTCTGCTCTCATTTCCATCTCTTGCTGCTCCCATGTCAATTTATTTAGCACGTCTCTTGCAGCCTGCTTCCCATGCAGAGCAGTGTAGCTTTGTCTAGAAGAGCAATAATGCCTTCGCTTGGAGCTTGTTTTTGTCATGACAGATTGACGGACAATCTGTGTTCGTTCTCTGCTGAGAGGCCTCACTTGGCTGGTTTTCCTGCCAGATCTTTTTAGGGTGAGCACTTGCAGGGCTTTGCCCTGTTCTGCTGAGCACCGAGCCAGTGCATGCCTCCCCAGGTGGTTGGGAATGCCAAGGTCGATGAAGTCAGCAAGCAGGGCATGCTGCCTCCTATTTATGGATGCTCGTGTGCTGTGATAAGCCTTGCAGTTGTCACAGGAATTACAGAGATAGAAATCCAAACGTGAGGAGGTGACAATGTACTGCTCACCATCAGGGCAGGGTGATGGGCACCGTGTGCTCACACACCTGCACACAGGGAACCTGAGATGGGCATGAGGTCAATTGACCTGCAGTGCCAGGGAAGTTAAGCAGAGGGCTTAGCAAATATGGGAGATAATAAACTATAACTGTCTACAGGTAATGAACAACAAAAATGCACTGGTTAAATTAGTGGAGCAGGTGAAATTCAGAGTGAAGGGAAGTGCTTGCAGCACAATCAAAACATCTCACCTCTCGTGCTGCTGTCAGAGAGAACACAGAATAGGAGATCTGCATCATTTCAACGCGATTGAGAGTTCTCAGAGCAAAGAGGGATGTCCACTAACTGTTATTTTCATAACAGCATCCCTTTGCCGAGCAAAATGCTTAGCCTGGTTGCATTCACAGCACTAGAAATCTGAAGTTAAGCCAACATAAAATGGGTTCTTGCTGCATTCAGATGGTGATCTAGGATTGCAAGAAGAACGGCCATGGCATGTACACAGGACATTAAATGAGGTGTAGTAGTGCAGCCAGAGATGTCAGAGGACACAGTCCCCTCCATGGTACGATTTGAGAGCATCAAAAAGAAAGGAAAGGTGAGAAGATGTGAAATAATGGATGAGTTTCCTGTGATATTAAGACAGGAGAATACATTTTGAGCAAGTGTACGTACGGTGTTAAATTCATAACAGCAGTTCTGGAACTTTTCAATGTGGAATTTGTGTAAGCAATAGCTGATGGGTCTGTAAAGGTTTTGGACTCAAGGGGATGACTTGCTCTGAGACCTTCAGACAGTCTGCAGTTGTCCATTTATTTCTTTTTGTTTGGTAGTGGAAAGTAATGGGAAAGAAATAACGATCTATTTCTGATCTCTTTGGTATCCCCAAAGAACATTCTGTCACCAGAATACAGGGCACTTTCAGCCTGTGTTTTCCTGGGTTTAAATGAGGAAAGCTGGCAGAATAAGATGATGTTGATATTCCTCAGCACAATGAAGCAATGCTTTCTCACCGTAACCAGCTGAAATGCCTTTCCTATCTGATGCAGTTGCACAGAATGGTAGGAAAAAAAGTAAATTGGAACATTTGAAAAAATGGGAAAAAAAGTTTATCTTTCACTCAATGGAGAACACTGCAGCAGGTTTGGTAATGACAAAGCAGCCCAATGAGGTGCTGGATCCAGAGGAGCTGTGCAGTGAAGTCCTATTAAAAGAAGAAAAATGAAGGTTTTGTTCTGAATCTATGAAAACTCATTTATCAGGGAGAGGCTTAAGCCAAAAAGCTCCCTGACAAACACATAAGCCCTTAGAACAAGCCATAGCCATTGAAGGCAACTGATTTCAAAGACTTCATCTGTTCAGTCCTGGGTGTACCTTGATGCCATACGAGCCAGCTGCTTCCCTGCTGTTTAATCATTGAGATGTTAGATCAGAAATGACAGCTCCAGGCATGGCAGAGATAAACGAGATTTGTTTAAAAGAAGAGGATCAGTGTTTTAACTCTGCTTTTGCTCTGACACTGCAGATCACTCAGCACCATCTGACCATGGGCAGGCAGAGAGGCAGAGTGGGAACATGGGCACGAAGGAATGGAGCACCAGCTCTTCCCCTTCCTATTTCCAACCACCCACACTTTAAAGGGTGACTGCTTTTGTAACATGGCCTTCCTTGCTGGGGTCATCTTTTGCACTGACGTGTATAATCTGAATTGTCTGTGCTGCTTTACAGACCAGCGTTGAAGCTGTGTGCAGAGGAGAAAGGAAAGGTGAGGTCTTATAGAGTGGTCATGAGGGAGAAAACAGCCCAAGGCCAGCTCTGGTTGTCCACCTCTGTGCTTAAGCTTCTTACTGCTGACAGCGGTACCTGCAGGGGAAATAAATCACAGCACAGACATGTCCCTCTCCCGTTGTGGTAAGAGGAGCCTCTTCCTCTCCCTTTTGTCCTTTCCAAGTGTGATGTGTCTCTCAGTAAAACCCTTTCTTCTCATTAGGCATCAGTGCCCTCCAAATGCAGCCAGCCCTTGCTGGCCCCAGCTGTGCCCACAGAGCCCCTGGTCTCACAGCAGCTCTGCCCATCCGTGCGGCAGGCAGTGCTGCATGTCAGAGCAACACAGAGCCACCTGCAAGGGAAATGCAGCTTCCCCATCCTGCAGCCTCCTGTCTCAGGATTGTACCCATTACAAGACAAAGAAAATTGATTTAATTTGCTCTCTGGGCAGATAAGTATTCCATTAGAGCTTACTCTGACCTGTGCATGCAGCAGGGTATTGCTTTTCTTAATTCTGGCATTGTTAGTGGTGCATGAGTTTTGAAGTCTTCTCACACCAAAAAGCAGTAATAGTTATCTGCAGCACTTGCTTAATGAGTCACAGAATGAAATGGCAGCTGATTTGTTCTGCATACAATCCCAATAGTTCAGTCATGGCCATGACTGCTGAAAGGGGATAATAAATCTGGTAATCTAGGCAATGTCTCCAAGTATTGGCTTTACTAATCACAATCAATTAGACTTTTTTTCCTTTTCAGTTTAGGGGAAGAAAAGGAAAAAGTTTTAGCTCTTTTTGCTCCTTTTGTGAAGTTTCAATACCAGTTTGGCTTGTCTCTGTCCTCCTGGGGAATACTTGCAGAATTAATCTTTGTTTATTTTAATCACGCTGGAGAGGTTGAGCCAAAGTCTCAAAGAGCACTGAAGGCAGCAGAGTGTTTTTATGCACTAATGAAAAGGAATTGTGAACAAGATGTGGTGCAAGGAGGTACTTGAATCTGTTTCCTTTATCTGCATGCAGCAGTAGCTCACGCAGATGCTGAAGAGGAAACAATGTGAGAACTAAAACGGTCAGTGAGGTAAGTTGTTACTGGCAATAAATAGCAGTATTCTGGAGCCATCCACAGGAATCCCATGAGTTCCCTCTCCAAAGCTGTCATTAGGCTTGCAAGGCTGGTGGGAAGGTATTCAGCGGATGAATAGGTAAATAAGAGCTGGGTGTGGGCAAAAATGGGCTCCTCCTGTCTGGTGATGCTTTATTGCTGCTTTTATTTTAAGGGATGGGTACTACTGCTGCAGTACACTGCACATAAATGACAACTTGATTCAGGCTTTAATTCTGTCTCGCTAGCTGTGTAAATATTTTAAGGTTTAGAAATTACATTTTTCATAACCATGTCAGAAGAATTAGGTTCAAGTACTGCTCAGTATTACAACAACACAGGGTACATAAAAGAAGACTAATAGACTACATTCATTCTCTGGAGAAGAGCAGTTGCTGTGAAGGCAGATGGCTATTTCTGAGGAATGATTTTAATAAGTTGTAGAAACACTGCTGTATATTTCCAGATCACTCCTCCCTCACCCTGTACGTTATTGTACCCTTCTGAAGTTTCGGTGTGTTCTCCCCATCTCTAGTTCTGCATCCTGATTAATTTAATTCCTGTTGGTCAGCCCATTTCAGTCACTTTCACAACTGCACTGTGTGCTTTGTTACCCATTTTCAGCTGGTTTGCTATGTAAAAATTGCTTTCCACCGTGTGTTTTAGAGCTTTGCTGACTCACGTAAGGCCAAACCTTCAGTCTGCACGGATTTTAGCAGCAATATGAATTCAGGAATTATTTTTACACTCTACTGGAAAAAAAAGATGGTAATTGGGTCATACTCAAGGATTGGGCAAAAGGGCATCAGCAAATGGCTGAGGCTGGGGGACTGAGGCAGGATTGGGAATGTGTGGTTTGATGCTTGGTATCATTTACTAAAAGGATCTTGGATTACTAGAATTGCATTTTAGAATAGCATTATAGGGTTTAGCTTTGTTTTTCCTGAGGAGCAACAAACAAGAATAATTGCTTTTATAGTTGTCATCAACATCTTCATTAATCAATTTTTGCTCTTTTGAATTTGCCCTGTTTTTGCAAATTGGAAGCTTTTACTGTGGTGAATGCTGTATTTATAAGGTGAATAGATGCTCAGCTTTAATAACGAGCCAACACTTTAAAGCCATCCAAATGCACGGCCAAGATCTTAACAAAGAATCTAATGACACATCAATGAAAGCTGCAAATAGAAGAGGGAGTGAGGGACAGCTTGATTATGGCCAATTTTTAGAGATATTTCAGCTCCATTTCATCAAATCGTTAAGGCTGGGGGAGACTGCTAAGGTCATTTAGTCCAACCATCACCATGCCCACCATCACGTCCCTCAGTGCCACAAGAATGAATGCTTTTGCTATGTGAGCTCATGTGGAAGTGAAATCTCATTCCACTGATGACTCGTATACCTGTTCAGTGTAGTGTTGGGTGTCTGTGCTGGGGCTGTGCTGTGCTTCTCTCCACTGTCAGCAGCAGAACCTTTAAAAATTTGTGTCCACTGAAACTTTGCTATTTTTGCTACCACCAAATTCTAATTTGTTCTGATTTGTAACCCCTCAAAATCAGGTCGAGGCTGATGAAAAACATGACCAGTACATTGAATTCATACTGAGCAATCTGTGGGCATGAGCGTACCAGAGAACTTGTTTGAGTGCACCTTCAGACCAAGCAGATGTTTATGTAAAAAAAAAAAAAAATAAATAAAAAAAAAAATGAATGCAAGTGTCCACACTACACATAAAGGAAGCTGGATGTGTTCTGTGGGAAGATCCCATGGGAGGTGGTAGGTTTTCAATATGGGTTGCTGACTTTTGCATGTAATATTTTAAAAACATATGTTCTGCAGGAGTCCTATAAATGTATTTCAGTTAAGATCTGGATCACCAACTTATTCCAAAGGTCCCTGGCATCTGCTGCTGTGCCTGGCTTTTGGAAGTTGCATCCTCCCCTCTACTTTTTTTTTTGCACAGATTTTTTTGGCTCAGATTTAGGTTGTAAGATTCACCAGCAGTTTATATGGTGGGAATGAGCAGGCAGGGCAGAGGCCTGGAATTGCCACTTCTGCTCAGATCTCACACTGCTGAGCTGTGCTCGGTGCAAGGCTGGTGCTTCCATCAAACACAGCTGAAGTGCTCTGTGCGTGTTGGGTGCAGCAGTGCCTGCAGGAGCAGGCTGAGGGCTGACAGTAGCATGGGAAAACGGCACAGGCTTTGTTTTTAGAAAGCATGGATTGCTGAGGTGTAATTAACGCTGTTGCTCTCTAATGTATGTAGAGGAGTTGCCAAAGAGGAAGGTCCGTGAGCTATTGGCTCCTGTTCAGATGCAGCTTTTCAACTTCTGTCGCTCTTTTTATTAAGGCTCTGTTTTTCTGGTATTACCAGTTGCTGCATGCCCTGCCTTCCCTGCTGGTGTGCTCCCAGTGGCTGCTCCACCTCTGCACAGCCTCAGCAGCAGGACTTGCCTGTGCCATTGCACGCTGCCACGTGTGGGCCTCAGAACAAAGAGACAACCTGCAGATCTGACTTTCAATAGAAACGGTCTGCGATGCTGTTGCATCTAGCAAGCATTTTACTTCCCTGCTGTTTAGATCTGACTCGGCGTTCCCCCCGTCCTGCTAAAGAGCTTATGACCATCCAAAGGGTTTAAATCTCATCTTTATTTTTACAGATTAGAGAATGCCTGTCTCACTGACCTGTTGGCTCCAAGTACTTCTGACCTCACCTCGCTGGAGGTGTTCAGGCAAATCAAGGATAAGTTGTTTTGCAATCTGTATTTGCATCATGTATGTGAAACAAGATAAGTCTCCTATAACAGAAAGAGCAAGAAGCTTGTCACGAGCCCAGCTATTGCACATTTTATAAGGTTGTAAAGCTGCTAGGTATGTGATGAATGCTAGGAGAAATGCTGGCTTCAGTGCAGCATGAGGGAAATTCTTTCTGGAGGAACTTTATAGGGTTCCCAAAGCTATGTTGCGACTTTCCAGCAGAGTATTGTGAAACATTTGCAGGGATCAAATTGTGTTTTTTCAGCTGGGAGTCTATCCTACAACACTGGACTGCAACCAGCAGCCAAAACTGACACTGAGTCTATCACAAGATGAGTAATCTGTATACTTCCCTTTGTTCCTCCTTATTAGTCATTTTGTTTAGTTTTGCTGAAGCAGACTGTCCCACAACCCATCAGGAAATGGGGGCCAGGGAACTGTGGGATGCTCAGGGGCTCCTGGTTGGAGGGCTCTGGCCAGAGCACAGGGCTCCCCTGCTTCCTTCTGGTGAGCTGGGACCTCGAAACAGAACGAGCACAGAAGCAGGAAAAAAAAAAAAGTGATTTCTCTGAAAATACTCATGTGGGACAGCTAAGGATAAAAGTGCTTTTCATGACTCTGAGATTCCCTGTTAGGGTGCCTGGAGTTGAATGTGGCCTATAGGTACAATAAGGATTCTTCGTGCTTGAGAAGCAGTGGGCTTCTACCATGGGGGTACTGAGTGGTGGCCTGAGAAGCTGAGCAGTGCTCGGACTCCATCAGGGTAGAGTGAAGGTGAGAGCTTTGGGTTTGGTGGGAATTTATGCTAAGGCAGCATCTCTGCAGCTGCTCTTTGAAAAGCATCACGTGTGAGGAGATGTTTAGGGTTTTTTTTTGTTTGTTTGTTTGTTTTTTTTTTTTGTGGCTCAGAGGGCAAGAGAACCTCAGGACAAGGCCAGTAAAGAAGGTCAAAGGAGAAAAAGCAGAGCTCACTCAGCCCTGAAGTAATGATGTTTTTGGATCACAGGATGGTTTAAGTTGGAAGGGACCCTTCAAGGCCACCTGGTCTCACACCCTGTTCTGAACAAGGATACCCACAGCCCTATCAGTGCTCAAAGCCCATCCCCTGACATTGGGTGTCTGCAGGAATGGGGCATCTCCACCACTCTGAGCACCCTGCGAGGGTCTCTGCTGCTTCCTGCGGAGGATCCTGGAACAGCAGTGCAGGTCACTGCTCTGCTGGAAGGGTGCAAATGCAGCAAAGCAGTGCAGGAAGCATGCAGGCTTTGCAGAGGTGTGAGATACAAATCACCGAAGAGGAGGAAAGGAAGAAGGGTTGAACTCCTGATTTCAAGGATGCTGGAGAGATAGCAACTCATAAGAATGTATTTTAGATGCTTTTCTTTCCAGGACAAATATTGCAAAATATCACCATGTGTTTCAAGTGTCTGCTTCCAAAAATTTAAGTTTTATTACGTTTTATTGTTCCACCATATATCACCATTTGCCACATGTCAGTTGTACGGATTTTACAGAGGTTTGGGGAAATGAAACCTTTCCTAACATGACAGTGTCAGATTCCCACAGGAGAGACATCGCGGGGACGATGGCCAAGGTTCTTAGTGACGAGGGTTAACCAGTTGAGTAAGCTGGGAATGCCAGAGCTTTGTGAATAAGTCTCTCAGCCCTTTAGGACTAAATGCTTCTCTTGGATTCTGGGAACTCAAAAGGTTGATTTTTGTTTGTCTTTTGATTAAGAGAACAGGATTTGGACATGAAAATCCAATTAGATGATTGCTGGGGGTGGGAAGGATGAAGAGAAAGAAATGCGTGGCGTGCAGCTCTGCAAACAGACCTCGCTCTGAAATCTGGACTGCATCTCCACTGGTTTCCAATTAAATGTAAAACAGCTGTTCTTCTGTTCTTCTGCCTGTGCACCTAAACAAAAAAAATCCTCAAAGTTTTAGGATTAGCAGGTGATACCACCGAATGCTCACAGAAAAGAAAACTGGAAACGGTTGAAAATAAATAATAAGAGTCTTAAAAAGGAAGAGAAGGTGATATTTTGTTATCTTCGGTATTTCTTGCAGTTAAGCCTTGTGGATGATCTTGTGTGCTTTCCTCTCAGTAAGCCTTGCAGCAAAGCCCATCTGTCTGTCATTCATAAAATGAGATGTTACCGTTCTGCAGAACCATAAACCACATTGGGAGTGGATCCAAAAAACAGATGATAAAAGTCAAAGTATAATGATCCAAACGCTAAGTGAAGGAATATTTGAAGCAGCTGTTTTCCTTTATTATTAGAGATAATTATATTGTCACAACAGCAGGATATTAACTTTTCGCATGCCTGGTTCACCTGTTTATAGAGTGCTATCCAACTGCAGAAATGCCAAACGTGTAATGCCAAGAGTGGTGCTGAATAATAAGTCCGTACCAGCCCCAGGATTGCTGTGTTCATGCAGAGCTGCAGTCCATCTTGTCCACCTGAGAGCCAGCAATGGCCTGCAGGATGTGTTCTGAAACAGAAGTTTGCTGTTGTGTCTTATGGCTCTGTCCTGGCTTCATAATTTCCCTCTGAGTTCCAGCCATTTGATGTGGGCTTGATGTGAAGGATAAAAAATGGTGACTTGTGGAATTTTGGGGTTTATTATTGCAGTGAGAGATATAAAGGCAATTGAAATACCATTGTGGTAAATGGAAGGCATACGTGTCTAAAGCAATAGCTGCAGTTTGTCTTGCACTTACTTAGGGTGTAAACCAGGTTGAATTTTTCTATCCATTGCCCAGTTAAAGTCTGCCCAGTTTAAAGCTAATTTGACTTCGGTTTTAGGAAAATAAGTGTTTTCCTTCAAGTGTCTTTAAAACTTTCTGCGGTTACTGAGCTTGCAGCATTATCTCTTATCTGGGGAATGCTAACCATGATAAACAAGGAACTAATCAGGGCCAAATGTGAGTTTTGGCAGTTACTTTGGCTTTTCAGCGTTTGGTACATGAGGATGCATGCAGATCAAAACCGTGCAGGCTGTATAAATGCTGCGGGCCAGAAGCTCAAACACATTCGGCTGCTTATTTCCCTTTGTGTGCATAACCTGAGTGCCAGTGATTAGTGGTTGGTTTCATTCTTTGTCTCAAAACCACTAAGTGCTGGTAAAAAAGGTAATAAATTCTCGTGTAGCAAAGTATGTTAACAAAATGTAATGTACCTGTTAACTCAGGGATGCCTTCTGGTTAATGCGATGTGCTCAGTGTTTTATGCGTTCAGTGTTGCTGTTAGTGAGGAAATACTTTTCAAGGTAACAAGGTGATAGTAATGCAAGTAAAATGAACACCTATAGTGCTGTCGTATCAGTGTAATTTCCACCTACAGGAAAAAAAAACCAACCTCCTGTGATTCTAAAATGATAATTCAGGTCAATATTTCACTGTGATGTTTTTTGCCATTTAGGGGTCATAGGATATTTGAGTAGAAGAGCATAGATAAACTCATACTGCTGATACAAATGTATGTACTCGTACAAATTTGCTGTCATTCAGGCTTATGTATTTCCCATAACAGTACCTGTCTTGTGAACTGGGATGGGTCAGTATCTGCTCAAATAGGTGGTAGCTCCTTTGGAGCCCCATCATCCACTTGGGAGATTGCAAGCCAGCAGCAGTGTACCACCCCGCTTTGGCTGGTTGTAGAGGCAGACCAATGACAGCCTTCTTTGGCAGTTATGAAGAGGAGAAATCAATGGGGCTGTGCAGTAAGGAGGTGCTGAGGAAGAGGTGTTGTGCAGTCAGTGCTGGAGTGGGTCCGAACTCATGTGATGTCTGGTTAGATGGTGCCCACAAAGCGTGTGGGGCAGAAGTGCCACTGAAAGCAGCCAGGAGCTGCACGTGTTGGTTTCTATGAAGCTGAACGTGCTGCTGGCCTGCAGCACATCCAACCGAACGCTGGAAGTCCTCTAATTTCCAGGCTCATTGTGGGTGTTCCAGATGTTCCCTTCCATTCCAGCCAGCTGCTGTGCTCAGCTCTGAGCACAAACTCCTGGTGCTGACACCGCTGCACCACTTCAGCCCTTCATCCACCCGTGATCGCCGGGATGCTGTACATGGGAAAGGCACTGCGGTGATGAAAGGATCCTGCCTTTTGAATTGGCAGTGTGTTTAAATAGAAAGAAAGCAGAAAATTAGTTTTTCTCCGGTCTGTTTGTTGTGCATTTCCTGAGGGATGGTTACATGGAAGGAGCATCTGCCCTGCGGCCTCAGATGAGATCGCGGGCTCCGTTGTGTGGTCTCTGCAGGTGCCCACAGAAAGAAATAGATCCCTTCCTCCCCCTGCATAAATAGTCATAGCCACACCAAAATGAAAGGAAGACACATAACTTACAGAGATGGGGAACACCATCCTGTGGGGATGATGGTGGCAAGGTGAGAACTGGAAGTGATGGCCAGGCTGCTCTTAATGGCCATGGGTTGGATGAGAGCTGGGGAGGTGTGGGAGTCTGGGGAGTGCAACCAAACCCAGCCTGGCTGGCAGCTCTGCACCAGGAAAGGTAACCTGAGCCAACAGCAGCAGTAAATTCAGGCTTCCCCATGCCTCGAGCTCTACTTAGAATGCCTACAATCGCCGTTTCTCTTCTGCAAAATCCAGTAGTCAGTCCGTATCTTTGTTGGTACCTCCCAGGCACCTCTCAGCTCTCAGACAGATGTCTCTTATTGTGGGCATGTGAACTGGGTGGCACTGAGGTAGTGCTGCAGGTTGGTGCCCATCAGTCCTGGAGTCCTGACCCAAAATCCACAATAGGAGCTGTTAGGGTGGCTATGTGGGAACACGTTTCTCATACTAATTGCTTGATGCAACTCTATATCTGGAAAAATAAGAGACTTTTATGGCCAACCATCATTTTCTGGCAATAAACAGTTCATCAGAAAACTCCTGACACGCTGGGATTTGGCTTTCTTAATCAGAATGCCTTGTTGTTCTGTGCAGTTCTGGAAAATGCTAAACTACTGTTCATTTTGTTTTTATAATTTTGCTGTAAACCTGTCCAAAAATCCTAAACAACGAAAAGCCAACAAAGCAAAGCAACCCTATGCTGTTTTCATTTAAACATTTCTTAACCGAACAGATTTCCTGTAAGTGGAATCCAGAATTATTTTATTTTAGGAAAGCAAAACAAATCTGAGCTAAATAATCTCTCATTTTCTCTTCCATTTAATTTTTTAAGTGATTGGGAGAAGTCTTAAATCATGCATTTTCCCTACAATGGGAATTCAACCATCCAGATGAGATGCATTAAGCTGGTGGCAATGGGTTGTGCTGGCATTTGCATAAAGTAATTGATGTACTTAAACTTCAGGGTAGAAGTGGAGCCAAAACATAAGTAAAAATCCAAACTGCTCCTTAGATTTTCGTGAGACACAGATATTGTGGTATGTCCAGGCTGTTTATTAGCAAGTTGAGTTCCCGTATTTTATTTCATGGGACTTGTGAGCCAGTGTGGAAGAATCTGTTTTCAGAGAGGAATTTGTTTCCTAGCGTAAGAGCTCAAATCCCGTCACCCTGCTGACCAGCAGACACAATCCAATCAATCTGTTGTGTTTATTCAGCGTTCAGAAAGAGTGCAAAATAAAAAATTACAGCAGAGTGTGGGAGGGGAGAAATCTTCTGGCTTCTTTCAGCATGTGAACTTTCTCTTCCACTCAGATATTCAAATAAAGTAACAGCGGATGTTTAAACAAAGATTTCAACCCCAAGTGCTCCTTACTTCTTTGTTTAATTAAAGGTCTGGAAGGTTCCAGCTCTTCAGCAGATCTGGGCTCTGGTTTTACAGCACTCTGCAGTTCTCTGCTCCCTTTAACAGTCTTTCAACTCCAGGTATTCCATGTTGAATAAGCTCAATCACCCCCAGTATGGCAGTGCAAGCTTTGGTCACCTGTTCCCAGGGACCGAGTGGTTCATCCACTTCTCTGGTTCAACATGAACATATTCCATGTTTGCAAGGTGCTTCAGAGCCATTCCCCTGTCAGGTGCGGTCCGCATCGTATGGGAAGTGAAGCCATGATGAACGCCCACAAGAAGTGCCACCTGACAGCTACCAAGTGATATGCAGATCTCTGCTTAATAATCCATACACTGGCATTGTTAGGTAGTTTGTTTCACCGTTCCCCACTCTGTACTTATACTTGAATGGTAAGCCCTGATATCTCGGTACTTGCAGAGCAGTTTAGCACATCGCTGTAGGAGCATGCAGGCATTTTTCTGCAGCAGTTGAATTCCATTTTTTTAATTCTCCAGGGCCGTGTTCTCCTCCAGATTTCTTGTATCAAATGCTTATCCTCATGAGAGGGTTTTGACTCCCCTTTTCCCACACAGATGAAGATCTGTGTTCAGTGCAGAATCACCTGGGGAGTTGCCCATATCTGGTTCCTTTTGGAAACAGACATTAAAAGGGAAATTCTTCAGTTCTGCAGATATAATTGCCCCATCAGAGCTCTCAAGGCAGACATTTTTTGGCTCAGGCTGCCACGTCCCTACTCTTCAATGCAAAAAGCCAATGAGAAGAGTGGCTTTTGGGCACCTAAGACAAAGCAGGACATGCTGTTGGTTTTGCTGATCCTATCTTTAGTAAAAAAAGTGAAGGTTGTGCTTGTTGCTTCCAGTTTCAGATCTAAGCAACAAATGAAGCAGTTCTGTTTGTAATTTGAGCGAGATGAGCAAATGTGGAAGCTTTAAAAATTCTTTCTGTTTTTCTATGACCTTGTGGTACCAAGTCCTATGCATTATATATAATTTAGAAGATAAATCAAGATTTTGTTTTTTTGCTGTCTCTAATTTGTATATTTTCTATAGAAATCAGATTTTTTTCATACAAGTCTTCCTCTGGCACTATTCCCCAAGCTGGGCTGTGCTGTAGGCTATGCTCAACCTTGAATCGATAGCTGAAACAGAAAGGTCCTCAAACCCATCAAAGTAACAAGTTACACTTTGCAGAACTGACAAATAACTTTGTTCTAGTAGAACACGGAAACAGCTTCACAAGCAAAGCAATAAAAAATTGCATTGTTATTGCTTGAGTATATTATAACCCTCATTTCAAAAGAATTTCAGTCTGGTTTGAAATCACTCTGTGCATATGTTACAAAGTCTGGAGACGTTTTGTTCTTTATTAATGAAGCATGAAGAAAACAGTACTGATAATATTTGTCTAGAATTTGCAGCTTCCTTGTGTGTGCTGTGCATTAAGTCTTCCCTAATTACACTTCCTTAAATTAAGAGACTCAAAGGGGCAAGCTCCCTATCTCTGCCATCAGCTCTTCCCCCTAGAAGTGTTCCCTGATGATCAGCACACTCCGTCCCAACAGATCATCCTTCTGGCAGCCTAATGGAGATGGGAAAAAGAATTGCAAAATTAATTGATCTGTTTGCTTGCAGATTTGGAACGAATATCGGAAAATGCGCGTGTTCTGGAGCTCAAGCAGTTAGATTCTTGCTGAGCCCTGTTTATAAACAGATGATGTTTGAGGGAGTGTGGGACTGTCAGAGCATCGCTGCAGCCAGTGCTGTGCATCACGGGGAGGGAGGGGAGCTATACTCCAGCCTGGGCAGAGCCTGTTTCTTTGATGGATCTCCATGGCTGTCCTTGCCTCCCTCCTCCCCAGGCGTTTGGTTCTCCCAGTTGCTGATCTCAGCACGCTTATCTGGGTGCTGCACAGGGCCCTGTTTCCTTAAGAGATGTTTGGGAGCAAAGAGACCTGATTCAATTTCCTGAAGAAGGAACTGCAGTTTGTACGGACAGAAGGCAGTGCACAGCACTCCTCATTCACAGACAGAGGGTTTTTGGACCCCTGAGCCAAAGGGCGCAGGGCAGGCAGCAGCTGTGCTCTGTGCTGCGGCCATCCATCCCCTCTCTGCTCTGCTAACAAACCCTTCAGAGTCACCGTCTATGATTTCTGCGTCTGTGTTTAATGTGCAATCCCCAGAAGCTCATGCCTGTGTTTATAATTCAAACTATAATGGAAAATGGAATTAAAGGCTTTCTAATTTATCAAAAGAATGAAAATGGCATTCAGAAAGGGAGGGGAAAAAGAATTTTCTCTCTTTGGGATTTGGGAAAATTAGGCCTGTGATATTTGTTCCCAAACAAAAGGAATATTAGATACATTCACTTCATTCCTTTGTCTTTTCCCCTTCAGTGTCCTCAGTTTTTTGTGTCTGGGGGTGAGGTGTTATCCAACTCTTAAGCCAGTGCAGTATTTCTCAGTTTATAGCCTTTTCAAACTGAGTTTTGTTCTGCAGAACTTTTTTCTCAAGAAGCAAAGAATTCTTATAGATAACGAACGGGTGCTCTATAAAAGCTAAATACCTGCTTCCAGTGCTGCTGGAAATACCCTCCTGTGTGCTGACAGGGCTGTGCCTGTGTGTGTGTTATGGAGGTGGGGCTTTGTGCGCTAATTAAGTGACCAGTTCGTATGTGTAGCTGTAGACTTTTCAGAGCATTGTTGGCAGACCAAAATTGAAAAATATTGCCTGAAAAAGGTAAAGCTGGGATTCCTGAGGGGTGGCTTTGAGCATATGGCTGAGTATTGTGCTGCTTAAGACCTACTGTTCTTGGTGTGTATTCTCTCCAGTGTTTTCAAGTCTGCTTGTTCACATGCAAGATCTGCACGTATCTCAGCCACAGCTACTTCAAATGGGCATCCAGGACTGCTTCAAAGGGTCACGAGCCAGTTCTTTTGCAAGAGCCTTGATTGCACTATATATAAATGCTGAATCTTGCCTTTGTATTCCAAGGTTTGTTTGGGTTGTGCTCTGGGCAGTCCCTGTGCCTTCTGCTTGCTGCCATTAGCCAAAACCCACCGAGGTGTCAAATCACGGGTTTACCTGGAGCTGTCTAGATGTCAAGGGTGGCATCCCAGGATAAGGCCAGCTGCTCCTGGCTTCGAGCAGTCAGCTCAGCTTTTAATGGGCATCTCTGCAAATGAGGCTTCAGATTCACCAACTAGGAACGGGCAAGGAATGAGACCCTTGATCCATTTGTACGAATAGAGATGTTTCCCTTATTTCTTCAGGTTTAGGCTCTTGCCCTCATTCTTTTAATTGACATTGTGCTCTTTTCCACAGGAAAAGAATCCGTCAGGCTTTGAGGAATTTGAAGCATAAGCTTATATTTGGACATATTCATTCTCCAGCTGAAATAATTCTGCTGCGGTGGCAGGAACCTGTCTGCTGAGAAAAAAGAAGGGATAAAAGAAATGCATGCTTTAAGTCATAAAAATAGCATTAGGTGCTTATGTATTAGACCAGGTTCTGAGATGTTTGCTTCCACACTCTCCTTGTGTCTGTCAATCCTTCAATAATACATTTAAACCCGATAGTAAACGTACAGCTATATTTGGCAAAGGAACTGTGTTAAACACCTGCACCTTTTGTGAAAATAGGCAGCTGGCCTTAGGGCAGAAACTTTATTAATTCACAAGAAGGGAAATGATAAATAATTTCACTTTTACCAGAAATCAAAGGATCTACATGTGCCAACTTGGAAACTGGGTTACCTTTTGCATCGCTTCTACTGGGAAGTGTAACTTTTCCCATGTTGGTTTTGCTGAGAGCTCTGGTGCTCTCGGTGTGCTGCCCAAACCTGCAGGTGGGCTCTGCTGATGGGAGATCTGGTTGGTGCCCGGGAGAGACCACCGTGAGACTGGGAGCGTGAGGCAGAGCTGCGGGCAGCAGCTGGATGCTGAGAGCAGGGCATGGGCAGCAGTGCACCTATGTGATGCACAGGGGGATGGGAGAAGGTGCCTGGAATGTGCCTGCAAGGGATGCAATCATCTAAATAAAGCTGTTAGCTTACAAATAAATGGAATGTTTCGCTTACCTGAAAGTGACAGAATAGAGAAACAGGTAGGGACCGTATCGGCATTCAAATGGCGATGCTCAGCTTGTATTTACTAATTGCAGAGGAGTAAGAAAAATAAGTGTAATTACGAAGACAAATGTTCTTAGTAAGTGGAAGAAGCTTTTTTCCTATGCGTTGTCTGCTTCAGAGGAACCAGTATGCTTCTATCTGGCATCTTTCTAAGAACAGAAAGGGACGCTGACTAACTAGGCAGTGATTGGTATGAGATGGGCAGCTATTTAAGGCTGAAGGTACTTGGACCCACTTCTCCCTTCATTATAATCTTGTGTAGAGCTGGTCGCAGAAGCGTAAGAGCCTGACAATTTACTTGATTAAAAGTGACATTGTAAATACAGTCAGAGGCAATTTGTATTAGAGGCTGTTTTTGATAAGAAGGTTGTCATCTGTACCGTTATTAGTCTTCATGCGATGAAAGATAATGAAATTGCGATTTGCATATAATGCAGCATAGTATTTCATTAGTGAGGTTTCCTGTATTATCCAGCCATGGGTTTTGATTTTCATAGACATAACTAAGGGCTGGAACGTTCTGAGAAAGCACAAGGAGAGTATTTTGGGCTGGTTTAACTTGTGTTTTCATGAGCATTCATGGAGGCAGGGAGAAATAAAGCAGATGTCAAAGGAAAAAGAATTCCATGGGCTGTATAACACTCTCAGACCATGCTCATATCTCCCACTGATATCACTGTCTCTCCCCTGGCACAAAAGCCAGAATGCAAAGCTGGTATCGCCATCCCCAAGGCTGTCCTTGTATCAGTCGCTTTGTTGGATGTAAAGCACAGAAACAGCCAAAACAAAACATGCTTCAGAGACCCAGCTGTTACAGGCAACAGTGAAGGTCTACAGTGTCCCTGTAAAGACCCAGATGTTATCATATTCCATTTGTCAATTAAAAGACTGAAATGAGCAGTTTCATCATCTCTGAAATGAAAGAGTATCTTTCTGTTGCTCCTGTATGAAATGTGCTGTGCTTGTTAGCCCTAGGACATTTTTCTCAACTGCCAATACTTCTGATCAAGTTGGGAATATTAAAATCAAGCTCACGGACCGACCTGATGCAGGTGCTCAAGGTAGAGAAAAGCATTGAGAAATCTCTCTCTTTCTGCTGGGATGACTTGTTAGAGGTAAAAGGCATAAAGCCTTCCTCCCTCCAGGAATATCAGATAATAATGTTCCGGTTTTACACTCTGGCAGTGCAGAGCATACCTACATGTACTCGAGACTCCAGTCTTTCACATTGCTGAAGAAAACACAAATCCAATTTTCCATGGCAAAACAGGTTACTTACTCTGGAACAATTTATTGAATAGATCCACGTTGTTTCTCTGCTCCCTGAAAAACCGGTCTGGGAAATTGACTGTATATAAACCTACGGCAAAAATGCAAGGAAATGCAGCCAAGAGTATCATTGGCCTTCTTAGCAGCAGGAGCACACTGCAGACTCGAGTTCAGCTCTGTGCCTACCGAGTGCTATTCTCCTTTCATTTATTTCCCTTCTCTCCATGAATCTAGCCAACAGCTTCAGCAAAGCAGCAGAGCCTGTGGGCCATCACCACGTGCACATTTAGGGGGCGTTATCCTTGTCCCTTTCCTCTGCATGCACATCCCATCTTAGCAGTGTTTTACACACGCGGTGGTGGTTGGAAGGGGAAGCAGGTGCAAACACGGGTGAGTTTAGAAATGAGGTAGGAGGGACACAGGAGAATGGAATATTCAGCAATACAGTATTAAGCAAATCAGAAGGGAGTACATGAAGACAGGCTGGAAGGGGAGCAATGCCACTGCTTGAAAAAAATCACATAAAATGAATGTAAAAATATAAATATTACTCAGCAGATGCTGCTGGTCTACAAATATGATGTCCTGAGAGAACAGCAGTGTACACCTCTTCAGTACATGATTCCAGCATCAACACCTGCTGTGGTCAGGGAGGTCGAATTAAAACCTGAATAAGAGGGGAAATGACTATTTAGTGTGCCCAGATTTCAAGGCACAGCAGGATAGCATCCAAGTCGTGTCTGTTGGCAAGACAGCATTCGTTCCTCAATTACCATCCCAGAGGAGATGCTTCCAGCCTTTTGGTCGAGAACAGCAGCCTTCAAATGTCATTGCCCATGATTGCTGAAAGCTGTATGCTTCATGAGCCATTCCCTGCATTTCCACTCTTTTCTTAGTTGTTTTTTTTTTTATTTTAAATTTTGGGCCGGCTGCTTCCTAGCCCTGATGTGAATATTAAAACAGAATAGTAATGGTGTGAACTGGGACACATGTTGGTAGTGCAGAAAGGGATAACATTGGATTAGGAGTTCTACTGTGGAAGAAAAACTGGGAGAAAAAGAGTGGTGTTGAAATAGCTGGGCTTGGAGAAGTTGGTGCAAAGGACACAGAAGAGGAAATTGAGAGTGTTCACACCCAGGGAAGCTGATTGACAGCTCACAGAGTGAATTGATAATAGAAGACAGCGGAGACTGGATTAATATTTGAGCATGGCAGCTCATTTTGGGGCTTGTCACAAACACAAGCTGAATAAAACATGGAAATATTTATGATCCAATGCATTGTTTTGGGGAATTGTGAAGGAAGATGAGAGACTACAGGAAAAGAATTAGTTGGAAGGGGCTGGAGAAGAGGAATTGGAATGTAAGATGTTGAGTGTCAGAATCCATGGGTGGAGTAGAGGTGGAAATTAATAGGATTGGGAGAGTGGAACAATTGGAAAGAGGTGGGATAAGAGGAAGGGATCAGAGATGGGTGCTTGAACAGAAATAAGGGATATTTCACAGATAGAAGGAGGAAAAATGTTAAATGCATGGACGGACTTGAGAACCTGAAGGAAAATGGAGGATAGAGCTTAGGGGACAGAGTAGAAGGTGGCTTGATTGAAAGGTGATGTGCGTGGAGGAGAGGGACTAGAGGAATGCCAAGGACCACGTTTTCAAGTCTGTTTATTTTTTAAGAAAGCAACAATAGAAAATGGGGGAAAAAAGGTTTTTAAAGTCGTGTCTGTTTGAAACAGTGCTTGGGAAACCGTGTTAAGAAAATGCCCTTGTAAAGGTGTTTGGAGAAATCTCATGGAGACTTGGGTAGTGCAGGACGGCAGCTTTACAGTCCTCATGCAGGACAAAGGAGTGCTTCATTTCAAAATACGTATTTTAAAACTGAGAATCTGGCCCGGATTGCTGAAACTGCTTCCTCATTGTGTTGTACTGACTATTTTTAGGAAATCTGAAAAGGTTTATTCAGGGGCTGTGAAAACCATCTTCCCTGTAAATGTATTTCTATTAAAACACTCAAAAATCATTAGTGAAAAAATACCACCAACTTGGCTGCTCTTTGTATGCTGCATTTTTCTTGGAGTGCTTGTGTATTACGCAGAACATTCCGTGTTCCCAGCCAAGGGATTTTGGTGTAAGTTGAGTGGATTCTAAAATGAAGTGTAATTACATATAAATATAATTTATTGCACATCTGAAGCTTTCTCTCTCCTCTTCCAACCCCTTAGTCAAAAAGTCAAAACCAGAGGATGATGTGCTCTGGAGTTGGACGCAGGAGGACTCTTGGCTCCTGTATAAAAAGGTCTCTTGCATTCCTATAATTCCCAGTTTGTATTTGTAGGCAGAGGTGCTGAGCATCAGGATCTTTGATCTTAATGGAGCCAGAAACTTTGAAGGCAGTGAATGACTTCCTACCTGCTGGAAAATTGTGCCCATTCTCACTTCATGAGTCTGCAGGGACAGTGAGTTCCTTCATGGCGTTTCTGCTTATTCCATATATAATGAGGCTCTGTTGGTTTTTGAAGCTCCTGTTTATGAAGCCAGGGCATAACAAGATCTTTCTTGTAGCTTAGACCCTCCCTCTCCAAGGAGCGTGTCATTTGCCCAGGAAATTGCAGGGGGAAAATCAGTGTCCCTCAAATGAGTACCTGTAGAGGGGAAAAAAAGCTAATCCTCTCCGTTAGCTCCACAGCTTCCAGCAAAACTCAAACTGAAGCAACTGGCTTTAGTTGATGGGAGTTTGTTATTACTATATTTTCTGTGGGCTGAGCTATCCGGTTCATGAGCTGTGAAGTGGCAGAGTAAATATTAAATGATAATACTAGACAAGAAAAATAAAATCAAGAAACATGCCAGTTTATAAAACATAGGAGGGCAGATGCATGGTAGTGGAAGTGCTGTGTGGTGGATCTGCACCTCCAGAGCTTCCTAGCAACAAAAACACCCTCGTTGTCATTTAGCAGAGGCTGATCAGTAAGAGTTAATGCACAACCTCTGCATGCAAGCCAATGGAAATGTAATACTTTATGGTAGCCATGTGGTGCAGCATGAAATGTTTTAAGGGATAAAGGATAAACAGCTCAGAAATGAATTTGGTGTTGAGCTTGATCTAGTTCCCACTGCAGCCCAGCAGAAGGTTTCTCAGTGACAGTTGGGTCTGTCTTTGCGTGTGACTTTGGTCTATTTTTCAAAGGTCAGCAGAACCAAACATAAATAATAGATAGCCCTGAAGCACTGTCTCCCTTTCAACTTGCCTCTATATCTACTTTTGGGATTTTAAGGCTTTTTTCACCTGTTTGCTCTCTCTATAGCAATAACTAGATAATGATCCTCTTGCAATTGCGATTTGCGTTGGCAAATATTGAATGGTGAAATGCTGCTTTGTAAATGACCAGGTGAGACTGGTGATACACCTGGTGAAGTGAAATACAGCATTTAAATGTAAGGTGAAATACAGCAGATTATGGACTGGCTGTAACTCTAAAGCAATCTGTGTTTTCTGCAGCCAGGAAAGTAGCATTGGTTATACAGGATGCAGGTCATTTTCCCCCAGTTTTAAGAATACTGGTTATTTTCATGTAACTTTGGACCCTTCCTAAGAGCAAGGAGTGCTGATGCACGCATACAGGCCTTTAAAAACAAAAGATAGGAGTCCTGCACCAGTAAAAGCTATTGCCAGTAAAAAGGCATTAGCTGAGTAAATATTGCCACCCTGCTCCACTAAATTAAATGCTTTGCTAAACACATGCAAGCACTTTTAGAGACGCTAGAGATGCAGGAGAGTGCCAACTGGCTTACTGGAATTGTGTTCATTGTTTCTTGTTTCCTGGACTGAAGTGTCCTAGCAGGGCTGTTTTGCTGTGCTTCTTTGGGATGTGCTGAATGCTGATGTTCAGGGAACACAGCGTGGCTAGCAGGCAGGTCTGTGTTAAACGCAGCAAAGTGTGGGACTTTGGCACTTCACAAGGCTGTGAGCAGCAGATCCTCTGGACTTTCACGTGTGGAATTGCACTTTCCATGCTTGTGCTTGGTCTGGGCTCCACGCTCTCTGCTCGCCCATCTGTGCCGTCCCTCGGAGGGCAGCATCCATGCAGCCAGGTTCTGGTGCTGCCATGCCATGTCTGGGAGCACAGGCACCTGGTGGTCCCAGTGTTACCCAGCACAACCCTGAGCACAGGTTCCCTCAATTCCTGTCTTCCATCTATGTTCAGCTTACCCGGCCCCGGCTGCCCAGCCTCCTCCCACCAATGCGTTCACTTGGTTGCCTTGAATGGAAGCCAACTTTTTGACTTAGATCGATTTAAAGGGATGCTCATCAGAGTTTAATGACCCTTGTTAGTGCCGCGCCAGGGGCGAGATTGTCTGCTGACACCTCTGTGGGTATTATCACTCTGTGGAGGTAGAAGACAGCAAGAGAAATCCTCCTTCAAAATGGAGTTTGCAGAGTCTCTGCTATTAATCACAATTCGTCCGTCTGCATGCAGACAGACTGCCACCATCCACACGTTTCTAGCATGAGCCACTCGGAAGATTGCTGGCTATTCTTTTCCCTAATGGGGATTCAGGCATTATTAAGGGCATTTATTATTCCCGAGGATTTCTCATTTTTGTTATGGATGCTTGCAGTCAACTTGCATTCGATCTCTGAGTTGGGTATCTTGCAGGATTTGCTCAGACCGCCTGTTTTCAGAGAGAGGGCAGCTCAGCTCCCCCAGGCACAGAACAGACCCCAGCAGGATCGTGCCTGCACTAGGGCATCATTTTTTCCTGCAGTTACTTCAGCTCTCCGTGTCATCTCATTAATGTACAATTCGAATCTGCACAGATGCCCGAGCAAGCATTGGGAACCTCGGAAAACCCAACCTTTAGTCTTGTGCTGGTGGGGCTTGGCTTTTTGTAGTGAGACTAATTGCTGTCAGATCTGCATTCATGGGAGCTCTGCAGCACCGTGTGTTGTGTGGCAGTGGGCTGCTCTGCACGCGGGCATTCACTGACCCCCAGTCACATCAACCACAGCACTGGCTTGGTGGTCCTTTTGAACCTGTAAACTTTCTGAAGCTACAAATTGTTTTTCTCATTGCCATCTCTGCATGCTGGGCTGATGGTCCTTAGCGCTCGCCTCTCTGCATTAGGAGTTCAGAAGGGTGTAAATATAGAAATGGTCCAGAGAGCTGAGCATGGAAATTACTTGCTTTGGAAGCTGTGCCTCCCACATTCTCTGGTTTTGCGTTATTTTACATCTTGGTAAAAGGAAGAAGGTATAACAATCCTTTTTCCTCCTGCTTTTTTTTTTTTTTTAAGTCAACAGTTGAATGTGATTTGCTCTGATGAGGCTCTTGGGAGTGCTCTGTGTTATGAGATTGCTGGATTTAAAACAGCAGACAATTTTTCAGTGCTACTTAATCCCAGTAGAGTTCACATTTTGCTCTCCAATCCTGAAAGGCCCTTTCTCTCTCCTAATTTTTGCTGTTGTTCCTGCTGCTGTGATGATGATCTGAGCTTTGTGTGGGAACAATGGGGACTTGCAGGTCCACAGGTGGTGCTTTTGGAAAGTTAAGCTTACACTTGTAAAAGGTGAATGCATCCAAATTCCCCATAATTAATAGAGGATGGGATTTTCAAATGTAACTTCACAAGCTGAGGGGAACAGGGAGGAGAGCCCTGGTGCAGGCTGCCCATCAGCTGGCACAGAGCACATTGTGTAAGGGGCACATGAGGAAGCAGAAGCTTCAGAGCAAACCTGTGGGCTCCTGAGCTGTGGCACCCACTGTAACAGGGCGAGCAGGAAGCTGTGGGGAGCTGCCCCTTGTCTGTGCATGCTGACGGAGAGCTGATGCAGCTCTGGGGCACTCCGGAGGCTCTGCTGGGTGGCTGTGCATCCCGCAAGCAGCACCTGGAACCTGCAGCCTGCAAAGTCAGCTCAGGTGTGACAAGTGGCAGTGCCACTGCACGCCTTGTTGTGCCAAAGAGTGCTTTCCTCTGTGCCCACACTGCTCCAGGGACGCTGGGTTTCTTCTGATAGGTGAAAGACATTTAAACACCCCTTCTGCCCTTTGGAGACACAAACAAGAGATTTCACTTGGCATATGCACGATGTAATGGGGTTGTTATTCCCAGACATTACCCTCAAAAAACGCCTTTCAGATGGTTTGAAAGTCACCTTAATGGCTCGGTAATAAACAGACGTTTCTCATCACACCCCGGAATGGAGAGGCTTAATTTCTCGGTGCTTAAATAGGAGCATTAGGGATGAGCTACTTTGTGATTTTGTTTGCAGGGTGAATGGATTTCCAAATATATTTTTGCTGAGGAAGAGCCATCTCACCATTACTGATAAATAAATGCAAATGTTAGAGTCATAATCTTCTTTAACCAAATAATGCACAACAATTAAGTTTTAAATTATTGATGTTATAAAAGGCAAAACAGCCTCTAGGCACAGGAGTTTCCATGACTTCAATACTGAATAATGAAAACTCTTTTTTTCCCCATTTCTGTCGAGTGCATTATTAAAATGCAATTCTTTTTTTTTTCCTTTTGAACTTTGAAGTCTATTTCAGCGAGGCCATTGGGGAAAAGTTAATTAAATAGGGAAAGTGGGAAAGTTAGCTGGCGTGTGTACCATTCCAGGGGACACGCTGTATTCCTGCAGCAAGAGGTTTGCTGAGTTTACTTTTGGAAGGGTAACCTGCATGAAGGCGGCCCTGAACAGCAGCAAAGCACAGAGGCACAGTGTTGTTATCAGAAAGTAGGGCCATGGCTGTGGAGAGTTATGTTTTAATTTCATCTTTCTCATCAGTCCGAATTTGTGTGCTGTTCAGCAACTGCATACATCCCAGCTGGGGCTAATTCTGCGGGGTAGCATTTTCTGTACGAGGAAAGAAGAGAAGGAAGTTTGGGATGTAATGTGGCTTCTTTGCTTGGCGCTGAAAGCCCATAGCAAAGCCCAAGAGCTGGAACATGAAAGCACACAAATTTCAACCAAATAAGATGCTTTAATTACGGACTGAGTAGTGAGAAGAGGCCTCAACTCGTCGTCTCTGCACATCCTCTTGTGTATAAAAGTGAAGAACAAATGGGTGATGAGGAGGTCCCTGGGACATGAGGAGATGCGAGGGGTCTGACCCTGCTCATGCTCTTGCCTTTCCCATAAGCATTTCCCTTCTTTGGCTGCATCAGGCCACTCCTGTTATCTGTTGGCTCCAAAAGGTCTCAGCGCCCCAAGGCAGCGGGCACAGCCATAAATCTCTCTCGAGAAATATGATAGGAACCTTTGACGGGTTTAATTTGGGAGCCGTGCCGCAACCTCGATGGGGATTTTGTTCACTGGAGCCTTGCTTATTTTTTTTTTTTCTTTCTTTTATTTTCTTTCCATAAGTCTGCTAAATTATTTAGAGGCTGAATTTTAAAATTAGAAGATGCGGCATTAAAGAAGGGATGAATATTTTATGAAGGGTTCTGGGATTTCGTGGTGTCAAAACACACGCTGCAGCATTGGAGGCTCCAGCAGGGATTCACGTGCCGGCCCTCCTGCATGGTCCCCCACCTCCCACCTCCCACCAGCCGTCCCCACGGGGCAGCTGCTCTTCATCCCCAGGGCAAGTTGGAGCCTGGCATCACTCGAGGAACCCAAGCACTGTTCCATCTCAGAACCGGTTTCAGTAGTTTTCCTGTTTGATTTTATCTGGGAACGTCAGTAGAACTCTGATGTATTTTGAGAGACCAGTTTTTAAATGACAAATGTTCTAAGTCAGGCCTTCTGTTACAGATGCAACAGGAGAGGTGAGGGGAGCTGCAAGAGCTGTTTGAACTTGCACCCCAAGCACTGCAGGATGCACAGCCACAGCAGTGGGTGCAGGAGGAGCAGCAGGACACGCAGCTTCTATGCTGGAGCAGCAGGGCAGGAGGGCAGGAGCCCTGCAGGGCTACGGCCAGGCAGGCTGCTGCACAGCGAGCTGTCTGTACCCTTAGCAACCCTTCAAGGCAGACGAGATCTGCAGCAAAGTCCTAATGGCTACACTCAGGCTGTCTCCGGTGTAATTTCCCCATGTCTAAATGTATGTAAAATAAGTTCTGATGACACTTTTTCTTATGAATTAGCAGGTCTTGCTGACACAAATCAGGAACTCAATACAGTATTCAGCAAGCACATTAAATCTCCTTCGAACACACCGCATGCTGAGACACTTTGTTATTACCTTAGAGTACTAGAAGCTGGAGAAATGCCAGCTTCTCCCCACTGATTGCAGCAACAATGACATAGACAGAAATAATTAGCTCTCTGCTACTCAGCTGGTGCGGATGATGCTGTTCTTCAAAGCACGATTCTCTCCCTTTAGCTGCTGTGGAGAAATCCTTGATAATTAATCAGCTCTCGGTGACACTGAAACACTAATAAATCCTCAAGAGTTGCATTTAGTGTGTTGTGCAGATGCACAGAGCTCAGTACCATCTGATTCGTGCTTCAGGTTGAGCCCAAGCTGAGGCAGCAGCAGAGCCCAGCTGAGGCTGAAGGAGCTGGGGGAGATTACCCACATGGACCTGTGAGCACTGTGTGCACAGCTCTCGTCCTTAAACCTGGGGGAGAAAGAGCCCTTTGGGATTCCTACAGTATTTGTCTGCAGCAGTTGGGAAGAAAATCTCTTCTGGCAAAGAAAGCCTACTCTGATTCAGTAGCTTTTTAACGCTGCTAAGTTAGGAATCCAGAACACTTGCAGAAACATTTTTCCTAGAAGCTTGCAAAAATCTGATTTGTTTTTGTTGCCCATTTCGTCGTGCCTCACGTGTACCTCTTCTGCTTTGTTTTTTCTGAAGTGAGAGCCCTGCTGCTCTGAGATGTGCCTGTGCTGCTCCATCAGAGGGCTCTCATAGCAGTCTGGGGCTCTTTCTCATTTGCAGGAGCGCATCACCACCCCGGGCTGCCTGCATGCTCCTTGTCCTTTTCCCATCCTCCACTGCAGTGCTGGAGATGCAGTCTATGACAGCATCAGTTTCTCCTGTTCTTGGCACACACTATAAGAAAGAGCAAGAAGTGATTTCAGATGTGTCCATCCTATTGATGTGGGCTATAATCAGAGTAAAAAGTGGGCCAGCGTTAGCTCCTGTAGTGTCAGTAGCATAAGCCTAAGTGCCAAGACATTTTAATTAATTATGTGCTAATAGTGTCTGGGCTGATGCAGCGCTCAGCATACTGTACATGTACATGTTATACTCATCAGTTCTATTTTTTCCTTTTGAATGAAAATGAGCAGTAATCCTTCAATTCCTTGGAAGCCTTCTGTTGCAATCCAAAAATCAGTGCAGTGTTCAGGCTTCATATGTACTCTGCCATTCCCTTAGGCCATTGTTTAGATGGTATTTTTAGGAGTTAAGCAGTGTTTGTGTCCTGTGGTGTCTGCTTTGGCCCAGCCAACTTGCCCTGCAGCTGCTTTGGGGCACCAGGCAGCCAAAGAACCAGGAGCATAATGCCAAATAGGATCGTAAGAGCCATAAGTGCATAATAAAGCTGGGGGGAGCAGATATTTTTTAGGGGTTTTTGAGGTTTTGCTGTTGCTTGTTTTAATGTCATCTCTATGGAACGTCTGTGTCGGTCACTCAGCCTTCAGTTGATAGAAAGCCCATTTTGAATGGAGGGGTGTTTTGTGTGCACATCTTTCCATGTGATACCAAGTATTTTAGGAATTCCTTGACCAGCACAAACTGGAGGGAAAGCCAAACATGCATGTGGTGCTGCAATGAGGCCAGTGGAACTGGAGCTGGTTTCTCTGGTAGCAGTGAGACCTGAAGGACGGCAGCTTGCAACCCAAGGCTGACTTGGGAGGATTTTAGAATTTGCTGTCTGGCTTCTGTTCTAATTGTTTTTTAGTGTAAACAATCCCCCAACCCAGAGTGGATGGCAAATATCAAAATCAGAATAATTAAATGAGTACTAATGAGTTTCCTAAATAAATCAAGGCGTTCCAATGTAATAGGGTTCAGAACTGCTGTTAGGTCTTTGTACTGGTGAGACTACAGCTTAAAAAAAGGCAACAGCAACAACAGAAAGGGCAGTTGGTTTATCTTAACCAACCAAGCATGTTCCACACTGACATCTCTCCGCTGTGCAGGCAGGACAGCACTGTAACACTCAGCAGTACAGTACAGCAGTCATGCTTGTCTTGGCTGTTCTCTCTCGTATTTGGTGTTCATTTTGAGAAGAAGGGAGGATA
The DNA here is from genome assembly GCF_951394365.1 of Tetrao urogallus. NCBI lineage: Eukaryota > Metazoa > Chordata > Aves > Galliformes > Phasianidae > Tetrao > Tetrao urogallus. The sequence continues at coordinate 13,408,621 of NC_136828.1, forward strand.
ACTCTCAGTGCAGAGCAGAGGTAGGGGCTGTATGGTAACGTGGATTGTAGCCCCATTGCCTGGTTATATCTATGGTCTGTTCACGTGAGGTGACATACCTGCAACCCAGCAGTGAGATCAAGCCCTGTGCTTTTTCCTGGGTTTCCTTTGGTCATGAACAACCCATTGAGCTCTGGCTGCAAATCTACAATCCTGATCCACTTTTTTTATTCCATATTAACTTGTTCCTTTGGATTCAGCTCACACTCTGACCACACAGACCTCACACTGCTCTCTGGGTACTCAGCTCCCCAGTGCTTCAAGGTCTCCTGAGCACACAGACCTTTCTATAGAGAGAGGAGTGGTGTGTGACGGCCACGCCGTAAGACCACTGCCCTGCTCATCGAGGGAGAGCTGTGATTCAGATTAAGGCTCTCTCTTTGCTGCTTGAAATGAAGATGAGTACAGCAGGCAGTTGACTTTGGAAGTTTCTAGTGGTAAATATCTGGAGGCTCCTGTCCCTGTCAAAAGGGATGGATGTTTCAACAGCTAGTCAGCCAATTTCACGCTCAAATTAAAGTTGTCAGTCATCAGGTGTCCTGCTTGGTAGATAAGTGATATTACAGTTTCACATACCCAACCTTTTTTCCATTGGTCAGAATTTGATGCAGAAGCCTCGCTGGCATGCCACTGACACATAAAATGTAGCAATTATTGCTAGCATTTTTATTCTCAAGGTTTTTTGGCGCATTCAGCTCAGATTCCTATTTGCTTGGTTTAATACATGTAAACAATCCAATTTTTCATCAGTTCTGCTCAAGATCTCATCAGTGACTGCATATGGGTGTAATCAAGTAAGCATCGTTTACTACATTCAAAGCTTGGTTTTTTCATTTTCATCAGCTTCCACTTTTAAAATTTTCTAGAACTGCTCTAAATTTTGAATAGTATTAGCCAGGGTTCTTTTCTTTCAGTCTTTTTCTTTTCCTGTTTGAATTGTAATTCCAATTTCCCCCATGTCTTTGCAAAGCCAAATGTGCAGAATAGGTTTCGTCCCATGCTGAAATAACCTGTCTTATGTATACAAGATGAATTTTGCTCCTAAACAGTTCTGAAGAAGTTGCTGGTTATGTAATAACTACTGAATTTGTCATTCAAATTGTTCTTACTTCATCTTCCATCATTCTGCTCCTCTTCTCTATACGCATGTAGTGGAGGAGGGGGAAAAAAGAAAGCTGTAGTGAAGATGATGACAGTAATCTTGTGAGCTGGGTGAATTTGTCTAGCAGCTATTTTGCCCCATGAATGACAGATATTTTTTTCCTCACCCTTTCTATTTCTTCTCCCTGAAGTTTACAGAGCTCCTTTGGGTTAAATAGAAAAACTGCTGTGTGCCATTGCTGGGCATTGGAGTACAAAGCCACGCTGCCTGCTCAGTGTCAGGACTCCCAGTTGACTTGCTCGTCTTCTGTGCTTAGAAATTCATAGGTATACATATTATTGATGAGCATCTCTGAAAATCCATCGAAGAAGAAATAGGTTTATCTAATCAGGAAAGTGTGTTGGACTTACGGAGAACTTGTGTTTGTAGTGAGTAACCTCCACCACATCTGACATCTTCACATTACCCAGCTGCTGCTCTTCAGAGCAGTCTTTCAAAGGGCAGAAATCCCCAGTGCAGTGTTGGAGGATTGAGGCTTTGAGGCAGAGGTCAGGCAGAAAACCCTGGTTTGCATCTCAAGCCCTACATTTGTAACCTGAAAGCAGAGCATTTTTAAGCCATGCATCATTGCAGTGATTTGTTACTTAAATGATTGAGCAGGTGATGATTGTAAAGAGAAATTCATATAATCTATAGAGCAACGTGATTAAAAATCTTTTTGCAGTCAGACACTGATATCGCATTTATGATATAGGGCAAGCTAGTCACATACAGGGTGAGAACAGGAAAGTACCATTCTTCTGTGCTCCTTCCTTCCCAGTCATTATTTCTCTGCCTGTTTCCTTAGGCTCCAGTTGCTTGCACACTAATATGTTAGTATTAGTTGCAAAGGTACCTGTAGCTTTACAGGCTGTTAGGCTTGGATCTCTGGTATGAGATAAAAATAGAATATTACCTATTTATACTATCCTGTATCAATAGGGCAAGGCAGAGTTTTTTCCCATTCCTCATCTCTGACTGTGGAAAAATGCTAATAAGTCAGGGTTGGTGGCAGACAGCACAGTGGAAAGTTCCTATGAATCAATGCTTCGGAAAAAAATGTGACCTTAACAAAGCAGAAACTGGAAGCAACCTGCAAATGGTTTGAATTTCCAGCTGATGGAGTTAGGTTAGTCACCGACGTGATTTCTGCAGCGTTGAGGGATGTGGTGTGTTGATGTAAAGCCTCCTCAGCACCCGTCCCACCCGCGCTGCCGGTCTCAGCAGTGCTGGTGGAGGTCATTAAACACAAAGGTTCAAAAGCTGTGAGTGGTAAGAGCGTCACTGCTGGTCACATCAGGTCCTGGACAGCCCTCTGTGTGAAGGTCTGCATTGTTTGCAGCCAAGCGTGTGAGAACAAGAGGTGATTTGCTCGGTGGAGTTAGGAATGATTGCTGTCACTGGTTTGTTTCCCAAAAAGTAGAGCAGATTGTTTGCAAAGGCCATGTCAGAGCTGGGCTCTGAAGGTGCACACAGCCAGAGCCCTGTGATGCTGGTGCCAGCACTTTCCTGGAGTTGCTGGGAGGTTCTGATGAACATTTTGCTGCATTCAGTGCAGTGCAATGCAACGCAATGCTCTGAGCAGCAGGGCTGTCCTCTGCTGGATCGTTCGGTGTGAAGAGCTCCCGCTCTGTTTCAGCTGTCTGAGGCAGAAATAATGAAACGGGGATGTTGCTTTGCTGGAGGGTTTTAAAAAATTTAAGTCAAACGTCTTCTGATGCAAACCAAAAAGGGAGTCGAGGTGTTGAAGTTGCATCCCAACTTGAGCAAGAATCACAGAACCATAGAATTGCTCCGGTTGGCACAGAGCTGCCCCAGCCTGGCCAGGAGCTCGGTGTGAGGGTACGGCTTTCGTGTCCTTCTGCATTTTCACAAACAAGTGTCAGGGCTGACTCGATTCCTGTTGGCTTCACAAGCAATCTGCACGGAGCTGCGGGTGCTGTGAGCAAAGCGTGGTGACCTGAGCAGGTGGCTGCTGAGCAGCTGTCCTGTGTGTGCCTCTCAAAGATCTCATGCTATGTCATTTTAAATGCAAAATAACTTTAATGAGAAAAAAAAATAGGGATTGTTGAGTGCTGTGATTTTAAATGTTTTGTTAAGAAGAAAAAAAACCAAAGCCGCTTCTCTTCCCAATTCAAATTAAGAACTGAGTTCCCTGGGTCAGTGTTAGTCAGGCTGCTCTTTGTGTCCCCAGCCTCGCTGCCCCTTTGCAGAGCACAGAGCTGATGCCCACCCTTCCCTCCAGCATGCTCTGCATCTCGCCCTGCAGCACCGTGCACAGCAGCAGTGAGGGCGTGCAACTCTGCTGTGCTTTGCAGGTATCTTCCTCTCCCCAGCACTGCTTGGTTTCACTGCCGAGAAATTAGACCAAATGGAATTTGAATTGTTTTGCAATGAGTTGCAGTGAGGCAGCACTGTCAGTTTAATTAGCTCTTAACTCCAAGCTCGAAGCTTCTAATAAAGGTGCTCAGGAGCATATGGGTAGCAGAAAGAAAACAAATGATGGCAGGGCTGTTTTTAATGAGGATGAGGTGGCGTTCTTCAGAAAGGAACTGTGTACAGAGAACATCCCTGTGATTCACTGAGCCCACAGTCAGCTGTGTGATCTGGAGCAGAGGGGGTGGGAAATCAGCTGGGAAAGGATACACGCTGTGTTGGGCTGTGCACAAATGAGTTTTGGGAAACAGTGTTTCTTGTACCAAAGATCAGCCTGGGCTGGACCACAATGTTAAGTCTTATTTTCCAGTGTTTTTAATGGATTTAGACAAAACAGACCCTGTGCTGGCCCATTAAACCTTGTCAGATGTAATCTCTAACAGTTTTAAAGGAAAGATTCCTGGAGGCATATCCTGGAAGGTAACGGATGTCTCAATAGAGACTGAATCTGCAGAAGACTGAAAATTTTACAGACCAATTTTACAGTTGCTTGTGTGTTGACCAGAGCCAAGAGGGCTGCTGCAGCCTGAGCAGGTGGGTGCAGGTGGGAGTTTGTTGCTGACAGCTCCATCACTGTCAGGCTTTTGTCTCCGCTGATGAAAATCTGAACTGCAGGCAGTAGGACTGGAGCAGCACTCAGTGCAGAGGAGGCTCAGAAATCCCTGTTTGTTCCCATATGAATGAGTTGCTCTGCTCACATGCCATTTCCTGAACTGGATCTGCATTTAGCTGTAAAGTCCTGAGCATGACTGACCTCTTCTGACATCCTGGTGGCAGGAGGGTGCTCTGGGGAAGCACTAATAACTGTTGCTCCAGGGGAACCAAGAAGTCTTATTCTACTTTCGCCTCTCTGCTTTCTCCCCTGAGGGAATGAGGGAGGTGGATGCAGCTGGCGGTCATCTCTGCGGATGTCAGAAGAGGATGAATAATTTGTAGTATTTATTTGACTTATTTAGCACATTTTCTCCCCCCTGCCACCTAAAATTCAGCTGAGGAGCTAATAACTTTCCTGGAAATGAGTCATCATAGCAAACCTTTCTATGACCAGTTCAGTAGTTTATGGTAGGTAGATTATCAACAGCATTTGGTACTCAAGATTATAGCTGTTTTTATTGGGCATTTCGGTCTCTGGCAATGTGGTAATGCCCTCATTTGAGGGACAGTAGATATATAAATCAGGTGTTTACCATGATGAATCAACCATGATGACTTTTTAAAACTTGGCTTCCTGAAAGCATTTGCTGTCTCTCTTTGCTTGAACCGCATTCAACGTTCGTGGCAACATGTTTGCTAAGAAGCTTGAAAAAAAAATCCAATAAAGACACAACAGCTACAAAGGAGGAAACATATGTTTCAAAGTAAGGGAGACTCATTCCTCCAAAAACATTTGTATATTTTTTCAAGTCTCCCAATATGAGCAATTTTTTCATTTATCATGAAGCAGACTTGAAGCCCAACTAGACTTGAGTTGGTAGCAAAACGCTCTCAAAATCTGCCACTAGAGGAGAAACAATATGTTGCTGTATCCAAAACACGCAGAGGGGAATTATGCAAAGAGATTACTCATCACTGGAGGAAAATCTTGATTTCAAGTTCCCAGCATTGATTTACGTCGGGTCTGCAACACTGACATCTCTGCCTTGCGCAATAGGAAAAGGCTTTTGCCTCCCCTGCAGCTGCTGCAGGCTGAGGCTTGACATAACTGACCTGAGCCACGATGAACACGTCTGCAGCCTTGAATGCAACGGCACAGAGCCAACGTGGGCCTGCTCTGGCAATTCCAGCTCAGGCGGGTGGCCAGCAAAGGAATCGAGCCCTGATTCAAAGAAGAACTGCCCCAACTGCTCACCTGTCAGCTGTGCTTTCAGCTGGCCGCTCACGTGGCACCTTCTGTTCTGCTGGAAGGTGAGCATCCAGGGCAGTTCTTCCTTGAATCTGTCTGTCTGGTGGCCTGTGTTGACAGAAATATAACGAAGCTGCACATGATTTTAGCAAAAAAAAAAGAAGCAAATCATAACTTACTATGTTCCATAGCTGCTATCCATTATTTCTGGGCTTGAGAACAAGCGACAAGGAGTTAATGCAGTTGCTGCAGAGATGACTGCAATGTCTGAGTTCCATGGCTCCACCAAGCTGCGACCCAGCTGACTCACCCTATCTGGGAAAGGGAGTTTCGTGTCCTTATTGCCTCCCAGAATGGCTTAACTGTTGATGCACAGCCCCATGAGTTGCTTGGGGAGAACCCTCCTGCCTTCTGATCCTGATAGAGGAGTGTGTTTGGGGTTTTCTTTTCCCTCTGCCCTGACCCAGGGAACAGCCCTAGATCCATGAGGGCACCTATGGGCACAAACATTCAGATGGAGAAGTAGGAGAGCAGAAGCCATTAAGAAGGGAGAAAAGGAAAAAAATATATATTGTTTTAGTATTCTTCATTGCCTGCAGCAGGTTGGCAGGGGTCAGGGAGGTGCTCCCTTGGGAAAGCACAGTGCTCTGCAGAGCTTGTCCCTGCATGATGGGACAGGTGAACAGGGAACCCCAGGGCAAGAGAAGAGAAAGTGAGATACAGAGAGCAGAACTGAGGCAGGAGACACAAAGAGGGAAGAAGGACCAGGAGCCAGAGACCCAGAGACATCCATCTTCCCTGTGCACATTAGGGAAAATCTGATAACACGAAGTACTTTAAAGCAAGTCTTTGTGCTCTGCTCTGTGTCCTCTACTGTGTATATGAGGGACCTGCAAGCCTGCAGTTCATGTTTGGGGTTGGCAGCCAAAGGAATTTCTACTCCCCATTGATTACTGAGCTGCTGGGATGCCACCAAGCAGTGCCACTCACTGTGCTGCTCCTGCTGTCAGCTCTGAGCTGTGGGGTGGTGTGTGGGGAGAGCAGCCCATCTGCCCTGACCCCGTCCCACCTGCACTGCTGTCCCAAGCAGCTGATGGACACCTTGCTCTGCCCAAGTAGTGTTTGGATTTGGAGAGTTCACTGGTTTGGTTCTTTGGTTTTCTGCTGCATTGTGCCTTTCTGAACGTAGGTGTGGGGCTGGCAACAGGCCGAAGAGAACTGAGGGGCTTTCTAACAAACTCCATATGGGGTTGGGATGGCAAACATGTTTTTCTCTTGCATTGTTGCAATGCGTTGTTTTGCCTGCTTTTTGGGAAACAGCAGGGGCTTTCTTTTCCCCAATTATGTGAATAATTAGATTTATTTCAGTATTTACAAGAGATTGCTAAACACTTTGGTTTCAAGAAAGCTGGGAAGTCAGCTCTCTCGGGGGTGATGCAGTGAGTGGGTGGAAGAAGCCACAGTAGGGCATGGCTCTGCCTCTGTGGGGGAGATAAGAGGCGCCTAAGAGTGCCCAGGTGCCCCCCACGGTCTGAGGTGTTTGCAGAAAGGAACAAGTTTCTGAATTATCCCTTAGCAGGTGACTGTGTTCTGCCTGCAGGGCTCGGCTGCCTGGGGAGGCTGCTGGCAGGGCAGAACCGGGCACTGGCATCTTCCAGAGACAGCTGGGGGGCTGTGAGGTGAGATGGCACCTAAGGTGAGAGTGCTTTTTACTGTTGTGTTGGGGCTATTTTGTCACCAGTCCTGCCTTGTGTGGTGCATTGCTGGAGGTAACTAAGGTAGTGCTGTATGGTACTCTGGCAAGGAGCAAAACAAGTCGGTGATCATTTGTAAATAATTTCAGTGGACATTACCATTTATTTGCTATGTACTTTCTCTTGGCTGGGCAGTTCTGAGTTCTTCGTGTTGTGGTGTATAGCTCCTTGTACTGCCTGGTGAGTTTGTGCTTATAGGATACGTTGATGGAATGTGACTTAGAGGGCTTCATTTTAAAGAGCCTGTATTGCCTTTTCTCTTGAAGGAGAGGCAACAAGTGGTCCTTCCACCAGACAAGGTCTGTCCAGCTCCCCAGCCTGACAGCATCCATTGCAGTCGTGCAGCATCCACAATTCGTGCCTTTCAGAAAGGCAGAAGTTGGACGTCGTCTTGGAGATGTCTTGGGGTTTCCAGGCCAAAGCTCTTTGGCTCCTTTCAACAGGTAATGAAAGCAAAATGTGAGCTCTTTAGGGCTGGGACTTCTTTTGTTACTTCTCTGATGCTGAGCGCAGCAAAACCTCAGTCTTGGGAATCTGAGACCTTACCCAAATAATTGAAGGATTGCAGGGCTGCCAGATACGACCAGGAGTTGGTGGAGTCATACATGAAGGCGTGCTGATGTAGCTGCACCATTCCTTATCATGTTTTCTCTCATCCATCCCCAGGACCTCCCCTGGCACAAGCTCTCTTGCTCCCTTGGCTGGGATGAGGTGCTGTGGCCCCAGGCATGGGGCACACTGAGATGAACTGAGCAGCTTTTTGAAAATGTCTTGAGGTAAGCTTTGCCAAATGATCAAAAGTTGGTAAAGAAAGCAAAGTATTCTCATCTCTCTCTCTCTCCTTTTTTCCTTCCAAATGCCCCATTTTCAAATCTGTCGGTGCTATTTTTTTTTTTTCTTTTTTATTTAAGAGGATCAAACAAACCAAAACTGTTTCGTCTTGGTGCTGAGCAAGACCTCTTTGATTGACCCCAAATGATGGTATTTTGTTGTTCAGCATTTAATTTTCCTGAGGCCAGCTGCACAATCATTCGGCATCAGTCAAAAAATGTTTTCAATTCCTTGCCCATTTGTGGTCTGATAGATCCTCCCTGCTTTCCTGCCAGTTTGGGCAGTCGAACTGTGGGACCCCCATGTTCTTAGGGCTTGTGCCTTTGAGGCAACTACTGCTCCAGGAATAGAGAAGCCAACATGTCCAGATGCCCAAGCCAGTGGCTCCCTGCATTGTCTGATCCAGACTCCCGATTTATTTTGAGTGTCATTCCTAGCAGCCCACCATCTAGCATGAAGGAATTCTATCCACTCATACAATGAGAGCATTTCTTTTCTGGCTGTTGCAGGATGTAGTAACATTTGTTTTTAAAAAAATAATCTGTTTCTGAGAAGGAATTTGTCCCATTGTTGTTTAGAATAGTAGCAGTAATAACAATGCTGAAAGCAGAAATTAATAACCAGATAGAGCCAGGGCTAGGGGTGAGAAAATTGCTGCAACTGCTGGGAGCAGCAAAATAGCTGTGTCCCAGCTGTTTTCTGCCCTGCTTAGCAGATGTCTGGAAAGCCACTGCCGCTGTTCCAGAGGGCCAGAAAGATGGAGCTAAGCACCCCCAGCAACTGCCAGAATTCTCCATAACAGTATATGTTTTCCCATCCTACAGATAAGAAACAAGACAGACAATCAGTGCTTTTCTTTATTTGTATAGCAAGCTCCAGGTCGTATACTGCAGAACAAAGAGTTAATTTATAATACCCCATCCAAAGCTGTGTTCTCAGTGCAGGAGAAGGACTCAGTTAATATTCAAACATCTCAGTGCAGAGCCTGAGCGGAGATGGAGAACATTGTCCTGCCAAGCAGTGGGGTGAGAGAGAAGGGAGCTGAGCAATTAAGTGCAGTGTGACTTTGTGTGTGATGGATGAGGCATTTTTTTCCACTGACACAGCAAAGCCTCAATAATTGTCAGGCATGGGCTGACAACTCTGATCTCTGTTTGAATGTTGGGAGTAGCTCTCAGTGGGTGGGATTCTCAAAATTTGGGCTATATTTGCAGAGCAGCACAAGTGCTGAGAGCTCCTGGGGGTTTGTCTGGACCGTTTCCCTCAGCTGGAGGGACTTGCAAGTTCAAATGTATGTGGATAGGATGAGAAGTCAGAGGCTCAAATTGCCTCTCTGGAAATTCAGGTTGAACATTTGAAAATACTTTCTAACAATGAGAACAGTGAAATATTCATAGAAATGGCAACGGAGGGCTGTGGACGTGGCATCACTGGGGTTGTTAAGAGCAGGTTAGAAAAACATCTGTTAGGAAAGATGTAGGCTGATGATCCTGACCTGAGGAAGTAATATGAATTGAACGACCTCCCAAGTTCCCCTTCAGGCCAATTTGCTTTGCTTCTGCAGTGTTGCATAGCAGTGGTTAGCAGATAAATTGTAGCATAGTGATTCCAATGATTTCTTCTCCCCAAAGTACATGTTGAGAGTTTTTCTCTCCAGTGTAGCATGAAGACGTGTTTCAGTCAGTAAACATGCGTCTCCGAATTAATACCTCAGGATTATTAAATTGGGAAGAAAAAGGAACACTTTATTTTCATAATAAGGAAATGAATTTTCAAGAGGAAAAAGAAAGAAATACTCGCCTTGTCCACCCCCAGAAAAAAAAGATGCGTCAACTGAAGGATGTTTATTGCTAAATAATGAGAAGAAATGTAGAGTAAAGCAAAAGTTCCTATCTTTGGGGAGAAAAGAGAGGAAAAGAAAGGAGTAAGTGCACAGATATGGGTCGAACAAAACCCTGAAAGAGAAAGAATTCCTAAATAAATTAAATTATACATCTGACGAGCACAAACAGCCTTCTACTTTCAAAAGGGATTTAACCCAGTTCTTCAAAGAAACAAAACCCAGCAGTAATTAGTAAAATGCTTTTATCTCTTCTGGATTAGAGTATCCCATAAAGCTGAATTCCTAGAGGTGATGTTTCTCCTCCCTAGAATATCAATCCTTAGAAGATGTTGCACAATTCTTCTGCTTCAGCCCAGTTGGGTGCTGAGGAAGTTGGACTGCCTGGGCTGTGCTTATTTTGCTCATAGGAAAGTCAGCTGTGATGAGACCCCTGATAGAAAGATGAGGAAAACGTCAGGAAACTGGGACTTGCCCTTTGATGTTCCTATGAGCTACAAATTGGGCCTTGAAGTCCTGCTGGCCTCCTGTGTGCTGAAACGATTTGCACCCAGGGTGCATCTGTGGCACGTGGAGCAGCACCTGTGCCTGGTGTGCGTGCATGATGAGGTTGGGAAAGCCCAGCCAAGGCTGGGAGAGTGCAGGGTGATGTGGTCCCATCACTTCAGCCAGGGGAGCGAGCACAGGGAAATGAGGCATCGCAGACACGCTTGGAGTGGAAAAATACAACCTGGATAGGACATGTTTCTAAACTACCTAGGGGAAAATGAAGATCAACTCACGTGCTGCTGCCTTTGACTTCTCAGCCAACAGATGCGATACCAGCAGCTCCAAATCTGCATGCTGAGCCGAGTTGGTGTTATGAACCTGGCATTCTTTCTGGATGGCTCCTCCAGTCCAAATGTGACTGTGTCATCAGTCACTTCCCTACAGCAGAAGCAAAACTCCTGCTTTCCACATATCCCAGGTGTGTTTCCAAAGCAAGGCAGCTCACAGCCAGGGCAGCTCACATCCACAGAAATTCTGGTTTTCATGTGATGCTGATCAAGGAGCCTGATGCAGCCTTTGGTAGGGATCATTCCCTGCCGTGGGTTACATGAGGAGGCAGTGGGACAGCTGCAGTGCTTAGTCCTGCAATTGCATTGGTTCAGAGGAGATGTCCCAAGGGCCTACGGCTCTTTTTTATTTGTGTTTTTTTTTTTCTTCCTTTAAGTGATGTATTTATCAGAACAAAGCATGAATGCAGTAAGTAAAGCAGCTCTCAGCAGTGCTGCAGACATGCAGGCAGATTGTTGAGGTTTCAGCTGCCTTAGCAATTTTGTCTATGTTTCAAAATTAAAACTAGACAGCCTAAAAGAGCATCCCCTGAAGCCTTCCCTTCTTCCCAGGCCAACTGCAGCAGGCAGAGCTGGCTGCATCCTGCAGATTGCCATGTTCCCAGCCCTGTCTGCAGCCATCCCACTGCCAGGCTCAGACACAGTGTCCCACTGAGTGGGCAATGGCCCTAGCACTGCCAGGCCAAGCAGTCAGACTGGGGGCTGCATGGCTTTGCTGTGCTCCTACGCTCACCGTCTCATCTGCAGAAGGTGGCATTTCTGCCTCTGCTGCAGCCTTCGATAATGCTCTGTGCCTGCTGTCACTGCTCTCCCATAATTACCAGAAACATTGCTTTAAGAAGTTACAACTTCCTGCAATGATGTGAAAAATGAACCGTTTAGAGCACCAGTGAGTAATAGGTAATTGCAGGCTGGAGCATCTTTAAACACTTTCAGCCTTAAGTACATTTTTGAAGAGCGTCACTCATTATTACCTTGCAGATCTTGATGGAGTTGCACAATCCCAGTAGCCTAGATTACAAATGATAAAAGAACTTTGTACTCAGGGGGACTGCTTGGCAATTACAGCCAGGCCTGAGGGGGGCAGAGGTTTCAGCCCCCTGCTCTGCTGCCACTGCAGCACTACCACTGCGGAGACAACGCAGGGATGTGTGTGTGCAGAGGGACTGTAATGCTGCAGAGGTCCCTTAAAACCCAGGTCCTGTAGAGTCTGATCCCTTAGGCACATAAATGCACCTTGAGAAAAGGAGCGATCCACGAGAAGCTCTGTGCAGGCTAAGAGCTGTGTGTCTGACTCAGCAGCAAAGGTTAAGCCTTGGTTTGGTTGCTGCCAGGAGGAAGGTGCCAAACTTCTCCTGGGACCTTTTCTGGTCTCAGAAGTATAATCCCAGATCTATAAAATGAAGATAATCATCTTCTTTTGTGCACAGATAAATGCATTGACACGAGGAGCTCAGCTGTAGCTCTCATGCGGTGTATACATATGGACCTTTAATAGGGAGTGAAAGGCACATTTTCTCAAGCAGGGCTTGGGCATGCTGTGCCTGGGCGCTGCAGCGTGGAGAACCCAGCGCTGGTGGCCAAACTTTCCTTGCAGGAGGCAGCTGGGCTGCCAGCACCATGCCTTCCCTTCCCATGCCAGCTCTCGGTTTTGCATCCCATCCTCAGGCTGCCCTCTCACCCAGGATGACCCCCAGCAGTGTGCTCTCAGCTCTCTCTGCCTGAGCCACTGGAAATGAGGAAACCCCACCACCTGGCTGGAGGGAGGAGAGGATGCTGTGCTCCAGCTGCAGGCGGATGCCCTCATCCCCCTTCTGAGGAGACAGGTATTCTCAATGAACAGGAATGTTCTGTGTGTGCTGAGCTCCAACTCCTTGGCCTAAAACTTCTGAAGCTGCATTATTATCCCAGTTTATGCCATTCATCTGCAAATACATTAGTAGTATGTTGATGAAAATTTCTTTTTCTCCCGCTTAAAATATTTCCAAGTGCATCTTCCCATTGTGTGCTCACACCATTTCTTGCCAATAGAAAGTAGTTCTCCAGTAGTTCTCCATTTTCTTGCTGTAATGTAAGTTTGAAGGGGAAGGACTGCTCCACTGTGCTGCCTCTAGTGAGCATCTGGCCCTGTGTTCTACCCATTTCCAGGCACTACGTTCTGCACCACACTATTCTGGGAACCAAGGGAAGGAGAACAGCCCAGGAATAGGAAGGATTATGTGCTTTTATATCTGACTTGTATCCCTGGAGCAAGGAAGGACAGTGTTTAAAGGACTGCCTGCACCATCAGGAACCTGGCCACGTATATGATTGGCATTTGCAGTAGTAATGAGACATTTCAATTCTAATGAGCTCATTACTATTTTTATTGCTATTGTATTTTGCATTTTCCACAAATCATGCAAGGAGCTACTTTTCATTTCCACTTTTTACTGTGGAAAGTCTCAGGGCAATCCCAGCGTCTGCGTAACGGAGAGGAATTAACCCCTACGGAGACAAAGCAGGGGAAGCTGCTCAGAACTGGCCACAGGGGAAGAGGAGAGAATTGAGCTGTGCCTGGAAGCTAATTCAGTAAGGAGATCCTACGCTGCTGTGAAATCCAGGGACAGCGTGTTTTTATGGATGCATCTCCCACTCAGGAACGTCTGTACAAAATCAATCTGCTCCTAAGGGGAAGCTTGGCATATATATTAAGTTCTCTGTTGACAGTTTCTTCCAAATATTGATTTGGATCAGAGTTTCTCTGTCATTTTGCACTGTTTTGCTTTAATGATAAGACAAAAAAGCTTTGGCTTTGCAGCAGTGCTCAAGTTCCCAGTATTGCTCAGCTGGTCTGATCCATGCCCCTCCAGAGCCTTCTTGTCTTTTTTGAGATCCAAGTATGTGTGCAGTAGAGCAGTCCCCAGAGACAGCTCGTGTTGGGTTCCAGTGACCCTGCTGGCTTGGATTACTTTGGCCAGGTTCCATTCAAGCTCTGGCTTAGGCTGCTTGCTGTTACCTTTCCCAGATGGATTAGCAGACACTCTCAGCTTTAGCTCTCAGTGAATAGGCAGTCCCTGGGAAAACAATCCTCTGCCATCCTTCAGGCTCCATGATAGGGCTTAGTGAGGGGGTTATTAGAGTTAGGGTAGTATGGTCAGGTTGAGGTTGGACTTGATCATCTGTAAGGTCTTTTCCAACCTGAGCAATTCTATGATTCTGTGATCCAAAGGGGCAGCTCCACCACGACCCTGTGGATGTTTGCAGACACATCAGAGTGCAAATGAGACGTCACTTCAAATCAGCTGCTGGAAAATCATGTAGCTTTGACACACTGCTGTGTAACCAGGCCAATTCTAACGGGGTAGAGAAGCGGTTAGGTTGCGTAGTTATAGGGGCGATTGAGCCTTGCTCTGAGTTCATACCAAAGGATACAAATCCACTGATCTGATTGATTTAGAAGGGATATCATGTTGGTGTGCATCCTTTTGGATATTCGAGCAGCCTGCTTTAACCTAGGCAGGTGGGTGAGAAGACTCCAATGCGGAAATGTCTATCTCATAGGCTGGATGCTGCATCAAAGTAACATACATTTTTTTTTGGCCACCAGTAAGGAGAAAGACTCTTAGAGCCTCTTTTCTGACTTTAGACAGAACTTGGAAAGCCCCACCTTTTGTATTGTCTGTACAGCTTAGACACATTCTGCAAGTTGTGTGCAAAGTCACACAAACAGTTGCTTGAGAAAATGAATTGCCACCAAAGAACACAATTGAGAAAAAAAAAAAAGAAAGTGTGTATGTCTGCTAGTTGAGCGATTATTTCGTTAAAGTTACAACTTCTGGCAAGATCTGTCTCTCATTCCCTCTGTGTCCTATGGCTGCTGAGACATCATCCTTCTTCCGAGCCTAGGGTGAGGGCTGGCCTGGTTTTGATGATCTGTAGACTTTGGTGGCATCTGGCAGTAGCACTGCCAGCTGTTGCAGAGACAATAAAGAAGAAAGAAAGACAAGAGAATTGAAAAAAAGTATATAAATTTTGACAGTGTCTGTTCAAAGACTATCTTACAAATGCATGTGGAAGGAAAATTTGGGTACAAATCCTCTGTGCCTTTCAGACAAACCTGCTGCTGCCTTATACAGCTCACCAAGGGCACAGGGGGAAGAAGGAGTGTAAATTTGCCGAGGCAGAATTGCATGCTGTATCTCCTTCAGGAATTGAGAAGCTGTTTAAGTGAACCTAGAGTCTTTTTCCCAACACCTTAGAAATTTCTGTGTTGTCATTCTTCTGTGAGCTGCTGCACTGGTACTTTGTTTTGATATCTTAGGGAGCGAGATGGGAGAATTAGCAAGAGTTTTGCTCCTGGCAAGATCATCTAGGCTATCTGCTGTTGGCTGAGCATAGAAAGTGCCTCCTCTGCAGGTGTCTGAGAGCTCTGGGGTTTGTGACAAACCTCAGTGGGATTCAGGTGAGATGCAAACCAGCAGGAGCTGCTGGGGGTTGGTTCCATCCTCAGGAAGCTGCAGTAGAGGGGAGGGGGGCACGCCAGTGTCCATTAGATTTCATGCAGGTCCCATGCAACCAAAACCCAAAGGAATGCTATCAGAGTGATGCAGATAGCCCTCCATGAGGCCTCGTCCCCATGGCAGCTACGTGCTTCATGAAGGAGCTTGTCCCTTCCAGCTGCTCTCAGCATCCTCCTTTTCTCCCCGAGCCTGCAACCCCTTGGTGGGTTCCCATCTGCTCATTAGTGCATTGCAAGCCAGTGCTGGATTTATGCTCAACACCAGGGGCTCTGCACTATGTGTATCTTATCTCTCACTAGAGGTTGTTATATTAAGCTATGATACAGAAAATAGTGAGAAATATCTACAGTGTTACTCCTCAAAAACAGACAAGTTTCTGTGTGTGTGTGATTGCTATGCTCAGTGTTTGATCCCAGCTGGAATCCAGAGGGATGGGAGTGAAAAAGTCAGACACGTTTTTTTGCAAACCACAACAACGGGGTTTGGTGAAGGGCAGGACAGTGCAGAAACTGGTACAGTGAAAACAATGCAAACAGTACAAAACCAAGCCATGGTGGCAGATGCTCGTTAATTCTTCCTTTCCACTGTTCCTTCGTGTACATGTATGATGGTTATCATCCAGAGTT
This sequence comes from Tetrao urogallus, assembly GCF_951394365.1. Classification (NCBI taxonomy): domain Eukaryota; kingdom Metazoa; phylum Chordata; class Aves; order Galliformes; family Phasianidae; genus Tetrao; species Tetrao urogallus. The sequence continues at coordinate 13,424,469 of NC_136828.1, forward strand.
ATCCAGTCCCTGGGGTTCAGTATGAACCTGAAATCTCTGGTGTCACCTAGGACACGATGTGGGGGTTAAACAGGTAGGGTGGGCAGCATATAAAATAGTCATGAATTCCAATAACTTGATGACAGCTGAATGTTATTTTTAGAATGTGATTGACAGGGGTTGGATGAGCAGTGCTGTGTCCAGCTAGCTCTGATGGGCCCAGTAAAGCAACACTGAAGACAGTGACAAAATGATGTCATTGCTGAGTGAAGACAATATTCTGGTCCTGAATGGCATTTCTGACGCGCAGTGATCCAAATGCCATCCTTTGCTCACCTTTTTTATGGCTCATTTCTCTATTCTCAGCTGTTGCCTCTGAGCTCATGACAGAAGGAGGATAAAAGCCCAGGATACCTCTGTGATAGACCCTATCGTACTTTTCCCATTGAAAGAATGAAAGCATTTAATAGGAGAGAGGCATTAATCAGTGACTGCAATGTGACCCTCAAAACAAGGCTCAGTGCTGATATTAGTGTCAGTGGGCACTGATTCTAAACACCCAACCTGGAGATGAGGGCAAATGAGTAAGTCAAAAGAAGCTGATACGAATAACTATTTTTGCAGGCAGAGCATCCTGTGCTTCTGCACTGTTTTCTTACCTTTCCTTGCCAGCAAGGGAATGTTTGGGGTTTTTTCTTCTATTCTTCTGAATCCCAGTTGTGATTCTGCTGTCATAACGCTTTGGATCTGGGACAGTAAAAAATTGCTGTGCATTAGCACTTATTGGACTTGACCTGGTAACCTACTGTTCCATGGAAGGTGGTTTACAGCTTTCATTCATGGCGCAGCATGACCTCATTACTGCAGTTCTGAGGGAAGCAGCAGTGTAGCTGTGGTCCTAGTTTACATTTTTTACTTTCTTTCTTTTCTATAGATCCTTGGCAATGGAGAGAGATTGCAGTGCAAGCACTTTTCTGGATTACTCTGTCACCGACGTCAAATCAAAGCATCAAGGATATAAATCTTCAGTAAACATCTGGCCTCACTTCAGCCAGGTTATGCAATGCCTCAAGTACATTCGGCAGCAGATTATGCTGTGTTCTCCATTTGTGCAATGCAAGCTAATGTGAATATCAAGTCACATCAGTGGTCTGGACAAGTAGTCAAGAGATAAAGACGGCAACCCAAACTGGGAAGTTCGGCCTTTCAGGTAAGATTAAACTTTAAGTTCAAAGCTGCCAGCTATGCTGCATTCAAAGGGTTATGGAAACTACTCACATCTTGGGGCTAGAAACTTCAAATCTCCTTCTACCAGGAAAGCATTGCAAATAAGCCCTGTGGGTGTTTATATGGAACTGCAGCAGAGTAACACAGCAATGCTCTGGCTGTGCTGGGATGCAGAAATTTGGATTTCTCTATCCTTTTCTTAGATATTTTTTCAGATAAACAACATATCTTTCTCCATCTTGCAATCACATTGATGGGCTTCACTTGTCAAAGCTGGAGCTGTCAAAGCTGGAGCTCAGCTTCTGCCATGGGCTACAGGAGGAGGAAAAATGGAAGAAAAATCTTTAGGGGAAAAAAAAGGAAAGAGATAAGCAATAGGATTTCAGTCGAGAACTGGGGCTGATTTTGGTTTTCATGGTAATGGATTTGTTTGAAGAGAATATATTTAATCTATAGATCCAACCTGGGATTACATGGAAAGGTCACTCAACTCTGCTCGTCCTCCCAGTCTCTCATTTCTGTTTGACATCAGCAAAGCCTGAATTTTAATATTTGTTATATTTAGGGCAGATGATCCATGCAGTCAGAATCGAGGATTAGGAATTCATTTTGTAAAGCACTACATAAAAACACGACAAAATTTGACCCTGGCTCCAACTCCCGTAGTCCACTTGAGTCTAATTGTAAAAGCAGGATCAAAATCTAAAGAGAAGCAAATGTAATTGGTGCTAGTAGATGTTTTTGCTTTTGCCTTTTCCCTTGCCCAACAGCTTCTGTACACAGAAGCACTGAGGTAGTAGAGGGCTGCTTTGTGCATTGATAGTACAAAACAAGATTAGTCAGGAGCAATAAGAACGACCCCAGCTGTTGTCTGCTGGTAGAAACCTTTTAAAAAGAAAAAGGACAGAAAGTTATTTGATAATTACAAGGAAGGAAGAGCACATAGCTTGAAGTGACTGGCTAGTAATCAATTCCTGCTGTGAGCATTTTTGTCCTGACCATACGATATGTGAAGAAAAATGAGAAGCATGCATAAAGAAATCAGCACAGCTTCTTAAGTGGAAAAACAGAAAGTTCACTGAAAGATAAACAGCATAGTCAGCATGACATGAAATCCCATTGTTTTAATATAATATCTACTTTAAATGTATCAACCTTTCAAAACAATTAAGAGTGTGGGAATAATCATTTTCCCTTTCACTGTAGTGCTTTTTGTGTGTATTTTGAAAATGATTCTTATCTGGTTTGCTTCTACAGCTCCAACTTAAAGGTCATCATGTTCGATCAAGATATCGTCTCGTGACAGCTTTGTTGGTATTCTCAGCAGTGCTTGGGAACAGTGGCTGATCTTTCATCACAAACTGTAAAGGAGGTGGTGCATGTACATAATCCAGAAATAATGGATATTCCTTTTGAATTTTAATTTAGAACTAATTAGCTGTTTTGTTTTGTTTTGTTTTTTCATGTTTGCATTTAGAATGCAAGGATTGGCTTTGGCCTTTGGAATAGATTTTGTCACTGAGTTTCAGGAAGTGAAAGACCTCTCTGAACCTCAGAAAAAGAGGGTGCATGAGCACAACCACTGCAAAAAACGAAATTGTGATTGTAAAATTCAGTGGCATAGAGAATGACAATAGGCTGGAATATCTCCAGAATGCTAAAAAGCCCTCTGACAGTTGTGGAGATGAGAAGGTGATGAGATTCATCCCACAGAAATCAAATATAAAAATATTGAAACGTTAGGGATGTGGAAACAAATCACCCTGAGAGGGGAGGAATGCAGCACTCGTTGTTCTGGGTGGCTGTTCCACTGGCTGACCCTTGCATGCACTTTGCAGTACTTCAGAAAGACATTGGCATGGGGTCATCTGTTGAAATATTAACAGAATTTGTCAGCAGTGTTTCCAGTAGTGAAACTTGGCTTTTTTTCGTTCCTTTCATTCACTTGTGGCAGCATTATCTCCACTTATAGCCAGTTCTTTCCTTCCTGTAGCAACAGCGCTGTGTCTGCAGGAAGGAGCAGGGCTGGGAAGGTGGAGACGACGGTGTCCATGGGCATACTGCATTTCTCTTAGCTTCAAAGAGGCAAAGTGGGGAGTAAATCCTTCACAGCACTGAAACAGTTATCAAAGTAATCCTGTGGAGAGTCTTCCATCGTTACAGATCCCCTTTGGTCCTAACCTTTGAAGAATAGATGGAGGTGCTGAGTAGAGACTGAAAATCTTGATTCAGTTCCCAGTGCCACCAAAGGCTCTGTGATTTATGGGGCAAAAAATCTCAGCCTCTCTCGATTCAGTTCCCCACGCACAACCACACAGAACTCTTTGGTGTAGGAGTGACCTCCTGTGATGTTATTTGTTTATCTCACTGCCCCTTGATTGAGTCCCTAGACGACAGCAGTGTGAAATGAGCTGACCGGCTCCTTTCTCAGGCAGCTTGCTCCCAAACAGCACAGACACTGTGCTGAGTGTCCTTGCTCTCAAGTCGTTTTGAACATTTTACTTTTTATCAAAGGATGTTTTTTCTTTGAGATGAAGCCATCTGCTCAATATTTAATAGTATTTTATAATCCCCTGTTTTCTCCCTAGAAAAAGCCCTTAATATGAGTCATAATACAAACATAATTTGTAAATGAAATGTAAGCCTGGATCAATACCCTTCTCCTTGCTGCAGGGTAGCATAATCACTGAAAGATGTTCTCCTAATTGTTATGAGGACAGGGAATTGTTTCATTTATGTAAGTGAAATGTGTTGTTAAGTTGTCTGATGATGGGAGTTGACTCTGAGGTTTCTGTACTTGTGGCAAAATGTCAATATTCCTAAAGCATCTTGCAGTCAGCAGTTTCAGAGGACAGGTTATTTGCAAAATAGCCTCCCCATTATAATCCAGTGACAGATCTGCTCCCTAGGTTCCAGCACTGGCCTTTCCAAATCCAAAGTTAAATGGATTCTGCTCCAAGAGCTGAATTGTCACTGAAACTGCTGTGCTTCAGACAGATTTGCTGTTACTGAGAAAATAGGGCTCCTATATCTTTCTACTGAATAATTTCTCAGGGACATGTCTTCAGTGCATGGTAGTACAGGAATATTGCAGTGTTGTAACTTTTGGATAAGCTAATAGACGTGCAATCTTAGTTAGTGGAAACCTAGATGCTCACAAACTTACTTGGGCAGAACAGTAATTTGCTGTAAAAACAGCCCCCAAAATTCAATAGGAGAGTGTATGCAGGTATTGTTTAGTACGTATAAATGTATTCAAACTTCATTAGCTAATACCAGTGCCTTCAGCAAAGTTACTTCTTGATTTCTACTACAGAAAAACTTAAGCTCTGTTCTGGTGGGCACTAGGATTTTTCTCTGTGTAATAAATGAAAATTACATTTAAGCATACACTCTTACCCCATCATCGTGAAGTCCTGCATGTTCAAGGGATGCTATTCACAATCACTGAATTCTCCAAGTATTCATACCTGCAGTGAGCCCCTCGGTACGTACAGAGCCCCACGTGTCCTCTTTGTGAACTGTTGGTCAATTTTTGCCTTGGATCATTTCTGATAGGCAAGAAAACCAAGTAGGTATGTTCCATAGGAAAACCACTAGCAAACCACTAAGTTTGCTTAGACTGTGCTTCCCAGTTCCCATTTCCCCCAGCACAGTGGAGATCGTGTGTTCCTCTCATGCTCTCACCAGCTTACTTTTGATCTTCCATAATTGCTTTTTCAGGGGCAGGGACAAGCACTTACCTCAGCAGGTGAAGATTACCCTTCCCTCTGTTGTTTCCCTTACACTCAACACAGGAGCTGCTAACCTGAGTTGCTTCCCTATAGCATCACCATTATACTGCACAACAAAGATGTCATGTTAAAACGTTATCACAAGAACCATCCTTGCCATATTCGGCCTGGTCTCTTGTAGCAAAGAGGCTTTTCAACACGTATCTGCAAATCGTCTCCAGCAGGGCCTTTCCCTGACCTGCGACAAGCAAGTGTGCATCTTTCCTATTGCATACTGAGACTTGCAGTTGCCTGGGGTGCGATGCTTCGGGGTCACCTGGGCTTATCGAGGTCACTCCCCTGGCATTTTGCTTTCTGATAAGCAAGGTCACAGCCTCGGACAGCAGCCCCGCAATTTGTACTTGTGCTGCGTGGACTCAGACCTGTGTGCGTACTCACCCAGCTCTCACCCAGATAAAATAGCCTGTGATGAATTCCACTGTAAGAGCAGTAAAAAGAAGCAGTGTGAATAGGGTTTGGAGGAGCAGGGGAAGTACATCTAGAGAGTGCTTGAAACAGACTGTTAAGAAATTGCAGTGTAATGCACAGCTCCTTGTCCTCATCCACAAAGAGAACCCTGCAGGCAAAAGGCACCTAAGCAGGTCAGGTGCCAAAGGCTGCTCTGCTCTCTGTATTCAATTAGCCAGATGCAGCAAAATAATGAACTCTATTCATCGAGTGCAAGTCTCTCTTATCGCTTGTTTGACTTGATGTGATAGAATCACCATAGATAAAGGTGCAAATAGTACCTCATTGTACCAAAACCTCAAAATAATATGCTACTAATGAAGGCAATGTTAGTCATATAAACATTCTATAAACCCACTGAAGCAGTGATGGAGCACCTGGTGGGAAGGCAGAGCCAGCCCAGGGGAGCTCAGGTGCATGCAATGCAATGCACTGAGTGATGGAAGGGTGGAACCAGGATCCCCCTCTTCCCAGCCCTCATTTAAGGGCTGGCAGTGAAGGCAAGAGGATGTCACTGGAAATCCCGGTGTACTTGAAGCTTTCTGAAGGTAAGCAGCTTCTTTATTTCTGTGCCCACAGCTGTTGCATTGTTGCATTTAAGCAAACCTTCACTTGCTGCAGTCTAGGACCTTGCTGGCCTGCTGTCATTGCTGTGCTTCCCATTGTGTTACAGTAGATTTTATTTATTCACTAGGTCACACTCACTCTTGTTTGAACTGTCTCTTACTTGGAACTCAATGATCTTTAAGGTCCCTTCCAACTGAAGCTGTTTTATGATTCTGTTTCCTGGGATTTAGCTTCTCTGCCATAACCTCAGAGACAAGTTGTATGGGTATAGTCCTGCACTAGTTCTCATTCAGAAAAAGCAGAACAGGATTTTTGCAGCCCAGTAAGTTGAAGCAGTGGTAGTTCTCACCACCCAGCACTTGCCTGACTTGCGTAAATGTAAACGGAGGAATTTCACCAACTGCAAAGCAAATGTTACTGTGAATTTTTATTTTTTTTTTTTCTTCCAAAATACTTGTACAAGAGAATCAAAAATATTTTGAGGAAGATGAAAAACAAGTAGGGAAGCTTAGGATGCAGCCTGAACAAGAAGTTGGTGCCTTGCTCTGTCTGAGACCTGACCCAAGGAAGCTGTTGTAGGTAAAGGTGCTTTATCCCGTTCCTCGATATTTTTCTTAGGAATTTCATGTCACTTTCAGATAGAGAACTACATCAACTATGTCTGTCTGCCATCATTTTTGCCTCTTAGGGAAGTGATCAAGTTTTGTCTAACCTGTAGGGGTGGAAAGAAACAACATTATTTAACACCTCAACATATCAATTTCCTGTTTAGTTTGATGGGCTGACTATGATTTACAGGGTTTCATTATGAGACTCAATTAAATATAGAATTTGTAATATTCATGCAATTTCTATGCCAAATATACACAGTGCTGATACAGCAGGGATCTCAAAATATCAACCACCTGCTTGGGAGGAACAGAATTACGAATGCATCTCCTTAAACAATAATTCATCATACTCAAAGTCTAAAGTTAAGCTACTCCAGAGCCAACACAGCTGCTTTATCTTATCAAAGGGGTACTGCTGACTTACAGTGCCTGTTATCATTCTTGTAACTCTTGACTAAGAATGCAGTCAAGGATTTGGAGGCCTGGGAAGCAGCGCTGAGTGTGGCATGAAGGATCCTGGCTTCTGGATGGAAACCCAGAATTGTGAACTGCATGTCCACACTGCTCATGCAATGCACCAGGAAACCAAATCAGTCAGGTTAGGGAACTTCAGGGAAAACCTTTGTATACCTCACTGAGAGCTGCAGGGAAATAACCCGTCCCTCTCCTCAAGGATCTTCTTCCTCAAACCCCTCCACTAAATAAAGAAGGTTATAGGAGCGAGGCTTCCCTAAGTGAGCTCAGATGCAGTACCAGCTCACAGGTCACAATGCACCTTTTTCCCTTGGGAGGGATGCTCTACTCAGAAGAATGAAGCTAACTTTAATCCTCATGACTTGGTTATAAGAGGACTTTGATCTGACAAGATGTAGATTTGCAATTGTTATTTTTCCAGACAGACTACAGGTAAGGCATGCTGGATGCTTAGAAGACCACCTTACAGTGTGGGGATATATGTTCATAGCAAAAATGAGATTTTTGAATGTGAGTGGGGTTTGGAGGCTGCAGTAGCACTACAATATCATAGTGGCTTTAAGCCCATTTTCGCTGCAAGGAGGCAGAATCCTGCTGTGCTTTCAGACAGGTGTTAGTCTAATTGGTCCTTTAGAACTTATATTTTACATCTTAGCGGCCAGGTTCACTGATTAAGTATTCTTCATTAGGAAGCTTTTCCAGTCTCTAATTTAAACCTTTACTTCGTGTGGAGCCAGGCACCTTCCTTCCCCCTTTGGTGACCAGCACAGTATTTCAAAAGTACCTTGTCTGCAAGCGTTTTGAGAGTTAGGACTCTGCTACCACATCATTTTGAAGCTCCACGCATTCTCCATTTCCTTATTCCTTATAAAAATGAAAAATGTTCTCCTTCTTTATAATGCCTGCTGCTCTCCTGGAGTTAGGGATGCCTCAGTCCTTCCTGTCCTTTTCTCACTGACTCAAATCATTTCAGATGGCTCTGTGAAGTGGCCATTGGAAGCTCTCAGTCAGCAGTGGGGCTGTCGTGGTGTTAATGAATCTTGCTAAACAATTTAGACATCCTGCGATAAAAACCACCAGAGGAATTTCCACCAGCCAGAGTACAAGCAATTCTAACACTGCAAATACAAGCTGGTGAGAAATATCAATATAATCAGTAGTATCCTTGCTTTAAGACATCAGCTACTTATCTCTGGCAGGTTTGCCTTATTGCTTTTTCCAAGACTGTCTGCTGGGAACACATTCCTGACCCAGAGCTCTTCCAGCCATGGGGTGGATGCGTTGGTGCAGCTCAGAAGGACATGGGCGCCTCTGCCAGCTCACATCTAGACACCACATAGAGCCAAATAGCTCAGAAGTGTTTGTATTACAGAAAACACACACTTCTGAGAAGGCTGTGACCGCCCTCTTATCATGAGGAAATAAACCTTAGGGCTTTAACAAATCAGGGCAAGGAAGAGTGTTTTCATCTGAACTAATGTTGCCTGAAGCATAAAAATAAACATAGGGCTGTTTTCAGACATAACAGGCTCAGGATAGCGTAAAAACACGGCAAGAAGACTTAAGAATTTGAGATTACAAGCTGGTTTGCTTATCTCATCCAAAAACATCTTATAATCAGCATTTTCATCTCATCAACCATCTCTACTTACCTTTTGTTCCCAAACAGTGCTACAGGCTTGGTTCTGGGATGGCTCTTCAGCATCAGCAATGTCTGCCTTCCCCATTTGACAGAAGCTCCATTTCAGTGATGCAGAAAATTAATAGGGGCACTATATTTCCTTTGTATCCGGACCTAAATACTGTTTCTATGGCTGCAAACATAGTAATTCTTGAATGAATGGAACAAAGTCAGACTCCTTCCGCGTGATTTCTGAAGCTGATAGCAAAATCAACCATGAAGGAGCATAGACAGAAAAGCTGCTTCATTCTAACCTTATTGGGAAAAACTTCTTTGCACCAATTAGAGAGATTACAGTGCTCAGAGTGATGCAGAGAACTAAATAACCAGGCAGATACACTAACCGGATGTCACTTAATCAGACAAGAGGAAGCAGTACCCAACAGTGAGCGGAAAACGCTCCGTGGGACGAGCATCACCTCACATATTAATTTCCTATTTCTGTATTCACATCTTCTGTGGCCTTCTCTCCAGCCTCTGCCCATGAGCAGCTCTGGCATGCACGAGTCCCTCTGTGCTGGGTGGAAGGAGCTCTTGGTGCGTGGCCATGTGTGCCCAGGATGCTGCAGTCGTGCATGGGCTCAGCGCGCTGCAGCACAGTAGTGAAATAGTCGCACGTCAGGAGGAAGAATGTGGGTTCTTGTTTTCAGCTTCGCTCATTGCAAATCTCTACAGGGCATGTCATGGGAAAACTGACACGGCACTGAAGGCGCAGAAAGAAAGAATGCCAGAAAAGAGGTGAAAAACAGAAAAGCCTGAGCATCAACTCTGCTCAGGTGTAAGGCTTGGGAATAATAGCTGTGCTAAGGTTTATAGAAGTCATTAAAAACCCTGTGTGATACTTGAACTGTGCTACTGAAAAATAGCTGTTTCCACCCAGAGCTAATAAATGGATGTTTGAAGCGCAAGCTGAGCTAATGTGAATTCATGCTCAACTGTGCGTGTCATGTTTGGATGTAAACACCCTTTTCACATTGTACCATACCACCCCAGTGCTGCTGTGCTTTTCATGTATCTCCGTGGTACTTATATCTCAGCTATCATTTGATAGCTTAAAATGCTTGTACTAAAATCCACTGCCTTTCAATTGGGCTGAAGATGTCAAAGTATATCTATGTATATGTAGTCCAGTTAAAGTTTTATGATTGAACCAACTTGTTCTGAAATTGCAGCTTTTTTTCCCCAAAAAAAGCTAAAATGGTTTTTTCCTGCCTTGTATTGTAGGTAATATTTGAAGAAACAAAGAAGGAAAAAATGCCAGACCCAAGCCTTGCTCACCTGGGGATCCTGCGTGGGATGTAATCCAGCCCTGCTTCAGGACACAACCTTCTGCATTGCAACCAGCACCAGGTAAGGCACGAAAGCAAAACACATCCCTGCTCAGAAGTCCACCATGGAGACTTTTCTGTTCAGTGTCAAATGTGTACTGAATTCTCCTACATCGTTTTACTCGTTGCTTTGTCCTTATCTGCCCGAAGATGAGGGAACATATCTTAGCCTGTTTCAAACACAGCAGCTGCAGTGATTTCAATGGAGTGATAAGAATTTATTCCAGCAGGAAGCCTTACCCCGAATCTTCCCTAACTGTAAGATCATGCTTTCTGCTAAACAGGATCTTCCATATGGCATTATGTTAAAGCATGCAGTGTGTTTTCAGCAAACACACACAATTCAGTGATTCATTTCACTGGTGACAGGGCGAGGGGAAATGGCCACAAGTTGCACCAGAGTAGGTTTAGGTTGGATATCTGGAAAAACTGCTTTACAGAAAGGTTCTTAAGCACTGGAATGGGCACCGGAGGGAGGTGGTTGAGTCACCATCCCTGAAGGTGTTTAACAACAGTTTGGATGTGGTGCTCAGGGACATAGCAGAGGGTTGTTAGAGGTAGGGCAGTATGGTCAGATTGTGGTTGGACTCGATGATCTTTAAGGTCTTTTCCAACCTGAGTGATTCTATGACTCTATGAACAGCCCCATGGTGGCAGGGATGACCACAGTCCCCTAAACCTGTAGAGACAGATAAAGACAAATATTTTTACTGTGTCTTTATAATCATGTTATTATATCTTTTTAAACATTGCATATAGCCAGATGCCATGCTATGGTAACAGAGGAACAAGAGAAGTAGCATTCTTAATACTTGAAAAAATACAAGGTTTTTTCATAGGGGTGGAAGCTTTCTGTCTAGCAGGAGAATTCTTACTGAACTTGCTCCCATCACATTACCTGTTCACATGCTCCCCACCATGCCCTGCCCAGCAATGGGCCTCCTCCCTGCTTTGTGCAAAGGAAGATTAAGCAGGAGGGTAAGAAAACAGAGGGGAAAAAAACGCATTTCTTTGCAGTAAACACAGCCTGCAGCCATCGGTTTCTCTCAGCATTGGATGGCAATTATTTCTGTGTAATAAGCAGTCACCCGATGACCCTCCCCTTCAGTGTGAAACGCTTCTGCTGTCAAGTGTTAATCCCTTTGTTAGCTACTCAGCTGCACATTCATTTAGGAGGGCTAATGACTTACACTGTTCCTTCTCTGCATGATTTCAGCAGACGTGTAATTAGAGGTGAATGGCAGCTTCAGAGGTACGGCTACCACTGGGGCCGGGGGCAAAGTCAAAGTGTTTGTCTGATTTCACCACGGGCTGTTCCAGTGAGTGAAACCATGTGGGCGGCTGGAAAGGGGGAGGAAGGAAGTAGGAAAGGAGAAGCCAAAAAAAAAAAAAAAGGATAAGAGTCATTGTTGGGCATTTGGGGAGCTCGGATGTGAACAACGAACGCGTTTCCAAATATTTTTTTGTTGGGGTGTCAGACTGTGAGATAAATGCCAGCCTGTTGTATTTTGAAGGTGAGCTGAGGAACTGCTCATGCGCCTCAACAGTGCCTTACGGACTACAGCCTCTTTTTTTTTATCTAAATGAAAGCCATCAGTGTCTGCAACACCTCAAGAAATATCCCGCAGCTCTTCCACCATGGGAAGATGTCCTTCTGAAGTCCAAGTGAATCCTTGTGTATGTTAACATCACAGGATGGAGTAGAAAGGTAGAACAGGGAGCTGAGGTCCTGATGGATCTGAGATAACAAAAAAAAATCCACCAAGAACCCCAAACCTCTTAGCTCTGATTTGTATGCATAGACAAAGTACAGACAGTCTGGCTGAGCTGCAGAGTTGCTCCCTGTCCTTGCAGCCGTTGGGGCTGAGCTGGATCCCAGCAACATGCAGTAGCTGCTGCTTGTGGTGCTGTAGAGTAGCATCCCCAAGGCAATGGGCTACTGCTCCTTCCCGGCAGAAGCACAGCATCTCACACCTCCTACAGTTGCATATTCTTTCCTGCTTTCCCTTTTTTTCCTTTTTTTTTTTTTTTGCTCAGCCCCGGTTCCTCCCAGCAGTGTGCCTGCAGCCAAGGGCTCCCTTCTCTTGTCTGTTCTGGAGTGCAGTGTCTCTTGCCTTCACAACCCTTGTGCAGACGCACAGCAATGGCTGATACCACAATTGTGTTAAAGAACACCAACTTCCATTCTCTTGGTTGGTTAGGAGATAAGCAGAGTGCTAGTTTTATGAATTAAGATAACACACCTGCACCAGTGCTTTGAATTCAGGGGCGTAATTTCATTAAAAATGACAAAACAGAATAAATCAATAACTAATTAAAAATGGCTTTAATTCAGGCTGGGCTTATGATCTAATACCTCACACAGTTGTCTAATACAATTATAAACACAATTTCATGGTTAATGAAATATAAATGAAGCACAAAGAATGGCAAGCTCCAAAGAAACTTCTCCATCAGTTGCCTTTGCAGCCCCTCCACCCCGCCTGCATCTCTGTCCCATCTGTTAGAAGTAGATCCAATGGTGAACAGCCGTCACAGTACAAACTGGAGTCTCACCACTCATACAAAGCCTTATTATTTCTCTGCTCTTTCTTTCCCCTTGAAGCACTGAAGAGCAACTCGAGCAGCCTCAGAGGAGATGACACACATTGGGCTTCCATGTCCACATCCATGCAGACGTGTTGCCATTGTTGCCGTGCAGCCAGCAGGGACAGGACGTGGTGTGGCTGACAGCCTTGGGATGAGGATATTCAATTCTGAGTGACCTGTGATCTGCTGGTAAGCAAACACAGTAAATGAACATTTCTGGCACTTCTTTATTTCATCATCTTTTTCATTAATAGTGCTATTCTCTTTTTAGAGTTATGACAGTGATTGCTCTCCATCTGACTAGCTGTCTAGCAGTGCTCAGTGTTCTCCTTTTGAAAAAGACTTGTGTGCAATTACACACCTCACAGCTATGGACAGGTAGACCCAGGTGAAACACTGGCACTGTTTCTCACTGTCTTCTCATGTATGTATTCCAAGAGCATCAGTGGTGCCCATCCTCACTGCATGCCTCAGCGTTGGAGGGAGAGGGTGAATCAACCCCATTTGATTTGAGCTGTAATGATCATCACGAGAAAACAAACCCACTAAAGGAAGCGAAGCTGTACAGTGAGTGAATGTATACTGTTTTGTTGTGGATTGGATATAATTGGATTGAAGTTCGTTGGAAACTTAGCCCAGACTCAGTGAAAGGTTCACACAGCCTCAGACCAGCAGCTTTGCGTGGCTCAGGTTTAATTATGAATGGTTCGCTCAGCCTCGGTAATGACTCATATTCACTAACTATCCCTTCTATGAGATGTGACAAAAGTGTATTTCAGAGATGTGAAGCATAATTATTTAATGATGAAGTAAAGTTGATTAGGAAGCCTTTAAGCTATTAGGCTCTTGGTAGGATATTTTGCAGTCAGTGAATAAATGAACATAATTTAATTCTTAAAAGCTTTACAGCTCCTGCTGGCTCTGAAAATGATATTCAGCTAACAAGTTAGGGTTTTTCCTATTATAGAATTCTATATGCTACAACAAAGAGCATACAGAATTCAATGCAGTGCAGGGGAAAACTATTCTTAGTGACTATGCAGGCTAAAAATGATAGAACTTACATATCCAGTAACAATCGTGAACCTGACAAATCAAGCTTGTAAGCCTGTGGTGTGATCCGAAAACCTAACAAGTTTCCAAGAAGGATCTCTGGTTTAAAAATACTTTCTGGATTCTCTATTTTTTTTCTTTTCTTTTCTTTTTTAATTCTTCATGAGATGTGCAAGACAGAACAGCATGAGACCAGCAGGCAAATGGCTGTGCCATGGAAGGAGTGTATTTATATATGATGTAGCTGTGTTCCAATTATGAAATTGATCCCTGCATAGAAATCCCTTAAGGGTGGCTATTAATGAGATTGCCCGCTCTGCGTGCATCCAGTAACAAGATTAGGTATGCATTTATCCTGAGCAGAGATAAACCAGCAACAAGTTTGTGCCAAGATAAGACAGTTCTGAAAGGCAATTAAACATGGGACATAATGTGCGTGCATGTGTCTGTGAGAGGTTGTGGGATGGAAAGGCTGTTTTCATCTGCAGAAGTGCTTCGGAGCGTAACAGGTAGGGAAGCAGGCTTTTCACAGTGGTGAGATTAAATCTGAGCTTCAATAGCCAAATATTTGAATTTAGAATGCACTAGTCAGTTTTATGAAATGTGCAGATTGGCCTTTTTGGCTTCTCTTTTAATGAGAGAAGATTTTGTCAGATCCAATGCCTCAAAAGTATCGGCACTTCAGTCTGAAAATCAGGCTATGAAGTTCTGTAGGAAATTCCTTTTCTCCTTTTTTTAAAAGATGAGAACTTCATTTTCAACTGTAGTGCCAAATACGTGACTTCCTTACATTATTTTAAAAACGTGGACATTTGACCCTTTGCCTAGGGTTTGCTTGAGGTGAAGGAACAGGCTTTGCGCACGCATTCACTGATGGCAAGGCTGTAGGGTTTCAAAATACCCACAAAATCAGTATTCTGTCCACTACATGGTGAGTGTGTAAGCTGTATGTAGGAAACGTGACTGGGAACTGTAGAATGTTGCTGCATAATTTTAAGAGCCTTCTGGTTGCCAAAAACATATGGTCTCTATTAATAAGGGTATTTAGCATTTTTCTTCCTAATTTATTCACAGGTAATTATTTGCTTACCTAGCTCAAACTGGGCCAGAATCCAGCTCTTATCTGTTGTGGAAAGCTGTCACATTTCCCTCTGCCTTTCGCCAGCCCTCACTTGAGAGCAGCTATGCATCTGGCCAAGCAAAGCTGCTCTTTTCCTTCTCACTTATAGTAACAGAGTCTTGCCTGGCCATTAAAAACTTTAGTTTCTACAAGCAAGAAAGATGTGCAGCTGACTCTAAGCTCCGTTTCTCAAGTAGGTTTAACTATCATGACTGAGTAGACCAAGAAGAGGCTGAACCAGCACAGATACACAGGGCAGAGTGGCTCAGTCATAAGAGGTTCTGAGAAGCTCCAGAAACTTGGGAGAATGCAGAGACACTTATCATGAAAACAACTTCCACTTGTGACCTTTTTGCTCAGAAATGGTGATAACATACTTGATTTTTTCTTTTTTTCAGGGACCTTATGAGATGTTGGTCATGACATGCTATCATTGAAACCTCTGCAAGAAGCTGATGCTTCAGGAATCCTGAGGTACTCCCTGTCATTTATAGTTCCTATTCCACTTGCTGGTGAAGCTTTTTCACTGTCATTTAATGTATTGAGTACACGGATAGTAGTAGAACAGTACTGTTCCCTCCTCATTAGTCTCTCAAGGCGAAACATAATTTGGTCCTACTTCATATTAATTTAATCTTAACAAAATCAAGATAGGTTCAGAAGTTCCACCTTTACTGAGGTTCTCAGCTCTGTTATGCCTGTGTGCATACAAACCCCATGAGAAAAACAGTTCAGGCTTTTCTACAGCAATGATTAAAGAAAAATCACAAATGCAATGGAATTCAAAGCAACGGGCAAAGGCCCAGCCTTCGCTCGGTCAGTGTGCACAAAATGGAAGGGCTCGTTACTATAGATGGGAGAGGAGCAGAGCTATGCCACTGATGGGTTTGTATTTGATATCATCTACTGACAGTGACAGGTCACAGCCTCACCACAGCTGAAGTCTGTTGAGGGCCACCTCAGAGCCTCCCAGCAGCAGTTCAAATGCTGCATGGTACTTATTTGCATGCAATTTGAATCCACCCTAATAGCGTGCACTGCTGACAGATAGAAGGAAAGGATTCACTGCCCGCACTGAGCCAGCACTGACAAGCTGGGAGGTGAAAACTCAAGAGCTCCACTGAAGACAGCTAAAGCCCCCATTGCTGCACACTGTGGTTCATGCACAGTCACAGAGAAATAAATCTTGGTTAAATTTTTGATGAGCTTTCAGCTGCTGTAAATAATTAACTAGGGTCTCTCTCGTTTGAACACGGGTGCAACTTTTCATGTTTCAAACGCTTCCTGCCTCGATCCCCAGGGGATCGCTCAACTTATTCAGGTCACTTCTTTTATTTATTTATTTGCAGCATCACCAGTCGAAACAAATTTTGAACTTGCAAGCTGGGAAGGGAGAAAGCAGTTTCCTTTTGATCTTACTCCAGGTAAATCTCCAGGGGAGCACGTGTCTCATTTGCAGTAGTTGAATAATAGAGATTGATAGGTTAATCAGTTCCAATACGTTTATGGAGTAATACTGTGTGCTCATAGCTGAAGTTTTGATGTTTCTCGAGTCCGTGTTGTTTCAAAGATGATAGTGCAGGATAACACAGGACAGCTTCTTAAAGAGAGATGCATTAATGAGGACACCCCTGTGTCCCCCCAGCTAAAGCACAGCCTGCTGATCCTGCTTTTGATGTGCTGAAGTATGACAGCACGAGTACTGAAGTCAGTCCTGCATCACCACCAGGTAGCAGCATGGAAAATATGGTCTTAAGAACAATCATTCTGTCCCTTCATTAGGTGTCAAAAAGAGCTTAGATGTCATTTTAGGTGGAAACTAGGCTATGTTGTGCATGTATGAAGTGGGAGTAAAATGTATTAAATACTGGATTCAGGCTCCTAATTAGGGGCTTTGATGTCCTGTGATAAGACTTTAATGTGAAAATTGGACTACTGAAACAGCTCCTTCCTAATGACTCCATCCTGCTGCCGTCCAGCTTGGTTGTTCTCTATCTGCACACAACAGGTCACCCACCACTGCTGTGGTCGGAGGCTGAGCACTGTCATACTTCCTATTTCAATGCCTATGGAGCATGATTTATTACAATGACAGGCCATACTGCTGTTTGCAATGCAGGCCTAGTTCATTCTCAGTTTTTAATACAGTTCCTCACATAATCTCCAGCACTTGAGGAAATATATTTATTATGTGCATATTACAGAATAATTTAAAATCAGCTTTTGGGTAAATCTTTTTAATTACCTATTTTATCAGCTGTTTTTGACTAGCAGTTTAAATAATTGTGTTCGCCTAATATCTGGAAATGTAATTGCTTTTAGACATCCTTTATTCCAATCCTGTTGTCATTTCTGCAAACTGCTCATGTTGGCACCTGTCTGTGCAGTGACAGATTTGTGATGACAGCTTGCATAACTTATTTATAAAATGATGAATTATTTTGGAATTTAACTTCAAGTTCACAGACTGGAAAAGTGGAGAAACACCTGCTTCTTGCAGAGGACCTGGTAAGGAAGTCCAAAGGAAACTATGCGTATATGGGAAGCACATGCAAAGTGAAACAGAACCTTGTGGGTCATTGTTATGCTGGTCCATGCTTCAGCAAGCACTCCATGGATGCAATCCTAAGTTAAAAGTCTCAGTTGTTGGGGCTACAGAGTGTGAGGAAAGTTCCAAAGACTGTAGTCCACTGGACTCTTGTTTTACTGAACAGTGGGGATAAGTGGTCTGCTCCCGGGGTCAGATCACACCAGGAGCCAAGGGGAAGCGAAGGGAGAAAGGGGACCTTTATTCCTCCAAATATATTCCAATTGCACAACTGATTAAAAACATACTCTAAAAGGGAGGGTAATGCTAAAGAGATACTAACAGCTGGGAAATGAACAAACTGACAGTTTGTGTCGCACAGGTGATAGTTCCTGTTTCTTACTGAATGTTTTCAATAAATCACAGGCAGGGAGCAAGGATGCTGGACCATTTTAATTCAAAAGAGGAAAGACACAGGCAGTCCTATTGTCAGAGCCTTCATTCAAGTCCATTGAAGGACTGGAAGCATGACCAAAGACAAAAGGTAAGAAGGATGGGAGGGAAGGGGAAGGAGGGAGGAAAGGAAGGAAAGGGGAAAGGAGAAAGGGCCCAACTAAGTACCTCCCAAAGGACCAGAATCATATGCCTTTGTGTTCAGGATTTCAAGGATTACCTGCCTCACTCCTCACCAGCTCCTCACCAGTTGCTGTGAACAAACAAACTACATTCTCAAATGGTTACTTGTCTGCTATCAGACCCTCCTCTACAGTCACGTTTCCCACAACTTTCTTGCAGAAAGTCCTGCCATGTCCGTGTTCACCCCTCCCAGTATTTCTTCCACACACTATGGGTTGTTTATCCATACTTGCATGCAAATATCCCATCTCATTTTGTTCTTTTAAAGTGCCGTTTAAATACAGCTTTTCAGGGAAACAGCCTGTTTCAATTTATCTTAGTCGAAAGTAGGGCTATAAATCTCTTTGGTTTATTTTATTGATCTCAGACAAAATTACAAATATAAATTACGGCTGCTGCAAATTAAATGTTCTAAGCAAATGCACCAGTAACACGTGCAGCAAAGACACAGCAAGAACAGCAGACAACAGCCAGCGCCTGCTCTCTGTGCAAACCCTCAGCCCCCGTGCTCTCCTCCTGCAGGCAGCCCCATCTACCCACCATGAAAGCTCCAGGAGAAACACTGCACTTCAAGTGGCACTGTGTATTCCATGTGGCCCAAGCTGAAATACAGAAATCTATCAACAGTTTTACTGTCCCAGCAGTTATCCTCATTCTCAGACTCACTATCAGTGTTGGCCACAGGGTCACGCTCCGCAAGGACAAATATCAGGTGTTGCTGCTTCAGGTAGCACGCGTTTCCTATGAAGGAGCTCCCATTTCACAAGGCAGCATAATCATCAGTTTTCTACACCGCTGCCACTCAGACCCTTATGCACAAAGGTTTCTGTTTACCAGGTCATAAAATTGCAAGTATAATAGCAGTGACTTTGCTGCACTTGATAAAACCATAAAACATTTCATTTCGCTGCCTACTGAGCTTTAAAAAAAAAAATGACATTGGAAAGGAGACAACATTCTTGTTACCATCAAAGTATTTCAAAATATCTACCTTGCTGCTTGTGATCTGTGGACGTGTGTTTTTCCTTCTCTCCACTTTTGCAACTATTTTTAGACACGGGCTGCAAAATCCAGAAAAAAAGAAAAGATTACTTTTATTCTTGCTTAAGTTTTGTATGATCACAAAGCCTCTGAATATGTATATATCTGTATGTAGTAGAAGTATTCACATGCCTACCAATTCTACAAAATAGGAAGCCTGGTAAGTAGACAAACTCTGCATTTAATCTGCATTCAAAAAAAGCCCAAACAAACAAAAAACAACCACAGGACACACTGAAAATGCCATGACTGTCTCTCTGGCTCATGGAACTGATTTGCTCCTAAGCCAGATTCAGATGGACCTAACAGACCCTCTCAGCTTGCAAGCTGCCCATAGATGGCCCTTCTGTGCTCACAGCAGGCAGAACGCCTCGACTTTGTCTGCTCTCATCATCTAAGCCAAGAAGTAAGAAAAAGTAGTAAGATTCAGGAACAATTTCTTCCCTGATAATAAGTCAAGCTGCAGTTAAAGGGAGACCTCCAGAGATAACTGGTACCCATGGCATCTCTGTGCTTTTTGAAGTCAGATGTTTTCTTGAAAGACAAGCATTCAGTCAGGATCTCCAAATCCTCGCTTTTAATGGTGAAATGAATGGGAACCTCACTCTTACTCCCAGTCTGATATCAACAGAGCAGTATGAGCAGGACTCAGCAGCATGGGCACAGGGCTTCTCTGGGTGGGCACGGTTGGCCTCTGCTCTGGGAACTGTGTTCATGTAAACTGCCATCTGACATTCTGCTTTATCCTCCACTGTACATCAGTTTCTGTAATTTCATTCATGATTTACTTTGACCTTTAGCTGTGTTTGATATTTTCTGGTACAAAAGCTTGACACTTAATAAAGGAAATTTCAAGAAAACATCAGCCAGCGAGCTAAATATCTGCACAGGAAAAGCAGATTTCGTAGTGAAGTGCAAAAACAAGAGGATTGCCTTGCTGTCAGCTTAGGAAGACCTCCACAAATTCAAATCATCAAAAGAGGGATCACCTTCTGCCTCGACACCACAGTTTTACACATACTTCTTTTCAAAATACCCAGGTCCTTCATTCAGCTCTTATGGGTAATCTCACTCCATGAATTTCCCTTTGAGAAGATTTTCCTCCCCACCGTGTGTCAGCCCAAGCTCCACCACAAGAATGCAGTTAGGCATGCAGCAACTGCAGGGAGCACCTTGCACACGTCTGCTGGATGCAACATTGCAACTCCGAGTAGCATCAACATCCCCAGTACGTGCTGGAACTTCAGTGTTAAATGGCAAAGAGGCAGCGATGAGGTTAAATACCTTTCCTGTGCCTACAAGTCACAAGGCTTGAAATGTTTGCTTATTGAACCGTAACTTGGTAGCACGAGGTCTGGGCAATAGCAAACCTGTCCCTCAGCAGACCCAGCCCCTCTTCTGCAGTCATTTGCAGAAAGGAGAAAGCTTTTTGCATTCAAAACTCCCAAGGAGCTGTGTGGGCAAATGAAACATGAAAATCTCTTTGATCATGCTTAAATATTTCAGAGAGGTGATCTGGCTTTGGAAGTTTAATTACCTTAAGCCATGAGAGGACAGAGAATGAGGGCAATGACAAAGAGAAAGAAAAGAAGAAATGAACTTTTTCCAGGACAAAGGGATGTTACTATTTATGAACCTGCAAGAGAATTAGAGCTGAAATACTTAGACAGAAAAAAAAAAAAGATGCTTTAATTAATGATGGTAATTCTTATGAAAAGGAGCAGATTGCCAGCTCTGAAAACTGCCAATTCTTTTTATCCACAGTGTATATACAACCTTAGGGAGGCTGTTGCCCCAGTATGGGACATTGCCCTGAGCTGAGAAGTCCAACATCTCAGTGGTCACAAGCTTTGGCTTTTGCTGCAACTGAGCTTTGCAAAGTGAGTAGTTATGCACTACATCAATTCCACGATACAATCAAGTCCTTTGACATGGGCAATTTGCCCCTAATGATTTGAGTCAGCCTATAAAGGTTACCAAGAATCAAATCCTACTGAAGTAAATGTAGAGAACCACAGGTCACATTCAAGGACCAAACCTGAGGAAGTAATGGTAAATGGATTACCAGGTCCTTCTAGTACCTAGGGAAAGTCTTTTTAAAAAAAAATAAAATATAAATATAAAGAAAAATGTAACTCCTCCATACACACAATGTAACAATTGATGCCATTCAGATGAAGTCAATTTTGGTTACTTACCTATTATCCTGTTTAAAGAGCATCCCTTTATCCCAGTCCTGAGGAGCATCATAGCTGTGGGGCCATGTGGCACCAGCTGCAGAATTTGTTCTGAGTTAGAAGAGAGGGGGAGATTGTTTTTTCAGTCATTAATACATGCTGGAGTAATGAGGTGTTAGCAGAAGTCTTTCACCATCTCCCTCGACATCCTGTTCCCCCCCTCTGCAGCTGGATGGGAACTCCACCTCCCAGAAGCTGCAGGCGGACAGACTGGGGTACAAATACCCTGGTAGAAGGAAATGCCATCTGACTGCTCCCTGAAAATGTAATTTCTAGTTCCCAGTGGCTAACAAATGCAGGTAGCTCAAGCTAAAGCAGAAGGGTACCACAGCAGCTTTCTTATGGGATGGAAAAGCAATGTTCTTTAGTACCAGGGACTGATATTACATAGATTAAGTCAAATGTATCAACTTCACTTTAACATGAGTGTTTCCATTACCTGGGTCACAGAGTCTTGCAGTCACTCTCCAGAACCTGCTGTTATTAATTCAGCAATTATAGTTTTATGGTGGCAGGGATTCCTCGGTGTTTGAGCTGGCACTGGAAAGCTGTAATTCTGAATGGAACATGACATGAATTACTGGATTGCTGTAATTCTTCAGCTTTTCATGCATTTTCACTGCATATATTAAAATACAGCAAGCAATTCACTTTTAATTATGCAAATTCAAAGACAGTAAGACAAGAGCTGGATAAGTTTTGAAATGTCTGCTCTGCCTGACCACCTGGGGTTAGCACAGAAATCCATGGGCTGATGAGGTCACCCACGGCCCTGCTCACCTGGCTGTACACAACACAACCTTTTTTTAGTATTCAGCAGTATTTCCAGAGCAAAGAAATTGCCAGAGAGAGGGGGAGCTGGAAAAAGGCAGATCCTGTCCACCTGCCTCCCTGACTTCTCTGGGTTTCCAAACAAATGATACATCGCTGTTCTGACATCAACCTCAAGGGCTGCAGATATTTGGCAACTGCAGATATTATTTGGCAATTATCTTCCCAATATTGAGATGCTACTAATAATGTAACCAGAATATATGAATCAGGGTCGTAATTCTACAGCTCTATTCGTGGCTTCTTTGCTGCTCCTTATCAAAGCCCCTGGCTGCAACCAGCTTTTAGACACACATGTCCATGCACGAGTCTGTGCAGTTATTGTAAAGGAGAAAGAAGTTACACCGTTCTCAAAGACACTGTTTTTAAATTGTAAGATTCCGAGTGCAAGTAATGATGGCTTGTTAAAAGTCTAGTGACTGTATCTAATAGCTGCAGTGTTCAGTGCTGTAATTACAGAGGCAAAAGATTGCTGAGAATGTGTAAAAAAAAAGGAAATAATTGGGGTGGCAGCAATGCAAAAGCTTCTCTGGGCCTAGAGCAACTGTTATTTTGCCCTCCTACTGATGTGCTACTTAACGAAGATACAATGGTTGGAAACGAGCTCTCTTTGATGTTAAGTTTCGGTATTTTCTGTGTAGGAGCCCTGAGGCTTCACCCCCAGTACCTCCACAGCTCAGGACACAGAGGTAAAATTACACAAACGCTGACTGCCTTGCGAGAATACATCTGCCTCTCCTCCCTAGAAGCCTGGGAGAACTTTCAAGCAAGCAAATTAGCAATGCAAAGATCCAGCAACCTCTCCAAGGAGGGAGCACTGCTGTGCTCTGTTCTTCACGTTAATATTTCCAACCCTGGTAGACAATTCCTATTTTTGCTAATCTCTTCATCCTCTTTTCCCCATCTTGTATGTTTCTTTGCTCATCTCTAAAGGTGGTTTCTTGCAGCTTTGTCAGCAGCTATTCTGTCTGCAGGAGTCTTTTGCTGCTTTCCTGTATGCCTATTGCATGACTAAGAAAGAACACCATCTTCCTGAAGCAGAGTGAGTAGATGGAGTGGTTTTCCATCATGCTCCTGGCACTGCTATTACAAGCTTCACTTGGATACAATATCTGCCCCGAAACCCTGGAATTCAGCCTTACCCCCAAGCTTTTTGAACCCCTCTGCTCTGTTCTGGCATACCTATCGATCACATCTTCTCTAGATCTAGCCAGAAGTGAACCTTAAACCTCACCCTAAAGCTCCTGCAGAAACCTTACTCGTTTTTTAGTCACCTGCTTTTCTGATCACCACAAGTTTTTTTCATAAAATCATGTGAAATTTTACCTCTCACTGAGCAAAGAACAGAATTACCAGCCTTCCCTGTTCACCTGCTTTGCTTACAGGGAGCCGTGCCTTTCTGGGCAGGGATGCTACTGCATCAGGCACTTACCAACAAGTGTCACCAAGTTCCTTACTTCTACTTCCAAGCCATTGGGAGCACTTCTCTCAGTCTCATCATGAGACAAGTCTGGTTTGACCTGACAAAACATCCAAACTCACGTTCCTCTGAATTCATCAGCAGAAAAGGCTAAAACCCAGGAACTAAACAACTGGGGTTACTCTTCCCGCTGCAGTAGGAAAATTCCCTCTTGCTCGTTGGGAGCATTTGCTTGAACTTCTCTGCTTCCCAGTACACCACAGGAAAAGCAGACACTGTTTGCAACCAGAAGGAAAAGAAGAGCACAAAAGGAGGTCCTGACTGTGCGACTGAGGAGCTCTTTCAAAGCATAAAATGAAGCACAAGACTCGTGCAGGTTCTTCTGTATCCTGCCATTGTGGAGCAATGGCAGTTATTACTCTTAACGTTAATTCTGCAATACACATCTGCTGCTGGTCCCACCAACCAAAGACTGCACAAAGATCACCTTGTAACGAAAATCACTTCAGCTCCATTTATTTCTTTAACGTCAGTGGAATCATAGAGATCACTTATAACCTTGCATGTTAAGTAAAGCAATTAATTGCACGACTGCACCAGGTTTAGACATGAAAGGCAGACTTAATAACAGGTTTAAAGAAAAAGGCTTAGAGTAGGGGTTCAGAATGCAGGATAAAGGTTAGTGGCAGCTAATACCAACTTGTATATAGAGAGCAAGGTTAATAGCTGGCTTAAGACTGTGCTGCTTTTTTATTGATCTGAACAACATACGCAATATGGGAGGCGGAATATCAGTGTTTTGATGGGAAGCAAGTGGCAGAAGCACCAAGATGCCCCTTCATTTGAAGCATATGGGTACTATAGGGCACCTAACACTTTTTGCAGAGTTTGAAGGCGAACTGACATACAGCTCTTATTTTCAAGGAACGTGAGAGGCCTACTTTGCTTATTCCTGAAAGAAACATCGTAAGCATGTTTGGATGTTGGGCTCCTCAATACCTTTTCAATACCTTTTTATTCTTAATGTTCTTAACACGTGCTTAGAGCAAGCAGAAGTGGAGGTTGGCAGGGAAAGATCAGCAATTGCCCACCCATAATTCATTTCCCAGGCTGTTCCCAGGGCACAGCGATTATGCACTTCACCTCACTCAAGACCGGCTGTAAAATCTCAGTATTGTCCTTAAGTGCTAAATCAAAGTAAGCAAAAACGGCAGGTAACTGTTTCCCACACAACTGACGCCCTTTGTAAGAGAACTATTGAACTGAAAATGAAAGGCATCCATAGGTGCATAACCAACATTTTTAATTTTACTTCTAGCAATCCAAGGAGCTGTTTAAACAACGATGCTATTACAGATTCACTTAGCTGATTCCTTTCTGAGTGCACCAGAACCCTGATCCTTCCAACAAAGAATGCCAAACAAAGCAGCATTAGGCAAGTTGCTGTGAAACGAAGGCATATTTGCACAGCAATAGAAAGATCTAAATGGGACCCTAACGAGCAACCAAATAGTAACACAGCTGAGGGCATTGCTTTGTAGGAAACAAGTGGCTATTCTGAACCCTGAAGTGCCAAATGTACCGAGTCACAAGAGCTCACTAAAATGAGAGCAAACATCTCAATCCTTTGTATCTGAGTACGTACAAAGCTCAAAGCAGCTTGGGGCTTTACCCTCCACAGCTCGGTGGGGATATCTTCACCATTATCGCATGGCACTTCTCTGTATATTGGTTCGGTTTTACTGAAGCTTAATGCATGAGAGGAACTTAATATCGGACAGCTTTGAGTAGCTCATGATGAAGGATGGCTAAAAAGAAAACATACTAGCCTTTATATCTGACAACGTAGGGGGTGAAGAGGTGCTCAAAATATTTTTGATTTCACATCGATTCCATAGCTCCCACTTTAACAGTGTACCTCCTTTATCAATGCTGCTCTGCCCTCTCTAGCTCCAAAGCTACAGCTAAAGTGCATCCTGCATCCATTCCCTCCTGCCCTGCTCTGGCGTCCCAGCAGGACCATAGCCAAGTCTTCTGCCGGGATGCCTCACCTTGCCAGCTGAATTCCTCCTCCTAGAAACTGCCTCTTCACTTTGCTGAATGTTTGGGGACGCAGATAAATTATAAAATGGTAACGGAAATACAGCAAGATATCTTTCTTTCCAGATTAGATAATTATTCACCGAGAAATAAAATAGCAACAACAAAACAGCTTCAAATTCTTCTGAACGTAACGGAGTCTTTTCAGAAACACCCCAATGCCTGAGCAACCATTTCTTTACTTGGAGGAGGGGAAAATGCCATAAAGCTTAAGGAGTATTTTGTTGGGGAAATCACATCTTTCCCTATTTTCCAGCTGACACATTGCACTGCAAATCTGTCACAGCACATTACCTCGGTGATGTAACGTAACGCAACACTGCTGATGCAACCCGATCTGATGTGTCTAACGTGATACATCAGGTACAATATTTGAGAAGCTTTTTCTGAAAACAACCTCTGTAGAAGAGATTCCTTCCCTCTTTACCAATTATGCATTAAAAAAAAAAAGCCTTCCCAAAGAATTGCATCACCAGGAGATAATTGCTTTTTCACAGGTAATTAGCAAATACTATTAGTTGTGGGAAAGGTTTGCTTTTCAGCAATTCACGCCTAAAAAATAGTGAAAACAAGAAGATTGTTGCTGACAACAGCTTCCAATGGCACCAACAGAACACACCTGAGAAGCAGCGGTTACAGGGTTAGATCACGCCACCACTGGACTCATTTTCTGTTTCCCACCAACTCTCACAGCATAACCAAAAGTAGGTTTCCACCTTGTGAACCCTTCACAAACTGACTGACAGCTAATTTTGCTAATCTCTGCAGTAGATGTCCATCACAGAATCAAATAAAGATATACCTCTCAGCACGGGAAGCTCTGCAGACTGCCTGCAATCCTGCAGAAAACTGCTGGATTTTACATACAGAAGGACGCGGTCCACATCACCATGATCAGATGAATACTAAGGATTAATGGCCTTAAATATTCTACTGAAGTGGCAGTGGTATTTGTCAGCAGAGGAGACTTCAGCTGAAGCAAATGACCCGTTACTGCATTGACGGCAGCCATCCAGAAAGCAGCAGCAACCACCTCTCCTCTCTGTATCACTTGATGGAAGGCAAACAAAGCTAACCTCACAGGACAGCTTGGGTTGGAGGGCACCTCGAAGAGCACCCTGTTCCAACCCCTGCCATGGGCAGGGCTGCCAACCACTCCATCCATCCATCACTAAGTCCCCACAAACTCTGTCAGTGGCCGCTATGGAGGGCTTCAGAGGAGGAAGCAGCCACCCCTCCATGGTGCTCCTTTTCCCTCTCCTTTTCCCTCTTCCTTCCCCACCCAGTGCTGCCCTGTGCAGGCTGCCAGCAGCAGGACTGGGGCACAGACAGAGCACCAGGCCCTTCCACTCGCTGCTCAGACTGATTTTTCAAGTGTAAAACGTAATTCAAATCTCCATAAAAAGCTATTTGCTCCCTAGCCTCACAATTCTTACACCAAGTTTCAACCGTGAAATCCAATTGGGGAAAAAAAAAAAAAAAAAAAAATGCAAGCAGACTTATGCTCAAGGTCTGAAAATCCTGCAAGAGCCTTTAGCTCTCACACTGAATTGTATCTTAAATGGCATCTGACCGGTTCTGTCTCTCTCCTCTGAAGGGATCGCACAGTGCCTGCTCTCTAAAAGCCAAAACCTGAGAGCTGGGCACCTCCCCAACCTAAATTCAGGTAATCGTGGGCTATGTGCCCCTCCACAGAGCTGTTCTAGCAAGAGAATCAAAGTTGAGCTTTCTGGAGTTTGAAAATATGCCCCAAAATGCAATGATGCAAATTGATCTCTGAAATGTAGAGCCCACCCTGCCCAGCTCTGAACACTGCATATCATATCACAGCCCCCCCTGTACCAGGCACACACACATTTCCATCCCTTCATGATGCACTGCTGCTCTCTTTGTTGAGGCAATTCAGCAGAGAGCACAAATCCTGATGCATCTATTCCATGACCTGCTCCATCTTCACTCCTAGTATGGATGATGCATTTTCCTCATTAGAGATGCTTATGTTTAAAACAAGATTAAATTACTGAGGATTGAGCAATGGGTAAAGAGATTTTTAAAAGGTTTGACACTCAGTCTCATTTCCAGCCAACACTCAAAAAGTTTGATGTACATCTAGACATTCCAAAGCTCTTGAATATAAAAATTCATCACAACACTCAGGAACACAGGTTGATACTCCAGCTGCTACACAACAGTCAGACAATTCAGGAGCTTTCATCAGTTCAAACATTTTCTGAATCAGGAACTTTCAATAGGTCCAAGGATGGTAACAGCACAGGGTTACCAAGAGCCCAAATTCTAACTCAGAAATAGATAAAGCTTTCAGTTGTCACAGTTTCTAATTCCTTAGTTAACCTGAATTATAGGAAACAACATAACGATTTCTGTTTGCACGCACGTTCTGCTCCAATGCCATAAATCATAACCACAACCTCGACTGGGCTCACTACAGGCACAGAAACAGGCAAAAATCATTAATCTTTCATTAAACACAAAAGAAGTTTCTGGCTTTTATGATGATAACACAGAGCTTGAAAATACAATCTATGTGTATTCTAAAGGCTCAGAATGAGCCTCGTGTATCATTAGCTACAGATCGTCCCCTTTCTTGTCAACAGGATGTGAGATCCTATTTCTGAAGAGCCCTGAAGTGATGTGTGCCACACACGTGAATTGCTCCACACACCCAACCCAGCACCACGTGCCACCTGACTGCCTCATGCTCGCAGAAGACAGAAATCAGAGGAGTTTTTTCCAACCCAAACCTCTCTCTGGGTTTTCTCTCCTGACCTCTGAGTGTGAAGGCATACCGCTCTCAAAAGGCATTCTGAAACTTCCAGCCATCCCTTGTATCACACATCTTTTGCTTTCTGCTTTTATGACCAGCTCATATGACCCATGGGACCCTGTGCTTCTGGGTGAAATCAGCCACCCCATCGGAAAGCCATCGTGCAGAGGCAATTACTTCTCTGCCATCACTATTCACCCCATATCCTGCTTTCTGTTGGAAGAAACGTTGGCCCGGTTGTCTGGCTTCTAATTAAGAACACTTCATTATATCTCAGGGACTGGGAAACCTCATCTGTATCTATTTATGTAGCACACCTATGGCTGCAGGAAAAAAACATCTTTTTTCGAGTCATGGGTTTTGTTCCATGACATGGCAGTTAGTTATCTGCAGCAACATCAGGTAACAGCACCACCTTCTGCCAACATGATACCATCTCCTTAGAAAACCAACAGATTAATTTTCTCTCTGTGATTTCCGTGGCTTTCTCAAACATTTCTGACGCAGAAGAACACCACCCTAAAGGCTGTTTTGAAACACCCCAAGCTGCCTTGAACAGTGATGAAATTACCAACATGTAACCAACTTTAGAGGAGCACTGAATGCCCTGAGCTGGGCAACACAACTCTCGCTCCTGGGAGGAAAGCTGAGCACACCCATCTGAGTCTTCATGGAAAACTGCCTTCTTCTCCTCCCTCTTTTACATAGGTCCCCAGAGCTGCACACAAGGCTACGTCCTAGATCTTCAGATGACATAAGCTGCCTGAAAATAATCATCTTTCTTACTTTTTTCCTCTAGTTTCTCTTTGTCCTTAGCAGACAACCCGGGGCTGTCCTGCCTTCAGCTTCAGACAGCCAAATTTTAGGCAGTTGGCTTTCAGAGAGATGAACATTACACAATATAAGTATTCACTTTTAAGAGCACAACTGTGTCTTTACCTCCACAAACGCCCTATTTTCCTGACAAATTCTTCCTTCCATGTGGGACCGAGGTGCACACAGATCCAAGGAACCCAGGAGAAATGGTGTCAGTGGACACACAGGTGAAGAATAAGGTGCTGATGAGCCAATCAATAAACCAGTAATTAGCTCTGATTGGGTTTTGGTGCTTTGCTGCGTTATTTTTCTGCTGGTTTTGAAAAAAGTTTGCTTATCTTAGTTTTATAACCACTTAAATGAACCCCAGCTCTGTTCAAATCAATGAAAGCTTTTGTGAGACAGCTGTAATTTTATGTGCATGTGTTTCAGTAAATTAGAGGGTTTAGCCTTAAGGATTGATTCACTTTAGTGTAATCTACTAAAAAGATAAGTAGAGCCAGATGCAGTGTCTTACAACCACTGGACAGTCGCAACTGGAATGACAGCACTGACAGCAACTTTATGGCTTTCCTCATAGGGAGCAGATTTCCTGACTCAAAAAAAGCAGTATTTTACATAAATAATTGTAAATATTTTGTATTTACAATGCAAAGAAAGAAAGGTGCAAGTAGTAGGAAGAAAAAAAAATTAGCCCAGGCAACTGATGATGGCTTTCTTGCATTCTGTTTGTGCACAACTGTGGAAAAAGACAATCTGTAGCTTAAACCATTTAACTAAATTAAATTCTAGTTAGCATCTGGGATCCCGTCAATAAGAGTCTATATTTCTGAGGAGCCACAGACTGGTGGCAGTAATAGACACATAAAGAATTTAATAGGTAAATAAATTTGTTGCTGCATCTCTCTCGCTAGCAGAATGCAGCCCAACAGAGTAATTAGTTGTTAGATATCTGACTGTAATGAGAAGGATCCTCTAACTATTACAAATTCTCAAGAAAGAACGTTCACATCATTAGAAACGTTCATTTGTTCTGAAGCACATTCACTCAGCACCAGAAGAAGTTGTCACCTGGTCCCTCACTCTACGTAAATCTTTAATAAAAGATTTTCATCACCATTAGAAAGCGATTTGCAGAGTCACCATCAGCCAGCGATCATTTCCCATGTCTGTCCCAAATCACAATGAGAAGGATAAACGTCAGTGCAGTTTGGCTACAAATCCACAAACACTGGGTTGTCCCTCCATGCTTTTATCTGTCGGTGTTTATAAATCCCCTAACTCCTGAATTCACACTAGGGCTGTGCATCCAGTAATTGGCTCCAATAAATCCTAAGCGTTAAGTGTTTGTCCCAATCTAAACAGCCTTTGTAGCTTCAGGATTTTACATTCAGGTAACCATCAATGCAGCAGGCCTTTTATCAGCACGGTTTCACGGCTGGTACCACCAATACACACACAGGGCTGAGCTCAGCAAGGAGCTGGACATGGGGACCCGAGGCTCAGTGTGCCCGCTCGTCTTTAACAGCTGGGGTGAAGCTGACCCCACAGCTGGAGGTGTGCCAGCATGCTGCAAACCAAAACCAGATCTCCTGACATTGAATCTATGCCTCATTCGTGCAAATCCATTTTCTTCCGGAATGCAGTTTGCCACTTCTGAAATGGTTTGGGGACCAAATTCCCATTGAAGTCACCCAGGGTGAAATGTGAACATGGACTGATGGCAGTGCAATTGCATTTTGGAAACTACTATGCAAAGTAAGTCTGGTGGAGCATCACACTTCATTTTCAATGGCCACACCTCCAACTTTCTCATCGCTGTTTAGTCATTAGCTTCCAAAACACAAACTTCCAAACTCAACACAAAATCTGCAAAAATACTAGGTTGCTATCTTTTTGACTCTAATTTATCACCATTAACAAAGACATTTCATACAGCAGGAGGAAGGACTGCAAAGCCACTGTAAAGACAAAGAACACAGAGCCCCCAGCATTAGAGAGCAGACGATGGGCCCAGGCTGAGGAGGACAGGGAAATAATGAACCTAATTAAAGCATCGAATGCAGGGATGGGCTGCCCACAATACCTTAATTTTGTCACTAAAGTGGATACAATTTGGAACACCCTGGAAAGATGACATTCCCGTCGAAAGAAAATCCTTTTCTGCTGACAGCCAGATGGTGAGAGCTACAGGAGCTCACTTCTTTAGCTGGGAGGGAGCAGAGCTGATGGGACATTCTTGGTTCAGACCAACAGCGGAGAGCTTCAAAGCTAACAACAGAGACAGAGCAGGGTCTGAGCTTGACTGCAGCTCTGAATGTAGCACAACATGCATTCTTCTCAAATAGACTGACATCTGGCAAACACCTGAATGGGAAAACTACCAGCAGTTATGTGTTTGCTGAAATGCTCATCTCATCTTTTTTCTTTTTTTCTTTTTTTCTTTTTTTTCCTGAATTGCCAATAAGATTACATTTTCTTTATTGCCCTCTCATTGATTTGTTCCTCAGAAGCAAATGACAGCATTTCTGAGAAATAAGTAACCAAATAAAATAAAGCTGAGAGGCAATCTGCATGTAAATCAGCATTAGTCATTGACATTTGAGACTTGACAATAAGGTATCCCAGTCCCAGCTGTCCCCACAAAAGCTGATCTCCTTTGTAAGACAGAGAACACTGCGAGCAAGTGGAACCAAGGATGAATATAGATAAGATACAAACTCTCTTTGCTCAAAGTTTTTCCTAAAGCCTCCTTTGCTCTGAGCACCCAGGAATACTCCTACCTCTGGCTGCTATTGGTGTCAGCATTGTCTTTGGCACTTTCCTTCCAAGGAAGCTGGCTCCCTTCGTGTGAAATCGTTTAAGACACATTTGCTGTGTGCGCAGTTGCAGCTCAGACGGCTGCTTAATGTGCAGTGCAGTCATTACTCTGTTCTCTGTACTAGGTACCACCTGTAGTAAAAGCTATTAGGTTAAGTACTGCCTTCCTACTTTGTGAATAATTGCTTTTACTCTCAATTCCAGCGCTGCTCAGAAAACACTGTTGAGCAAAAACAGAGATTTGTGCTTATATCACAGATATTGATGGAGATTGTGCCTGGGTCTGAACAGCACCACAGCCATTGTATCTGGCCAAGCCAAGCTGCTTAGCCCCAGCCCTTACCCACATTTCTTCTGAAGCTTCAGGTATGATTTTATGTTGCTCTGACCTATCTCACCTGTGCCAGTGGAAGGAATTTCAGTTGCATGTAAGGATGAGGGCCCTCTGAGCAGTGAGGAAAACACAGGCACACTCCATGGCAATAACCCAAAGCCAGGGCAAGGTTTCTACTGCTGCCAAAACCCTATAAACCTGCACTCCCCTACATCCCAAAAGCGGGAGATGCTGCACAGCATGAGAACAAAATCTTTCCCGGTGTTTCCTTTAATCTGTTAAGCAACAGAGAACATCAGGTATCTATAGCCCCAAAAAAGTAGTTCACTCAAATGTGCCAGCAACTAAATATAGCTAAATTATGCATTAAGTACAGCTTATGATTCTCTTTTTATGGAGGATACTACTCTTCTTGCAGAGGTGCATCGGTGAGCCCATTTTGACTGTTCCTGAATTTCTTTGTGGAGAAGCTACCCTGGTTTCATATGGGATCTTTCAGTGCCTTTTTTGTTGGTTAAACTGGAACTCCTGCGTTTACCTTCTAGTTAAAGAGTGGGTGGAAATACTTGCACAGGACTTTGACTTCTGTGGGGCATAGATGGCTGCCAGGTCTACGGGTCGATCCTTTTCACTTAGGTCTTTAGTTTTATTCTTTTCTATTGTAGAAAACCATAGAAACAAAACCCCTGCCGCCCTTTTCCTTCAATCAAATTATGGAGAAAACACCTCCAAAGTCCCAAGGCCTTAATTATGTGCATAAGTTTCAGCATAATGTAGGCTTGGTGTTTCTAAACAGAGCAATGAGGTGATGGAAGAATGAAAATATTGATTTTCTTTGGCAGAGAAAAGGAGGTCTCAGCCTTGGGTTTTTGCAGGAGTGTTATCAGCTTCACCAAGTCTAATTATCTTCGTGCACTGGGGTCATGTCTACATAGAAATTGAGGAAGAGTCTGATCAACAGCTGAGATGACAACTAAACGCTTAGAAACACTGGTCCATATTAATCTCCCCTGCATTTTCTATGCTTGTTTATGCACAGACAAGCACAGATCAAAGCTCCTCTATCTCCTGTAGATGACAAGGTCTGAAAGGCTGGAAAAATCTGACCCTTGCAGAAAGCTCATGAAAGGTCATGTGCCCATTAAGAAAACGGGAGAAGCCTGTGCATCAATCCTCAGCTGGATGAGCGTGCCCTCCTCTACAAGGTGGCTGTTCAGGACACAAGTGAATGTCACATTCCCAATGTTTTTAACATTATCTGGTTACTGGAAGCTGTTACCTTTACTGTGATGCCTTATCTTGAGCATGCATTCTCATGCTGGACCTTACCATTCTTAAAAACATAAGATTTCCCTGCCCCACTTCTTTTCCAGTATCCCACTATGCTCTATCGTACTTCCTCTAGCAAACCTCCACATCAAAAAGTCAGTTACAACAACACAAGTACCATTAATGACTGACAAGCCAAGAAAATGTTAGAACAGGATGGAGCCTACCCTGAAAAAATGTGCCATTCTTCCTGTATTTTCTGCAGTTGTAGCTGTACTGTCACATCACATCAGCTCATCAGCCCCTGTACGCCCAAAGAGAAACCCAAGGAAGAAACACGCTTTCTGAAGTGATGAGAGACAGAGATGAGGGTGTCCTTGCAGAGGGCAAGGAAGACTGCTTCAGCTACAGAGTGAGCAGCAAACATGCTTTACAGGGACAGGTGTGCTCTGGGGACAACAGACTCCTTCCCTGCCCACATCTCCAGCGTCTGAAGAAAAGGCAGGGTTTGGCATTGCACCTCACATCTTCCCAGGATGAGCCTGGAGACAGATCCTTCCTGCCTTGCACTGTAACCCCAGGCACAAGTAACAACCACATGAATGCACACGGTTGACATGCTCACAGTGCCTCATATCTTCTGCTGTTTAGGTAAAAAAACAAAACAAAACAACAAACATAATCTATCCGTGATCACTGCCCTATGTGTACTGCTTGTCAGCCAACCTATATTTCTTGTCAACAAGTTTTCCCATTTCAAATTTTGGAAGAACATTTCTGTTGCCCTTTCCACAACGCCGTACTCCTCCTTCCTTTTCAGCTTTACTCACAAGCAGTTCATTTCAAAAAAAAAAAAAAAAAAAAAAAAAAAAAAAGAGATCCTTATAACACAGCATTGTTAATTTTAGCACATACGTGTTATGCTGCTATGCTTGTGTTACTGGTAACACAGAGGAAAAACAGATGAAAAACTATCTTTTCCTGGGGCTATTTCTTCTAAACTCACTGGCTGCCAGCTCTGTCCCTAGCTGCTGTGTGGTATAAGCCAAACAAGTGATGCTACACTTTACCAATCACACAGTGCCAGACAACGCCATGCAATATCTGCTATGGTGGAAATTGTTTCACCTGCTTCCCAAGTTACAGAATACCCACAGAGGAAAGACTGCTGGAAACAGGGAGCCTGTAACCCTTTACTTTATTTTGCACCACTCAGGGAGATGGGCATCACCAGCTGTAAATCCATAACACTGTCATAGGGAACCCTAAGGGAATCTTTCAACGATGTCTTGCTGGTGTTGGCAGCTGATGCAGTGCCATATGCTAGAACCTGTTTGTAGCTCCTACTCCATCCTCCGCTGTACCACCTCCTGTAGAAGAACCAGGTTCTGGCTCAGCATACAGCCATGCTCTGCAGGGATGACACTGTGATGATGAGTGCCTGAAATGTGACCAGTGAAACAGCCAGGACCCAGGCCAGGACTAAAATCTGGGATGCTTTCTGCAGGTGAGCATCCAGCTTTGAGGCCACCATGAAAAGGACAAGTCTCCCTTATCCCACCTGGTCTGGATCCAGGCTTGGGAACACACCACCAACAGCAAACACATCTGAGTGCCAAACAGTGCCAAAGAGAAGAGGACTCCCTCGCAGCCCTCTGCTCTCTTTGCCTTGCTTTTGTTTCGCTTCTCTATTTAACACAGAGCAAGTATAGCAGCACTAACTGCTTGATTCGATGCAGAGAAAGGCAAAAATCAAGCTCAAAAATCAACTTCACTTCTGTTCATTACTTTCAAGCTGCTTGATTTTTTTTTTCTTCTTTTTACAAGCCCAGGACAAAAGCCTCTCATTTCAGCACCTCACTCATTTGTCTTTAGAGCCATCTGGGTGGTGCGTTTTGCAGGGCTCTGATTTAGCCATCCTTTCTGAACTAAGCATCAAACACAATGACATCAGCACCCATTTCTGGTGCTAAAAAAACAAACACTAAGAACAAAATATAACTCATGCTGAACCATTTCAGAATGCTCCTGGCTCTCCCTTTACCCAGTTATGCACATGAAACCTCCCTTCTGAATCTGCAGGACTTTGGACATGGGAAATCAAAAAATGGGGGCCAGCAGCTGTCCAATGCAAACTTCACTGCTGCCCAGCTACCAGCTGTCTGAATCAAACAGAAGCCTCCCAGTTCGGTTTGGGTTGCCTATCTGCACAACTTTGACTTTCCCTAATGCTGCTGACATAAATGTAACTGTGACTTTTGAGGCATTACCTGGATGCCTTCGAGTCCAGCCAATGAACCCTGTTGTTTCAGAGGAGAACCTTCAGTGGAGAGCACTAACACAAGTATCAGGATGGGGGGAAATTGGTTAATTTTGTGGTTTACGCTTTGTCCCATGCGAGCACCTGGTACCAAGCAAACATCTCCCATCTGCCTGGGGAAGCAGCTCCCCTGTGTTTAGCTGAGGCAACAGCCAAGGCAGCACCATCACTCCCTTTGCACTCATGAGCAAAAAACGAGGAGGAAAAAAAAGAAAGTGACTTCTGGATGGAAGGTGAGTCAGAAAAAGGACACGCAGAGGGTGAGCAGAACGCAGCCCTGCAGCAGCTGTCCTGTGCCAAGCCCAGAACGAGCAGAACAGCTGCAAGCAAAGCCAAGCGGTGAGCCAGGTTTTGATAAAGCATCTGTTGAAGATTTTTTTTTTGTAATTCACTTCAAAACTTGTCATCTGGATTATGAAGCTGAAACTGAAGGGAACCTTTCCTTTTTCTCTTTTCTTCTTTTTTTTCCCCTTTTTCTAAATACAGCTGCTTTGATAGCCCACACCTGCACTACCCAGAGATTTCTGGTTACCTGTGAGGCTGCTGCTACCAGAAGTAAGTAGTTTTTAGTAGGAATTCATTTGTTTCACACTGAAACAAAGATCAGGTTGATACCTCAGGAAGATGGGAGCCTTTGTCTGCTTCCACTTGTCCCTTCATTTTCTGCAAGTTTTTGTCTGCCTTTGCCTGGCTGGGCAGCTTCACTGTGCTATAACCATCATTTCTAAATGCAAGACAAGACAAATTGCATCACGACATTCAACATTTGCTCCTGCCCCCCCCACAGGTTCTCCAGCCGTGACCTGCACCTTTCCTTCCAGCACTGTGCTTACCTCACCCCATCCCCTGCCATCTTCCTTCCTCTTTTGCAGCCCTCCCAGGTGAGGTGCTCACCTGCCAGCAGGAAGAGAAGCTGACAGATGGACCAAGGAGCGGCAGACAGACACGCTGTGAGCACAAACCATGCCCTGCCATGGCGTGGCCCCTTGCTGGGCTCCACCTGGGACATGCTGGCCGCACGGCTGCTGGCACTGCAGGAGGTGGGCAGTGGAGCCCAGAAGCAGGCAAAGGATGCGCTCATGGGAGATGGAGACTTGAGAATGCCCAGCAGGGACAGATGGAAGTGACAGCCTAACTACCTGCTGTCCTCCGGACTTTGGAACATCATTTAAGAATGGAAAACGGGCAACAAGAACAAAGGACTTGGCTTCCTTTTAACACTGTTTTAAATTCTGGAATTTCTGAATTACTGGGAGTAAATGAGGAGGCATCAGCCTGTGTGAATCAAAGTCTCTATAGGAAAACAGCCTGGGAAGCTGCCACAGGGCAGTTGGAGTCTTTCTGCTGTACAAAGAACAGTCAGCTGACTTCAGCCATGCCATGAACCTCCCACACTCTGCAGCCCAGAATCCTCCCAAATCTTCCCAGCCTCAGGACTCCTCTGCTCAGGTTGTCTTTGCTTATAACCACAGAAACAGAGATGTCACTGCTTTTGCTTTACCTCTTCCCTTTTCCTTAGCTTATGAACAGCACAACAGACATCAGCTGTTATTGCACTGTTTCAGCCAAAGTCCTTTTAGGGACCTGACTTTGGCCAGGTAGGAGCAGGAGGCTGGCTGCCTTCTTTGGAAGGCCAACACACAGAGGAGAAGAGCTCTGATTTGAGGTGAGCTCACCCTGAAGAACACTTCACCTTGCAGACCCAGTGAGCTCAAGGAGAGAATGGCTCATTTCAGAGGCATTAAGTATTTCAACTCAAAGCTCCACAAAATTACCTAGACTCAACTTGCCCTTGTTTCCCAAGAACTTCTCTTTTATTACTACTATATAGCTCAACTTGGTATGCGACTGTTGGGGAATAGGCCACATAGCACTGCATTTCTCCTGAATCCTTCTGAAATACAGTTTGAAAAATGATGGCAGAGCATCCTCCAATTAATTCTGTTTGAAAAATTTCCTACATACAGGCAGCGAGCTGTTCCAGTCTTTTCATTTCTGTTTGCAACATTTCTGTAAGAGGCTTTGGTGCAGACAATACCCATTACTGCTGCCTGCTGATATATACACCCAGAGAGTGAAGGAGATTATATTGCATAAGCCTCAACATGACTATCGCAGGTTAGTTAGAGCAGCTCTTGGCAATAGTTAGGTACAGGGGAAAAAATGCTGCTAATATCCACTGGACATAAATTACCAGTTTAAAACTAGCACCAGTTCATAGATTTAAATGGATTTTTAATGGACTCCAGCCTCACGATTAAAGCAATAAGAGGATATGATTCCTCTATCCCCAGTGGCATCGTAAGGGCTTCATTGACATGTGCCTTCATGATTTACGGTTGACTGCCTTAATCAGAGCTCCGAGCACTGTGGGAAAATGCCCAGGCAGCAAGACAGATCATGCAAAAGTGCATGCTAATTTGGCTTTTTGAGCTGTATTCACAGAGCTCAGCCTGCTTGTGCTCTGCCTGACCCCGCTCCAGAGCAGTCAGCAAGGTCGCCCACAGCTTTTGCTGCCTGCATTGGAGTCACGGTGTTGTTCTGTTGATCACTGTCACGCACTAATTTCAAGACTGAAATGTCAGTGATCTCGTAAAGCTGCCTTTCCTGCACTTTGTGTTTATTTTGTATCTCTGTCCATAAGAGCGCGGTGTTATGACTTCCAGCAATTTCACAATGGACAAATACTCGATGTGCAAAATCATGAAGGCAAAGAGGCCACATCCCTGCCGCCCCGGTGTCACACAGCCATTCAGACAGAGGTGAGTGCAACACTGCAAGCACTGCTGCTATCGCACAGCCAAAAACAACCACACAAGAGATCTCACACATCAGCACACGCATTACTCCTGCTCTGTACACTAAATTTTTCAGATGCCATTTTTTTTGCGCTGGGGTTGAGAGAAAGGAAATCAATTACCAGCAAGGGCCTTAATTACAACAGTCTGTTAGCTAGAGACAGCAAATCTCAGAACGTTAAAAGCCATGCAGGCAGTCTACCCAGCCCTATGAACCACACAGAGAATACAAGCAAAAAGTATATGTGGAAAGAGGACTTGTTCCTTCACTTCATCTACCCACTTGCCTTAAAATGGCTAAATGGAAATACTGGAAAACCCAGAGCATCTGCCACAGAGGCAGCTCCCCTGGAGTTTATCCTTGCTCTTGATGTTACAGCCATTATTACACAATCATTTTGAAGCACTGTGATTTCCTTCAAAAATCAGAATGATCCCTACAGTGAATCTTTCCCCTCTCTCTCCTTTATTTTTCTCTTTTTCCCTACAGGCAGAATGTCTTATCTTGGTTTTGTCCCTCATGGATAAGTTAAACTGTATCTTAGATGTCACATTCTGTCACACTTATCTATGATTTCATGCACGTAGCAAGACAGGATTTTAGCTCACAAGCTTTGCTACTTCCCCAATATTTTTAGGTTGTGACTATGGTAAATGTTTAAATAAGTTGCTTCTACATAACCACAAAATAAAGCTGCCAGGAGATTTCCCTTTTTGTGTATCCACATGATTACATGCTAGGGAGTCTCAAGCCATGATCCTTATCTATATATATAGGTGAGAATATGTATGCATATTTTGAAGCATTCTGGTCACTGGGATGGTACCACCCTCGCATTTGGACTCAGTATAAACCAAAACATTTATTGTTTGATGAACTGTTGACCAAAAGCTTTGACATCCAGGCTCCCAATTGGCACTAAGCCAGCCATCGTGGCTTAACGCAAAGGACAGCTACAAAAGCACAAGCCTTGACAAAGCAACCTATCTCCCCTCTTTTCCAGGCTTTGATTCTGTCGTGACGAGGATGTTACTGCATGTACTGCTTAGAAGATTTCCATTGCACATCTCCTTCTTAGCTAAAACGTTACACACAGGCACCTAACAGAGACCTGGTCCTACAGCTCCTCCAAGGCTCCTCTAGTCTGCCCAAGCAGCTTGGGCATTTTCTCATAACCGGTCAGTCTGGTATCTTTACCTCTCCCCAGGGATATAATCTTAAAATTAGGCCCCTTCCCCTTATCTCAAGAACAGGAAGAAGCATCCCACAAACAACGTATTGACAGAAATGCCAATTTCAGTGTATGTTCCACTGTGGCTGTGCAGAATGGCTCTTTCTGCCAGTGGCTGTCCAGGAGAGCACACTGCTCCCTCACTGCCAGCTTTCCTCCCAGTAAGAATAATGCAAATCAATGCACTGACAGCTCTCATCAGTAATTAGCAGCAGTGCTATGAAATACCACAAGTTTAGCTGCATGGAAATGTTTCCTTTGGTATGGAAATACCATAGATGCCATTCCTGCTTGTGGACATGTGCACAGGTGGAAGCTGGGCCCGTGGCAGAGCTGGGCAAGCAGCCACCCACCTAAACCCAAGCAAGACTTTCTGCCATCCCATCCACAGTGCCTCTAAGCTCATGGCACGGATATGCCATCCCAGATTTCTTTCCCTATGTGAAAATAGATGAGAAATATGAGAAAAAACACCCGCTTTGTTTTAGGAAATGGTAGTATCATTTATGAGCAAGCTTGGAGGGCTTGGATTGAAAGGCTGATTGACAAGGAGCTGATCAGCCTCATTTTACCACTACCAGAGAGCACAGGAGTTAATATTTCAGGCATGATCTGAGGTGGCAGCGGGTAGGCGAGGTGCTGGAGATGACATTAATGCAATTCTGACAGCCTATGACTTCCTGAGTGCATAACTGAAGGGTTTGGTGAAGCCACGACGTGTGATCCGACAGTAATGACATCGCTGCCGAGTGAAACAAGAGCAGTTCGGAGCGGGTTGGCTAGAACTCTTCCCCCTTTTCGTTTAGGCACTTAACCTAATACACTCCAAATCCTCCAGCGGGGTTCACATCACAGGAGGAGAGGGATGAGGAACGAGGGCTTTGGAGCTTAACAACTCCAATGGGGCTGTTCTCAAGGAAATACGCTAAAAAATGTAACTGCAACAATAAATAACCTCTGCTTGGAATCATTCAACAAAAGAAATAATGACAAATTCTCTTAGGTGTTCATCACTATTCAGACAAGGGATGGCAAGAATGGTCTGACACACACAGACATCTTCCATCCTTTCTCAGACATTCAGATTTTCTGGTCCCAGGTTAGTTACAATTAAATCCCACAAAGAACACATGCAGCATCTAAACATCTGTCCCAGTGCTTCCCCTATCAGGGCCAGAGAAAGCAGCCCGAGACACCGAGCTGAAATCTCTTCTTTTGACATTAGTAAAGAAAAACTCATTCTAGCACCAAATCTGCACTCAACACACATCAACAAGGCCCAAGAAGGCAGAGCCATGTGGCCAAACAGCTTTCCAAGTCCTGCTGAAAGCTGTGAGCCTCTGCACTTGCGTCAGGTTTCTGAAGGCTCACTCTGTGCCACGCAAAGCACTGCAGAGCAGAACAGACAGCCCCACGCAGCCCCTGCACACGCACTATGGAAATACAACACCCCCCATTTCCTCATTCTGTACATCACAAAAACCAGCCCAATCTCTAATTCGGTCACAGACGGCACAGCATTTCATCTCACTTCTGGCTCAAATATATTCATGGAGATGAAAAGCAAATTAATTGCGAGAAACTTTTTCCCACCGTTTTAGTGAAATTGCACACGTGAGGAATCTCATTTTTCTGACTCTCTGGTATAAGGTTGGCTCTCCCAGAGGCTGCTGTGGGTCTGATCCCACACAGCTCCATGAATTTAGGAGGCAGAATTCAAACATGCCACCAAGAATGGAGTACCAGGTTCTGCCACCGTTCCAGAGGCACCTGGGGGCTGATCCATTTGTCTTTTAGAGCTTTAGTTCACCATCAATCAAACGGAGCTGCTACTCTTCCACCTCTTTTTACTAGATGAGTAAAAATACGATGATGTTTTATAGTATGAAATATACTGGGCTATAACAATGCAGTACTATATGCATATTTTATTATGTAAGTTTGTTTTGTGAGACAAAAGGCAGCCTACCGTCCATATATTCAGGTTCTCAGAAACCACAGAGACACTAATTAGGTATTTAGACCCTAGCATAACAGCAATAACAACAGGCCTAAATTTATTACCAAAATCACAAGCCTGAATAGACTCAAACTATTCCAGCAGAGACTAATAAATAACTATGAGAGCAGCAGGGACAGTAATTAAAATAAGAAAACGTAACATTAATTTCAAAAGCCGATTGAAATGCTAACTCTCTGAATGCACAGAGTGCCCTGCAAGGGTCTGGGGGTTGGCAACGGGTCAGCAAACACATCCACTGCACCTCCATAGCCAGAGCACCTCATCTGCTGTGGAAATGCAAAGCCATCTGGAGCAGCATGCTGGAGTGAACAAAGGTCCTCCAGGCCACTGCCAACTTCCAATACAGTGCCATGAAAACCATGAAGCAGAACATGAATCATTTAAAAGCAAAACTACATTAAGAAATGAATAACCATCCACTACAATTTGAATAGAGGAGACAAGGCTGTTACAGTTAATGATTTAGTAGGGGGCCTTCTGCCTCGAGCAGGAAAACCAAGGCAGGCTGTGCCCTGCCCTGCTGCTCCAAGGCTGCTTCCTGGGGTGAGATCCCAAATACAACAGGAGAGATTTGCAAATGCATTTAAATGTGTCAGCTGCCATCACTCTTTGGACTTTCTGTGCTAATCAAGGTTTGTCTCAGATGGGACAATTAACAGACATTATTATTCCAGAATAAATGCGTGAAGAAATCAAAATGTTTAATTTAAGATGCATAGCTATGTTTTGTGAGGATGCTGAACGAATGAGAGTCTTTTGACACCAAACAGCAAAGCTGAAACATCGGGGTAGCAGGGAGAGAGTGTCTTTCCTGATGCAAATCATACAGATGGACTCAGGCACTTTGGGTCATTTCATGCAAACATCCTAAAGCCCATCAGCAGAACTTTAAGACGCACTTGTGTTAGCCCTAACCTCTATGAGGCCACAGCAGACAGAGCTATCAAAATGGTCAGCAATAAACTGCTGTGCAATGTGACACGTAAATCCCATTTTTGGAAAGGAAAGGACAGCAGCTGGGAGACACAGCAGAGATGCTAATCCCCAACCCCCAGAAACAAGCTGGGGAAAGCAGAGGGCGTCACAGTGTGCTTGAAAACCAGCAACAGTGATACAAATCCCACTAAGTAAGATGTTCCCAGTGGCAGAGCATTTGAGATAATAACGTGTTGCTAAACCCTTTTGCTGAACATGGTTAACCGGATTCTATCCATGGAAAAAGCAAGCTTGTAGGGAGGGAGAAGGGATTAACCTAATTTTAATGAGAAATCCCAAATGCTAATCTGGTTTCCTACAGCCTTCTGCAGAACAGAGAAGCGGAAAAGAATGTTTTAAGGACACTTCCCGTAGTCACTGAACTACGTGATAAGTACATAGGGAAGAAGAGAGCCTTATCTTTCCAAGAAGCCACTTCTTAACAAATTGACTTTTTTCTCACTTTGACCTTTCATCTCACAATCACAGAATCTCTCGGGAGCTGAAGCTACCTGGAAATAGGACAAAACGCTCTCAGTTCTTCCACTGTGCTGTGGTGCTGTGAGCTTTGCCCCTTCAAAATTCAAGCAAAGCAAAAAAGTTTATCTAAAACATCTTTTCTTTTTCATGCTGGTACAGGCGCATCCCTTTATACCCCATTCCAAGCTCACGTGGCTCCTGACTGCCCTGACAAGAGCTGCTGCTATGGGCTGACTCAACAGGTCCCAGCAGTGGGATGGTGGGGAAAGACTGAAAATTAGAAATTCAGAAGAAATTTCAGACTTTTTCCACCTCCGTTCCGGGACTGCTGGAAATCTGCACTGCAAAACACCTCCACTGAGATAGCGTCAGCTCAGCAGAAATGCATGAGACCACAGAACTTTTCTGCTGATCGCTCTGCAGAAGTGTCACTTCTCCTGGGCCCCAGAGGTAATTAGTCAACAGAAGAGCGATTTTTAAATATACCTTTTCTGCTTGGCTGCTGAACCAGTTGCACTCTCTCTGCTTAAGGCCTCTCTGGGACCCACAGGAGTGCACTGACTGAGCTCTCCCCAAGCAGGGCGGTCACGGCAGCAGCGCACAGTCGGTGAGAAACAGCCACCCACTGCACAGCGCTTCCTTGGGAGCACCTCCTCCTCCTCTCAGCCACACTCGGCTCCTTCACTGCTGTAACTGAGCACTCGAATCAATTACAGAGCTGCACAGCTTTATAAGAGCTGAAGATCTCGCTCCAACTCTTCCATGCGTTGTGATATCGATAATTTCCTCTGAGTTCACAGAATTAATGGGTTCCTCTTTACCTCCCTTAGAACAGACCTAACAGGTTCATGGTGAGGAACCCTAACGCCAGGCTGAGTGATGGAACAGCTGAAGGAGGTGCTACGCAGTTGGAGGAGAAGCAAAGTGAGGGTGTTTGTGTTCTGCAGATGTCATCAGAACAGAGCACTGCCTTCAACACTGCTCCCCTGCATCAAAGTACGTCCCCTACCTCACAAAGTACGTTCACAACAGTAAAGATTCTATTTTGTACGCATTATCCATAGCTAAGAGCCTTTTTCTTCTAGAATTTAACCCTTTATGAGAACTAGTCTCTCTTTCTTTATCACATCTATAATTTCCCCTGAATTATCTGTTTTAAAACCATTCCAAACTTGCAAAGACTAGAAACATCCAAAATACCCAAGGGAAACACATCTAAATTCCCTCATCACAAACATTACAGCACAGCTACACACTAATTAATAATGCAATATACATTAGTCAATGAATGCGAATCAGGAACAATTTATTTTACGCTGCTGTAAGCACCAGAAACCAATTAAAATGTTATCTGTGAAATATGGGTCACATCAAAGCAGT
Source organism: Tetrao urogallus (assembly GCF_951394365.1). Taxonomy (NCBI): domain Eukaryota; kingdom Metazoa; phylum Chordata; class Aves; order Galliformes; family Phasianidae; genus Tetrao; species Tetrao urogallus. The sequence continues at coordinate 13,469,363 of NC_136828.1, forward strand.
ATTTGTCAAACAGGGGTCATATTTTAGCACTTGAATGCCTAGCCTCAAGGTCACAGGACACAAAGCACATTTTTAATTAGCAATTAATGTTACCAAACTGCTGTTTCTCGTTTAACAGCTGTGTTTGTGCACACTGATGCAGCCAGGCCTTGGAGACAAGTCATAAGCTATTACAAAGAGGTAGTCAGGAGCTGGTGGGGGTTCAGAATGGTCTCTCCTGATGGGTAACAGACTCATCTGGGGAAAGTGAGCGCTGGTTTGGATTGTACATAAGCTCCAGTGCTCTTTGGATACATAATACAGAATTTAGTTTAATATTTCTCAAGTAAAAATACAAATCCCTAAAGGAAGATTTCTGAAAGAGCTGGCTGCTTTCTCCTAATCAGTGCGTTAACAAAAAGCAGCCACTCATAAAACTCCCCTGATCTGCCCACAGCATGCCATACGCTGCTCTCAGCACCCAGGAGATCTCTCAGCAGGGGACGGCAGGTATCTCTGCCATCCATATAATGTAAATCATAAATCTTGTAAATGCTAGTTACAGCTATGCCCTACTGCAGGGAAATTGTAATGTGTTTGGAAGAACACTGAATCTCTAGTCTTATGTGAATTTTGGGAGAGTTTTTAGGGGTGCAATCACCTTCCATTTGGCATATGCTTCTCTGGAAAGCATCAGTAGGACAAATTCTCCTATCCATCTTCATGTATATATACTCCCATAAGGCTGAGTGACAACAATTTGCCTACAGCAGCCAGTCTGGGTCTCTGCCAGTACTCCCCTTGGTTCCTCTGCCACGAAACGCTTCCCTCATCCCACTGCACTTCAACAAATGAACTTGCCTTGTCCATCTCCAAAACCAAATCTCAGAATTAATATTTTACACTTTTCACCTGTATTTTTACTCAAAGCTATAGCAAGTGGGTATGTGCCCTTTCACCCTCTCTGTAGCCCCTGGTACTCACAAGCATGCTGTACAAGTAGATGCTTCAGATGACTGGAGGAAAAGGAGGTGAAGATATACAAGGCAGCAGGCAACAGTTCCCAGCTCTGTATGAACTGCCACCCTCCTCCCCTGGCTTTCCAGCACTCTAGCCTCAAGGAAGACATGACAAAACTCTTCAAGGTTGTTACACAATGAACAGGAGAAGAAATAATGAGTTTAAATTGCAGCAAGACAGATTTAAGTTAGACAGCCAGAATACTGCTCCAATAGCAAGGCTAACGAAGCCCTAAAATGGATTACACATAGGAACTGGAGACTCTGCCATTAAACATTATCAAGAAGAGGCTGGAAATTCCCAGTCATGTATAGCTTAGTTACAGTACAGCCTGCCCTGGGCACAGACATGGCCAAACGACCTCTCACTGCTGCTTCCTTCTCTATTACTCACTGAATAAGAAACTTAACTATAACCTGAAAATACAGCAATTCAGCTGCAGAAGACACCAACGCCAATTCTTTTGCACAGTTGCTCTTTGGAGACATTCTTTCTTCCCACTGCAAGACTCCACAGACAACAGTAAGAGCCAACACCAGTTCAACCTCCAACAGAAAACAGAGGAGGTGAGTGTTGGCAGGGCCTTCCCGTATGGCTGCCACTCACACAGAGGCCCTGCAGGTTTGCTGGGCTGTTCCACCCCTCCTGCTGTGCCTTGCAGTGACTGCCCTGCACCTTTGCTTACGATGGTACGTTTTCTAACTCGTGGTGCCACTGGAAGTGAGGAAGAACAGTTCAACGTCAGCTTCTAACATCACAAAAACGAGGATGCTATTAAATACTAAATCCCATACTATGCACTGCCTTACACCATCTCAAGGAGCAGTAACAAGGAGGCCTGCTATTTCTTCCCCTCCTGACTATGGTAAATCAGAACAATAGGCCTGAATTGTTCCACTGTTTTGTCCAAAGCGTTATTGCTTTGTGGTAGTTTAAGAACCATCGCTTCCAGAGCACCTGAAATACACCTTTGTGTGTGGATCTGTATAATCATATTTGTTAGTTACTGCTCTCAAGTTTATTCCCTCGAGAAATCCTGCCACAAATCAGACACAGTCAAGGAAATTCACGCCGGAAGACAAACATCTGAATACATCAAACCAGCAGCTCCCTGGCAGCCCTACATTCTTCTGTGGCATTTGAATATGAATCATTTTGGTGTTGTATCAAGCCCTTAATGTTCTTTTAATGCTGAGTTTCTCATCTGAATTTCACTGGGACTTATTAAATGCAGGGTTTTCCTTTCCCTATCTCGTACCGACATGATTACGGTAACTATGTATAATTATGTGCATAGGGTAAATATGCTAATTGTATAATTGCAACATTCAAGTAAATCCTGGCAAGCAGAGGCTGTTCTCAGGGCAGGCAGGACACATACTGATAAGTACTGCAGAACTGGAGGCACTTTTCATATTTTCCATTATTAATATTTAGCAAGAAAGCAGAACATAATTTATCTTTCTCCCACATAGCCTTTCCATCCACAGGCTGGATGGTGAGCCCTGCTGTCGTGACAGTGGAAGTTAATAGAGCACCTGTAGTAGTTACAGAATGCCTTTGTGCAGTAGCATCGCCTGTATGCTGGAAGCAGGACAACTCCTAACAAGGTTAATTTGGGTCTGCCTACTGAACTTACCAGATTTGCAAGAGGCAGACTGAAAACATGAAGTATTATCAGTTACTATTTGTCTTTGTGGAGAAGATCTATTAGGAACAATAAAATGAAAATTATACTTAGGGACTGAGAAGGAGAGAAAAATAGGGACAGAAACCTCTCCTATCACAGTGCTTCACTTTTGTCAGGAGGGAGCTGAAGGCAAAGACATCAAAGGAAGAGGTGCTGATTCAATTCCTGCCAGTGACTTCATGTGTGATGTTGGATTAATTACTTTGTGTCCTTTATTTCCTTTTTCCCTGCTTAGATTGACATCTGTCATGCATTTGAGCATCAGCCAATAGATTGGGATGCTGTGCTCACTTGAGCGTCCCAGTGCTGTCACGAGTTTCATTCACACAACGTTAAAAAAACAAGTTGAGATTTGTCTGATAAAGGTAGACATAACCTTCAGGAGGGGAGGGAGAAAGAATTAGATTTGCCTTTAAAAAATGACAGGATATGGCTGGCAGTGAGCTTCTAGGTGATACATAAATAAAAAATTAAAAAGGAAACAACAAAACAATGCTTTGAAAAGGACTAACAATGGAAACAATGCTGCATCAACAACTGAAGTACCATTGGGAGCTGTTAGAAGACTATGGAAAAAAATTCAAGCTGATTGAAATGCTGCATTAAAATAATGATGCCTCCCATTTATGAGCCAGTAGGGGACCGCTGGGATGTGCAACTTAGCACCTCACTGTGTTATTATGACTGTGGATTTGTGTTCATTCTGACACAAGAGAGGATCTCTGGCCTTTACCTGAATAGAAATACTGCCTATGGTCCTTAAGGTAAATAGCTATAGGATCCATATCTCCTGTACAAACATCAGCTATAGCACTAGTCACACTTCATCCTTCTGGCCTTGCAATGAGCAGCAGACCCTTCACATAGATGACATGTGCAAGACTGCCAGATGCACAAGCTTGCAGCTCCTGAAGAAGGGCTATGATTTTGCTTTAGAAAAGGTCAATAAGAGGTGCAGAAGGTATATGGCTAGACGTAACAAAGGTCCTAGGCGTCTGTAAATCACTCTCTACATACAGCAGTTGGTAAAGAGTATCACATAACCTGGAGGAGCCTGGTTATTTATGACTCTTCATCTTCAGACACTTGACTTCGAACATTTCTGATTGAACACCAAAATCACAGCACTCAGGATTGCTATGAATCAGACCCAAACCATCCCAAACTGGCTGTATCTAGTCCGAGCCTTTTAGGCTATTGGTTCCCATTGCTATTTGTTGTCACGTTACTAGTTCACAGATAAGATCTCTTACAGGTTCCCTACGTCCTCACACCACAGTGGATCTGAATCTGTTTTTAAATTATCACTTAGATTTGGTCACACACAAATGAATTTTTATGTTCTACCAATCATCCTGAGACCTACAACATTACAGATCAGAAAGATGTCATTGCAATCTCTGGGATCCAAGCCAAATTCTCTTATTGAAAACACATAATATGAATTAAACCAGGGATCCTTCTGTATGCTTGGCTTGTTTTCCTAATGCCTGGCTTACAAAGGCCCTGGAAGAAAGCCGAGTGAAAGCGCCTGGTGACCTCTCCTGCCGACATCCCCTGTTGCTCATCTCAACTGCATCTGATAGAACACAGCACATTCCTTTAAATATTTTATCCATTCAGTGATCATGGGTGAAAGAAAGAACTAACAAGAAATGACAAGTGAAATAACTACATTTCCGGACCTGACAACACTCTTTATTTCTAATTCTACCAAGGCTGTGGTCAGGCATTAGCGTACAGCTTTGATGAGAGATTAAATAAGTGATCTTAGCATTCGAGTTATAGTACACACATCCTGACCTGAGAGTTCACTTGGAAACAGGTGGAAGTGAAAGAAAACAGGTCAGGAAATCTGATGTTTCCTTACTTTGCACCCTGTGACTTTGCTCTTATAAAAATGCATTCTTTGCTTCACAGAGACGCCCAAAGAAAGCATGAAGAAACAGACTGACAACAGGAAAAGCTACCTGACTACACTGAATGAGTTACAACAAAATTTCCCAATAAAATATTTCCAAGAAAAGTTTTGTACTGTGTCAAAAATACCTAAACACAGTAGGTTGTAAATAGTCCAGTGGATGTTTCTACAGAAAATTCTGAAAGGCCTTCATATCCCATTGCACTGCTATTAATACAATCTCTCCTGGAATTCTGTTTCAAATTCCACTACTTCTTTAGTCCCTCTTTCAGACAAACTTAACTACCTGAATTACAAAGTAGTAAGAAGAAAAAGACTGAAACATATCTTTCATGTCGCCAAGTCTAAAAAACAAGTTTATCATCAAGCTAGGTTTTCAGTAATTTTCAATCTGTGCAAATCTATCATTGCAAGAGGAATGTCAAGGTGACACTGAGCATCCTGACTTGGTTTTGGATAGTTTGCAAATCTGACTTCATTGTGATTTTGAAGAAATTTTTTTAAAAAATTGAAAAAAAAATAAAAAAAAAGAATGATCCATTACTTATGGGTCAAATAGGTCTCAGTACACAGGGTACACAGCAACAATACACACAGTGAGGCTGTGTATAGAAGTGCAAATAACATCAGAGAAAGCATCACTCCCAAGTTCCCCTATTTTCTCCCCTCACAACCAATTGTTGTAACAGCTCAGAGATCCCTGCCCTTTGCAGACAGTCTAAATCACAGATCTCTTACAGCAGAATGTGTTCCCTGACATAGATCATCTGTCCAAGGCCTCAGCAGTGCTCACTAGGGATGTCTGCTGGGCCACAGCCCAGCATGGAATTACAGCCTGCAGGATGCTGCGCTGTACAAACAGCACCCTGGCACACATGCCAGCCATGTCCTGCTGAGTTACAACATTAAAAAAAAAAGAAGAAAAAGGGGAAAAAACATATTTGCAGACTATGAAGCCAACCCACTAACGTGTATCAAGGGAAAAGTTTGAGATGCCCAAAGAAGACAGCGAGTGCCTGCTCTGGGTGCATTTACTTGCAGCTTGCACTGACACCTCCCATGTCAGGGCTCTAATTCCAGCAACTCCTCCTACCTCGTCACTGTCCCCATAGACAAGACTGTGGTCCAGAGGAGGCCTTAAAAGAAGCGAGAGATGATCAGAAAGGAGGCTGCTACTTGAAGATCCTGCTACCTTCAGTGAGGCCTGCAGCTACCTAATGACCTGACAAAGCAAATCATTAGCAACATTTCACCTAGCACTTAAAATATTTCCATTGCAAATGACTCCCCTATTAGATGAATGCCCACTGCAGAAAGTAATTACCTTTTCTTTGAACCTGCATTTCAGAAATTTCAAATAACTGGGAAAGAAAAGAAGGCAGAAATAGCAGCAGATGCATTTTGTGATTCCTCCCCTCCCTCTCCCTCTGCTCTCACATTGGCTACAGAGGGCCAAAGGAGCAGCCCGGATTTCAGCCCTACCACCCATGCTGGATGCACACCCCACCTGAAGGCTGAATTCCCTCACCTGTTCCCTTGCTACACATCCCAGCAAAGCAGTGGCAGCTGATGGGCCAAGCACAGGGATCTAGGCAGACGTTTACAAGTTTGTAAGCACTTGGAAAGTAAACCCCCACTCCATACTGTGCAGCAGCAAATTATTCATCTCATTTTTTTCTGCATGTGCATCTGCTGAGACACACGAAGTAAAATTAGAGCAATGCTCTTCCTGTGTACATGTACATGTATATATAAATACCCCTGTGTATACACAGACATATTTAGCTGAGAGAGGGTGAAGATGGAGCTGCTAATTGCTACGTGTCGTTATTCTTTGCTTTAAATTCATTTTGTGTTCACTCGCCCTGGCTTCGAGTCACAAGAGGAAGTCTGTCTGCTCGGCAAAGTTACATCCAGATGCCAACACTGGGACAACGATACCAGACTCTGTGATTAAAAAAAAAAGACTGTTCTCCACACCGAGAAGTCGATATATTTCTTCTGTGAAAGAGAGTCTGTGTCTCTGTATAGGATTTTTCTGGGCTTGAGAGAAAGCTATTACAGAGAATGAATCAAAAGCAAAGCAACATTTATCAGTGTTTTCTTTAAGGAGAGAGAAGAGAGAATAAAACTGGCCATGTCATAAAATGCTTGGGTTGCGCCAAAAGTAATGCCTCCTATTTATTTCCGTGGAAATGACAACAGATACAAAGAGCACAATAACACTATTTGATAGCACAGATTCTCAGCTACAAAACACAATTTTTCAACACAGTCACCACCATGGGATTTGCATTTTTGCCAGCGATGAACAAGAGCCTGCGCTTCACAGCACGATTAGAAGAGAGCTTACGAGTCCCATCTCCATAGAATGAATCATAGAATGGCCTGGGTTGAAAAGGACAACGATCATCCAGCTCCAACCCCCTGCTATGTGCAGAGTTGCCAACCAGCAGACCAGGCTGCCCAGAGCCACATCCAGCCTGGCCTTGAATGCCTGCAGGGATGGGGCATCCACAGCCTCCTTGGGCAACCTGTTCCATTTTATGAATCTAACACCTACCTCTCTGCAGTCACAAACAGAGGCCTTTTTTCAGTTGGACTGAAATGATTTCCATGTGTTTAAAGTTAAGCATAGGTATCAGTGGGTGTAGGATCATGGCATTAATTCAGAATTAAACCCCTTTGGATTTCAAGTGGCTTCATCTTTAACTATGAGTATTTCTACCATCTCTTCTAATTGCACCCAGAGGATTTTTCTGAAAGTAGAGCTTTATTTTGGAGAGGAGAAAAATCTATTAGGTGGACTTCTGGAAGTCCGGATTAAGAAAAGACAACAGCTTCCCTCAGAAAATACCACAAGTTTTTCCACTTCGCCACTTCCAACAGTTTTTATTCACTCCAAACCCTGCTCAGAACTGCTATTTCCAGAAAAAAAAAAAATAAGCTGCCACTTACTCTATGTAATTCAGATACCACACTGCAAAAAGTGCCTTCAAAGTGAAGATCTGGGCAAAGAACATCCTGGAAGGATCTGATGAGAAGCTTTTGTACTTAAGCACTAGCTTTTGTATTGGACACAAGAAGGAAGCAGCTATTCATACAGCAAAACAGCCATCTATTCTTGCAGAGAAAGAAAATGCAGCCTATGACATTGTGTGCCAGTCACACCGAGAGCTCCCCACCACTGCCAGTTTGCATCTGATGGTTGTTTCCTTTTTGCTATCCCTTAAGTCTAAGGCAACAGGGGACAAGTGGAAACGAAGGTAAAAGGCACGGGAAGGAGCTGGGTGCTTTTTGCAGACACCAAGCATTTTCTAAGACTTTATTTCATTAGAGTTACAGAGCGCCCACAGAAAGGTGTGCGTGTTCTCTCCTCTCTATTCTCTGTCACATCACATTTCTGCTCAACACACTGCAGCAAACCCTGGGAGTGATTTGTGGAATACATTAGCATAGCTTAACTGCGTGTGCATAAGATTTACATGCTAGTGCTGTAAGGAAAGGTGACAGGTCAGAATGAAATGGATGATTAAAAAAAGAAGTTGGTTAATTTCTGTAGCATTATTTCAAAAAGATCTACTAGAACAGAAAACTTGACTCAATCATTCCGAATATCTTAATTAGGCAAAATGAAAGGAACAATGCTGAAACTGTGATCCTCTCTGCACAGCCACGAGTGGCTTGCACAAAGATAGGGAATGGGCAGTGATGTGGGGGATGCAGAGCTCCCTTCCCCCTCACTGGCTCCTCCAGCTTAGCTGTCTCATCTGTGAAGCTTTTATCTTCCTCTGTTAAATCACCTGAAATCAAAGCCGGTGTGTACCAAGCTGTTTCCTCTGGAAGGATGAGGTTATGTGTGAGGAGATGCTTATTTCCTCGGACTGGTGTCCAAGGAGAGGTGCAGCAGCTTTCACCTGAGCAGTCAAGGCTGAATCACATCTAAATATCGGAACGGGAGCGGACATCCAGGAGAGTGTTGGCTCCACACTGACATAGATGGGAGTTTGTTCAGCCATCACGTTCTACCCTGCAGACACTGCGCGACACCCATTGGCCACCCATCATCCATCCCAGTGCTGCTGCTGCTTTCCCAGTTGGTTGCTTCATTCTGGGGGAACAAATTCACCCCTGACCTGCTCTCTGCTCTCCTGCCCCCAAGTCAGCACCGCTGTAATCATCAACATCTGGTGGTCAGAAAACTATATTGGACACTGTTAGCTCTCCAATGGATGGCTGATGCTGCTTAATGGGGCAGTTATATGCTACTAGAGATTCGTCTTTTTTCTTTTTGTTAAATATTTGCCAGCAAGCTTAATATCAAAGCTGCCAATTGAAAACCAAAAAGGTTCAGAATGTGGTAAGGTGAAAGGTGATGGTGAGCTTTAAAGAAGAATCATTTCTGCCACACTGTATTGCATAGAGACCGAATTGGCAATCACATGAGAAAGGCTGAGCAGTATTTACATACCGCCTCAGTAAAATGCTGATTTATTTCTCTGGTGCCAGAAGACAATATGGGCATTGCTTCAATTTGCCTCATTTCCTGGCTTTTACAAAAGAAACAGGGAAAAAAAATATATGGAAATAAAGAATCTTGGACTCTGTTCTAGACGAAAATCCGATTTCCCTCATCCCACTGGCACAAGTGCATTTTACAATGGAAATGTAAGACAGAACGACCTGGCATGCACAATTCATGAAATATCACTGCCTGGACGTGCATGTGAAATACGGCCATTCCGCGCCCCGAGGCACCGTGCTGAGTGCAGGCTGCAGGCAGCACCCAGAGCTCAGAGCTGCCTGGTGTGGGGCAGCTCAAGAGAAGGCTCTCAGATGAGCTCTGCCATCCAAGGTTCAATCATTCACGTACTTTGAAAGCTTTTGTTTGTTTGTTTTTTACTACATGTAGCATGTGTAAGCGTCCATCACAGATTGTTTTCTGCAATTGCAATTGATGCCTAGTTGTGTCAGCTGATGGTATTCCACAGCAAAGGAACCCTCAAGATTTTCTTACACCCAAGACCTCACCTTCTCAGGACGAGGTCCCACAAAGACCCACTCAAGGAAGCATCAAGGAAGAGAGAAAACCACCGACCTGAAGCATGCAGGTGTATATTTTGTTTGCAGGTCTGGAACTGCTGCCAGTCCCATACCCCAAAGTTTTACCACTGAACCAAACTGCTCCCAACCTCAGCTGCCTCTCTGTTGTACATGAGGCTGATGGACAGCAAGATGACTGAGCCAGAGTTTGCTGAAAGACAGATCTGGACAGACTCGTACCTTAAGAGCACCTTCTGCTCCATTTTGTGCCCATTCAGAAATACCAAGACAATTATTTTTCCTCGAGCCTGGAATTTGCAATGTCTTCCCACAAAAAACCTTTGTTGCAAACCTTCTGAGGAACAGTTGTCAAACTGTGAAGCAAATTCTCTGTGTTGCCTTTCTTCCAGGCTAAAATAACTTCCCTTCCTTCAACAAAAGCGTCTCACTTGGAGAAAACCCAACAGCATGTTGTGAAACACACAGCGCTGTAACCAGGAAAGATCTTTTCTTTATGGAGACATAAAACATGCTCCCTTCCAACAAGTGTGTGCCTTATTTATCGTTCCTAAGTTGCTGCTGGAAACTCTTTCAATGTCCTTTGATAGACTACTGAACCTTCTCTGCCTTACTGGTGTAAACTGGAGGTGCCTGAGCGCTGAATACACTGGCAATAAAAAATGTTCTTCTTTTTGAGATCTATCCAAATAAAATATCCTTGGGAGGCTTTGAAGTTAAATTTTAAAAAAATCTTTGAGAAATTGCCTTTCATTTCTGAGAGCACAATTTAAATTAAATCTGAGGGTCTGCACGAGGCACCCCAGGTGCTCTCTGTTCCAAATTCAGTTGATTAATGCTGCCTTAAAAGATTTGCTGAAGAATCAGGCAGATGTAATTAGAGAGGTAGCTAATACTATACATAGATCATCAAAGGATAAGTATGTGCAAAGGAGATACAGAATCTCAACACAATCGTAATAATCTCTGCAGATTACAAAAAAAAATTACAATCATAATTAGGGCACAGTAACAAAAGCTTGCAAGAACGTAGGGTCCGTCTGCCCTCAGCATCACCTGGCACAGAGATCTTCCTGCAGCCCTCCAGGGAGTGAGGGACAGCAGGACTACTTCTATATTGAAATGGAAATAGTTTTAGACGTTCCTTCTTGTTTAAGGCTACCAAAACTCTATTTTTCTGCCTTTACTCACTAAACACCTTTCAACATAATCACAGACCAGCTTTTACATATCATATCCCTTCTGAGCTTAGTAATCTGCGACAAATACGTGCTCAGAAAACAGTTGCCTGGAAGGCCATGGTCAGCAATAGGATATTTTTTAGCACAAAGATGGAAACAGCACTTCAGTGGGATACAGAATACCTCATCACTATGTGAGGATTCCTGCACATCTCACAACGCTTCTTGCCTACTCTGAAAAGTAAAGTTGAGGGTAAAGAAAGCAAAGTTCATAGTACTGTAAGAACTACTGATGTGTCATTAGTCAAATGGGTTGAAAGCCAAAGCGAATTGGAGACTGTCTGGCATTACAGAGCTTACTGCACAAGACACCACAATTCCTCATTCTGTCACATGCTTCATTTGTTACACTGAGAAAATAACACGGGACCACATTTCTACAGATGCTTCCAAACCTGCAACAAGGGGTGCTAGGCATTTCTGATCTTGTTGCATCTTGTTCTACACGGTATCAAGACTCAGATACAGGCGATTGCCTTAGGACAGGAGGGAATTGCATTGCTCTACTTGTGGAATAGCATCTCTTCCAACAAGCAGCTCCCATTGGGAGCTGAACACCTCGCTCGGGCTGAGCAGCCCAGCCCATCTGTAGGATCACCACATCAGTGCAAGGCCAGGTGCCTCCAGGGCCACCCAGTGCTCAGCTGCTATGTGAACAGAGTGCAGTGCAGGTGCCTGTGGCAGAAGGCAGCCATTGCAGGACTAAATGCTGAATGCCACAGCTGGCATTGGCCAGGAGCAGGAAGGCTCCTTCTGCCTCAGTGATGTCAGAGAAATTTGCAGTCCACTCATCAACTCAGATGGCAGTAACTCAGAGTCACATCCCACAGTGACCAGCCACACCAAGCACCTCATTTCCAGGTGCACAGAACCAGCACCAGACCTCTTCTCTGCCTAAACACAGATGCTCCACTTCATCTTGCACAGGGAAACCTGAGCTGACACAGCACTGTCAGGCACAGGACTGGGCTGGGTAAGAGCTCAGGCATGTTCACATACTGGCTCTATTTTGAACTGCAGAGCAATTAGCAATTTTTCCATCCACGTTCTGCACAGATCCAAGAACCCTAGGAGATTTTTTCTCACATCACTGACTTCTGCATTGCCAGTTCTGGAATCCACAGAGCTACCCATCCACGCAGGCACAGCTGGGAAGGGCAGCAGGTATTTTCACAATAGCAGACTGCTCTATGTGACTGGAAACGTGCTTCCCCATCCCCACTTTCACCAAAGGGCAGGGAGCCTGTGGCTAACAGAGATGTGTGCTGGAGAGGCAGTCAGGGAGCCTGGCAGCCACCCCTTTCCCAATGTAGCTCAATTCTTTTTCCCTACAGCCTTCCAGATTTCCTCAGCATTTAGTTCCACACACAATTAGAGATGGAATAAAACTGTAAGAACCTGAAGGAGAGATCCAGGAGTATTGCCCTCACTCCAAGGACCCTGCTGCAATTTAAGCAGCAACTGTTATCCCTGGGAGCTAAGTAAGCAGCCCTCAGCACTGATCCAAGCAGCTCATCCATCCCAGAGAAGAACTTTGCTCCCAAGCAGCTGTGACCAGCACAGACACAACAACGGCACCATCCACCACAGTAGCCTCACATGTGTTACAACATTGAGGTGGCAGCCCTCACCTTTTCACCGTTTCCTGCCTAAGCTGCTTGAACATCACCAGTTTGTCTGGGAGCTGTTTGGAGCCCCCCGAGAAAGGGACGGAGGAGGAAGGAGGAGGAAGGGGGCACAGAGCATCCCCCCCCAGGTAACCCCGAGGCAGAGGACAGCTCACAGCCAGCAGGACGTGCAATTGCACTCTCAGTTCAGAACACGACCCGGATTTGGGTTACAAAGGCACTTGGTTACCAAGAAGTACCCTTGGCTGCCTAATTTGATTTTCAAAAGAAAGTAAGTGGATTAGGGGTTAGATTTTTTAAGGGATTTAGTATCCGAAAGGGACACAGAAGTACCCAGTGGGAGGCTATTACAGCTCAATTAGGATTAGAACAAGGAGCTTATATTTGTTTTTCACAAGCACATCATTTCTAAGTGGTTGGAGGAATTCTGTGCGAATAATAAAATTACACAGCAAACCTGGAATTGCTTGGATTCTTCCCATATGGATCAAGAAACTGCAAGAAACTTCAAGCCAAACCAAATTTCAGAACGTTATCAAAAAGAATGAGGACTGGGGAAGAAGTTCTGCTGCAGTGATCACCCGAACGGCTGGGGTTTGCAATATTGGTGCTTCACATCGTGTCTTCATTAAAAGAGTCCAAAAGAACGACGGTTCACTTTCTTCCTTTCTTCTCACTACGTGTCAGAGGAACCAAAGCTTTTCGTCCTTCTCTCATTCCCTACTGATGAATATTTTACTGTGCTCTTCAGCAGTGAAGGCAGCCTATCTGGGCTGTTCAGCCTCTGCTGCACTCTGAAAAGAATCCATAGTGCAATGTGGTGTCCCAGCCATAACCTACCGACATAACCGTGTGCTTCTCAGGGAAATGCAGACTAACTGGGGCCAGCTGGGCTCGGAGCCAGGCTTGCTTTGCTCCATGGCTGTTTATGAACGGTTCAGCCTAGTTAAAAACTTTCATTCCATTGGCTTTGTATGGATGTTTCTTAAAAGCTGCAGAGCAATAGCATAACTTTTTAAAGAATGGCATTTTTACTGTGGTGTGGCGTTAAATTCCTCCCCTGAGGCACCAATGTGATCTCGTTGACTTTAAAAGCAATAAACTGAAATCTAAAAATAAAATAAAAGGGGAAAGGTGGAAGAAATAGGTGGAAAGGCAGCAAAGCTGTAGGAGTTCTGACAAACCATCCTGGCATATAATCCCAGAGGTGACAAGGAATTGCTCTGTGCACTTTATTTATTTTTTTTATAAGCCAGAACGGATACATACATATATATCTACTTGAGGCAAAGTCGTAGAGTATCTTTGAATCAGTGGGCTTATTTCATTAGTGCCCACCAGGCTGTAATGATGGCAAAGGACTGTTCCGATACCCAGGCAGTATCATAGGCAGTCGTGACAGCATGTCGTCCCAGTCCTGCAGTCTGTCGCATGTACTTTGTGCAAGTGAGCAATTGCTGAGTGGCTTAACAGTGTCCTGAGGTATCTCTCCATACCTGGAATCACACTCATTGTCTTTTCTTTCTCTAATGGATGTGGCTGGTGACATGTTTTAGCAGCACACTGCACCTAATCCAACAGCCCCTCCTCCATACTTTGGTTTTTGGATGAAGTGTTTTACCTGGTCCGCACATGAATTAGATTAATGGCCCAATGTCAATTAAAAATCTAACATATATTTTACTGAGCGCTACCCTTTCACACAAACTGAAATCTACTGCCATCCAACCCCTGTGCAGCATCTGAAGCCAGCAGCAAAAACAGAATGCACACAGATCTCCTGACAAGAAGAGAGAAATTAGAAACACGGAAGTTTATTTAAGCAAATCCCAGTATCCCTGGAAACAGGTAACCAAAGCCAGGCAAAGCTCGCATGCTTCCACTCATAGCGTGCTCATGAAGCAAAAATCTGCCTTGCTGTTGACAAAGCGTGGACTCCTGCCTGAAGAGCCAAGTTAGCTTAAGTTAAATCTCTGAATTACAACACTGAGATGTAAGACAAGGAGCAGCTGCTGCGATGGGGTGCTGGGGAGGACAGAGCAAACAGCAGTGCAGCTTTAACAGAAAGATGCTGGCACACACGTAAAATCACCCCACGTTGTAATTTTGTACCTATCTTTAAAGGTACTGCACATGGAGAACAAGACCTGATACAACCATCCGACTCCGGGTTCATTTGTGTGCATGCTTTTGAGGGGCTGTCCATGGTTTGATTTTACTTTCATGGCAAAATAGAAGCTTAGCTGAAACGAGTGCTTGTTGGTTCAGTGCCCTCTGCAATTCTGATTTGGGCATAAAGTGCAAAAAGAAAACAGAAAAACCATTTATTCTGCTTTTGTTTCCAGAGGGAGAGGAGTAAGGCTCTGTTAGTCTAATTTCTTAAGCTCACTCGGCTGCAGCAGATCAGGAGGTGCACCTTATCCCAAAGGCTGAGCAGCATCTGAGTGTCCTCTCTGTAAGTCATTGGCTCGAGACCTTTGGATCACCCAAAATTTGGACAACTGGATGCGCTGTGTAAAGAGAAGCTTTTCAATGCATGGGCAAAGCCAGTAATGATATGAAAATATATCTCTACAACGCAACAAAAAGCATTCTGGAAACCATACAGAGTGAACACCAAAGCCATACAGGGCACAGCTCAGTGCAGATGCCCAAACCATTTTTTTTTTTTCTTCTTTTAAAACCAGACATTTTCCCCACTGCAGCTGAATTTGCCCTCAGGTCTCCACTCACCAACTCAAACCCCACTTGATCCCTCTTTCTGCCTTTCAGATTCAGCTGTTCCAACCTCAGTGCTCACTGGAAGGTAAATATTTCCTAACCCACAGCAATCACCATTCCATCATTTGGAATGATAGAAAGGAAGGTTATAATAACAGCTTCTATTTTTTTTCTTTCCTTTACTGCTCCAGATTAAATGGAGATGAGCACACATTCACAGGATGGGTCAATATTTTGCTTTCATAGCAATGCCAATAGTAAAATGATTTTTTGATTTGAACCAACTCTGATTTACTTCAGAAGAAAATCTCCTGCTCCACACACCATATACTTACATACAGAGGGATTTTTTTTCTTCAGTTATATTCAGAGATCTTTTCCCTAGCTGACAGAAGCATGCAGTGGTGCTTATATATGAGTGTGGCTTAATTAGCTTCATCACAAAAAGTGCCATGAAAACGCAGAAGGGTGAAGGAGGGCAGGGCTGCAAGAGGAAACTGCATCCTGACACATCTTGGGAATACTGAAGTTTGTACAATTAAGGTCAGATTCTCACCTCACATTGATAAATAGACCATAGCATAAATAAAAGATTATGCGTGTGGTCCTTATTAGACAGGCTTGCGAGTTCACCAAAGAAGACAAGAATGATGAATAGTTCCTCGAGCAGCACTGAGCTCACAGCAGTGCTCTGCAGAGGAAGTTCAGCTCTGCAGTTCAGTTTGAGCTGTGGAAACCAACCCCCACTTTTATAAACCACCGTGGTGGAAGAGTAGTTTTAGAACAATGCTTCAGAAAAGTTACCCTGAGGGGCAAAACATTGCCTGTGACCAACATGAGGGATATAACAGCATCACGCAGCAGTCCCTAGCACCTGCTGAACATGGACAGGAGGAAGAAAGTAGGAAGAGAAATTAAGAAAGTAAAAGAAAGCATAAGCTCGGCCATGAGCAGCCAGAAGACATTTCTCAGATGGAATAGAAGAAAAGAAACAAAGCAATGTCAGCAGCAAATCATGCCCACAGCAACTGAGCGCAGAGCTCCCAGCGCACGACATCCTCACTTATGCAAAGCTGAATGCTGGACAGCCACAGTCAGAGCTGCTCACACAGGATCTCACCGGATCCCAACGTGCTGCAGCTCTCTGCAGACCCTCTGTTACTGTGATGGCTGTGGAAGAAGCGTGCTTGCCTGCCGGAGTGCCAGCCCTGCCCTGCAAGGCCTTCTGGATTCCCCCTACAAAACAGATTGGCTGCTGCACTGATGAACACAGCTTCCAAGTTCACCAGCATCCTATAAATAGTATTGTGAACTCTCGAGCAATTACCTCTGGTACGTGGAAGAAAAACAAACAATCTGACATTCAGCCGCATATTTGTTAACTGAATCATGCAGGCAGGACGTCGCCTTCCCTTGGATGCATTTTTCTTTCAGCTGACAGGGATCTCATATAAACTGAGATATGCTGGCTAGGATAAATATTTGACCGAGATTTAATCCTTTGGCTACTCAGTGCTCTCTCACTGCGGTTCTCCATTGTCTATTTATCTATACAGAACACAGTGCTTGACTTCTAATTAGTTCAGAATTAGAACCAAGTTTCAAAATACTTGGGTGTTTTCGCATAGGAGTGGGAAATATGTGCTGGTGAGTGCGAGGCACGACCACAGCCCACACCCCTAGTATTCCACTGACTTTCCAAGCCGAGCATTCCAGTTCTTCTCCATTATTCCTCCACATCTGGAAAGCACCGATACACCAATCCTTTCCTATAAAGCTGAAGAGAGCTTCACAGAGATTAAACTGTTATTTAAATACTTCAGAAGGTTGATGATCACCTCATAAATTTCAGTGCTAGCTTTACAAGACCCTGACTCACAGCTCAGTGAGCTTTTCCAAGTTACTTCTTCAAAAAACAAAAACAAACAAAAAAAAAAACCAGCAGAAGCACAGCAACCCACTGTGTGCTGCTCCTCCTCTAGGCCAGATGATGATTGAGAGTTACACACAATTGCATAACGTGGATGCAGATTTGCACTTTACCAGAACACAGAAGGCTGAATTCCAGCCCAGGATTTCATTCCAGCCTGCCCTGAGGGCTGCGACAAGCTGCACAGCTGAGGTCTGGATCAGATTCAAAAGTTTTCCAAAGTGTATCTGTGCTCACATCCTGATTTTCGATTCCAGCTCATCTCTAATTATAATTATTACACAGAATGTCAGATCTCAGGTTATGCTCTTTAAAGTTCTCCCTATAAACAATTAATTAGCTTGCTGCAGCCTTCCTATAAATAGCCTGTACATATAAATTATTCTCATCTGCTCAGACAAACAAAATCACTGCTGTTTTTTGCCTTCTGATTTTCCCTCGCGGTCTGCAGCTGTTGGTAGTCAGACAGACACATGTCTGTGTCCTTTTTGCATCCAGAGCTAAAATAAGATTATGAGGTTATCAATTGACAACGTTTTTTGTATTAAATTAATGCTTAAGAAATCAAATTTTCACAATAAAGCATCTGAAAGCACGGTTACCATCAACTTAGAAAGTCTGCCAGAGCTCTGCCTCCCACACCAGCTGAAACACTGCCTGGCGAAACAGCGGGCATCCCTTGTCCGGGATGCTACTGCAGGACAGGATACATCTGGTTGCCCAACTTAATTCTGATGGCAAGCTTTCCAAACTCATCCTACCGGTGCTGACAGACAAGTTAAGGCCAAAGCTTCCTCCAGCGAGTTGCTGGGCTGCCTCTCCAGATGTCTGCCTCGCTTCTCCACCTGAGGCTTTTGCCTGCACGTGGAGCTGCCCAACTGGAGCGTGTAGTCACTGCTCTGCCACATCAGGGCAGAGTCCCGTGATGTAAATTCACTTGAAAGTGAATTGGATTCATGCAAACAATTCCTTTTCTGTGTGTAAACGTGCAGGTGAGATAGGCTGCCTTAGTATTTGCACTGACAACTGCAACAGATGTGAATATACAAAGTGAACCACGACTAGTTACCATCAAAATGATTGCAATGATTCATTTGCATACTGCTAACATGAATTATTTGGGGCAATATGAAGTAGAAACTGCTTGGAGAAGTGCCTCCTCTGACAGAATAGCAAAAAAACCTGCCAAAAATCACACCTCAGAGTTCACTGTTTCCATTGCTGTGGCAGTTACAGGGCGCCTGCCTCTGTCCCCACTGACGGGCAGCCCACCTGAACACAGTGGGATGCAGAAAGCTGGAGCCTGGCAGAGCTTGGGAACTTCCCCATCTGCCACCAGAAAGTCACCCAAGCCCAGGCCAAGTTGGAACCATTAATCTCCAGGAGTGGTACAAACCTCCTGCTGCTGGTTGAGGACTGCACACACCAGCACCGTTCCCATCCCCTTGGTCTGCACACACCTTACCCACGAGATGTGCACACTGATCATCTTTGTCTCATCCCTGCATTCAGTCTGAAAAAGGAGTATTGGTAAAGCACTTTGGAAGATTGTAAAGCAGTGCAACAAAGCGTTATGATCATTTTGAAACACTAATCTATATGTTTTTCTCTGCAATCTAGCATATAATCATCATTGCACCCAGCCAGAGAGAAGACATCAAGGATTATTGGGCACTTCAAGGTTTCACAGCATAAAACTGCTTTCGAAAGGAAAACAGCAAGGCTCTGAAGAGCCTTCTTTTGTTTTATGGCTATTAGGCTCATGCAGGAGTTGCTCCTACCTTCCTCAGACCCAGCAGATGATGCCCTGGAGCTGCAGAGCTCCCCCAGGCTGCTGCACTCGCACTGCCGGTCAGCCCAGCAATGTGCCACCCAGCACACTGCCTGTGCTGCACCTCACATACCCGTTGTTGCTTTGCAGAAAGAGCACTGAGAAACCAGAGCACAGGCAGAAACCTCT
The DNA here is from genome assembly GCF_951394365.1 of Tetrao urogallus. Taxonomy (NCBI): domain Eukaryota; kingdom Metazoa; phylum Chordata; class Aves; order Galliformes; family Phasianidae; genus Tetrao; species Tetrao urogallus. Next base: position 13,488,514 of record NC_136828.1, read on the forward strand.
CTGCCGGTGGTGTTTTGGGCACCTGCAGCTCACAGCTGGGCAGAACACAGGCTCAGAGGGCTTGCGTAGTGCTTTTGGTGCGATGTGCTGGGTGTCCTTGGGCAAGTCTCTTTCTAAAGACTTTTGTGATAAAGCCTCATAAAGTCCTGATTACCCTATTTGTCTATACTAAACTGTTTTAGTCAACAATTGACCTTGATTCATTTTTAATCTCATTGTATCTGGTTACATTTGCTCTTGGAATTTATTGCTCTTTTTTTACCCCTGCTTTTGACCAATACTAATCCACACTTCATTTTTCATTTTCGAGGCATCTCACATAGTTCACAACCTGATTGATATTCTGGATTCATATGCTCTAATTTGAGTTTTCACAAAATATCGCTGAGACAAAGGCGGTTTTATTGTAGAACAAAACTAATTGGAAATGGAAAAGTACTGCTCTGTTAGATTGTACTCCAAATGCCTCTCCCCAAAGCAAAGATGTTCCATTCTGTATTTTGAATCACATACCCCAGATTAAACCCAGCACATACTGCAGCCTCACCAAGCAGTGGCACAAAACTGGAAACCTGCAACCCATACTAAAATCCTTCATTTGTGAACAAGTTTCTTTTCTCCACAGTAGTTTGTTTTTTTTTCCCCCCCTTTTATATTCCTGAATGTCTTTCTAATGTTAAAATATTTTCCTCCATAGAAATGGCTTGGCATTTTCTTTGATATACACTAAATCAAGAGACCCAAACTCCAAAGAATTCCTTAATGACTGCTCACGCCTGAGAGAAACTAGAGCTCCAGCACAGCTTTGCAAGTAAGAAACTTGCTGATGCTCAGCATAGTGATACAGATCACTTTAGATAGGAGTAACTGAGCTGGGTAATTCATCTAACCTACCTGACCTGGCAACCCCTTTCATTATTTTACATCAGTAGTTGAGATGCCAGAGCACGTGATGACAACGACAGCAGAAGACAATATTGGTCCTGTCCGCCCAGCCCTGCTTGCATCAGTGAGCAATGCTGCAGCTCATGGACTAGCAGGACCTGGCCCTGAACAGTGGTCCTCTCCTGTTGTCCTTCCCACAGGAGAAAGGAAATTGCCCCAGGGAGCCACACAAGCAGTAACTGCAACTCATCTCCAGCTGGAGAAATTCACTCCCAACAACTGGAGAACAGGGTGGGCACTTAGGCCACTTCATGGATCACCCTTCTGTCTCATTCCTGCACATCCCAGGCCAGTGGTCCTGCAGCCTCCTTAGACCAGCTAAGAAGACCCCTTGCCCTTACAGAATGTCCAGCCCACCCTTCCTGATGACCCCATTATCCTCTCAGACAGCCAGAAACCCAGTTAGACAAAGTGTTTTTATCTTCAGGAGTCCCTCCTTTGCCTGACCAAATATGTGCTCCCACTTGGAGGAGGTGCTTAATCCTTTCATTAACAGCTTTTTCTCTCAGTTTGCTTCTTGAAAATTCACCTCTTGTGATTTTAAGGGAAGAGCTCCAGCCAAGGACCTGCAGTTAACACAGGGATGTAAAATAATGTATAATATCAAAGAGAATTAAAGCAGTATATAGAGGCATGCATCAGCCATGCAGCACAGCACTGAATGGAATAGCAGTTCCTGCCGACAGCATGCAGCACATGCAGGAGGCCTACAGAGATTGCAAAGAGAGCTTAAAAAAACAAACCCAAATCTCAATACATACACCAAAAGACACTTCAGCATCGCAAGAGCTAAGGCATGCCCAAAGATGCTTTCACCAAGCAGCGCCCAAACAAAAAGAAGCTCTTCAGCATGAAAACCAGACTAGTTAGCATTGCTGTCCTGGAGAACTCCAGCATCTCCAGAAGCTCACATTCTCATCACACAGCTGTGAAAATAGGAAATAAAAGCTACAGAAAGATTTGTAGCTGATATTAACAAAAAATTACAGATGTTATAGGGATCTACTGCATGTATCTACAGCTGAGAACGCAGCCATCTGCCCAGGCTTACTGTGAATTCTCAATAATGCCACAGAGGCAAAATAAGGCTCAGATACTCAGAAGAAATAGCACTCAAGAGGGTGAGTTTATTTCAAAGAGAAGAATCGGAGATCTAGTGCTTCTGTAGCTATAAACACCTTTAATTAGAAAGCTTATTTCACTTACTGCATATTCAAGGAATTACATACCGCCTTCGAGCTAATTTCATTTTCGAATCTCATAAGACAGTAGGAACTACACATAAAATAACAAAAAAAAAAATCATACTGGTGTGTTTTGCTAAAACAAGAGTTGTATTCTTTGCACTCAAGTGCTCTTCTGGAAATGAGTCCCTGCACTGGGCTGTGGGTACTAACAGCAACTAGAAAGGTCCTGGCACTGAGCTCAGGCGTTGTCCTTGTTCTGGGACACTCACAACCCACCCCCCAGCACACAGACTTCGGAGAGGCCCCAGCTCTCAGTTTGCATCCTTTTGTAAGCTGGGAGAACCTGCAGAACTGTCACCTGCAGCCCAAAGTTCTAAATTTCACCCTGACCATCGCTATGTAGGTCGCAATGAGTTACAGTGACTAGAAGTACAGGGCTCTGGAAAACACAAATTACATATAATCAAGATATAAAGGGAGATTATTTCTCTCCTCTCAGTTCTTTCAGAAGTCCTATCATAGAACAAAGATGTTGGAAAAAAGAAACACACTTCTGTCAATACGGGCAGGACCATAAATTATGAGGCTAAGTGGGAGTGAGTAGGGTGGGTGTTTGTTTTTCTTACAGTATGAAGAGAGGAAAAACAAATCTCATACTATCACCTGATAGGGATTACATTTTTGAAGTGCCTACAGCTGAAAGGTATTCTGAAAAAGAGCACTTAAGATCTCCAGAAGTCAACAAATATCATCCCAAAATGAACATAAAAAACATCCCAAACAATAAACCTCTCACTTAACGCACACTTTCTCTTTGCCTGTACTGTCATGAAGCTCTTTCCCTGCAGCTGGGTAATGTCATGTACATCCTCCATCTCCACAGAAGTTTTAGATGACAGCACAGAAGATGGCAGCTCAATCCATCCTTCATCAGAGCAACTGGAAGCACTAACTTCTTTCTGCTGGGGGCCCTGCAGTTGACTCTTGGGCCAGTGCAGTAGATCTGCACCTCAGTAAGGCAGTGATTTCTTTCTGTGAACACAACGCATCAATGTCCCTTGCTTAAAGTGGACTTCTGGGTTTTGAACCAAGATCACCCTTCTCATTCCACCCCTTTTGTCTTGATTACAGAACAAGGCACATGCTGCTAGAATATGCAACAAAATGTCTGTAAAACAGGAATGGGGAGACATAATTGCCTGCTATTATTTCTGAATGCTGGCAAATTAGAACTGACCCGACAACGACAATTCCATTTTGTGAGAATTTTCAATGTAACCACAACAAAACGTGGAAAACATTTTCTATTTTGCACTTGAACAAAACTAAATCCGTTTCTAATTCAGCCATGAAAGTAAAACTGGGCCAAAGTGGCTGCTTTCTGAATAAAACCTCAGCTTCTCCATTTGGAAAGAGGATGCAAGAGTGTATGGCTTTTATGAAACAATATGGAAAGTTCAAGTCCCAGTTTCTCATCCCAGATCAGCGTTCCAGTAATGCCATTTTCCCAGCCCTCTTTCACTTCTTCGATCCTCATCCCTTCCCAAGGGATCACTGAAATGCTTAAGGCTCCATAAAACATTTTAGCTTCACAGGAAACCTCCTTGGAAAATGGAAATACCTCCCTTTTAGCTAGTGCTCGTAAAATCTTCTTCCACTTTTCTAGAAATTTAAGGAAACTTTCTTACAAAAGTGAATAATGAGTAAGCAGTTTCCCGTGTGTAAAAGCAACACTGGGCTAAATTCCTTCCTATAATTGTTTGCTGCTGCCATAATTCTGTCTTAAGTACAAATGACTGCACTGCTTTCAAAGAACTTGCTATAAACACCATTTGCTGAAGATAAGTACTAGCAGCTATAATTCAAAAGCAACAAAAGCTGCACACATTCCCTAGCAACACAACAAACGTGAAGACAGACCTGCACTTACCACAACAGCTAGAATAGTTCAAATTGTCTATTCCAGTGACTGCAGAAAGAAGGGGAAAAACGTGGGAGCTCTTCAATGAAACAGGCTGAGCAATCACACCAGGAAATGCTTTTGTTTCCAACTATGTCAGGCTGTGGACAAGGGATTATAGAGAACCAAATCTCTGCAGCTCAGTGAGCATTACAGAGAGTTGTTTCCAACTGGAACATGGGAGCACACGAAGTCATCCTCTATGCACAGCTTCACTGAGCCCTGTGCCCAGCCCAGAGCACCACATTCAGCAAATATGCAGTCAGGTTGGAAAGGATGCCCGCATTGAGTGCTGCGGATGAAATTGAGTGTGGAAACGTTACCTTCTGAGGGAAGACAAAGAACTGGAAGGTTGCTAAGTCTATAAAAGCACGAGTGGAAAAACCTGAAAAAGCATGCCCTGAGCAAGGGCTCCATCTCGATTCTACTGCTGAGCCAAAGCACCGTCTGGGTGTGCTCAGCAGCCTGGAGAAGCCTTATGGAATATGAGCAGGAGGGTCCTGCAGTGCAGATCCAAGTTTTGCAACTGAAGCCAATCCTGACAATAAAGTTTCTCTCAACATCTATCTCAGCAGATTAGAGGATTCACTTCATGAAGCTTCTCCCTGGATCAGAGGAATATCTCACATTAAGCAGGCAACAGACAAGTCTTCTAAATTTGTGAAATGGAGACTTCTAGAATTCCACCAAATACATGGTCCCCTCCCTCAACACACAGCTCTTCCAAAAAATCTTTAATACTCCAATTCAGCAAGCATTTAATCTTGATTAAACAGTCTGGAGTTCCACTGAGAGGATATAAACTCATTCTGCCAAAATGGATCCTAACAATGAAACACCCAATATACTGGAAAAGTTCCTTTTAACAAAGTACGTATGGAACCCAAAGAAGTGACAGTATAAACACTTCTGGAAGTCCCACAAAAGAGAACGTGGTATCTTTGAGATAGAGTTTTTGAATCATAGCTACAAGAAAAAACAGTTTTGCATGCTAAATTTCATGGCTGAATTCAGCAGTTTATACGATGTGGCACATCAGATTCCTCCCGGGTTGAATTAGCCACAGCTAAGAAGAGGAGTGCAAAACACACAAATGTGAGAAGATGAAGAACTCAGACCAAGTTCAAAGAGGTTCGAAATCCTGTGCAGAAGTTTACACAAGTCACAAAATCAGTTTTTGTTTCACATGGCTATTAGCATACATTTCAAGGCAATATCACAAACCTGAGAAGCTTCCCTTCTCCCTGTCTCAGCTCCCCACTCTGAGCAGAGCTTTTGCCCATGCATGCCATTCAAACACAGTGCTCAGTGCTGCTGTGGCCATGCAGGCACGCTGTCACCATGTTGTTCCTTTACCTCTGCTCTGTATTTGACTGTGGCCTTACATTTAGGCCTTTGATGCAACAGTGTCAAATTTGCTGAATTGGGATTAGTAAAGTGATGGAATAAGTGTATTTTTCAACTTAGAAACCTAGGCCAAGTCTCAGCAATTTAAGCCTCAGTCTTCCAGACATCATCTTTAGGAGTTTAAGGGCAATTTCCACTTTCTAAATTATACTTCCCAATACTGACCTGAGTGACAGTGGAGAAACTGCTGATGGAAGAGCACCTCCACTTCTTTCTGCATCTCAGTGCTGCCCAGCACTGGTCTGACACTGGAGGAGACACTGCTTTTGTCTGTATCTTTTGCTCTTTGTAATCCTCCTCTAAATCTTTCTATGCTGACCTCCAAGGCGTGGTGTTAAGCCCACCTGAGCCAACAGATAACACGAAAATAGAGCAGAGCTGCTGCAGGCTACCAGACCTCCACGGTCAGCCTCCTGATTCCTGAAATTACTGAGGAGAGCTGGGAGAAAATGAGACGCAGGGACAAGGGCAGAGGGTGTCCCAGGGCACAGATCTGCTGGAGCACAGCAGCAGCAGCAGAGCAGGGCTGGAGGGGACAGCACAGCTCCTTCGCCAAGCCTTGCTGAGGGGAGCTCAGCAGCCTTCAGCTGCGATCCTTCCATAATCTGTAATGTTACTGGAATATCACCAGAGGATGTTTTGCTTTCCTTTCATTGCTGTCCTTTGTAGCGCAGCTCAGAAAGTATAAATCATAAAGCAGCATGGAAATCACATTTCCTTTCTGCTTCTGGAATGATTTCATCCTATCTTTTTCTATTCAGCCCATGAAACGGCTAACGCTCTTCTCTGCTTTTCAGTAGTCCCTCGGTGGAGTTTAAGCTACCTGTACCACTGGCCTGTTTACAGCAAAGTGACACACTAAAACACAGTGTGACAGGTTTAGCACTCATTGTCAGTCTATGGAGAATAAAACAAAAGAAAACAAACCTCAACCCTGCTTCAACAAACAGAAATAACCTGGGTTTTGGCACCCCAGGGGCAAGGATGCACATCTGAATTTCAGTCACTTCTACCCAAAGATGCACCATTTTTTTTCACATTTAAAAAAAAAGGAAGAGAGAAAGAAAAAGCTAATATTTAAGAATATTTAAGCTTTTCGGCTACTCAGTAATGAAACAGCACAAGTCAAATACAGAATAACCCAATCTAAGATTAAGATACCCTGAACACAAGGGTCATCATCCACTACACCACCACTGAAGAACAGCCCCATGCTTTCTGCCACTTTTCCCTGCACATCACACACATTCACAAACAGGCTCTTTTCCTTTTTTTTCTTTTTTTCTTTTCTCCTATTTGTCATCATCCAAAATACTGATGGTGGCAACGAGAATCTTTTAGGATTGTTCCTTTCTTTGTCCTTTGGAGTACAACAGTTGTTTACAAATAAGCTGCCCAAAGTGCTTCATGCATGTAATTAAATACAATCCTCGCTACCACTACAGAAATATTCAATATAAAAAATCGTAAAGTACTTCACTGCCAGTGAAGTAGGAGCAATTCAGTAAAAATAAATTGATTTAAAGATTGAAATTCTAAGAGCCATCAGCACAAAGCCTTGGAGAAAAGGATCGCAGACCCAGACCAGGAAGACCTGAGAGCTGTGAGCTGCATGCTCTGTGTCCAGGGAGCAGCTTTCAGGAGATCACGGTCACGATGTGAATGTTTCATTAGAAACTGACAGATTTGCAAAAAGGGAAATGAATGGGATTCACAGAGATTCCACCTTTCTTTCCAATTATACCACTTATAAAACTTTTATGAAGCAATTTTTTTTTTTTAATGGAGTGCAATATTAAATGCAAGAATACGAAATTTAGAGCGAAACAGCTTATTACTAGGAGGAATTACGAACCCATTGCCTCTTGTTTCTCCCAGATATACAAGCCTACTTTCTGCTACAGTCACCTGCAATAAGACAGACCAAGCCATCCCAATAATTGATGTTCTGACCTGCCTGACCCATCCCAGATGCACTGATTCTGGTGTTTACATATCACCATGATTTCTTTCACAGGGATTCAATTAGGAGATGTCTCCAAGGCACTTTCTCCACATTTCGGCATCTCCTCTCCAAGAATGACCTTTGATTTGTTGATTTTCATTTGCTTAAACTCATCCTGAAATACACTTTGCAAAGTGAATTAATTTCCATTTGCACTTTACTGGTTACGTTAAAATGGACCAGCACTCCAACTTCCTTTGTACCAACTGGCTTCCAAAAAGAAATTTCTCCAAGTTAAAATCATTCAGTGAAACGTCTGGGAAACGTGCATAATGATTGTTATCAGGAATCATCATCTAGGGAGAAATAGTGAATACATAAAACCATGAGAAATCAGAGTAATTCAAAATATAATTTTCTTCCTGGATAATCTAATTTTAGCTGCTAGGAGACCATCATTAATACAAATGTTTCTGTTGAACGTGGCCTAAGCCACTGTTCAGAAAAACTCCAGGCAATTCACTAAAAGTTAAATTGATCTAATTAGGTAGATCAATATGAAAATAAAGCAAAACCCAGTTCAGAAGAAAGCAGGGAGGCAGATGCAGCATCGTTGCATGCTCTACCAGCAAACTGAGCTCCTGGGGTTTGTTTATTCGCTCTACAGATGGGTTTATAGCATCCTCCTTCACTGAAGGTGAAGATTTTTCCATTTGTTCAGCAGCCCGTACCAAGCACCTACATCTCCTACTCATTATGGTCAGTGGAGTAATCAGTTGGGAAAACCTGAGCCTGAAGAACATTTATCTGTTCTCCTCCACATTCTGCCACGTTTCGCCCTCAGAAATCAGCAGGGCTGGAATACTGCTCATGGCAGTGATCTTCCTAAGACACCAGACGTCAGAGGTCTCAGGACTCCTCAAGCAATTCCCAGCCTTGCATTAACACAACATCAATACAAGCTTTTACCTTCCAGTCACACGCTCCTCAGAGCGTTAGGGCTTAATGGAGACATCAGGAGCTGCTTCTTAGTAAGCGAAGGACGCACATTGCTTAGCAAGCACACTGCTGCTTCTCTTAGCACAAAGCGATTCCTAAAAGCCCCAGTCTGAGGCACACAGACCTGCCCAGTGCCTGGCCTTTAATACAGGCAGAACCCTTCCTTTGCACCCTGATCTGTCCAAACGAGGCATGTGATGACCAGGAGATATTCCTGGAATTGGGCACTTGCCGGGTGCTTCTCTGAAGGAGTAACTGGGGATGGAGCCCAAAGGCTCAGCCAGCAGGCACATTCCTGTATTCCTATCACACGATACCTGCAAGGCATTCGGGATTGTGTGACCCTGTGGTGAAGGAGGAAGGACCAGGGGTGTCCCAGGCTGCAAACGTGCAAGAGGTCTCCACCGTTTCACTCAGCCTGCAAGAATCCCACCACATTCCCATATATATTCCCAGTTTATAGCAGAGGAGGGGTATCACTCTTGCAGTTAACCTTAGGCTAGCATTTCTCATCATGATTTCCATCATAAATGTATCCAACATGTAAGCAGTTTTCTCTTTACCTTGCATCCATTCAAGAAATAATGCTGGCATTTTTGTGATATTATGGATTTTTAAGAGTTAGAATGAGCGCTGTTTACATGAACCGAATTTAAAGTCAATTCTATCTTGATTACATTTGACTTCAATGAGTACTAAGTGATGCTTCTTTCATTTAATCAGGGAACGGTGTTGCAGCTACACTATTTGCATTTTAATAAAATCTCTCTCAAGATCCAACCAAAAAAGCAGCAGTGTTGCTAAATGCTTACAGATTAGGAATTCGGCTCTCGTGATAACTAATAAAATTTATCTCACATAGACACCATTTTGCTCTTAATTTTAAGATTTACTTAATAAATAGAATGAAATCACAAGATTCATAAATTCTTTCAAAACAGTAAAAAATGCTTCCACACGCAGAGGTCTCCTGGCTTTCATCTGTGCTCACACATGTTCATATACCTACACAGACACGCACACACACAGATGTAGGCACACATGTACATGTATATGGAGACATTCTGGAGACATCCACACATGTGCAAAAGTGCTCTGCTGCAGCCAGCTGTGTCCACAAAGGACCACATAAAATCCCTTAAAGCAGCGTAATGGTTTAGCTGCTAGAAAAGTAACACAGGGCATCATTACAGTGCAACATTAATGAAGGATGAAATGTAATTCATAGAAGGTTGTGTCAGACTTACTTTACCTCCTGACGAGCACAATATAATTTTTTTCCAGTGTCTAAAAATTCTAAAGTGGGCCAAAACTAATCCTGATATAATTGCATTAGTTTTAATGGATAGCGCTAGGGATGAATTTACAGCAACGACTGAAATGACATCACTTTCTCATGCACCAGTTACATTCTGAGCAGCCAAACAGAACCAGCAGTGATCACAAGCAGCACTGAGTTTCAAAATGTGTCCTTCCCAAATTACCTTTTAAATTAAAAAGTTGTGTAGAAATTGAGAACTGGAAAATTCATATTACGCAGCCCGTGTTTACCAAGCTACAGGCTCACCAGCAACGCATCAGGAATGCGTACTGTGATGATTAAAATGCAGTTCCTTTACAAGCAGAAGTAGACAGTGCTGACCACTGAGAGAAGGGAAGCTCGTGGAATCACACGAGCAGCAGCGAGGCTGCGTGGCTGCTCGCCTCCTGGTGCAACAGGCCAGCAGCTGGGAAGCCATCTGATGGCTTGGAGCACGCATTTCATTACAGCCAGCATTCAGTTCCCCCAAGGTAGCTTTGAAACTTTCAGAGTAGGTGCCCACATAAGCTGCGTTATTGCTAAATCTTGAAACAATTCAAGCAACATTAAATTTTATGCACCATGTTCTTAGCTGACGTTAGCCCACTGAGGTCAGGAACCTGCTGGGATGGCTCTCAGGGGATCCGACCTGAAGCCTTCACCTGTTCCTCTTCTTCTCTAGTTTGTACTCTTTGGGACACCAGTTTTCACCACTAATAACAACTATTTGCAGAAGCTTCACAACAACCACAAATTAATTAGATGTTGCAGGAGTTCCACTGATTTACCTCACGTCAAAGAATTACTGATGTGCAGCTCCACGGCAGCACTGCCTGTAGAAGCCATTACACTCAGGATGGTGAAGCGAACTTTCCCCAGAAAACAAGTTGCAAAAATAAAACAAGTTCTCTTAATCCTTAATGGAATGACAGCGAAAATGTTGCTGACTGTAAAATACGACTCATTTCAGCACTAAAAAGAATTTCAGAGCAACTGCAAGTGTGCAAAATGAGGAAAAGAAGGGGAGGGAAGAGCTAAGTGTGACCAATGCAGAAGATGTGCTCCTGCCACCAAGCAGTGCTACAGAGCAGTGGTTTCCTGGCTGAGGGCAGCTGGCCCACCTCCCCCTGCTGAGGATCCGGCCGTTAGCTCTGACCCTGGTCTGTATGCAGCTCTTCAGCCTACACGGATTTCAGTGACCCTGCTGAAAGCCTTTGGGGATCATTTTACAGGAGCAATAATATGGGATCATCAATCTATTTCCCCTGCTGTCGTTGTTCCCTGGAAATTCAGGAAATGACATCAGAAGAAACGCAGAAGAGAAATCAAGTGTGCATTCGCATTGACAGTGCAAGCCACAAGCTAAGTGGCTGTAGCACAGATGTACCCACACAAAGGACCACACAACGTTCTCTGCTCAGTGCCTCTGGACAGCAGCATCGCTGGTCTTTCTTGTTCCTTTAGGATATGAAACATGAATCTCTTTGCTTCATTTTGTATTATTATTATTTCTTCCTCCCTTTGTTTCTTAGCATCTCCCATGTAACTAAAGGCAGAACCTCACTTTACTCCCTGCATTCAGCACAGCAAAGCCCACATGGAAGCCAGGACACTGGCAGGCAAGAAGGAAACAGGGATGGACCGCAGCCTTCCCAGAAAGTAGGTACCTAGCAGTGTCTGCAGGAAGCCCTCTGGGCAGGGGACATCCCTGGATGTTTCCAAATAGGGATTTTACAAACTCCTCATGGCACTTAAGACTGAAGGGGCTGCAGACATCAGGGCAGTGCCACCATGAGGCTGCTGTGCCACCACGGGGCTGCTGCAGCCGCTGGAGTATTTTTACCATCTCCCTTTTTGTGTGCCTCTCCCACAGGTGTGACTTGAAGAATATGAAGCCACTTTATCTACCGTGGAACTGCGCTCCACCGAGCCCCTGATGATGTTAATGACCCTGCTGGCTCCTTCCTATTCCACTTCGTTATGCCCTACATGCAGCATTGCTATGGCAACATGGAGCTGATGCTGCACTTCGGCAGAGAACACCTTGTTTGGTTTCACTCCTCCTTCTGAAGCACAGCTAGTTGTTACGAGTCATTTTGGATGGCAAGAACGGCAGAGCAGACTGAAAGAAGCACTGCATACCCATATCCTTCCCCTGTTTTTTCCCAGAACAGGACTTGACTCACATCTGGCTCTACCACCGTGGTAAAACCCTCGCTCTTTGCTGGAGCATCTTCCCTATGCACAAGTCTGGCCTGTCCCTCAGCGCCGCACTGAGCACCGTCCCTTGCCGTGCCCTGCAGCTCTGCACAGAAGGGGTTTCCTTTGCCTGCACACATCTGCACTCTCAAAGCCCACAGCTGCGCCTGAAAGAAGTGCCCTGAGTTCTAATTTGTGCATTCAGAAGAAACGTCACTCAAATTAATAAGAGAAAATTAACTCCTAGTTAAGGTCACCCTTGGTGGTTTTTCTCCACGGGTGTTTTTAAAGCGCTGTCTGATAATTGGATATTGACTTCAATGCCCGACAAATTGACCCATGCAGTGGTCTCACCTTTTTCTTGTTTCTCCTCCATTAGGGCACTGATGATGATAGTTTTAATTATTTTGGATCATTCTTATTTCTGAAGCAAGAATCATCAGTCTTCACCAAGCACTTTTTCACCACAGACTGAATCAAAAGGACATAATTACTTCCACGCTGACCAACACCAGAACGGATTTTGCTTTAGTTCCTACCACAAAACACTTCACTGTAATTAATAGCCCAGAAACTGTGATGGCAAGAAGAATGTGATTTGTTGCTGCACAGTCAGATGGTCATTCTACACAGCCATCCCCACATCACTTTGTGGCAGTACCGCTCTCAGCTGAGCTATGCTCCATAACGCAAACGGGTTTGACCAGCAGTGATGCTGAGGAGCCCTGAAACAAGCAATAGTACACTCCTTGTTCCTTATTTCTGCAGTGCTTGCACCAATCAGAGCAGACAGAGCACCGTGAGCTTCCCACAAGAACACAGCAGTAGTGTTGCAAAGGAAACTCCGTGTCCACATGGCAAAGGCCTCATGAATGCGCAGTTGAATGCCCTGCATTCACTTGCAAACCTTTGCATGAACCTTATTTGAAGGATGTTACCAAATAACGTCTCAAAAGCCTGTCAATTTCCTAACAGCTGCCCATCTTTTCAACTTCTATAGTCACAATGGATTTTTTTTTTTTTTTACCACTTTTTTCTTTTTTTATGGTTCTAAAAAGAGCAGTGGAGAGCAATGTAAAATTACCACTTAACACGCAGCACTGAGCAGCAAAACATGCTGACTCCTTCAAAATTTTGCTCCTTACCTCAGCCTTCACAAATTATTTTAAATGATGTATTATCTACATTAATACACTAATATCCCAACTTCCATTACAAATCCTAGTCTGGCATATTATTTATAAATTGAATAACATAAATCTTTGAAGGCAGTTTCAGTCCAGTCCCTGGGGCAGGCCGGGTACCTGACTGCCAGGGCACCAGCATCCCAGTGCACACCACCTAGGGCAGGTAGCAGGAAAGTTGCATCTGGTGGAACTATCCTCCTTTCTACCCTATAAAAGAACTAAGTAATCTTAAAGCACAAGGACAACAACAACAGAAAAAAAAAAAAAAAACAACCCACAAGTTATTTTCACCTTACAGCTCTGTCTGGAGAGACAGATGCACTAAGGCACCTGCTAAGCTCTCCACCAGCAGTATGTTTGAGGACACATCTCATCCTCTGCAAAACGTGAAGCACGTGTTGACATGCAGCACACCAGTCAGTAGCAAAAACACGACCAGGGCAATGAGCAGGAATTTTGTTTCTGCAGAAATCATTGCTGAAGTGCACATTATGTTTGCCACCTGGTTCACACACATAAAGCAACATGCACGAGTGCAGCACACTTTGAGATGCACTGTGTGCGACTGCAGTGTGTGGCAATCACAGCCACGCAGCCCTAAGAGCAGTGCATCTCTGGCAGACAAAATTATTGCAATCGTTCCGAGATGTCAATAACCAAAGAGCCACGTGCACTTATCAGCACATGCACACACTGGACAGAGCAGTTATGTAAAGTTCTTTGCTATTTTTCTTGCCAAATTCAAAGCTACCTGCTACAGGCCATCCCCCAGGCTGCAGCTGGCATGTGCCAGGCAGTGCAACCGGCCTCAAACAAACTGAAACATTTCCTGGCAAATGGGAGACGTTCTGTTGATGGTTCATTTTGTTCCAGGGAAGCTGCAAGACAGCGAAGAACAAAAAAGTTCATCAGGGTTTTCGGAGAAAGAGCAGACTTTGTTGGGACAGCCAGGCTCACTGAGAGGTGCAAGGGAAATACTGCTGCGCAGCTACAAGAAGAAAACACACTGAAAAATACAACTACTGAAAGCGTTCTGATTAAGTGAATGGATGGCCCCAGACAGGTTTGCATTATAAACATTAATTGCACATTAGCTCAACTAATTAAAAAATGAATACTGTGCACGGTAGGAAGCTCCTTCTTAAAGAGAAGGCTGCCTTGGGAAATGAGCCAGTGCTTTAAAAACAAAACAAAACAAAAAAATAACCAACGCCCCATAGAGTCAGTGAAACGCCTGTTGCAGCAGGGGAGGCTTTGAAAACATAACTGAGCAAATATTAGAGCTGTGCCAACTGTGCAAAGCCAAAGTGGCAGTGAACACCAGGAAACACTTAATGAAAGGATCTCCTCTTAGTGCCCAACCCAACTAGGAACCTCAGGTACATGAATGGAACAACACGAAAACACAAAATAGTGACTCTTGGAATTTGGCAGATTGAAGCATGGGCCCTGGGGAGCAGTGCTCTCTGCTGGGCACCTGCACTGCACAGCTCCAACAGTCTACCCAGACACTGGTGAGGAACCAGAGAGAGTGATGGCCAAGGGGGGGACAAGAGCTTTCAGGCTGACGTGTGCAATAAGAGAAGAATTGCCCTACATCAACTTTATTGGCCAAAGAGCTGCTGGCAGAAGGCAGCCCAGCACTCAGACAACCTGCACTCCAGTCCAGCGTTCATGAGACAGAGTAATTTTGCATCTAACCAGCATTACCAGCAGGATTTGCAGTTGCTGACAGATGTATCTTGTTAGGAAATAATGGGAGTGAGACATTAAAGATACAGTTGTACACGAATCTTAGCTTCCTGTTCCTATGTATGCACAAAGAAAGCATCAGCATTCACAAAGATGGAAGCTCAGACTCTTCCACCAATACACCACTAAGCAGTTAATGCAATACTAGATAAAAATCAAGATGCCACGTCAATTTGTGTGAAAGGAGTTGCACTGATATATTTGAATTCACATCTAAGCTCTGCCATAGAGTAGCTACACAACCCCAGGCAAGGCAGCTCCTCTCTCTCCTTCTCAGATCTGGGAAAAGTCATTTTTCTTCTGTCTTTTATCTGTTCTCCATTTAGCTCTCTGGGGAAGCCACTTTTGCAATCTGCTTTTGTGCAACACTGAACACATAAAAGATTCAGTCTCAGTTTAAACGTTACTGTAATACAAATAACAAACAATCATCATCAAGTCATTAATTCCCTCAGTCGTTTCTCTCTCTGTACAAACACACTTTTTGAGTTGGAAGAGGCTTCTTTCAGCAGGGAGGTACATTTGTATTCTCTTGTAAATTGAAAGATCGTACGCCAAGCGTATTCATAATGTTGAACAATAATAATAAACAAAAATCTGATAAACTTTATGACAAGCTCCACCAACTTTCCCTGCCAGTCACGCCATACCTCAGCAGCCAGTTCTGCCCAGAGGACTTACAGCAATTACAGAGCTGCCCTTTAGTTTCAGTGATAATCACACGCTGCAGCCCACGTACACCACGACACCAATCCACTGCGTGTGCTGTCAAATAAGCACGGATCTCCTCTTCCCGGGACAGCAGCTGAGGACAGGGCACACCATAACACTTTGCCTGTAGCCAGCAGCAGCTGTATTACTTTATACCTCACTCGCAGGGCCACAAGATCTCATTCTACTCTGTATTAGGGCTGGTACAAACAACACCTCATTACTTTTCTTACATCTCCAGTCCATCTCCAGGTAAGTAACATGTGGATGGAGCATCACAGAGTTTGATTTCCCTCCCTACAGGCTAACTCTTCAACACAGGCTCTATGTTGTATTCCTAGCAGAATTTCTCCCTTCTTAGATTTCCGTATGTTATTGCACTTAAAGAAATACCTTTTCACATCACTATTTCAATTTCTTTCAAAGCCAGGTTCTGCTGAACCCCCACTGTTCTGTACAGTCCCATAGATCCACACAAAGGTCCGTGGTTTGAATCACATCATGAGTAGAGAACAGAAAATGGTCCCATCTGCCTACCCAGCCTGGCTCCCACTCACAACTAAAGCAGAGGAATGTGCTGCTTCTTACCCCACCTCCCCATATTCCTCCCTGCTGCTGCAGCTGCCCTGGTGTGGTTGAGTATGGTCTCAAGCAGGCTTGCAAAGCATGCTCTCAACATGGGTTCATGCCCTGAAAACAAGCCCTGGATGTCCCACCTGCAGTACAGAGCTTGGAAATGAAAGATTCCATCATTTGTGGGCAGTCTGGCACAGTGAGCCTTAAGGACCTTCCACTTTCTGTAACCTCTTGCAGCAGCCTCTGCACACAGGAAGGAATGAAGCTAGAAGAACGCTGTGTTTTTAATATTTCTGAGGAACTTCCAGCTGGTTTAGCTAAACATCTGAGATGTGACACCTTGGCTTTATGGTAGGCATGGGATGCACAGCAGAGCAGTGGGCAGGGACACTTTCTTCCAAGCAGAAGCTGGTGTTTGTTAGCTGTTATTTTTCTGTTCCATTTCCATCCTTCAGCAAATTCAAAGAAACTTGCATCTCAAGTGAGTTCCTATAATTACATTTCAAGAACTGGCTGGTACGGATTTCATTTACAAGTATTTTAAAGCACAGAGATGATTAGCAGCGTTATCTGTGCTACTGCTTTAGGGGGAGATTTTTAATAAGTTCTGAAAAGGAAGAAACCCCACAGAAGGACAGAGATAGTAAATATGGTAACGAAGCAGCGTGCCTTAGCTCCTTGCAGGGACAAACAGACTATGCCATGGCTCTTCCTGCCAGCTAGAGGTGGATATCTGGAGAGCTGACAAGCTGCAAACAGAACATGCTGGCAGTCACAACTATTAGGAAACCCAGACAAGGCAGAATTGTGGAAGAATGATGTTGTAAGCAATCCTTCACCAGCTTGGATCAGCAATTTGTGCCCACACCCTGCATCTTTTTCCCTGCCTTCCTCCCAGCCTCCTGCTTGTCCCTTCTGCTGCCACTTCCTCACTCTGCCACCAGCACCTTGTTTTCTTGAGAAATTGCAGAGGCAGCTACCGGGGTTCAAGAGAATTCCTCAAATGCTTCACAGTCATCCCATTTTCCTCCAGCCCTGCCCATCAGATTTATTTACACTGGGGAAGAGAAGGGTAGACAAAGCAAACAAACAGCTGTGGCAAGAAAACCAATTTGTTCTGTGGCATCTTTGCTTGTGCAATTTGAAGGAGGAAACAGAATTGAAAAGACAAGGAAATAACTGCTCCACATGGTAATTCTTGCACCGCTCTTCTCAGTTTCCTTCCTCTGCTGTCATCCACGACGTGCCTGAATGCACACACTTTGCTCCCAGCACATCACTGCACATCTGTGCCCACTTTTTGCCCAGGTCCCCCCCAGTGCTCCTGGAAGATTTTATCCCCTCCCATTCTAGTGGAGAAAAAAATGCAATGCATTCAAGAAGCAAAGTGTGCCCAGCTGAAGCAAAACCCAAAGCAGAACTGATCAGGAGCCCAGAGCTATGGCTCACGCACAGCTAAGCAGGGCAGATGGTGTCATGATGGCAATGTTCCTCCTACCCCTTCAATTCAGGCTATTCTGTGTCATGGGAAAAAGAGGGCTATTTCCTACTTAATGTCAGCTATTTGAAAATTATTACCATCCGTAAATGTACGCTTTCCAAAGAAAATAATGCCAGCACCACTAAAGGAGCGCTGATTCTATAAAACAATCATAAGGGAGTGCTTAATTATTTCCCAAAGAAAGAAAAAAATCTGGTAATACCACAGATTTTGACTGCATAAGATCATTTTCAAAAGCCTTCATGTTATTTCTAGTTCCTCCTTCTTCCACGGCCTGATCCATATCCATTTTCAGTTTGTTACAGCTTCTAATAAATCCCCTCTGATATTTAATACAATCTACCCCATTTTATTAAGCATTTTAATTCTGATGTGGGTTCCATAGTCTCAGAAGCAAGCAAGGACCAAATTGTGCATCTCCTGGATGTTGCAGTTATTACTTTAACATACACTGCAGTGATAACCACAGCAATAATTTGGGCTCGACCCCAACTATCATTTTCTTATACAAATCTCAGTGTTACTGGGTATGTCTGCTTCAGTGAATAAAGTATGTTTTAAGTGCAGATATTAGTGAGAGCAGAAGGAGGGAATGTGAGAACAAGCGTGCAGCAGAGTCATCTCAATCCATGCAGCAACCCTGCAGGATTCACTCGGCATCACATCACGAAGGGAGGATGGGTCAGGAGCGCACGTTTGTGACTTCAGGATCACAGAATAGCTCAGGTTGGAAGAGACCTTAAAGATCATCAAGTCCAACACAACCTGAGCACGCTACCCATGAAGCTCAGGAGCACTGCTCTGCAAAGAGGAGATAGGCGGGCTGCGTGGAGTTGGATTTCTCCACCTTGAGAGCAACTCCATTAGAAATCTCCAAGTGCCCAAAGAACAAGAACCTCTAATTCACTGGGGATGGCCAACTGGTGGCACAAAGGAGACAAGATGCAGTCTGCAGGGCAGTTGTAGCTGGTTTCTGGAAAGCACGAGCAGTCAGGTCGACACCACGTGGTTGGTGTGAGGAGAGGGCAGCACACGTGTCTGCTGGGCACAGCGCTGGGCTCCTCGGGCAGCTTCTTAGGTTTTGCAAGGACAGTTCCAGTAGAACTCACTCTGCAATTTGAACGCATGGCTAAACACAAAAGTAGCCTTGGAGTGAAAGCATGCGAGGCCAGCCTGTACCTGAGTAATTAAGAAAAAGATGCCTTCTTCCCCTTAGGATAAAGCCCCAAAATACAGTACAAATCAGTATGAGCAGCTCCTTGAACACCAATATACATCGTACAAAAGGGGAAAAAAAGACTCCCATCTGTGATTTATGCAGAGAACTCATACTGCCAGAGTTAAATCGTCCTTGCAATTGCTGAGAAACTATGGATGACAAAATCTTAACTCAGAAAAGCCGCATCCAACACAGATAATTCCATATTAGAGCTCATCTGCAAGATGAGGAGAAAAGTGGTCACACAAAAAAAAGGCATTATCCAAAGAAGCGATCATGGCTCGAGTCCATTTCTCAAGTGCAAACAGAAGATGTCTTACTGTGCCAAACCCACTAATACACGTGCTTGCTGCTTAAAACAGGATCGATTTCACAAAGCTGGGGGGAGGGAGGTGGGGAGAGGAACCAAACCAGTTGGGAGAAAGTATTTTAGAAGAAAAATGTTTCCATAATTGGGAACAGATTAGGAACATTTTTCTGGATGTCCAGAGAAACCAACCTCAATCAAAGAAAGTATAGCTGTTAAAAACAAAACGAAACAAAAAAAGAAAACCACACAACAAAGTTGGCTTAGGGGGAAATGGAAGCAGGTATACAACATAATGAATGCAAAGGCATTTCCTTCCCCTGAATGCAAATCAAAATATATAAATTACCAAGACAGTACAGGAAAGCCATACATTTCATGCTTTGTCCAGCTGCACGAAAAATATTTACACTATTGGTAGCTAGAACTATTGCTGTGGTTATTGCTTCAGTGTGCAACAAGAATGATGTTATTCACACATAAACTGAAGTGTCAAATCATCAAAAATGAGAGAAGAAAGGTTTTCAGTAAACGTTCTCCCTCTGCGTGAGGCTGCACACAGTCACATCCAATGATAACAACAGTGAGTACGATACCTCAATAGTAGCCAACATAAGTGTTAAGCAAAAGCTAAAATACTAACAGGAGGTATTTTAGGATTAGTAAAACTAGAAAGACACCTGCATGCAAGAATTTTAAACTCAGCAGTCCAAATTTCGGAGGGAATCTCTTATGCAGATTGTGCAGTGACTGCTTTAGAGGGCAGCTGAAGGCTCAAGCAACTCCAACAATTAAGATTTAGAAGCAGGGAGGCCACTCCCAGTGACATCAAAGGATAGACTGGGCAGTATTGGGAATAGCTTGGAAAAGATTTTAGCAATAATAATGAAATCATTGGATGTAGATTTATGGAAAGCAGTGCTCTGACAGCCAGTTTTCTATGGGTCAGCTGGTGCAAGCAGTAGTGCTTGTGTAAAACGCATGGTCTGCTGCAAATCTGCAACCTTACTTCATATTTACTGGTACTTTAAAGCTTCATGAAACCGAGCACGTCTCATATTAAAAGGTTAGAATCCCTGCTACATAGTAGACCATAGTAGCATAGTAGACCTGAAACCACGCAGAAAAGTGCCTTCACATAATTGCCTTTCTTACAGATCCCTGCAATGACTGTTCTCATCTGTTTACCATTATTTTTTTTTTTTTTTTTTTTTCAATCAGTCACATTAATGATGTTATATTTAAAGGTTATTAGCAAAGATCCCATAAGAATATATAATGGTAATAGGATGAGAAGGAATCCCACGCAAAGAGCTTTCTATGTCACCTAGCAAATCAGGCACAAGCAAACAGCACACTATTTTAATACGGACAATTTTGAGTGCACACCCAGTAAGAAACAAAAGCCCCCACTGACAAAGGCAGGAGTCAATCTAGGGGGAGCTACCTCAGGAAGGGTTTGGTGCAATATGAGCCCCAGTGAAACACCGACCATAGAAACCTGATGTGTTCCTTGGAGGGAAAGAGATGAGCTGAGGCCGTACCACCTCTGCATCTGGCACTGCTAGAGCTGCTCGTCTCCTTCTGTTCTGCTTTTGGTACCCATAGATCAAAAAATGCATTTGGGAAAGTTCAAAGAAGAGCTATCAAATTATAAAAGGTTAGAATATGGGTTTAACAGGAAAAAAAACCTCCATGAGCTCTGAAATCTGCTCCTGCGTTACAAGCAGGGACGTTCTGCAAGAGCCCTATTTTCCCTAGAGCAATACAGCTTTCTGAGACAGCTAATATAAAGAGGGTGGTTAAAAATAATGGCACACGAGTGTTAAATGGAGATGTCAAACTATTTCGATCACCTTCAGTTATCTATTTTAAGACTGTACAGAGAAGTGTGATTTTGTCATTCACACGGGCTCAGGCACTGACAGCCAGCATTTACAACGGGCACAAGGCAAGAGCCAAAGGCTTTGTAGCAGCTTCAGCTCAAACAGCACGAGGATGTACTCTGCCACTGAACATACACATAGCATCATCTCATGGAACCTGCATGCACATTCACTGCCATACGCATACAGGTATAAGCCATTTTATGACATGTTTTTGTCTACAGAAATGCTCATTTGGATATAAGAAAAAAGCCTTCACACCAAGGACGGTGAGGCACTGGCACAGGTTGCCCAGAGAGGTGGCGGTGCTCTGTCCCTGCAGACATCCAAGGCCAGGCAGGACCAGGCTCTGAGCACCGATGGAGCTGTGGAGTCCCTGTTCATTGCAGGGGAGTTGCAATAGATGAGCTTTCAGGGTCCTTTCCAACTCTAAGGATTGTACATCCATGATTCTGTAAGGCTGCAATGAGGAAGACTGACAGCAAGCACCCTTCACTACTACAGCGTTGCCAGCTATCTTTTTGAATTAGTGCTTTCATGCCCATGAAGCCTTCGTACTCATGAGCTCAGCACATGTTCCACTCATCTGATTTTAGCCCCTCTTGAAAGATAGGCCGTCTTTTCTTCAGGTCAAGTAAATATGAATGTCTGCCAGAGTTCAAGTAAAATTGATATCTGGATCTTCAGGTATGACAAAGCTCTTCCTAGAAGCCTTTGCTTTAAACAGTAACGTTTCCAAAAATTATGCCATAAAAGAAAAACACTGGCTGCAGCATAGGTTTGTTAGCATTTCTGAAGAATAAACATAAAGCTGACTGCAAATTTATAAAGATCATGCCAATGGATCCAATCACATTCATTTTGAACAGAACCTGTTTTCCAAGGATTTGATCAGTAAGACTGCATCAGCTGAGAGCTCCTCAGAAAAGAATCACGCAGCTCTCAAAACCAAGTTAACTTGGTTTTGCAACTCATACTGTATTCAGAAAATCCAATGCTAATGGAAATATTCCACCACTCACTGGAGACCCTCACCGACCCTCTCCTCAAAGCTGCAATTTTTCCATCATTGCTAAATACCACCTGCCAAGAAAGAGCTGCATTTGATTGAAACGTGGAGGCATCAAATAAAATAATTGCTGATGTCAGACAGCATTCGTTGCTTAGTGTTGTTCTCCTGCATGACTCAATTAACAATGCCTTCACATCAGAATAAATCAGCTCCTTTTTATGTACCTGATAACTTCAGACGATTCTATGGCTGTGAAATGGGGTTCCTTTATTACTTCCTATGGAGTGCTACGCAGCTGAGAGGCACAGAGTCAGCGTGAGGTTGACACTCTAAATCCCCACTGACACAACAGGAAAGGAGAGGCAGATGGTGCTTGAGCCTGTATGAATTTCTGCACGCTCCAGAGATATGTTTCTTAAACATGGCTTGTGTGGCAAAGGAATTAGAGGAGGACTTGCTGGGAGTGCCACAGTACAGAGGAGGCAATAAACCTAGCAAATCGGATGGTACACTAACTTAGGGGCATACAAAGAAGAGCCAAGGCTGACGTAGGAATCTTCTCCTTAGGAGAAATGGTTACACCTTTTTGGAGCTGACTGGACAATAAAATACCTGCATGTGGAAGAACTGAATAGTTTCCCTCCAGCATCATTTCTGCTAACAGCAGCTGAAGGCTTCCAAAGTAGAAAGCCACACTTCTGTGCTCATCTACGTTCCCACCAGAATGAGAAGAGCAGATTTTCCTCCGCAAAGCACTTCATCAGTTAGACAATAATCTCACTTACAGCTATGCAAACTTGAAATGACTCCTCTGATGCCAGGGAAACCTTTCCAGATTTATACTGGCGTGTATAGGATCAGCCTCTGGGACTACACAACCTTCACCCAGCAAGAACACTTCTGCAAATAGCTGATACTGCAAAGCAGAGCATTTTCCCCAATCTCTTTGCACACAGTATAAATTTAAGCTAGGAAAGTTACAGAGAAATTCACTACTCTATTTCTCATTTTGAAAAACAGCTTAAATCAGTGGTTCTGGACCACAGAATTAAAAAAGAAAAAGGCAACTCATTGCTTAAGCAGAACATTTCACAAGGCCAGACAGGAAAATTTGTGTGCCAGTAAAAGGCCCAGGTGGTTTTCGTTGCAAGGCAGGCAGCACTAATAATGAGTCACAGCAGGACTTCTTATTTACAAAATGGGAGTGGTGTCATCATTTCTTAATGGTAAGCAAAGGATTTGAAAGTGGAGAGAGTTTTCAAATCAGATTTGGTGTTACGCTGTGCTCCATGCAGGATGGACATCATCTGAACAGTAGATTTGTATTTTACCTTTAAAAGCTACCACTGAGAAACAAATACTACACTTCTGAAGGTTGAAGAAGTCCTTGGCATATCTCATCCACACTTCCAGCCTCACGTAGAAAAGCATCCTCGTGGCCCCTCTCATGCCCCCTTCCACTTGCTGTAGAAATCACTCTGTATTTAGAATAAAACCAGAGAAGATTTTTTTTTATGGCCTACCAAATCTCCTTACTGTGTTGGTCTCTACGTAAAAACTAGAAAAAAAGACTCCCTCTTTTCAGCTCCAGTTCAAACACAGGAATAAAATCCTGTGGCCCCACAGAAGTGACCAGCGAGGGTTTCCCTCAGCAATATGCTGATGTTCAGGCTCTCCAGTTCTAACAGCAGCCCCTCAGAGGGCTGTCAGAGTGCACTTTGGGTCTGTGACTACCGTGCACATGTTGTAGTCATTCCTCTCATGCTTCACAGGACTCCAGTCTGTACGTTGTATAGGGCTACAGTAAAGTCTAACTAGCTCTCTGCAGGTTCATTTATCTTCTTTAGAAAGCCTGGACACCTGGCTGTGCCACGTCAGTGTTCATTTTACTTAAAGAGAAAAAAAAAGTGCTGAGGTTTATTCCTTATGGTAATGTTCAAAGGTGGCAAAACGAACTTCTAAAGTGTTTAAAACAGCTCCACTGTGATAAATACACTGCAGGTCTCTTCCTTTGTCTCGAGGGCTGCCCTCAAAACGCATTTGTCATGCAAAGCTCTGATGCAATGACACCCTCATCCATTTTAGAGCAGGTAATATTGGCCTCCAAAGCATTCATGCTGGCTCTTTGCAAAACTTCTACAGCCTGCTTATCTTATTGATAGAGTTTCAGGAGAAACTTCCCAGGCATCAATGAAATCACAGCAATCCAAGCGAAATCAAAAGCATTGCTGTGGCCTCATCATGCCATTGTCGATTTGCGCTCTTCGTCAGGTTCATTAGACATCAGTGAGATTACAGCTTATTAAAGTTCATGAAAAATGCCTTGAATTCCAGCAGTTCTGGTCTCGGTTTACTGCTTCTCTGCAGAACAAGTCTTTCCTTCTACTCAAAGAGCTGCAGTCTTTGAATTGCAAATCTTAGCCCTGGTCTACAGCAGTGATCCTTTCAGGTAAGCGAAGCCCATTTGGTTGTTGATCAACATGTGTTTTAAGCACAACTATTTCAGCAGGTGACAGGTCTGCTGCTCACTACAGCCAGAAGTTCTGACTTTCAGAAACAACATTAATTCAAGCACCAAATTCTCTCTCAATTTTGAAGAAAGCCTGAGGGAAGTGCTTTTATTTATTATGACAGGCAGAGTTCTAGCATCTGTTTAAACAAAACAGAACAAAGGGATTATCTGTTGCCATGCAACCAATAAAAATTATACATTTCTAATAGCTGAGATGAGAAAAAGCAGCTGCCAGGAGGGTTCAGAAATTCTCAAAAGAAAAGGGTTAATGCCTTAAATAGAGTTAAATCACTTTTCAGGAGTGAGGAAGAGTACAGATTTCTTTGAGCATTACAAATGAACAGTACAGCTGGAAAGAGCACTACTTTCAGTACGTAAAAGCAGGGTTGTTCTTGCACAAATGGGCTGGATTTCCACCGCCCCAACCTTGCTTTGCCCATTTCTTTCCATGTCATCAAAATGCTTGACCTTTCAGTTCATGGGATGGAAGCTAATGTTCTTACAGGCCACCTCCTGACCTCAAAATCTAGAAGTCTCTGGAGAACAACTGCTTTGTTGTGTGTGCTACCTACACTCAGATGCACATAAGAGCTGAAATCAGATCTATAGCAGGGTTGAATACACATACTAACATTAAACCTTTCATGCGTTTCCTTTTCAGGAATTAATCTGATGAAGCAGCTTAGGCACAGAGTTTAGCAAACTCTTGAAGGAACAGTTGGAAGCAAATGACCCAGCCAGTACAGACTGCACAACTTCACCAATGCATGCACAGCAGTGCTGCTCACAGAGAGGGAGCTGAGTTCTGTTAATACAGGCAGTGTTATGCACAGCCAATGGCTGAGATCTGCGAGACCACAAGACACCATGAGTGGAAAATTCTAAAGCTGATGTTCACTAATAGCCCTACAACGTTTTGGCCATAGTGACCTTCCTTGGGAGCTCAATTACAATTAAATAAACAGTTTCCAATGTTATCTGGAGAATGAGAGCAAACCTCAAAGCACCTCATTTTTATAAAATTAAACAGCTCTCAGAAGAAAGAAGGAAGAGCTGAATGGAGCCAACAGGAACTTTGCTTTAAGGTTAACTTGGTTTGGACCAACCCTGTGGCAGCAAGCTAAGGACGGCCTTTCTCCTGACCTCTAGCTTGATGGAGTAGAACCGCTTTGGAAGAGCTTGGACATGCTGTAAACTCTCCTTTTGGTTTTCTTTTTGGCACCAGCAGATGCTTACCAAGAGCGGAAGACAAACAGTTTAAGGCTAAGTCAAGTTGGCACAGATTTGTCTTCAGTGCCGAGAAAGTTTAGTTTAGAAGCAGTTAACAGTAAAATGGAGACTTCTGTCACTGCTGTTTTCCTGGTGTGAACTGTGCCGCCTTCACTGTGAGAGCGATGGATCAAGACAACACAAGTAAACTTTTCCAAGTGAAATAAAGACTGACATGGCACACAGCATTCAGATCTCAATATTCAGTGATACTGATTATAATCAAACAAATAAGCAAGATAGATTTCTCTTACTGCTCAGGTCTTATTGAAGTGGCCTGTTCTGACGATCTCTTTGTTCAGGCTGGTAATCATCACTACCAAGCACACTTCAGCAACTATGAAAATCATGATGTAGCTAGGAAATATTGAAGGGACAAATGATTTCTCAATAATACATACTGATCATCATTAATACAAATGCTACTTAAAATTAATTTAGAAGAATGGCTACATTAAGTTAACTATGTTGCTCCAGTCAAAGGACACAAGCATTTTCCATTGAGCCTACTCTTCAGTCACTAAGTTGTTCTCCACTTGTAATGAAACTTCAGCAGCGTTGCAATTTCAGTTTCTCTTTTCTCCACTCTGCAACTCACCAAATTTAGCAAAACCAAGATAAGGACAGGGAACAAAGGGAAGCCTCCTTGTGACAGCTTGCTCTATCACAGCAATAGGTAGAAATTCATTGAAAGAAGGGAAATCAAGAGGTACGACCATCTCGGTGGCTGTCTCAAACCCACAAAACCAAAAAGTTATAGTCATCTTTTGCTGGTTGATCATTCTTCTATATAAAGCAAAATGTGAACCCACAATATTTTTAACCAGCCCTTAACCAGTTAGTTTCCTTCTGACAGAACTGCCTTCACTGGCTGCAGGGGAGAGTACAGGGCTGACCATCAACAGAACAGGAATGGGAAGAACACAGCGGGAGCAGTAGGTCAAAATAACACTCAGTATAGCTTCATTTAAAGAAAAATAATGATAATTGTTTGAAGTCGATAGATAAGAAAAAAATGTCACCTCTCCACTTTCAGCAATTGCTAGAAATAGCCATAAGCAACTCGCTATGCACAGAGAATACAATCTTAGCTCAGCTAAAATCTACAGGAACATCACTACTGGCAAAAGGAGAACCAGAAGACACTCAGCATAGCACTGACCACATGAACAGGGGGAATACTTTGCCAGTTGTAGAACCACTGCCCTCAAAGGACACAATCTACAGGCCTTTAAGGAAACCTTCCACTGTACTTCCGTTTACTTCTGACCCAGCCCCAAAGAGCCTTCATCTTCTCTTTTGCAAAGTTAGTTGAAAAAGATCTGGTTCATGCAGATCACATAACTTGCTCACAGTGGCTGTGTTAATAAGCATTCAAGAGCAACAAAAATATTTTTTTTTTCTAGAGTATGATGGCCTTTTGTTTTTCCATTTAAGTGCTCCTACTCCCAAATCCTCTTGAATACATTTGGCAGGAATTTTACTGTGATTTTGAACTTTCGTGCAATTTGGGAGGTTTTTGTTGAACATCCTTTAATTAATTTGAAGTTGCCCTTTTCTGCTCAACATACAGCCCCCTCTGGAGATAAGATCATTTCCTTGGTTTTATCTTGGTGCCTATTCAAAGCCATCTCCCTAATAGATTTGCAGAGCTAGACATGAGCAGCATTCAGCCCTGTGTTTGGTTATTGATAAGACTTCAGGTTAAGCAGCCATTTGGGTGCAAACAGCATGAAGATTTGGGTTTGAACACCTGCCTCTTTGGAGCCTTTTCAAAGCCTTCCTTCAATTTATTAGCAGATAGTTCCTGCCAGAGCTTGAAATGCTCTCTCCTGGCAGACTCAGCTTTCTGGCCCGCACACCACTGAGGTGCAGCACAGACTGGAGCCCGATCCAGTTCTGCACCGAGGGTTCAGAGCCTTGTGAATATAAATGAGCAAACCTTTCCTCAGAGCCGTGTCTACGTTTCTGCTCTGCAAACTGGCTGCTCTGGGGGCACAGAGAGCCTGCAGCAAATACACAAGAGACGGCAGTGCTAAAATTAGTTTGCATTGTAACAAATCACTTTAGTCTCTTCTTGTGGAAAATTGCTGCATGCTGAGTATGTTTGGAAAAGGAATTTTCAATCTTTTGATTTATGGACCCTAAAAAACGTTCCAGTGAGAGTGTGCAACATTCATATCTGCAGACTTTGCACACAAACTTGCTTTTCCTGAACCCCTTTGAAGCAATTGAGAAAACCAAGGATGTCCATAGACTGCAGGTCAGAAACGACTGACTAAAAGCAAAAGGTGGCATTCACCTCTTTGGGAGCAGATTTTTTTTCCTCCGTTTTTCTGCACACAAGTTCTCACACTCACTCAGCAGAGCTAGCAATACAGAAAGCAGGACTGCAAACCACTGAAACTTTGCTTGCCATCCAGACCAAACGTTAAGCAAAACATTCAGGTTTGCAGGGCTCAAGGAAAAAAAAAAATATCTCTCTGAAATGAGAAGTTTTAATGCAAACCTGGGCTAACAAACAGAGCCAGGCAGCGTCCCTCCCATGACACCCAGTTCCCAAAGCATTAACCTGGGAAGCAGATGGACATCCTACATTCCCAAAACCATCTGGACCTTCAGATGGGAGAGGTGAGGATGCAGCACAGCACACAGCCCCAGCCCAGCAGCTCAAGAGCCCATTAGAAAGTCATTGCCCTCTGCTTCCCAGCTCAGTGCCTATTCGATTGCTGCACACGAAGGAGAATTGGTCCACTGGGGAGAAGAGCTGTGCATGTGCCTCTCCCTGCTTTGGCTATCCTGGAGGTTACAGCACTTGCCTGAAAAGCACAATGACATGGGTTCAGCCTTCTTCAAGCTGAGGAAAGATGTACTTACCGGACTGCTACAGTGTTTATTGCCTACAATGTTTATTGTTTTTCCATTTCTCCTCTGAACGTTCACAAGTTCAAGTAAAAAAAAAAAAAAAACAACAACAAAACAAACCAACCAAGGTTGACCAAAACTGCTGTTCAGCTTTATTTGCAGTTCTCTGTCTCTCCTACTGCCCACTCAAAGCCATTAAAACTTTCTATTCCCCAGTGTGCCTTTTATCTTTTAAGCATTGTGCTTACTGAGGTGATCCAGGAGCCCACAGCATGAAGTGCTTTGTATGTGAAACAAGCTCATGTTATGCAAAACCAGGAGATACATAAAAAGTTTAAAAAAAAAAATTAAAAAAAATATCTTTTCCTTTCTTAGATCACTTGGTTTTGCTCTAACAAATTCCCCTGGTGCAGATTAAGCACTACAAAGCAGCAGAAATTCTCACTGATTGCTGCAGTTTGAAGTAAGGAAGAATTGCTATGCCAACAAGCCTGCCTACCCCTTTTTACAACTGCTAAAACCTCACACTGGAGCACCGAAGTTGGAACCTGTTTGACCAACAAATACGAAAACTTGGTTCTGGGAAATTATACGGGTTATGGCAATGCTTCGCAGCTGAAATCAGAAGCAATTAAGCACATACTTAAAGCATATGTAGAAATGTTGTATGGTTGACTAAATTGTATTTCTCCACCCCTCAAAAAAATTATCCAGTCTTGATTTGATGACTTCAAGTGATGAATGGCTCACCAGTGACATGACCTAGTGCTGAGTGAGCCGCTCTGTTCAACTGCAGCTTCTTTTCTATCTGAACGTGTTTAGTTTCATTCAGCCTTCACTAATTTGTGGTCCTGGTGCTTTCATCTCCATACTCTGACCGTTCTTAGCCTTTCTAAATTACACGCTGTTTCTTAATAACGAGCAGGTATTTTTCTGGAGCACAATTCTAATGAAAACCTGTTGAAATTGATGACCTTTTAGAGACAAGAAAGGGAGTCGGGTGTGCAGTTCAAGTTTTTCTGAAGCACATCAGTGACCCACAGCCCTTATTGGTAAGCAATGCACATGGTCTTATCAGCAGTAAAACTCAATGTATGGGCACTCAGAAGTCATTAACCCAACAAACAAATGCATGTTTTAGCAGTTAGTTCTGTGGACTCTCGGGTAGTAACTGTCGTGTCCATTCTGTTGGCTCCATTACAGTGTCTTTATAGAAAAAAAAACAAGAACACTTTTCATACAGCCCGAATCTCTCCACGTATCTCAAGAGGTACCAAGCCTCCTTGGGAGGAATACAGAGGAACTCAGAAGTTCCTTCTGGATGCTGAAGGACAAAAGATGGCCTGTCAAGATTTGAATCTTTGTTTACAAGGTGATTCAGTGGTGTGAGTACAGATGGTTTCCAGCTTAATCAAATTATGAGGCACAGAACTTGACTCTTCCACTTCATGCAAACAGAAAAGTCATGGAAGCTTAGGTAATAAGCACAGAAAAGCAGTCACAAATCACAAGCATTGATTACTCTTCTAGTTGATGTATATTTAAAGTTCATATATTTATACTAACACTTACTGAAATGCAGCGTGAGAAGCTAGGAAAAACAAAGAATTTGGGAAGGGGAAAAAGAAAAAAAAAAATCACACTTAATTGTCCATGAAAATTTTAGCCAACTGCAGGTGTACTCAATTAACATCTCATTAAAAAAACCTCTTGAACTTCAAATAAGCCTTCAGCCTTGTAGAGTGTAAATGAAGGGTATAATTGATAGCCACAGCAATGCTAGGTTAAGTGCTTTAATAACATTCTGCCTCTCCAGAGAAAGTCAGCTCTGTTTCATCAATATAAAGAATCCACGCCAAAGAAGTTTCATAGTTTAAATGAGTTTTCTGTAGCAGCAGCAGAATAAAGGCAATAAAGTCAGAGGGAAACTCAGCATTATGCAGCATGAGCTTTCCAGTTGCTTCTGGAATATTTTCCTCCATGTAGACTGCTTTCAAAGTAAAAATGCAGCACACACCTCGTTTCTTCCCTATGGACTAACAGGCCCAGAATATCCATAAAGCATGAAATACCAGTGCATTTCTAAACCCGTGCCCCTCGTTCTGCTCTCACTTCTGAGCCTTGTCTTTGGAGCAGGCTGGTTTCAGACACAGTGATCTGCTCGCCAGCACTCTGCATGTTCCCAGAGCACCTGATGCAGCTGCATCCTGCTCCCATGGGCAGCAGCATTCCTTCCAGCAGAATTACTTCAGATGTGTCAGAGATCAGCATCTCACCCTCCCTGCCCCATCCAAACAGCCCTGAACTTTGAGTAAGGAGTCATAAATCTAGATCCCTCGTACACTGACTGATGAGACACTGAGCAGAAAATACAACAGGCTGTTTGATCCCTGGCCCTTTGCTCCTTGTTACTGCTCTGGCCTTTGCCCAGCAGAGGCTAACCAGGTGCAGCTGCTGTAAAAGAGCATCTATTTTCCATACGATCATATTTTCTGTCCTTGAGGGAAAAGGAGAACTGTGTGGATCTGCTGTACTCTAAAGAGGACAGTTACCCCCGCTTCTGGAGCTTTGGCCAATGCTTTCTTGCATTCCTAAAGCTCAGCTGCCCCAGAGCTCACAGCAGCACAGGATTGCTAGAGCTGGGGGTAGGGCAGTCCTCAGGTCACACATGTCTGCAAATTACTTCTAAAGGCATGGGCTTCACAGAAGATAATTAATGAATTAAACTCTCCAGTCAGTCGGTTTCAGTTTGGTCCACAGCCTCCCTAAATATAGCAGTAGGGCCACCAACTGATAGAGCTCCAAACCAGAGCCTCATACCTGGAATGACTTTCCCTCGTATCAGTCCCTGAGTAAGCTTCTATTATTAACCAGAAACCCGTGATGATGCCCTTGCTTTTCCTTTTCTTTACAGTTTTTGGCATCTTCAGCATAATTAAACCTAATTAAACCTTCCTGCGTCCTCTCCTGCTCATGCTTTGTCCCAGTACATACAACCTCCAGAACAAAGATCACTACTTCTGCATGTCTTCTGTATTAGAGTCCCTTTGACTTCCTTGGGCAAAGAACACTCATGATTACAGCATCCTTGCTGCCTTTTTCCCCCCCTTGGTTACCAGGTGGTGACTTTTGCATTCCCTAGCATTAAGATCTCATCAGTCACAGGGAAGCTTTGCTAACTCTCTCACACAAACAGAGACTAATACTAAGTAATAGAAGTCATCATGTTCTTTCCAACATGCAATGCCATTGTTAGAAGAGCTGGTATTGAATTTTTATAACTGCTATTATTAAAATAGTTAAGACTGGCCTATCAATGTGTATGACAATATCAATTCCTACACGACACATTACTTCTGATTTAGGATGTTGTGCATTTCATATAGAAAATAGATTCTACCATGAAAAACACAATATCAAAGCCTCTAATGTTTAGGCCCTAGGTAGTTTTCTGAAAGCTAAGATTGCAAGCATCACAAATTCATTTGTGTGAAATCATTAAATACACATCATTAAGTAATTGAACAGAAATACGACAAAACACTGGGTTTCCCCCTCCTATGGGCCGTTATTCATTTTATTACTGAGATCGCTGCTAGCTGCCAGCCTCTAAGTCAATAGAAAGGCTCCCATCACAGCACTAAGCTCTGGATCAGCTCCAAACCCCACCATGAAGTCAGCAGATAACACAGCAGTGCAGGAGGGGCGGCTCCCAGGAGGCAGGATGGCTTTTGGGGTAGTAATGAACCCCGCCTGCCTTTTCTCTTTGGCATTTCTGTCTTCAAGGACTGTCACAGGGATGAAAGGCAGGAAGACTCACCGGCTCTGACCACGTACTTTATCACGTTTTGATCATCCTCAGCAGACAGAGCAGCCCCTCAGAAGTGCCAGTCATATCTCCAGGATAACACTGAGCTTGTTCCAGCTGTCGCAGCGCTGCACCTCCAGGGAGATGACACTATTATTTTTTGGTTGAATGTAGCCTCCCTGGTGACTACAGTGGTTTAGGCTTTAAAAAAAGTAAACTGAAGTTTTGTTTGTGTGTGTACAAATGTGTTTTCTTAATATATGTTTGATGTGGCTGGATTTTACCTCCTCATTCATCTCATGGGACTCTGCCCTTTTCAAACCCCCCACATTACACAGACATTTTCCCTCCACGTAGCAGAGATTCACACTTTGCTTTATAGGAAGAACCAGCCTGTGTTGAAAAGAAACACTTTTCCCAGCATCTGAGACAGACAGACACCAGTTCTGAGGCTGCCCAGTTGCATTTGCATGGCACTCTGCTCATAACTCTGTACCTTTCCCAAATGGAGGACTTGGAAAGAAAGACACTTTTTGGCAGCACTGTTATTCAAGAGAGAAAGCACAAGAGCAGCTCGTTAACTCTGAGGTCTGACAAGTGGCAACTGAGCTGCTTCATGTTTGCCAGGTTGTTCCACAGCCCCTCTTGCTCATTTGAAACTAAGAGTTCTACCAGAGTTCAGATGCTGAAGTTAAGTTTTCAGACACCGTTTTTGAAACTGATTTATGAATATAAATATACGAATATAATTAACTTGGGACAACATCAGTAAAAATCCCACACGCATCTTTAATAAAAGAAAAAAAAAAGACATGACTTCAACAGGAATTCTGGGATTGCAAATCATAATGGAAATGCAATATTTAATATGTGAGAATCATAACTTCATTCTGCTGCTCAGACAGAAATTCAAGGAAAGCTTCAACACGTGCAGAATATTGGTTGAGGAGTTCAGTTTAATCACAGAAACTGGGAAGTTGGTTGAGCATCTGAAACTATTCTGAAAGCAAGCATTAGAGAAGGACTGCAGGGAACAGCTTTCCAATGGTCGGAACGACGCAGCACAACCAGAGCAGCCTTAGTGCGTACAGTTTTACCTTTCTAAGAGGTGTGGAAAAAGATACAGCTCTAAACTCTTCAGGGAAAGAATCACAAGTTCCCCATTTGCCACGACAGCTTTTTGTAGTCGCTGGCGGAGGTGTGAGGTACTGACTCTCTCCAAGAGCCCAGTTTATGCAATCTGTCCTTTAATTTAAAATAATTGTTTCTTAGACAATGAGGGAGGTGGGTTCCGCAAAGAAACCAACGAAGAACCCGTAACTAAAAACCCTCCTCCACGGTTTTGTCCTTCAAGCACTCAGCAGCACTCCTGTGCCGCAGTAACACTGCTGCTGTTTCTCAGGCACAGACACTCAAGGCGCTCGGCCTCCTCAGCTGCACCGCTATAAATGAAGGACTTTGGGTCATGGGCTTTATTAAAACCTAAATGAGATCAGGGATGAGCAGCATGTTTTTGACAGACAGGGCTCCTTGGGGGGGTCGCGAGGTGTGGCCCCCGAGAGCAGAACCAAACGTCCTGTGTTCCTAGAGAAGGACTCGGAGACGGCGCCGGCTGTGCTTCTGAGCTCCCTCGAACAGGGATCAGTATTCAATGTCACTGCTTGCAATTAAGAGCATCTCAGCTACAATGGAACTCATTATTCCATTTGTGGCAAAAGTCCCAATGTTGGGAGCCCCTCTTACTTAACCAAAACTATATCCAATGAAGAATTATCATTGCAGCAGATAATCAGCAGTACCAGTCTGATGAACTGGCACGTAAGCACACTACTTCTGTCTCCACTACTTTTAAATCTTGACATCACCACTGACTGGGATCTGAAGGGTCTTCTTCCTATCCAACTTGGCTTGTGCAGGAGAGAAGAAACACCGAGACATAAGCAATCTGTCAGACGAAGGAAGTCAAGGATCTTGTGATTCATCAAGGATATCAATAATTAACAGCAACTGCAGTAGTCACTCCAACTTCTAAATCCCAACACACATTTCATAGTATTTTATGCAGAAAAATAATTTTTCACATTGTTTATAGCCACCTAAAGTCAGAGAACTTAGTACTGGTTTTAACTAAACCTAAAATACAATTCCTTCCTCCAAAATAAACGCCTCGCTTCATTTTGCTTTGCCCTGCTACAAGGACAACCAAGCGTAACAAAGGGCTGGTGCAGCAAGTTTCCCCCATTCAGAGGAAGTTCCTTTGAAGTCAGTGGGAGTCAGCACTAGGACATGCACATGCATTCATTTAATAAAGTCAATCCCAGCAGCATCAGGAAGTAAATATGTAAAGAAAAAACATCTAAAAAATTAATGTGCTCATAGCGTATGTATACCGCAGATAGCTGGTAAAGAAAGCCTTTACATATTTTATATACACAGGAACAGATGGGCAAAGCGAAAAAAACAAAAACAAACCAAAACATTGTGCTGAAGGTCCAAAAGTACAGAAAATATCCCCTTAAAAAACCTGTTTGCTCAAAACACCAAAGAACAGCAAGCAACCAAATTAGATTATTTACAGTTTAGCTGTAATCCAGAATCAATGCAGCTGCATTCTTACACAAAGTGCAGATGCACATTGATCTGACAGCACTTCCACACTGAATAGAGGTCATTAAGAAGGCTGTGCTTTCCCACCTCTTTGGCAAACACTGAGTTTAGATACAGTGGCATCATCACCTCTATGGCCACCGCGGACTGGCACAGCTCTGCCTGGTGAGCACAGGCATGGCAGGCAATATTTCTTGGTTTTGTTCTTCATCTCAGAAATGAAAGTGCAGTGCAGCTGCCTACAGAAATAATATGATGACCAGAACAAAAAGAACACTGACCAGGAGGTCATCCTGGACAGCAAGTCAGAGCCACTAGGAGAGCTGGAAGAAAAAAAAAAAAAAAAAAAAAAAAAGAAATTGTGGAAGCTGGCATCTCCATCAATACTACTAATTACTTCTCATCTCCATAAGTCTTTCCCTCAAGTCCGTTATGTTTTCAGCCATAGAAAGTGAAACAGATTCTCAGTGAAGCCATCAGTGTTTCTATCTATAGAGCTAATGAAATTACTGATCAATAAGACTGCACAACTTCTGTGCTCCTAAGTCACCCCCTTCTCTCAGGCCCTGTTCCTCCAGAGGATGGTAGGAGAGCTGCAAAATGAATCCATCCCAACACAGAACAGTGCTGCTGACCTCCCCTCCCTGGGCATGCAGTCTGTTGATGTCACCAGTTTACTCAGCTACCACTTTGACAGAAAAATAACCATACGTGCATCTAAGTCAAGAAGATTTTGCACGTTGTTTCAGCAGAACCAAAATTCACTTTCTGGTAGAAAACTTCTTGTGGATCATTTCTTTACAAATGGAACAGAGAGAAAGAGTTTGGTGGAAAAAAACAACAACAACAAAAAGAAGTGACAAACTCCTTAGCCAAGGCTCCAGAAAAGAATCTCTAGACTTCTGCACCTTCCACCTTCACACCAATGCTGCATACATGCAAGGAGCAGCAAAAAGGCAGTTAAACAGCAGCCCTTGTTTCAGCAGGCTGTGCCCACCATCTCACTACAACTTTCTCCACTCCCCATCCTTGCCCTCTTTCCCACCATCCCCACTCACATGCGGCACTTCATCAACTCGTGTGCAACTCTGTGCAATACGTGCCAGCATTCACTATGATGGAGTGACAGTGATGTTCTACAACGTTTTATATACAGTGCAGAAGCAGATTAAGTTACTTCTTACAATGTATTGTGTTAAAAAACTGAAATCTAATAAACTTGATTCTTTGATGTGTCATGCCCATGGAAACCACAGTAAATTGAATATAAAGAAAGAATTGGAATTAGAATACAAAATAGGCATGCTTAATTCTTTCAACAAGAAAAAGCTGAATTAAGTTTGTTTTAATGGCACAGTCATGGTTAAAAACAAAACGGAAAAACATTGTTGGCTTGCATAGAATGTTTTATGATCATTCCTTGGTTTCATTAGGGAGTTTTATTTTTATGTTTCTTATAGTAGTAATGAGCTCCTCATCCAGCATGAACTCTACTCACAATGCAGTCAGAGTCCCTGGCACTCATATGACAAAACAGAAATCAGGTACTTCATATCCCTTCTGCAATGCAAGATCCTCACTCTGATGAGCCCACATGCAGCAGAGTCCAACGTTCAGGTGTCAGTTCTCATCATGCTAACAGCCTTATTTTAGCTTTTCCTTAATAACTGGCAGCTGAGGATACTATATAGCATTAGTCAGGACAAGAGTCACAGTTTACTAAACGATCAGGGTGCTGGAAGATATTTTTGTTCTGTTCTCAAAAGTAATTACTGGAATAAAAAGAGTGTTCACCATAGCAGACATTGTTTAGAGAGGGCAAGCACAGATTCTTAAGTATACCAACATCTGTTTTTACTGTAAAAGCCCAAGGCACATTGCAGTTACCTGCAAAGATGGACTCATAAGACATCCATCACACCAAGCTTACAGGATGCTGGAGAGCAGGTATCACTCCATCTCCAGAGCCACAAGGTAGGAAAAGACAGGCAAGCACAGAAGTTGCAAGTCAGAAAGAGAAGCCTGAGACACCACAAGTGTGCTGCCCAGATCATTTCCACATCACCATCTGACTCAACTGCCCCATCGGCTGCCTGCACATACGAGCAGAACTCTGTACAGCCCCAGGGTGAGCAAGTGCATGGTCTTGGATTATGGCAGAGCAGCCCTGGGAGATTAAAGCACTTTGTACCACTGCAGGAAAGTAAAACTGACCCATGTCTCCATTTAGCTTAGACTACACATCTCTGAGGGTAATAGAGCAGTTGGGTCTCCTTTCAGTGCAGTGAAAAAATATTAAAGTTTACATCAAAAAAAAAAAAAAAAATCAATTTCTGCCATCTTCGTTATTACTGAGAAATCCATTAGCTCCTACTAAACTCCATACAATGAGCTTCACATATTTTCAAAGAGAAGTGCAGACATACATTGCATTACCCTCACCATGTTTTAAAAGCACTTCCCAGGGTAAATCTCACTCCCAAGCTCAGTGCAAATGAAAGCTCTTTGATGCAATTGAGTTCTGTCCGTTCTTCTCTTATCCTTCCTGGTGAAAGCCCTACAGCATGCTGTAAAGCCTCTTCAAATTGCGACTCTACCAGCTGCCATTTCTCACCTCATGAGATCAGCTGCATCCCTTACTAACTGCTTGTTTTATATTTACCTCCTGCATGTTGACACTTCATCGTGATTCCAGGTAGCAGTGCATTTAAAAGACAACATTATACATCACTTTTATCAAGCATGGCCAATTATGCAAATTCCTCCTAAATTTATTTTTAAAGAAAAGGAAGATTGATTGCAGAGATTTACCATTTGCAGAGAGAATGATTTAGGAGAGTATTTCAATTGCTAATGCTCCTAACAAAGATACAGGATTTGTTTGTAAACTTCAGGCCTACAAAATGGAGTGTCAACACCAGATAATTATCATGTCCTATTCAAAATGCTAAATTTAATCGAAATACTCTTTGTAGTAAATCAGAAATTGGCATTAGTCTTAATGAAAGTTGATTATGATGCTGACTGTGTATACAAAGTATGTCTCAGCCACACAAATTACAGATACCTCAAGCAAAAGCAGTGCACAGTTTCTCACAACTGTTTGTTATGAGAAATATGACAGTGGCGTTGTGTTTGACTGACTTCACAGAAGTCACAAGTATCATGTGGATGAGGGCCATATTCCATACTCAATTATGGCCTGTGGGCTAGAGCATCAGTTCAAGACACCACACCCCCGTCAGCTCCCTTCAATTTCCCCAACCTAATCATTAACATGCTATATACTTATGATCAATGAATTCAAATGCCATTGCATTAAGCACACATTGCAGTGCTGTAAGCCCACACTGAATCAGTTCTCAGACCACCCCAACTGGGAATAATACAGATCTAATGGGTTTATTTGGATTTGCTAACCTCCCATCACAGAGGGGCACATTTTAAAGAGTGTCACAGCACGGCAGTCACCCTACACTTTATTTCCATAACAGTTCAAATCTTATTTGAACACAAGTGTTACCACCACTGGCCTGTTCTCATTTCTTCCTAAGTCTGAGATTCAAATAGAGAATTCTGCTTAAAGAGGGAGAAATCACAAACATTTCAGCCATTTTGCTTCTGAAATACCTTTGTAGCGACTCACAGCAACTGCTGTTTCCTTGTGTTCCCACCTTCCTTACAGCATATGGTTAGCAGAAGACACCCCCGATGGTCTGAATGCTTTTTCTGTAGCCCATCATAGCGGACATTCGTGCTGTGCAAGCCTAGATGTGCAGGACGAACCAGAAGACTCCTGAGAGTTTCAAGCTGCACGTGTGTCACACAACACGAGGCAAACAAGTCCCCACCTCACAACCCTGTGAGGGTTGCCTCACAGCTCTTTCCTGATGTGGAAGGGAGGAAAGGTGAGTTCAGGGGAGTGCTTGGGGGTGGTTTGTGAGAACGTTTCTGGTTGCACTGAAAAGTCTCAGCATACTGTACTAACAGTTAGACTTCACAGTTCCTTAAGAAATTGGATCATAACACATAAACAAGTAGCAGCCCTTTAAGATACACCATTTGTGTTTCTTCTACTAGAATAAATATTTTTGTCCTAAAATCAAATGGCACAAAACAACCGCACAATAGCTGGTTTAATACAGATATCATCTGAAGTATTATAGTCCATATACATAGATCATAGCTCTATTATTGATGTCAGCGTAAAAAATAAAGATACAATACTTTCCTTCCCCTTTGTACTGGGATCTCTTTCCGAAAAAAAAAAAAAAAAAGCAATAACAATGGCTAGTGTTTATCATCTCCCAAGCTAATTAGTAAAGCATCACTGCGAGCTATTAAAATAAACAGCTCTATTATCTTTGAAACACATTCCTCTACTTAAAAAAGGTAAT
Source organism: Tetrao urogallus (assembly GCF_951394365.1). Taxonomy (NCBI): domain Eukaryota; kingdom Metazoa; phylum Chordata; class Aves; order Galliformes; family Phasianidae; genus Tetrao; species Tetrao urogallus. Next base: position 13,528,065 of record NC_136828.1, read on the forward strand.
TTTCAACAGCCCAGTTTTAGAACCGAGGAGTGGAAAGCCGTGTTGCTGCCAGGGCTGGAGGGGAGCAGCACTTCCACCTGTGAGCCCCACTGAAGCAGACTCCCCAGCAGCCCTGGCTTCCAACCTGCTGTCTCCTGGGAGAGAGAAGTGCTCAGCTCTATGCTCAGCTCTCCTCCCTTCCCTGCTGTGCCAAACTTTGGTCCTTTCACCTCTCTCAGACCACATTCTATGGCTTCCTGCATGTTCCTGGCCTGCCCACGCTTGGTACACGCTGCTCTTCCTGCTATGCACCGTAAACAGAAAATCTGCTTATGCTCAAAATAGTTTATCCTCCCAGTAGGAACAGGGCACAACAGAAAGAGGATATTAAAACACACAGTGTTCACATATGTCTCTCTCACCCTGAGATTACTATTTCCTGGGGAAAACCAAGGCTTTCATTTTCTGAGAGCAGGGGAAGCATCTGCACATCTCTGACAGCTCCCACAGGGCCCTCCCTCCCACGGGGCACAAAGTCCTCTTAACTGCTCCTCAGTGAGACTCCTTTTTGGCCTCACCAGCCACGTTTTTCTCCTTCTCAGCTGAAGTGGGAAGTATTCCATGTGGTTTGGTAATGGCATAGCTCCCATCTCACTTCTTTTTGTCCCCAAAGCTTCTCTATCCTGTGATACCCAACATCTCCTTTCAGCCCTGGTGTCAGCTTCTTGAAGTATGCATTTGTATTTTAGTACGTAAGAGAAAGGCTTAATTTGCCTTCCGTTTGCCCTTAAGCTATTTGCAGGTCAATTTTAATGATGGACAAGATAACTGAGATTTTGCCAGAGGGTTTGAGCTCCCAGCTCCATTCGACTTCCAGGCAGTCCCCAACCCCTTTGAAATTCACAGCATAATTACCATTTCAAGTCTCATATCAAGCATCTCTGATACTTATTAAACAAAAGTGATCATACAGAAATCCTCAAAACTAAACCAAGTCTGTGTCAAGCAATTTCTGTCATTCTCAAAAATGGAACTCCAACAAAAACAAGAAAAACTGAATGGGACTCATGCTTTATAGTCTTATGGAACCTTCATCACTCCCCTGGGCCGGTGCTACTTGTGCTCTTGGTAAAGCACTTCCATTTCCATGAGCTGCCTCAGAAGCACCTGCATACTTGTTGACACTGTCATATACTCTCCTCTGAAAGCACCAGGAGCTAAGAACTTGCCTCTTCCACGTATCCCATTTTGGAAAATCTGAAGGACCACTCATTGCAACTGCAATCAAATGAATAACAAACACGATTCAAACAGGAAGAAGGAGCAGGGGAAGAGCAAAAAGCCTACGACAATCTCTAATGCAGAAATCCTTATAAGCACCAAGCAAGAGTCAGTCTGAGACGTTTTGCATTCTGCAAAAGGTTTCAGCAGCTGCACCACAGAAGGGACAGCTTGGTGGAGCCTGGGCTGCAACAGGGGCATCACACAGCTTTGTGAGGCAGATCCATCCTTCTGGGGAAACGAGCACAACGAACATCAGTGATTGCTGTGGGATGCCTGCAGCACCACCCCACAGCACCGATCTGCCTTCTCAACATGCAGCACGTGGACATATGTAACCCTGCCTTCTCACTAAGAGCTCTTGTATTTAAATAATATTTTTAAGCTTGTATTTAAATAATACTTTTGCTGCTGACATCTTTGGTAGGAAATAGTACCAAAGAAATAAACACACACACGACTTAGTCTCTCTCCAGCCAGCCAAAGCTCACACACCCAGGGAAAGCAGCCCCACATAAGCTCTCAACTGCATCAAAAATAACCCCTTAGTCCACTGTAGCCAAGGCAGTTTGGTTTTTGTATTTTCACAAAGATAGGCAATAGTGGGGAAAAAATTGCTTTAGCTCCACCGATGGGAAGGATTCTGACTGTCAGATGAGCTTTATGGAATACAAAAGCTTCCTCTGTCCCTCGTACCATTCATTTGTCCTTCATTGCAGGGGAAAGATTTCTACCACATGACTTCTGAAACTTCTGAGTTATCCACCCAGCAAGGCCCACAGGTGCTCTACAAGCACAAGAAAATGCCTGTCGTTTTCCTTTATGGTAGCTGAGATCTATTCCATAGGTTTATATTCATTACTAAAATGAAGTATCAAATATTGCTGAGAACTTCCACAGCTGTCCTGTCTGTCTCAAAGGTGACATTTCTCTTAGAAATTAATTTCTGTCTTGGAATACAGACAAGTTGTTCATATAGCATTAATGCTTTCTAGAGGTTTGAATTTCAAAGGAAGGAGTAATCCCTACAGTCTTTCAGGGAAGGCTTTTGTTTTATGCTGTCTCATCTTCCTTGGTAATTGTTACAGCTAGAGACTTTTGGAAAACAAAACCACTACCAACGTGTCACTGAGACTCATTCTGACACAGCCCTCAAAAACAGATATTTAAGGGGGAGAAGGAGAGATCATAAGAAGGGAGAGTGTAAAAGAATTGTTATTAACTTTGTGTAAGCAGCTACGTGTTATTACTTAGCTTAACAAATGAACTATGGAAAGGATAGTTATAGCAGTAAATGTATTTTCAGAGACATAATTCTATGCATTACAGACAGAGCATTTTTGGACAGATGTTGATTATGGAAACATTGCTTACTGCTGAGTACTCTCTGAATGTCTCCAGAAAAGCAAAATGTATGTCTCTCCAGCAATATTGACAGGGCTATTATTAAATTAAATACAGAAAGAGCTGTAAGCAATCTTACATGGCAGTGTTCCATATAGAAGAACTGTACACACATTATTACAGAGGAACAGAAAGCCAAGCCAACTGAAAGAGCATTTTGACATTTTCTGATATTTTCTTTTAAATGCAAAATTTGGCCTCTAAGACATCGATCTTGCAAACCACTTAAGCTCATGCTGAAGTGAGTGGCAGACTGTGCTCCATTGGCTGTTGTACACATGGGGCTGGAGTAATGAGCTCTCAGATCCACAGAGGTTAAGGACTGCTTTGCTATCCTTTCCCCCTATCACCAATTGGGGCAACAGGCAACAACTCTCCCACGAAGACATGCCAGATGACATTTTCATTCTGCTAGAGGAAGCAGAAATCAAACAGACATCAGGAAACACAGTTCCTCAACACAGCACAACTGCTGCCAGCTGTTGTGTCTGCAGCACCGTGTTGTGAGCAGGCAGCACTCCCAGGCCCTGCAGCCTCAGCACCCAGCAGGAGCTCAGAGCTGCCTGTTTCTCCCAGGACAGCACCAGAGGTCACAGTGCCTTTCATTTCAGATTGCTGGGCCCACCCTGCAGCTTGCTGACCCCTTCCCTTACTTTACACCATCTAAAGCCCAGATGAACATACTGCTAAGAGCTGTGGTTGCAGATGGTTGTGGTTCACAGGACGCTATTTAAGAAATGGAGCACTGCCCCTTCTCCTTAATGCAGCCTTCTCCTTCTCACCCAGGCTGAGATCTTGCTGCACGGTGCTTCTGCACTCCCAGCAGGCAGCAGCATTGAGGCTGTGCAGTCACACCAGGTGCTGCTCATTTACTTTTCTCCTTTATTTACTGAGGATTCCTGCCAGAAGTTCCACCTTCCATGCATCAAGTTTAATTACTTCTGCTCTGCCGATCCCTGCCTGGCCCCCAGATAAAAGTACCATCTATATACAGTACGTTGGCAAAGTGCCACAGGGAATTAGCTGGGGTTTGAATAAAGAGCCCTGCACCATGAGTTTCATTTCTCTAATCAGCAGCAGGATCTCTGGTGACACAGGTGAGTCCATCAAAATTGCTCAAATTATAAAAACGCATGCATTCAACTTAGCAGTGAGCTCCATACAGAAAATTATTCACAGAAGTTACAAGAATAATTACAAATGCATTCTGTACTACTGCAGTCTGCTTGCAACAAATGTATGAACAAAAAGGAAGTTTCATGAATAGATTATTCACTGCAAGTCATTTCCCCAATGCTTTTCATTACTCCAGGTAAAACATATGCTTTCATCAACTTCTCTTGCAAATCCTCCATACAGATCAACCTTTAACTCAATACATTTTAACTAATGGGCAACAAGTTGTGAGTGGCCCAACAGCTTTTACTTTAAGAAATGGGCACCTACCTTACTTTGTACAAAACAAGCCAGGTTTTATTCCCATCTCCAGAATGCCATCATGAGTAACGTACATTTAATAGGCTGGGTTTATCCAATAAGTTACCTCTTCAAAATAAATCTTGCTGATTTGAATGCTTATAGAAGCAGTAGCTGGGTGTGCTGTCAAGCACTCCTAACACCTACATCCCAAAATACCTTTTCCAATCTGGGGGCAAATAAGTTTTCCCAAATAATATTGAATACAGTCCACCAGCTGCATTACAAATTCTGGGGCAGCAGTAAAGCAGCCTGGGTTTGGACTCTTCTATCTGTGTGTGCATCAGAACAGGAGGTTTTACAGCCTTGTTGTTGTAAGGAAATGCATGGCAATTTTAATCATGTTCAAAAGGGCCAGGGAACAACATGCACATCCACTACATTTGCCTTAAGTAACTCATCGCTAATGAATAAAATCATTCACAAACACTTAAATACCTATTCTTACATATTTTAGCTATGGCATATCTCATTTAGTATGAATACTTCAAGTCAATCAGGCTATAATAAGCAACCATCTTTCTCCAGCTGCAATATGCACTAGATGAAATTATTCAATATACATCAATTATTTTGAACAATAGAAATAATTTATTACAGAGAGCACTGCCAAAGTAACATTCTGCTCCATTATCTAGATGACATTAGCCAGGATAGCAATCCAACAATCTCTTTGTGATTAGAACTGTATCTCTTTTATAGCAATCCCTCTAGTGATTCAGGTTTGTAATGACACGGTTGTATTTAGCACCTAGAATGTCAGAGGTTTGTAACTCAAACTAATTCCATCTCCTCATAGCAGTAAATATTAAGAGCGAAGAACCTTTAGCATAACTCATACATCTCCTCTAGTTCAGCATTTATCTGTGTTTCATATGCTCACCCATAGGGGCTGCCTTGTTTTTACAAGGAATTACCCCATATTAGAGATTCATGTGCTGGAACATTCCATACACTCTTGCTTATGATGATAATAATTAGACACGTGCACCAAGCTGATGCTTGCAGAACCCTGAACAAATCCTGCACAGCCCGTCAAGAGCTTTTAATACACCACGATTTTAATACACCACGATTTTCATTTGGAGTGCTAAAACATAACACCAAGGAAGAATGGACCAACATTTACACCCCTATTAAACTAAAATGCATTAACATAAAGCTGTGTCAGCCAGGAATAACCAGTTGTCACCTGGACCATTTCACTCACTGCTCCTCTTCCCCTCTGGTTTTGTGTCAGGTCTGGAACTCAACACAACAAATATGCTCAGTTGCTGGGAAAACCTGCCACAGCAGTGTCACATCCAGCTGAGTGTTCTCATTACCCAGCCATACTTGCAGTGCCAGTTCGATCTCTTTCCTACCCAAGGGACCCCTTGGAGAAGCCCCTGCTCTGCTGCACAAAAACAAGGCGGCACTGAGGCACAGTGCTGCTGTGCCCCCGTCTCCATCTGACCCCTGGTGATGCTCCTTGCTGCTCATTGTGGAAAAAGGACAAACGTGCCAAACAACCTGAGCCAAATTACACAGGCTCTCGGTGGTCATGAGAATCACAGAGAACAGAAATTCACACAGCACTGGAAATATTCTGCCATGAAACTTTAGAGGCGCAGTCTTAAAAGTAAATGACCAGAGGGCTTTCCTGTAACACCCGGCCTGCCAACACACACAGCCTCTGCTTTGCTACCAGCATTCGTCTGCCAGTTAACTCATACCTGGATCAATCACTATGGATAGATTTCATGATACTGCCTAGAAGAAAAAAGTGATCACTGCAGGTGTTATTTGTCTTTTGAGAATCAGACCATTTTTACAGCACTGACCCTCATATTTTAGTGGAAACTTGCTTCTTTTTTCTTGCCTGATTGGTTTTTTACTTCTTTAAAGCAACTTAATTTTTTTTTTCCCCTCTCATTATTTTACACAAATGTAACATGAAGCAAGGGAAAACATGCAAGGCCACCACAGGTTCTGAAAGCATCAAGAAAGTCAACACAGTACGTGACCTTTAACGAAAGAAAAGTTCTGGACCATGTTAAATAAAATGAATACAACCCCTCTCTTTCACCTAAGCCTTTCCATTAACTAAGCCATAAGCAGCATAATTATTAAGCAAAGAAAGTTATTCCAAAAGCAGTCTGGAATCAGCTCTCAAGTAAGTGAACCCTTGAGACAGACAGGGCCCACCATGCTCTGGCTTTGGTTCAATATATCAAAAGCAATGCTTCCAACACAGAGCCACGAACAGGAGGCATCCAAGTCTGCACGTCATACATAGCTAAAATTCTGCACTTTCTAAGAATAGACGTAACTCCCGTGGGAATTATAACACCACACATAAATCTGTTCAGCTAGTCTTTGAACAGAGTTATTGCTGAAGTCCTCTCTTGGGCCACACGCTGGATTTCCTGAGTCCCACTCCTTCTCCTAAGTGCTGACACAGAAGCAGCCATCGACCCTTCCAAGCTCTCAGCCCAACCAGCAACTAGAAGCTGGTGGCTGCAAAATCCCCTTTTAAAGTTGAGAAAGAAAAGAGTTACCATGATGTCTGTATTAAGCACACTGTAATTAGCATTTCTACAAGTTTATTATTTCCAGACCCTTCATACCCATTACATTCAGCCCTTCCTATGGTAAAATAGGACAGAAGAACGAAGATTACAGTTGCAGGTGCTGAGTACCAGCCACTGGTATTTAAATACATCAATGATAATGAATCATTTCTGAATTAAAATGTTTTCAGGTATAACAAAGCACTACACAGCATTACAAGGTTGCATTTTTATCAAGGCATAATACTTAACTACAGAATGAGCCACTACAGAGTTGTAACATGGAATACTTATTTTCCAAGTTTGTCCACATGGAAAAAAAAAAATGTATCCAGTTCAACAGATCAATAAGCTTTTCTTTAAAGAACTGTTTCAGAGATTAGGAAAGCTTTTCCAAGGACAATTTAAAGGTTAAAGCATAAGGAGAAAAACGAGAAATGGAAGATGAACTTCTGAAGTTTCACCCCCCACATCTGCTATTAATTTCCATTAGCAGTTTGCTTGTTGGTTTTCCTGCTCACGCATACTTTCTACTCTCGTAGCAGGATCATGACAGATACACAAGTTAATATCTTTAAACAGAAGAAAGCACCACATACTCAACCCAGCACAACAGTCCTAACGGCTGCTCACCAGCAGCAGCCTGCTGCTCTCATCTGATGGCAGCTGGCAGCCGACAGCAGAGCCTCACTTTGCTGAACACAGAGATGCCCCCCACCTTGTGGAAAAGGGTTTTTTGTTTCAGTCATACACCACCACTGAAAATGTATGAAGAGCCAGGAAAAGCGGCCTGTCTGCAGCATAGCAGAGAGCTAATTACTGAATGGGAGATTGATAGTACTCGTTAACCATCCTGAGACACTGTCATGTTAATTACATCTATTAGAGTTTAAAGAAAGTTTTTATGTTCCTATGGAAAAAAAAAAAAAAAATTGTTTGGGTTCTGCTTCTTGCAAGGGGAAATGAGGGAAAGCTAAAAATGATCCTCCTGCTTATATAGCCAGTTTCCACCACCTTCTATGTCAGGTATCTCTTGGTTTGGGTAATGAGCATATTGACAGCTTTTGTTGGCTCGACAGTGAATCATTGTGTTTTAAAGTTGTAAGAGAAGCAGCTGGTAGCCACTCCACAGCAGGGAATTCATCTCTGTTATCCACAGCATCACATCCCCCCAGCGAGCACAAACTCCAAACAAACAGCACATCAAAGCATCACAGAGTTTAGGAAGGCTGAATGTGTGCTGCTTTGTATCCTCAGTGATAAATCTCCAGCAATTAGTTTCGTAGAAAAGAATAAAACTTTCATAGCAAATAGGCAGTTCAATAGGCTTAGGAATTTTACAAAAGAATATCAGAATCAGACAACCCCCAACCTTGTTTTTTTTGTGTGTATATATTCATGCATGTACTTTCACCAGACAATTTACACATTGCTTGAGAATATATGCTAACACAGAGCTGCATATACACATAGACATGTATATATAACATGCATATACATACACAAGAATCACTATTCCCAGCATGTTGGGAATTAGTTTTAGGTTTAGTGTAGCCAAACCTAAAGGCTTTTAATTATAATGGTTAATTTGGGATGGACCTTCCTGCAAGAGGTCCTGAACATGACAGGAATTTCAGTGGTGCAAGATCACCAGAAGGTTTTTACCTGCTTGAGGAAAAGCTGCTGTTGTCCAATAAACAACCTCTGTGACCCAGAGAGCTCCTCTCAATAAAGGAATGTCCCAGAGCAATCTGATTCAGCATCATTTTCAGATAACATTTGCAATTCTTCTCAGTAAAATAAATGCTGATTGTTTTTCTCTTTTTAAGCAAGAGATGTTTTAATTGACTGTAATTAAGATCACTCAACAGTCAAGAGAAGTTTTTATAGCAGAGTGCTCCTTGACAAGGCTCATAAAGTAGTGCCATGTTGGAGGAAAGCTGTAGGCAATGGGCACAGCTTTCAGGTATGCCCAGCAACTTCCACAACACACAGACCTGAACGACATTCAGGATCTACATGCTGATTTTTTTTTTTAATTTTGTTTAAATTGCATCTACAGTTGAGACTGCTATACAGCAATCCTCTGATTAACATTAGCACATAAAGTTACGGCACTGCTCAGAACTATACCACTGCTACCACTTCTGTCTACAGGAGAGTCTTCCTAGTTGGTAACTGACACCAAAAGACTCATATAGTTTTAATCACAGTAACTTGGGAACAATGGTTTCAAACGCACTCATCTGTTCCCAGTTTTTAAGGGGAAGATTTAAAGCCTCGGTGCTGCTGTGCTCCCATAGACACTGTCGCACTCAGGAGCCTTCAGAACAACTGCAACCAGATCGCTGCCATTGCAAAGCTGTATTCCAAATGCTGACTCAAAGTGGATTTTTACTGAAGTACAGAAAGTCCTAGGAATTCAGGTACTTGAATCTCGAGCTGCTGGCCCACACCAAAATTCAAGTGCTGAAATACAGCAACAGGTAGATCCACCTTCAGCTCATCACTGTTGTTTTTTGTTGTTGTTTTTGTTTTTTTACTTTCAGAATCCTCTCTGCAGACAATGACAATTTTTCAAAACCCACCTCAACGTTCTATAAAAGCTTTCAACAACACAGTTCCATACAGCAGGCACCACCTTCATATTGTTCCTGCTGTACTTATGATGCTAGCATGCTCCCTGATGAAGATAGAAATGTTTTTTCCTACTCCTACAGGTACAGATTTTCCTTCAAGATCCCATTTCAGAAGTATTTACATAGAACAAATTGTGAAAGAACTACTAACACTGTTCATTCATTTACATGTTCATCATCTCTTGCTTTCTAACTCTGACTGACCAAAATTAAAAAGGAAAAAAAAAGGAGTTTCCCTTTACCCTCTTCCTGCAATACAGCCAGCTAAAACACAATGCTATAGCAGTACACAATAACACTGCTGCTGTGGTTGCCTTTCTCATCACAGTACCAGACTGTGATCTTACTGGTTGATTTAAAAATCTCTGCATTACTTCAGACTGTTTGATTACTTTCACACAGTCAGACACTTGTTTTTGTTTATTAAAACCAATAGCCATACTGTCGCTTGAAAGTAGACGGTGAGCTGACATGGCACCATAAGCCGTGTCACTGACTGGAGGAGACCTCCAACAGGAGTGTGTTAGACATGCAGAACAGCCCTCCCCCTGTTCCCAGACAAGTTGCAGATGATGCTGAACATTCACAAGTCTGAAATCCGTTGCAAGCAGAGAAAATATGATTGTCACTTCAATTAATTCTATAGACATCACACACCAAACCAGAAGACATCTAGTTTGTTGCTCCCAGGAAAGCAATGATGCTAACTCCAAGTACTTTAAATTCTATTTTTGATGCAGCTCAGCACACTGGGACAATGTACTGCAATAATGGAAAGGGACGATACTGAATGAGGCACGCAGATACGCACACAGATATCAGGCATCTCCACTTATTGCCTGGTTTGACTTCATCTTGCACGAGGTCAGGATTCACTCTTTATGAAATCAGTGACACATAATAGAAGAAATCTGAGCGTTCTTAGAGAAATGAGGGAAACAGATTTGAACTGCAGTAATCTCAAGATAAAATCTGACTTCCAAAGCAATACAGCATTTCTTCTGCTCAGTGCCACGCTCTCTGGAAGATGATAGTGGCATTTTAGTCACCTTGGTTGCACCTAACTCACTAACCACACAGCTCATTCCCTTCCAGAAGCACATGGCAGGTTGCAAAGTCCACATAAATATTCCTACTGGCTTTTCATCTGTCCACAACAGCTACAGGAACAAAACTGTCAGGCTACACGGCGTAATTCAGTTATTGTTAAATTATCTTGAGGTCAGATCAAGAAAACTGTAAGAACACAAGTAACACCCCCAGCACAGGGGCCTCAGAGGCCTCCACAAGTACTGGCTTCTTCTCATCAGCCCCAAAATCATCTTCAAACTCCATGCGTCAGATATTTTCCTGCTCCCATTTTGCCTTGCTTTAATTTCCTTGCAGTGGGCATTTACCAAGGGAGCATCAGTAGGCATTAATATAGCAATACAAGCTTGGAGGAAACTGCTGTGTATGGGGACAGTTACTGTTGGTAAACACTGCTTTAGCAAGCCTCTAACAGAAACTAAATTCAATACTGCCAAACTTTATCTGTGTATGACAAATTGCACCATGGCAGTGTATTCTCAACTAAATCACAACACAGTCCTTCTCCATTTATCAACAAAACTCAAAGGAAGGATAACATCTGAAATCCTGCTCAGATCTCCCTCCCTGGCTGCTTGGAGGTAGGATGTCACAACTTGGGCATTCCCAGCTTAAGGCTGCGTCCTGCAATGCTGGCTTTCGTGGCAGCACTCCAGCCTCACAAACGTGCTGGTTACCAGCAGCTTCCTCTAGTGTTGAAGTTTTATCATCAAGTAAAAAAAATTGCTGATACACAAAACTACTGTAGGTTTAGCACCTGCTAAATTGGCATTGCAGGAGTTCTGAGTCCACAGATGGGGGAACTGAGAGAAATAAAATGAGAGGTTTGACTGATTTAAGCACTGGGCTTACGTCTGCAGTGATAAACTAATCGCAGTTTCCCTCTTCCTTATCCAGGAATGGGTTTGCTTTCTGAAATAAATGATCTCACTGTGACTTGGCTGTCAGCAGGTGACCATGGCAGAGCAGTTTTACTCTTCGGTCCTTTTCAGTAGGCAAAGATCTCTTCTACCCACTGTTATGAAATCACACACTGCTTTGCTTATATGACCATTAATTGCTGTGACAGTTTGTAAGCGGACATCCCAGCAAGCCCTACTTACGAATACGTTCTGCAGAGCAGGGCAGCACGCTGCCGCTGGGCACAGAGAACAATTGCCTACATTCACAGGGTTTTCTCTTCTGCGTATAAGTTTTATTCCTACTTCAGTGATCAGAAATAAAAGCAATACTGTGTGGAAAGTCGACTGCAAGGCACACATCACTGAAGGGCAGCGCACAGCTCTGCCAGCAGCAGAAAGCAGCATGGCTCCTTGGCTTGAGTCTTCATCTGCACACGCAGAGCCCATGGCTGTAACCTGTGCCATAGGATTCACACAGCCCCGCAGCCGGCCTCCTGCCATAACAAAGGCACAACACTCCCACCTGTTCTCTGCCAACTGGAGCATTTATCCCTGGCAAAGAGACTTAAATCCTGTTAAACCCACACGGGTAGAGGCTCCAGACACCATACCCACGTTATTTTCTACATGGCCAAACCACCAAGTCATTATGCCACCTGATGTTCCAATGCTGCACTCAGATCGAGACCGAGATGCATTTCAGCTTTTTTTTTTTTTTTTTTTTTAAATCAAAACCATACAAAACCCTTTTTCCTGCTTTATGAGTAAAATGTACATGTGGGAAAATAAAAGTACAGATGCATCATTTGAATACACAAATACAGTTTTCACAGAGGACTGTGAATCGGGTTTCTTTTGCCGTTATAATTTACAATTACTTATCACATTAGTTCCTAATTGTCTTTTCAGAGTGCACTCAATTACAAAATTAGAATCCTTATCTTTCTGTAACAGCCACCTTCCAGACGGATCCCCATAAAATGTGCAAATTGACTAGAAGATATTTTTCCTTACACCAGTGCTGCTCATCAAAAGGTTGTCCTAAACCAAACCTAAAGCATGCTTCTGTTTCCCTGGTGAAGGAAGCAAACCCGGCTGGTTTCTGGAACTGCTTTTCAGTCATTTGCTTATTCAGGGACCAGGTGGTGCCACAAATTAGTTTTTTTGTATTTCACAAATTCATAGTTCCACTTTAGATTAAACTTTGCTGTTGTTATTCTTGTACGTCACTGTCTTTTAAACAGCAATCATTTGCTTTGAGCAGAGCAGGAAGAAAAATATATCTTTCATTTCATCCTTGAGGTCTCACTGTCTCTGGACACGGCCATCCGCTCTGAACAGGCTCAATCAATCAGCAAAGTCAATTCATTCCATGCTCAGAACATTAATGCATGCTCCTGCAGTGCAACTCATGGTGAGCAGGAGCAGAACACAAAACCCAAAGCTTTTTTTTTTTTTTTGAAGAAGCTATGATAAATGCTCCCCCAGCCAACCCCAGCATAGTGAAACACAAAGCCAGCTGCAAAGCCCAGGTACCACGGCCCAGGGGTGGGTGCTTTTCAGTTGTTAACGTGTCTCAAATACACTGCATGCATTATAGTGATGCAAAAAATAAAATCTAAGCATCTTTCAGGTTCAAATGTGTCTCCTCTGAAGCAGGAAAACTTTGGCATACTACAAATTCAAGTGGTAATAGCCTGTGAAAAAGGGAAGTTAAATATTAATGACTGCACAAATAACGAGCTTCATCCATTTGCAGTGCCATTTATTTCCCTCCTCCACACACTCCAGAACGGTTATTGGTATTCCCTTCTCTGAAAAGATCTAAACGCAGCATCCCACCCCAATTCATAAAACACTTTCAACAAAAGGAAGGCTTTATGTCAGTACACTGCCATACGTGTGAATGCTCAGGCAGGAGGCACTGCATGCCAACGCTACCACAGGTGCACAGGAGCCCGAAACAACCCGCAGATCAGCACACTGGTGCTGTTTTCCCAATGGTGGAGCCCTGCTTCTTGCTCACACTGCCTCTCTCCTGGCCAACCCCTCAGTTGGGGTCAGCACAGCAGAGGGACCTGCAGCACAGAGCCCACCCGCGCACTCTCACTAAGAACAGTGGAGCTGGGGCTCCACTCACTCCTGCTCAAACAGGCTTGTGGCCTCATCCCAGTTCACAGTGGGAATGACGACCATTCCTGCCTAGGCAGTGGAACAACCACTGGAAGCCTTTGCTCCTCAGCAAAACCCAGAGCTGTGGGATGGGTAACCCTTCATAACAGGGGCATTCCATTCCCTTTCTTCAACCTTCACTTGCCATGACATTTTTATATTTTTCATAATTTCAAGGTAAATGTATGCAAAATTATGCCGTTGAAATAAGTGGTTAATCATTATTAATTCCACTGGTATTCTCTGCACTAACAGTAACCATTATTAACCTATTTGACAATGTTGTGGATTCCTCTGGCATTAATGTGGTTGTAATATGTAAATCCATAGGAATTCAATTGTAAATTACCATTATTCGATGTACTTAGCTTCGACGCATAATTCTGCAATTTGTGCAGAAGAAAATTACATGCTGACTCATGAGACATAAGTTTTCAGGGTTTCATAAGACCAAATGTGAATAATTGGTACCTACAATTACACAAAAATGTAAGCCAGATACATAGCACAGCTGCAACACACTCCAGGAAATACACCACTTGCATCCTTAGCCACGTTGCTCAAAGCAAAACGTTTCATATTAAACTAGCTATTTGCATTAGCTGCTCACGTACCACAGATTGACTTTAAAGCCAGCAGAATGTCAGCAGCAGTAAAGGCCTTAATCTAAGGTATATTAAAAAGGCAGTTTTGACAATTTGAGTTACAAAAGCAATACTTTTTAATCTGACAAAATGCCTCAAGGGTCCATTTCACAGGCAGCAGCTGCCTTCAGGGTACACAGGATGACACCCTGGCAAAATCCCAGTCTTACCACAAAGACATCTCACTGCTGAAGGTTTGGTCTGAACCTCCCTTAAACCCCCCAGGTCCAAAGGGCTTCACAGCACTTAGGGCGGGTCCTAGAAAAAGGAGAAAGATTTGGACCCACTGCCAGGCTGAACTGAAAGGAAAAGCTGGGTCTCAGGGCTCTCTCTACTTTGGTACCACTCCTATTATTTCTATGGCTTTGTATGAAGTAACTGGAAGGAGGCAGAAAAGACACGGTATCAGAATGTCAATCATGTCCAACCAAGATTTGATCCTCTGCTCTCAGAAGTGCCATTGAATTCAAACAGAGCTCCGAGAAACGACCAGAATTTTTATCCGCACACTTTAAAGGGACTGATCTTTTAGAGTTATTCACCTGAGTAATTTCATTGATGTTGAAATTTAATAGAATTGCTCACACACACATTGGAGGTTAGTAGTCAGTAAAAACCTCCGCGTCACTCAAGTTCAGGTAAGAACTCAAATGAAAGAAGCATTTTTGCTCCAGACTGTGTAGCAGCGCAAACTTGGGCTGAAAATTTCAAGAGAGGAGGCTTTTATGATCTTCTCACCTCAGTGAGTAATGGCACAAGAACAATCTCATCGTGATGAAGACCACATCTGCCGACTTGAAGTGAGAGATTCTTCACGCTCCAGTTTGAATGTGGAGCCTGAAGATTTTTAAGGCCAACTCAAGAACTCGTCTCTGATGGAAGTTAAACTCACACCTGTCACTAACCAAGTTTCAGAAGGCAGCTGGGTTTTTATGTCAAATGCCACCTTTGAGCCAATAAGGGCTAACATCTGTACATGCTCTTAGCAGGAAAGCACTACTTGCCCTTAGCTACTAATGTCTCTGTCCAGGTAGAGCCATTTCTTCCTTCTCCTGGGATTCATTCTGGGTTCAGAAGTGCTGTTGCCAAACTGACACAAACAGTGCTGCTCTGGGAGCACAGCAGCAGAGCTGCTCTGATGGGTCACCTCAGCACCTTCCTTTGAACCTGGGCGTGCTGGCCACCAGGAATCGGCCACACATTTCTGATCCCAGTGCACAACATGAGAAAGGAGAACACACAGAGGCCACCAAAACCCTCTGGAGAGAGATCTATCCATTTCTATGAGCACTGCACTACCCTCGTAATGTTTGAGGGCCCCAACAATAGCAGGTGAAAAGCAGAGAAGTGATCCTTATGCACTGCCATGTATTCACACAGGTGTTTTTCTGACTGCTTAAACTGTTCCTTTCCTCCTTGGCTTACACCATCTTATGCTCTTTTTTTCCTGAAGTGAGATCTCAAGAATACATCCTCCTGAAAACAACAAGGATTGAAGAAAATCTATACCGAATTTGAAGAGATGCAAGACAAATGCACTTTATAGCAAAAATCATCAAATCTAGAGAAAAGTTCTTATCCTTTGGACAAAGGGAGATTTGTGATGCATTTGCCCCAGAAAAATAGATGCGAGTCATTTACTACTGTTGATATTGGAGTCCCGATTTGTCACTCAAAACAGCTTTTCACTTTGATGTTAGCATAGAACTAAAAATATTTAAAAAGGAATAACACTGAGGAAAATCTACTAAGTTTAAGACCCTCCATTCAGCGTGACCAGAAAGCTTCCCCACTGCCCTCTGCTTAATTCAGTTTGGGATTCCAATGCTTCCCACCATTCAGTTTCTCAAGCTGTCACTGAAAAAAAAAAAGTCACTCAACTTTCAGCATCCTACCCGTGTATGAGGTCTGACACCTCTGTGACACTGGTCTGAAGAACTCAAACAGGGGCTGCTCAAACCTCTGCTGAGGTCCAAAAGGTTTGAAACATTATGGCTCCTGCAATTATACCCTGCAGCCAAGGCTGGGGAAAACCAAGGAGAGCACAGCCCAGCACCTCCACACCCAACACTCCAAAGCCATGGCGCAGTGCTGGAGGAACACCACGGCTCTCCTCCTCCCCACCTCCTGCTGCACTGTGCCTGCACAGATCAATACCCCCAGGTGACAAGCCCACGTCACAGAATCACAGAATCACAGAATCACAGAATCACCCGGGTTGGAAGGGACCTCAAGGATCATGTAGTTCCAACCCCCCTGCCTAGCAGGGCCACCAAACATACACATTTAGATCAGGTTGCCCAGGACCCCGTCCAACCTGGCCTTGAACACGTCCAGGGACGGGGCATCCACAACCTCCCTGGGCAGCCCGTTCCAGGGCCTAACCACTCTCCTCGTAAAGAACTTCCCCCTAACATCCAACCTAAATCTTCCCTCCTTCAACTTGGATCCATTTCCCCTAGTCCTGCTATTGTCAGCCCTTATGAAGAGTTTACTCCCCTCCTGGGTGTAGGTTCCCTTCAGGTATTGATAGGCTGCAATGAGGTCGCCCCGCAGCCTTCTCTTCTCCAGGCTGAACAAGCCCAACTCCCTCAGCCTGTCCTCATAGGGGAGGTGCTCTAGCCCCCTGATCATCTTAGTCGCCCTCCTCTGGACCCTTTCCAAAATCTCCATGTCTTTCTTGTACTGAGGGCTCCACACCTGGACACAGTACTCCAGATGGGGCCTCACAAGAGCCGAGTAGAGAGGGGCAATCACTTCCCTGTCCCTGCTGACCACCCCTCTCCTGATGGAGCCCAGGATCCCATTTGCCTTTCGAGCTGCCAGAGCGCACTGCTGGCTCATGTTGAGTCTCTCGTCCATCAGGACCCCCAGGTCCTTCTCTGCCGAGCTGCTCTCAAGGACCACTCCTCCCAGCTTGTACGGGTGCCTGGGGTTCTTCCGGCCCAAATGCAAAACCTTGCACTTTGCCGTGTTGAACCTCATTAGGTTCACCCGAGCCCAGCTTTCCAGCCTGTCGAGGTCCCTCTGAATGGCATCCCTTCCTTCCACCGTATCAACCGCACCACTCAGCTTGGTGTCGTCAGCAAACTTGCTGAGGGTGCACTCAATTCCCTCATCGATGTCATTGATAAAGATGTTAAAGAGCACCGGTCCCAAGACAGACCCTTGGGGGACACCACTTGTTACCGGCCTCCACCTGGACATAGAGCCATTGACCATCACCCTCTGTCTGCGGCCTTTCAACCAATTGCTTATCCATCGGGTCGTCCACCCATCAAATCCACTTCCCTCCAATTTGGAGATGAGGATGTGGTGGGGGACCATGTCAAAGGCCTTGCTCAGGTCCAGGAAAATGACATCGGTCGCCTTCCCTTCGTCCACCAATGCCGTCACTCCATCATAGAAGGCCACAAGATTAGTTAGGCATGACCTTCCTTTGGTGAAGCCGTGCTGGCTGTCTCGGATCACATGCTCATTCTTTATGTGATCGAGCATGTTGTCCAGGAGGATCTGTTCCATGATTTTCCCAGGCACGGAGGTGAGACTCACCGGCCTGTAGTTCCCCGGGTCCTCCCTGCTCCCCTTCTTGTATATGGGAGTGACGTGACCCTTCCTCCAGTCGTCCGGGACCTCACCTGACAGCCACGACTTCTCAAATATGATGGAGAGCGGCTCGGCAACCACCTCAGCCAGCTCCTTCAGGACCCTGGGATGCACGCCATCCGGCCCCATAGACTTATATTCATTCAGTCTAAGGAGGCACTGTCGGACTTGCTCTGCCCTTACAGTGGGGAGGGATTTACCTCCTTGGTCCCCACATAGAGGTTTGGGGATGCAGGGCTCAGGGACGTGAAAAAGACTAGAATCCTGGCCACCAGTGAAGACCGAGGTGAAGAATTCATTCAGCACCTCAGCTTTTTCTTCATCTGTTGAAGCCAGTTCTCCTTTTAAATTTACCAAAGTAGGTACACCCGTTTTGGCCTGTCTCTTCTGGCCAATGTACCTGTAGAAGGTTTTCTTATTGTTTTTCACATCCCTTGCCAAGTTCAGTTCTGCCTGCGCCTTGGCTTCCCTGATCCCACGTCTGCAAGTCCGGACAGCATCCCTGTACTCTTCCCAGGTGACACAGCCTTGTTTCCAGAGCTTGTACACCCCTTTCTTCGCCCTCAGTTCTCTCAGCAGGTCCTTGCTGAGCCATGCCGGTTTCCTACCTCGCCTGCCCACTTTCTTATTCAGAGGAATGGAGACCTCTTGTGCTGTCTGTGCACGTCCTGTCTGCACACCAAATCCAGTGATTAAAGGAGGGCCAAGCCTAAGCGATCTCATTACACAAATAATTTTTTCTTATGTTCAATACATTCCTAAATTAATCCAGCATTTCAGGGTAGCGTAATCGGCGCTGCAACAGAAATTCAGCAACCTTATATCTATCAGAGCAACTGCAGCAAATGCAAAACCACACTTTGTCTCTTCTGCGGCAATGTTCTGCTTTGTTCTGCTCTTTTCTGTTTTAATGAATGCGGAGACCTCAGGTGTTCTTCAACCTTTATAGTCAACAAAGCACAAGCCCACAATTGGCTCAAATCCTTTCTGTTCTGCCTGCAGCTACAAATGTCCAAGTGAGATTTTTGTCATTTTAGGCTCAAAGGATTTTTTTTGAATTATTGATGGCCAAGACAGTCATACAATATTTAGTAGATGTAGCTACTTCCAAACCGCGTAAAGTTTTAATCCTTCCTCCTCCATTTACGGAGCACGGATGCAGACCCAGGACAAATCAAGCACTTTGTGTTTCTTCAGCTTCAGACTGTATCCACCAGTTGGCATTGCTGCAGTCTTACAGCAAAAAAGCCAAACTGTACAGCACAGCTTTCCTAGGAAAAAACTGACTGAAGTGCTACCTTCAGAAGAAAACATTTCCCATCTCTAAGAAGGGCAGGGGTTTTCCCATGGAGAAAGTGGGGAAGATGCTGTACGAACTTCTGCTGATTGCCTTCTGATATCTTTCTGTTTTCACAGAAGAATTGCAGGAACGAGAGCAGCAGTACCCCCAGTGCAGAGGAAAATGGAAAGTGTAAATGAACAGTAAGTTCTCTGCAAGTTTGTTACTAAAAAAAAAAACCAACAAAACAACACAGAATCAAATAGAGCTGAATTGTAGATTACTCAGTACACACACATTTTGCCAGAAGGAATAAACTTTCCATAAAACTATCAGCTTTCCTGGTTCTTGGTTGAATAGCCTCATTGGGAGACTTTTAAGCTTGACTTTTCAGCCCCCTAAGGAACAGTGCAAAAATGGAGCAGTGACAACCATTGCAGCCTCTTCCTATTGATGTTAATATAAGCCTTACATTGCATGCTTATGTCAACAGCTTTACAAAAAGGATCTGCCAGTTTTAAATACTCTGTAAACCTGAAAAATGTTAACTTCCACAAGAAGCAGAGAGCAGTACAGCATTTATCTACCCTGTTAAATTGCCCAATCAATTTTCAGGGCTTGGATTCACTGTTCATCTTTCTAACTTGGCAGAGGCCTTCCTCTGCAGTAGCCTAGAAGAAATACATGTCAGAAGTTAGCCAGTGATTTTTTTAAATTAAATTAATCCTTATTGCAAGTGCTAAAAAAAAAAAAAAAAAAAAAAAAGTTTGACAGATTTTCAAAGTGATCCAGCAGGGCTTGGCACCACAGACTGCATCTACCTGGTCCACTAATCACACAGTTCTGCCCAGGACAGCTATACTCCGATCTCCCACTGTCAGACCCATTCCATTTTTAAAAGGGCTGGATTTGATCATCAGAAATGGGTCAGCAAACCATTGTCAGAGATGAGAACTCACCCCTATAAGCTTCCTTTCTGTAGCAGGAACAGTGGCCAAGGACCATCTCCCTTCCAATGCCTTCTGAAGGAAACCACTGAAAGGGAATTCGGGCCTTAGAAGTCAACGGAAGGGAACAAGACATGAAGGGGCTGCTCCTGAAAGACAGGACCTGCTTTCAAATGACAGAAATAAGCATTCGCACCGGATATTTAATGAAAGGAGTTTCAAACAGCACTCACACCTGGAAATGCCTGTGTAACCAGAGTAAAGGAAACAGAAGGGCTAAACACAATGACCCATAAACAAAGTGTAAAGGAAATATCAAATTAATTGGTTCTATAGCTGACAGGCTAAAATCAGCTATGATTGTGTACTTTCACCTTTAGAACAGTGTAACAAAAAAGGAAAAACTAGGACTGGTGCAGTTCATCCACTCATAGGAATAGAATTGCTTCCGAGGTTCTTTGCTTCACTGAAACCAGTTGCACACACGTCCTTGCTGAGCAGGCAGGGTCCAGCAGAACTCAGGCTGCTGTCCCCAGGTTCAAACATGCAGAATGCATGCGTGTGCCTGACAGCTTCTCCCAGCCTCAGAGCTGCACATCCTCATGTATTAGGATGTAGAGGTTTAAGCTGAGACTGGGAGTCAGAAGCCGCAGGGTCTACGGCTAATTACCCTCTTAAAACAGGCCCAAGAGCCCAAAGGAAGATTAACTTCTCTGCTTGAAATGAAGATCTGCTTGTAATTATCTTCTGTGTTGTTTCCTACTTCACTTGCTCATCTCCCAATATATTTTTAATTACATTGAAAAACCACAATAAAACAGCATTTTATTGCTAATCCAAGCACTCCAAAATTAAGAACTGCCAGAATTAGAACTGCCCATGCAACTCCAGTTTGGCCCCACTGCATTTACAGACGGTTTTAATTACACCATCACGTGGTACTTTATGCATAGGACCCTTGATTAATTTGCACTCTGAACAGTACCAAGAACTTCAAGGCTAACAAAGAGAACTGTAGCTTGTAAAGTATCAGCTCATCTGTGCTTCTGAAGACTAACAGAGATATTTCAGGAAACTACTCAACTTTGTGTTTGTATACGTTTGGAGAAAGAAGAAATCCTAACAGCACCAGATGTAACCGACACGGGGTGCTCACCCACCAAGAAAAGAGCAGTTAACACCATTCTGCTGCCCTGTTACAGCTGTACAGCAGCACTGGGTGAAGAACCACCTTCATTGCAGCTCAGGAACAGAACTCATGCCCCATACTGCAGACAAGCGAGCTTCCTCTGTGCAGATGTTTGGAGCCGTGCCCCAAGCTGTACCTGACACCAACCTTTCCCCTTTAAGGGCACTGAGGACGCCCGGTGCCACCTGCTGATAGAGTGTGGGACTGGGGCAGAGAGCTTAACAGACACCACCACTGATCCTTTGGAAAGACCTCCAAGCATCAGAACAACAGCAAAAGGAGCAGCAAGATCACGACTTTAAAACCCTCTGTTGCCTTGCACCATACTGCTATGTATAAACACCACACAACATCACAACCAAAAAAAAAGCCAAAAAAAAAAAAAAAAACACCAAAGCAAACAAACCCTGCACAACTCAGGCTATTCCTATTAAACTGTATGTTTTCAAACGCCAACCATTCAATGTTTCTTCTCCTTTTTAAGCTTGCACACGTATTCACTGTAGCAACAAAACCAAGCTGCACATACATCATCTTTTGTTTTCCGTGGGGATGTGCTGTGAGTACTTGGACAGCTTGTGTAAGCTACAATAAAAACCTGGAATGCAAGTTTCATCTGAAGTCAATCAAAATGCCAGCTGGATCCTTTACCACTGGCCAGAATAATTTTCCTGCGGAACTGCAGAGGAGTCCATACTGTTCTCTCTTCTGAAATAAGTCTTGGGCACATATTTATAACCTGGGGTACACTGCCTACGTGCCTGGGAGCTTCTCTGCCTGTTTTACTAGCACTGTTAAATTTAGTCTTCAGCATTCACAGAACATCTGAAATAGACTCTCCAAATTGTAACTAAAGAGGGTAGAACTTTTTCTTCTTTTCAAAATACAAACCACTTGTTTGCACTTTACACAAAGGAATGTGACAAATTTAAAATGAGAAAGGCTGAAATCATACAAGAATCTCAACAAGGAGCATCAAGAGAAGCCACTGTTAAAGACACATGAATAGCAAACTTTCCCAAAAGACAATACTTCAGTTACTCCTATAAAATGAAAATCCTGTAAAGCTGTATTTTTAAAAGCATGTAATTTCAAGAAGAATAATCAAGTAGTTAAAAACCACATTTAAAGGTAGCAGCCATTCAGATAAACAAGCCACAGAAGTTCCACAGTCAGCACATACTCAGACAATTCTGTGTTCATTGCTCTAGTTGAGGCACATTAGAGAAGAAATTTCATCTTGCAATGCTCTCCAAAATTTAAGAGAAAGTAGAAGAAAGTCCCCAGGTGAAATTTTCATTTGAATTCAATTCCAGTTCTATTGGTCTGGGCTGTTTCCCCTCTCACATTAATTAGCTCCTCCAGCACCAGAAATGACACAGAACAGTGAGGGCTTCCCCCCCCCCCCCAATCACGAAATTCACGAGGCACAACAAACGCACTCCTCTGACAACACCTACATATTCCCAGAGCCACAGACATTCTTCAGTTTCACAGACATTGGCAGCCCAGAAGAGTCTGAAAAGAAAACTCACAGCTCACAGAAGGCTGGAACAGATTTCTAGGGAATTACAGTTGCTCACCTATTGCACAGCACAGGGCCATAATCCCAGCCTCAGAAACCAGAATGGAACCTCCCCTAGCAGCAGCTCTCTGAAAAGAGACCAGACAGTTCAGAGCAGCCTTTCACTGCCATCTCTGACACCATACGTAGAGGTAGCAGTAGTGAATCTATTGCTCGAGCTAATTTATACATTAGATAATTGCTGGCTAATTAGGTACTGCCATATCTTCTGCTAGAAGCAGTACATCCTACAGCATACATCTCTGACATACCACACCAAAGCAGGAGCAGCAGTCCTCCCTGTTCCTATGGCACACCGGCACTCAGGAGATGTGCAGTGCAAACACAGGCATGGGAGCAACTCCAACAAAGAGTTTACTTCTACCCCATGCAACATTTCCTCAGAGGTGCTCAAGAACCAGTTACGTGTTGTACTGAGAGATGCAGTTTAGTGGGAAACACTGGTGGTAGATGGATGGCTGGAATGGATGATCTTTTCCAGCCTTGGTGATTGTATGGTTTCTACAAAAAGTCTTCTTTCATGCAAAAAGTCCTTCCTTAATACAGTATTCAGGAGATTCTAGGAATGAGTAAAGTCCCCTGTGTTAAAAACAAGGCCATGAAGGATCAGTTGCAGACACACACTGATGACCTTTTGATTTCAGCACACTACTCCCATTCCTATTAGCAATCACTTGTCCCACAGCATTAGCCAACTTCACTATTTTGTTACTGATATCAACAGCTTGCACTGCACAACAGACTTTCCTTTATTTGATTACCTGGCAAGATGTGAATCAAGACATTACAAGACAAGAAAGTATCTTCTGGTTGGTCAAGCAAGTTCTGACGGGTAGTTAGAACTGCATTTAAGTTAGCAGCTGACTGGGGAGATGAGAAAGAAGCAGGAATACCTTTCACTCTGAGCATCGTAATCTATGAGCTTTAAAAAGTAGACAAAATAAAAAACAATAATATATTGCAATTATAGCACCATTATTTCAGAGGGAGCATCTTTGCTATGTTCCCCTTACAAAAACATTTTTTAATTACTCTGCTGAAGTGTAGTGTAGTGTTGAACTATGTTCAACTGCACTCGATTCACACCTAGCACACAACAGCCTAAGAAATCACACAAAGCTCCTCACTTGCATCAACATAAAGGTTAATGCCATCCTGAGGGACTCTCAAGCACGTTATTCACAGGATAAATGATTCTGAACTAGCACATGATTTTCACACATCAATTTACTGGCCAAATTAAAGTAGATGAAGGAACTGAGCAGTTGAGAAGAAGCTAGAAGGAACTCTTCAGGTGAAACATGCAGCATTTTATTTCTACCCAAATAACAGCTGCTTTGACTACAGCTAATTTCCTCCTCCCCCACCCACCAGTGATACCAGAGCTGTGCCATGTTTTGAGTCATAACACTTTCTTCACAGCTTCCAGTAAGCAAGGATTGTGTGCACTAGGAAAAAGAAAGATTAACCTTTCTATAACTTGAAAGTTAAGATTACCTTAAAAAAAAAATCCAAAGCATTCATGTAAACACTTCCCCAGAAGGGAGATTTAAGGAAAATATGCTCTGCCATTCCAAAGACCACAAGAATCTTAGCCAATAGTCTAATTTCTTTGCTAACTTCAGATGAAGACAGGAGGATCACTATCACAGCCAGCACTGGACACACAGCTTTCAGCCCCCAATCAAAGAGCTGCAATAAACCTGCTCACAGCTGAAGATACTGGAACCCTCTGTCTTTGAGGCACTTATTTTCACATAATGCAATCTCAACAAAGCTGGTAGGCCACCTCACTTGCCATTTTGTACCTTGAATTAAGTCACCAAATTTACATCACAAAGGATAAATATGTTTTAATGAGTTTGATTCCTTTCCTCACTCTCTTAAGCAGTAGACAGCATGAGATGCACCCACTGCAGTTCCTTTAATTGTTGAAAAGAACTGGAAAGGGGAAAAATCATAAATCCACTAATTAGCAGAGAAACAGCATATGTGGAATCTGGCCTCCAATACAACCAAGGGAGCTTTGCCAACCAAGTTCACCCACTGAGTTGAACAAAAGTTGTTGGAAAAATGTGAATAGTTCCATTAGGAGTTTGGAGCGAGAAAACAGAGTCACTTGACAGTCAATGACAATAGAACTGGATGATAGATCGATGAAACAGAGAATATTCACCTGGCATACTAAATTTTGTAACAGCATCACTGCCATCAGTATGAAAATAGAGTAAAGATTAGGTTTACCTACATAGCTTAAAAGTCCTAAGATAAGCACTCCAGCACGTGTTTTCAGCTCTACATGAGAAGAGCACCCACAGCACAAGTCACAGGCTGCGCTCAGGAAAGGCTCTACCCCATGAGCGGGCACCCTCCTCTTTCTCAGATGTTCAGCCTCAGTTCTTACTTGCACCAAAACATCAGCATCTCTCCCCCTTTGCAGCTGAAGGAGCTCACCAGAACAGCAACAAGACACTCACCTTTAGCAGACCAGTCGCTCCCACACGCAGCAGCAGCACCGCTTTGCTCCTTCTCATCCCCAGAGGTGTGGATAAGCTTCACAGAGGGACATCCTCCTCACTCCTTTTGCACTCTCATCTGCTGCAGAGCAGATGCTTCAAGCCCACCTCACAGCTAGCGAGGTTCTTACTAGGACAGACTAGTTTTCCTTACAATAAATAAACCAATAAATAAAGCTTTTCTAGTTGGAGCAGGAACAAACACCTCCTCCCCACGCCCCTACAGCACAAATAAGGCTCCTTCAGCCCTCTTCAGAGCTTTTTGTAGGTGATTGGGAACACCTGGCTCTCTCCCCCTCCCCTGCTCCACCTCCCTCCCAGTTCCACCCACACCTCACACAGATCTTGTCACCCAATCACATCTCTCAACCAGCAATGAAAACTTGGACTATTCTAGAACGGGCTCTCAGAGCTACATAAGGTAGATCGTCTCCCTCCCACCTGCTAATTACCATGATTGCATCTTTACTTACCGCCACCTGTTGTGAATCAGCCGGCTCCACAGCTGGTGGCCCCTTGCTAAGCACAGGGTGCAGGGCAGGCCCTGAGCTGAAACAGATCCAGATAATTAAAAACCTACAAGACAAACACAATTTTTATCTTCAGAAATAAAGCAGAGATTTAGTAGCATTAATCTTGTTGACCCAGCCATAATTTCAATGGAACCAAAAGCAACGTTTTCCGTAATGTTTGTGAGGGAACTATAAATAATACAGAACTTACAGAATGCTACAATACAAATGCAGTGTTTCAAGCAAGTGGTTTAGGGCAGGGGACAACGTTATGGCAGTAACAACAGAAGGAGAAACTGGGGGCAGCCTGCAGGCTGCTCTAAGCCAAAGGCCCAGAGGCTTTTGGGTTTCAGAAGACAAATAAAGCTAGCGTTGACCATAAGAGGATCTGCCACACCAATCTGCCTGTCCAAGGTGGACACTGCAGCCTTACATTCTTCTCCAGTCTCACAGATACCTCCTAACCAGACTGGGCAAAGAAAGCCAAGGTACAGTGGAGAGACAACTACATCTGGTTTCATTCTAGCAACAGAAATGTGAGCCAGATCTAGAAAACATCAGACCATTTACAGACCACCAAAGGGTTCATAATGAATTCTCGGGTTTGGTATCTTCAACAGTGAAGAAATACTAACATTAGGAGTGAAAAATTGCCAAGGAAACGGCAAAGTAATCTCTTCCAACAGAGCACTTAGGACAGAATTCAGACACTTGTCTCTATTAGTTTATAACCTTCATCTCAGTTTGATCCCAAGAACTTTTCTGAAGGTGCAGATGATGTATTCAGCTGCACCCCAGGACAGAAATAGGAAGGCCAAGAGGTAGGATAAGAGAATACTAAAGCCATATACTTTGCTAGGCACACAATTTTTGGAAGGCAATTCAATAGGAATTAAAAGAACCGCGATTAATAATTGATTTTTTTAATGTTTACTGATAGACATTTTATTTGTGTTTCTGCTAAAACACCTGTTTTGTTTTAATATTCTGCCTCTGATGAGGTCTTTCATAAATATTTCTACTTCACAGCATAAAAAATTTAAGCTCTTAATTAAAATGTCTTTGATGTTTTATAGCAATAAGTGCTCTGAAATAAATGACAGCAGTTAACAAAACGTGCACATTTTTATAGGGATGATCACTGCTAACGTTTGTAGGATAACATGAGAGCTGGCAGTGGCTCCATGCTGCTCACAAGACTTTTTAATCACTGGGCTCTGAAATGTATCAGTTAAAAGCAGCACCTCTGATGGAAGAAGGGAAGAGGTCACATTTTGCATTGCCACGTACTGTAGTTGCCTGGATTACTTCTTAGACAATTTCCCATTTGGTCTCAGGTATTTTCAATATCAGAGCTCTAGTTCTTTGCATACTTATTCCTACGGTATTTTGGAATTATTTTTGAGCATCTACAAGGGCTCTGGAGAAGCTCAGAGCGATGGGGAAGACAATTTAGCTACTGAAGTTCTTGTCTACAGGAACAGAAGTGTCTTCCCAAACAGATAAGCTGCAAGAATTTAAAAAGATATATATTTAATGGTACATTTCGATAGCATGCTATTTGTGTATATAATTACTGAGCTGAAAAGTGGCTGTCAAATAAGGGTGCACATTATAAGGTACGAGGTAAACTTCTCATTGTAAGCAAAGGCATCTCAGGAGCAGAAGCACAAACCCTTGTAAAGACTAGAACATAATGAAATGAAAGTGAAGCCCTGTTTCTATTTTTTAAATGTACATGAGAGTTCTTTAGAGTGAAATTGGTTGTGCGTAATTCAACTTTATGGATAATAAAGAAAAAAACAGCTACAGCGTATCCTTACCAACAAAATAGACAGACAATACACGGCCCTGCCTCACTAACAAAGCTCAGTTCCATTATTTGGCAAGAAGAGACTGCAGCAGTGTTGTGCCAGCACCAGGAGAGGGACTGCAGCTGCAGTGCAGATGGGAGGAGCTGGGGGTCTGCAATTAGAACACCAGCTCTGAACATTTTCTGGCCATGTTATATCCAAAGAGAGCGAGCAGCTGCCTGTCCCAATCCCAAACCCAAGCTCTACTGAGATGATCAGCCATAATACAGACTAGAAACCTATAACCTTACGTACCACTTTCTCTATATACATCCTAAGGCCATTTGCTGTAGCTTTACTTCATTCAACAGTAAGGCAGTTAACAGCAAGTACAGGTAGCTTTTCTAATTCTGCCCTAGAGACTGATGCTATAAACACCCCCATAAAGGACGGAGGGCCTTTCACTGCCATGGTGACCCAGAGCATTCAGACACCCTGAGCAGAGGCATGCATTGCCCAACGTACTCTGAGGGGCAGCAGAACAACAGGAGAACTGCTAATGCTATTGCCAGTCTCCCCCGTATACCTGGTGACTCACTGCTATTTCCATTACTCCACCTTTGTTTGGGGAGGAGGAAAGACACCACTTTGAATCCAAAAGTGCACGCAGTGAAAGCAAATCATGTTTTTACTCCAGTTAGATCTAACGCTGTGTGTAGATACCTAATGGAGTGGAGCAGCCAGAGGCACTTTGTGTTCAGCTGAGATGAATCTCACTGAAGCATCCTGAAATACCACTAGAGGCCAAGGCAGAACAGGCTGCTCCTTACATCCTGTTTTGGACCATGCCAAGCCATCTTCTGCCCTTCCTATTTGATGTAGGGGTGTGCCGTAGGAATGCAGGCCTGCAGTCTCCTTTCCACTCACCTGGGGATGGGGAAAGCTCTGCAAGGGCACAGTGTGTGATGTGGAGTGGAGCAGCTGCTCTGTGCGACAGCACAGTCCAGACTGAAGAGAAATGCAAAGGTAAATTAATAATGAGTTTGAAGCCAGTAAATATGGTCATAAATTACCATCTTTTTCTAGTAGAAATTGAAGTTAAAAAAAAACCCCTTGAGCAGCATAGATTAGCCCTCTCTCTTCCCACAAGACCAAAGGAAAGCGCTCTCTTCTGAGAAATGGGCTTTTATATCTTCTCTTTCCCATCAGGCAACTTCTGTATTTTAAATATGGAGACAGTAAAAATGTTTAAGCCAGTATCACGAGGTCATACACTGCTATCCTCTTCCACCCTAAGATGGGGTGATGTTTTCAAGAAGCTCCTGAAGCACCAAGGGTTTCTCCAGTGGTTATGAGAGGCTGCGACTCAGCACACTCCAGCCTGTTGCTGCCACAGATGGAATCCCCAGAGACTACTGGAGATTTATTTACTCTTTCCTAAAAGTTTTAGTAGAAAAACATATCCAGGATATTCTCTGGGAGACCAAGAAGTCACAATGACACAGAGAGAATTCAGCACTCACTGAATTAAGAGTCAGCATTTCTTGCTAGCATTCAAGGATGAGAGCTCCCCTCCTTGTCCAACCTTCACCTTTCCCCTGCTGGTTTATTCCCAGATGCACAGCTGCACCTTTCCTTGTTAGAGAAATGAAAAGAAAGTTGGAAATGTAACATTCCTCAGTTTCGTCTTTATGTGCAGGTCTCTGTCCCCAGCTAGCTGCCGCTGCCTCCTTCCTGGCGGCTCCTCTATGGTGCCCTGATGTCCATGTTGGAAACAAAAGCTATTTAGACCATTATAGCATTTAAGCAGAGCTGAGCTGGGGCAGGATAAAGGTTGAAATAATTTTCCTAAGCCCTTTTTAAAGATTAGACATTAATTTTCTATTCCTGTCCTGCAGATAACCGTAGCATAGTGACAGACAAACTAGCACATGTTTGGCTGAACTTACAGCTAATAAAGACACTGTTATCTGGAGGATCTCTTTCTCTTTCTGTCTCATGCTGAGAGGGAAGGACACCACAACAGACATGAAAACATAAAATGCTCCAACACTTTGTAAAGCATAACAGCTTTTTTTTGTTAATCAGTAACTGTCACTGGGCTGTATACCTATTGGGTTCACACGCAGGACAGAAGACTCGCTGCTAAGTTACAGGGAAAGGACTGAAGACAGAAGTGTTTTTCAAACCCATCACAGACGATGTGTGTGATGCTGGGTGAGGTATTTAATGAGTGTGCTTCAGCTTCCCCATTGTTCAAACAACACTTCCCACCTCTTACATATCTTTGCTGTTTCAAATTGCAGGACAGGGACATCTTGCTGAGGTTTACACAGTAACAAGCATGCTGGGCTTCTGATCGTTGCCTAACCTTCATAATAAGCACGTTGCACATGCTGTACATAGTCAAGACACAGAGATACTCAAGGTTTTGTAGTTCAATACTGGATGTTCATCACAGGACAAGATACTAGGGCAACTAAATCAGAAACTGGATTATCTAAGAAGAGAAACAGAACGCAGCTTCCATGGCTCTTAATAGTCAGTAGAGTACGTGACATTCAAAGATACCTGCTGGTACAGGTGGGCTGGAAAGGCAGCTGGGCCTGGCAGCTCGGAGCACAGCTGCACCTGCGGTTCACTCACGGAGAGCCCTGGTGGCAGCAAGAACACAGCTGCATTTGGCTCCTACACATCTGGATCATGTAAAGTACCCTCATACCTCATTCTCTCTCTGCCTCAGTTACCTGTGACCCTTCCCAACATCATGGGGACAATGAATTAGCTAAGGACTTGGACAACTCGGATATTTTAACAGGGACCAGGCAGCTGTCTTTCTACAAAGGATTTGGCAATCTGTGAAAACTGGCAACAAAATACATTGTGCAAAAGGGAAAACATCATAAAATGGAAGTCATAAAAGTCTATCGTCTGCTAACAACCATGGAATGGAACAAAGGGACTGTGTTGAGTGAGGTGTTAGCATGTTCTGCTTTGCATGGGCTATAATTCTGATTTTCAAATATTGTATTAAGTACTGTATGTAATAATTCCAGTGGGTAGGAAATATTTTCATTGATCTGTGCCATTCTACAGAGTGCTTGCCCTGGCAGGCGGCAGAGGATGTGTAGGAGTTACAGCAATCCCCTAATCAACGTTTATTTGTAATTGAATCCTTCCTCTGCGCCTTGTTCAGGACCTTGCAGGATTAGGCCCTTGAAAATGCACGTGCAGGCCATGCAGTGAGGAAGCAGGATTTATACCACACAGCAGAGAGATAAATCAGGTTCATAAAACATGCTATTTCCAGCTGTGATGCTATACATATTGCTTTTGTGAAGCAGCAGGAGCCGTTTCCTTTTCCCATACAGCTGCTTTCAATATGCAACAAAATGGTTTAAATGCCTGAGAAAGCACTAAGCATGTTTTAGGAAACTGTCACACCAAAGATTATATTTTTTAAGAGAGGAGAGTGGAAGAGGAGTGTATGGAAATAAAGATGTCTCCTCGCTAGGCATGAGAAACCTCAGCAGCAAAGTAGTTTCTTGCTAGCCTTGCCACCAAACAAAATTCATCTCAGAGCAACCAGCAGTACTCCAGAGTAAATGAGTCTCATCTTTGCTCCATCTGAAATACAAATCCCAGCACGATGCTGGTGGGTGTGTTAGCAGATCCGTGCCATCCCAGCCTCGTGGGTGCCCAGGGCTGGAAGGCAGCAGAACCTTCTCAGCTGACTATTTCCCCACTGCATGCTGCTGCACCCCTCGTGCCTTGTGCAGAAGCCTTTTAACAAACAAGAAAACAGCCTGCATAGCAAGCAGCCTCTTGGCCTATGGATATATTCAAATGTTTCTCTTGCAGCTACCAGATCTACCAGAGGAGACCCAGAACTGCCTGCAACCTGCAAACCACCATTTCAGTGGAACTTAACAGAGCTGAGAGCGGACTGAGCCCACACATACCCAAACCCTTTCTTACAGAGCCAACCAGCAACCTGCCCACCAAAGCAAGGGGAGCATCCTGCTCTGTGCTGCACCAGGGGCAGCAGGCAAAGATCTCAGAGCCTCGAGTCCAGGTGGGAGATCTTCTAAAATCTTTCAAGAGCCTGATGAGCTTTTAGATAAGATCTGTTACATCTTTGTAATCATCAGCTCTTTTCATCTCAGTATGGTTTGTTTAAATAAACAAGCAGCAAGGCTTCAAGTGTTGTTTCACCCATTACATGTGCATCTAGACAGCTGAAGAGGCAGGAAAGAGAATAATAGAAAACTGATGAGGAGCAAATAACAAATAAGACCAAAAAGAGGAATGAGCACCCTTAGGGTTATAGTCAGCATCCAGCTGAGAGGTCTGCGGGTACAGAAAAGATTATTTACATTGAACTATGAATTTTAAAAGTAATATTATATCAGCCTTCCAGCTTTAACAATTAAAGAGAAAAGTAATTATAAGAATTACCCAAATGTTAAATGGCTTGAAAATAACAAACTTATTATTTCTCTCTCCCCAGTGGAATGCTTTGCACGACAAAAAGAACAAGTTTCTGAAAGATGGGAAGGGTGGATGGGTTCTTTTTAATCATTCATTTTAAAATGCAAATATTTTAATAGGTTTCTTTTAATATATATGATAATGAGTTTATACATGAGACTCAAACCACAGGCCAAGTAAGCAGATGTCTTGTCAACAAGGTCTAAAATTTAGAATCATTAGGGCTCTTTTAAGAAACATACTTGCTCTGACATAAAACTGAAGCACATTATAATATTTCACATTCACACTGCTCAGTGTGACATTTTTTCCTCATTAAAATGAAGAATGACACAGCCAGAGAGAGCCCCATCTTTCCTGCTTTGTATTTGTAGTTCAAAAGATGGCTCTTAGCAAATTGTCCCAGAGAGACAAAATATTAAGCACCTTGAGTGCTGTTCTGCATGCAATTAATTTCACAGCCTTTGAAAGTTTTAATGTGTTGTGGTGACCAGTGAAATGATAAGTAGTTGCTGCTCATTGTTTGCATCTTGTTCATTCTCTCTTTTCTGCAGCCTGTCAAATCCCGTTTAACTCTGCTTGTTTCTCTAGGTGTCAATTCCTCTGCATTGTACAGCTTTTGTGATGAAATTCTGCACTTCTTGTTCACACTTTGACTTTGAAAAGCAAAACCAAAGACCCAACCAAAAGAAATTCAATGAATGATAACCGAGGCATTTCTGAAGCAATAGTAAGAAAGCAACGAACATGATCATTAAGCAATGCCATAAAAATGAGGCCAGGTTTCTACCTGTGTTAATTACCTACTGGGTTGATTTCTGCCAATGCACTGAAATCAATAGAAGGTTTCCTACTGAGGAAGAGACTTTCAGTCAAACCGCTCTTTTAGATGGACACCTTTCTTCCCTTGGTGCACACATACATCCAAAGGCAAATTCCACCCTTTGACTCTGATGAAGTGCTGAAAATTATCCCAAATGCCAACACCTACATAGAATACTTTCCTTGTGATTAAATACTGTTGAAAAGATTAGTATTGGGAAGGGGGGAAAAAGAGGTGATTATTTTTCCTAAAATTTCAGGAAAGCCATAATTAAAAACGAACAGTGTCATAATCACTGCCACTGGTGTAAATAGAGGGATTTGCAATAGGAAGTACGCTGTCCTCACAGGAAGTTTGACACTAGATCTTACAGCAGCAGGGATAAGCTTTCACATCACGTCTTGAAATTAATTAGTTCTTTCTTTTTTTTTTTTTTTTAAGAATAATTTTTAAAGAACAGTGTATTCAAAGAACCAAGCAGGAATCGTCGATACAGAGGTTTGAGGTTATGCACTGAAGATCTGAAAGTGAGCATTTACTCACCCTAAGAGATCCAAGAATGTTTGTCTCTGAGATAGACCATACTACCCTCAGTGCATGAGTGAACCAGTAGCCCCAGCACAGCCCATGCTACCCTGTGCACTACACTGGAAAGTCAGGGAACTCAGAATCCTTGAGTCAGGTGGGACTCATGTGGACAAGGCAGATGCAGAAGCACGGCACACGTGTCATGGTGGACAGCAAAGCGGCAGATTATTGAGACATAACTATCATCTTAGTATTTCTGATTCTCTCTTGAGGTACGTTTCATTCCATCTTTTGCACTTAATAACAGGACTGAGGAAAAGGAATTTGATATTCCTAACAAGAACATATACATCATTCTACAAAAAGCCCAACAAAATACTGTGCAGATATCCTGCACGTTGCCTAGATGCAGAAAAGAGTAGTGGAGAAATAATAATAAAACAACAGTTTTCAATCCGTTGTCCAGTACCTACAGAAGTTTGCATTCCTGTGACCTGAAGTCAGCAAGAGTTTCAAAGGGCTTGGTGGCCCAGCACAACATCCAAGGATACCTCCCAAGAAAAGAGCCTGCACAGAACTTTCTGGCACAGCTAATCCCTCTTCAGTGGCTAGAAGCCAACAGAACTTCCCAGGATTAGATCTCTACCTGAACTCTCTCAGAATTTAAGGACCTTCAAAATCCTCTCCAACTGCAGAACACACCTTTCATCCTTTCTGCTTTCTGCTATGAACAGAGAGCAACAAATATACCGAATGCTGCTCCTATAACAGCACTGTCATAAAGCAGTCATAATTTGCTTCCTAAGGAGAGGATGACAAAGGAAAAGGTAAGAGATGACAGCTGCACTGCCTAAACATACTACTGGAAGAGACCTGGTTCTGCAGCAGTGAGAATGGCATTGTATCCTATATAAAAGCAGATTTTATAGAAACATCAGTGGAAAGCTTTTCATTAACCTCTGTGAACTCGGAATTAAGTTCTACATGTCTTCTGAGAACAGAAGTCCTGCTCCAGCAGAAAGGCTGCCTTCGTCTCTATTCTCAGAGACCTGTGTTCATATTTGTGTTCACTGACTACATAGGTACACTCCATTGGAGATCCAAAGAGCAAAATCTTGTTTTCAAAGCAGAGTACACTAAGTTTATCTCATGCCTTTCCCAGGCTGAATGCTTGGATTGAAAATGTATATAAAATAATTTTGTACAAATCTTCAGAAAACAGCAGAACTTGCATTTATAGAAATTTATTCTAAAAGTCATTAATCACCAAAGCTTTGTACTTGCACTGCTCTGAACAAGGCCATTGCCTTTAAGGGTCAAATTCTATGCATTGAAAAAAAACACAACCAAGTACAGCATGAAATATTTCCCAACTCTTTTCGTTGTCCAAAGTCAATACACAATTTAATGTTTAGATGTTTGGTTAACCTTACTACAAATACTCTGTTCTTCAAAGCTTTTATTTCTTCTACAACTGCAGCATGTTCCTGTGACATTTTTAGCAGAGATTCTGTGGTTGTATAATAGAAAAAAATTTAATTGCTTGGGAATTGTATCTATTGAGCAGAAGAAAAAAGAAATCACCTTCCAATAACAATTCCCACGTGTAACTCCTGTATGAACTTTTCAATTACTGAGGTGGAAATGTAATAAGAGAGCATACCATGTTTACGGAGCACACACAAGGGTATAAAATTAAGTGAATTGGGCTTCCTACAGATTGAAGAAACTGGTTTCATTTTAGCACTTCCTCTGTGAGCAGCTACCATCCAATACTATCCAGAAGTGCATAGACATCTGGGGGCTTAGTTCTGTGTATCTTTAAAGTAACCCAATTTTAGCATATGCAGAGCAGGCACTCCTCGAAAAAACAGCGGTCTTTTTTGCACTGACACCCCAATCATGAAAATGCCATCAAATACAAATCTATCACATCCTTCTGTCAATTATACCAGCCCCATTTATCTCAACTGTCATGAAAAAGGAATCTGTTCTACTCATCTTGTTCGAGAGCACAAATGACTCATGAAATAAAGTAAGCTACATTTTTAAGTTGTGCACTAGAGAAAGCTGTGTATGATTTTGCTGGTTCTAACTACATAAAACACCAGTGCTGGATGGAGGGGGGGAGGAGAGAAGAAGGGAAGGAGAGAAAAGGGACTGAGGAAGAGGCAACCCAGTGAGGCAGTGAAAAATGTCCATCACATTTCCAGCGGTACGCTGTTCTGCAGTCACACACACTGTGCATTACTGCTCATGGAATCAGAAAGTCCTCTAGGTTAAAAAGATCATCGAGGCACCATCAACCTGGCCCAACAAGTCCCACCACTGAACCACGTCCCTCAGCGCCACGTCTGCTTTCTCTTAAATGCCTCCAATAATGAGGCCTCTCTCTACCACTTCCCATGCGTGATGACAACTCCCTGTAAATAAATTCTTCCTAACATCCAATCTAAACCTCCCCTGAGGCTCAGACAACTCATGCCAAAATCTTCCTTGAAGAAGGCAGTGGAGGGTAACCTGACATTTAACTGCTAGATAATAATTTAGCAATACAATGAATCTAAACAATAAAATGAAAAATAGCCTGTTCCTATAAGTGAATTAACCTTCTTCCACTCTTGAACTATGTTTCTGGAAGGCTGACAGTAAAGCATTGCAGGAAACAAATTCATTCAATATGAAACAGGGCCTCACTATACTACATATCAACCTTAAAGTGGCTGAGAACCATCATGTTCTCTGAGTTGCTTTATCAAACCAGTTTGTGAGGGAATTGTTTAAAAAAAGCAGCGAAAGAGCAACTGATAAAGAATCAAGACAGACAACTGAGGCATGAGAAGCATGAGGGTGCTTCTAGGAAGGAACTCCAGTATCAGTAATAGCAGAAAAGTGGTCATCGATCTACCAGAGAAGGGAATCTAATATTTGAAGGTAACTGGACATAAGATAAGGCATTGCTTTATGGAAGTTATGAGCCACTGCAGTTAGCATTCAGTAACACGATAATTGACAATCCGTCCTCCACTGAGGGATTCTTACAAAAAAAATCTGCCTGTGATGGATTAGTGTTGTAATGGCTATCAGTATGACTATCAAGGTGAAGGGCTGAAGGAGTAAGGTTCTTTCTTCTTGCATATTTGGTTCTTGTTTTTCAAACAAAAAGTTGGCTAACTAAGGAAAAAAGTGAAGGTGACAATGTACAAGGAGAGATGCTTCAAGAAAATGTTGACAGCTAAGGACAGAACAGCCGTGAAGAGACACAGAAATGGCTGCACTTGTTGCTAGCGTCTTAATCCAATCTCAAAGATAAATACATACAGGATTTTTCTTCTAACAATATCTTATTATTCCAGAGACACAATAATATTTACTATTGCAAGGAAGAGAATTTTGCTCTAGGGAAAAAGAAAAAAAGAATCTAACTCAAAAACTCAAATAGGCTCTTATTTTTCATTATAAAACAGAATCTTGGTTATCCTAGTACAATTATCAGAACCCCTGTTTTGTGGTTTACCTCAGACAAAGGCAGGTGAGGACTAGAATCCTTAGATCTGATTATTACCTGCCTGAGAGTTGATCTACAGCATGCACTGTGGGATGTCTTATGTACCTGACCTACTCTGCATAGGAGAATTGCCTCAGAGGCAGAGCCCAACAGTCAATAAACTCTCAGGAAATCAAGCAGCTTGCTATCTAAAAGCTTTCTGGGCAGGTCAAATAATGTTAGGTGTTTGCTTTCATCAGAACAGATGGACTCCCATGAAATACTTTGATTTCCATATGACAGAGGAAGAGAAAGCCTCAAGGCCTTGAGAATGGTGATGAGCCACCAGTGCGGCATTTCTGCCTCAAAGAAAAGACAAATTAAACCCTAGCATGAATCTGGAAAGGCATCTCCAGAAATGAGAGAGGCATATTAACAGGATTTACAATACATCTGTGCTCATTCTTCAAAATAGCTGAGGACAAACTGAAACTGATAAAAGAATGGTCTCTGTAATGATGGTGGCAACACAGATTTCATCTTACAAAAGACAACTAAGCTTAGTTTGTGAAGCTCACCAGAATGAAGGCTGTCTAGTATAAATATTCCCAAGGGAGTAAGCAGCACGGAAGCAGAATAAATTTACAAGTAGTTACTTAACATCCCAAATTCCAGTTGAAAACATGCATTTTATCACATTTACAAAGTATCAGCTTCTTGAATTATTCTTTTTTTGTAAGTTCTGTCCTTGGTGAGCAAAAACCATTACCTGCATCAATCAAACACCAGCCAATGTCCTTACATTTCAGAGTGAATGTGAATGATTTCAAAACTGTGCTCATCTTGTCCTGTTACACAGAACTGAGCGGTTTCACAGAAGAAAAGGCCTGACTGACTTATGGAGGAGTCCCTATATCATTATTATTAAAATTGTTGTTATTTATTTAATCCTGCAAATGTTTACACTCCCAAGAAAGCAAAAGATTCTATTGCTGAAGCAGTAGGCATAACTTATGGACATAACCAGAGTTATGTTCATAAGGAAACAAAGTTGGCCCAGCCTGTTTTTGTTCTGCTGTTTTCATGTTAGTTGCAAGGCAGTGAATGAAATACTCTGGACCATGTTGAGTAGTACACAAAGAATCCTCACCAATACTGAACAATTCACCTCCCAGGCTTTGCAATTGACATGCAGAATCTATCATCTTAGCCCTATGGGAGCCCACAGCCAGTGCCAAAGTTGCAGCCATGTCCCACAGCAGGCAATATGGAACAAAACTGCTTTAGATCATACAAAATCAGCCCAAGCTGTTTAATTGACATTAATCACGAATGTGACACCACTTAATTCACTACATGAACATTACTAAACAGTTTGGGCCTCTGGAAAGCTTTAATGACCTTTTAAGAAAAATGCCTTTGCTCTAAGGTTTATTCCCAGTGTACTGAACCTGAAGGATCCATGAATACTGGACAGGCTGTGCATGTATGTGAGCTCACTGAACTGTGAACAGGTGTATTTCCCTCAGAGCATTGAGCAACAAGGATAAAAGTAACACCTGCAGGGGGTTTCACGTCAGCAGTCTGTATGATACAAAAAAATTAACATTCATATTTAATTTTTCTTTTCAAAATCGCCGCATTTGAATTAGTACTTCGATTCAGGCTGAGCTCTTCTGTTCGAGCCAAAGAGGTGCAGGAAAATTCTCTCTCCATCTTTGTCCTTTAACAACAACAAAAAAAAAAGCTGCAGGAATTTAGAATACTTACCAAGTAGGTATAAATTATACACATGTAAGGTACACAAGCATTTTCTGGGTGGCATTGTACTTATATGAAGCATATCTTGGTTTCAGAGGGATTTGATGCAAAGTTGTTTTGTATTCCAATTACAATAGCTGAGTGCCATAAAAAATACAACAAAGCTGAAAGAAGCAGGAAAACAAAAGCATCTCCTTTGTCCCAAATGAATTCACCTTTGCTAGCTTTGGCAGCCTTTCAAAGATCAGCAAAAAAAAAGAAAATATTTGTTTGATTTTTTGCTTCTTTCCACTTAAGGTCAGTGATTAAAATGGGATCAGCTCAGTTACTATACCCCCAGCTCTCAGTTTTTTGGACAAACCTGCTAAGTACCATTTTGACAGCTGTAGGGAAAGAACAACAACAACAAATAAAAATATACCAAGACTTTTTATAAGAGCTTTACAGAACAGGGAAGATTGTTTCTTTCTCAAGTAGTTAAGTCTGGGCCACAAGGCAGAGCAGCTCTGTTCTAATCTTCTCTCTGCAGCAGACCTACTTGTCACCCAGCAAGTCATTCACACCAGAAACTTCAGAGATGTATGTCACAAGCTTGACACACAAACCAGATTCAGTCCCCAGTAAATAAAACCATCAGCAGAGCAGCTCAGCATCAGCAGGTTTGCCAATTGGCAGGAAATATGAAGAAGAGTCTTCACAAAATCAGCAGTCAGCCCTGTCTAAAAAGTTGTATCTGACGTGCCTTGTCCTGCTGTTATTTAAGGTGGTAATTTTCACAGTTCAGACAGACACACAGGTCCCTGGAATGCAAAAAACCAAAACCAACATGAACAAACTACCACTGACTCCCAAGGAAGGTGTATGTTCAGATAACGTGAAGCTTGAAAAGAATATTCACCTGCTTCAAACCCTGCTTGGACAAATCTCTGGAAGCTCACAGGCAGGCAGCACTGCAGTCCTGGACAAACATCCTATCACCAACTCTGGAGATTTAAGGATCAGACTGAATCCTTGAAGACTTTAAAAAACAAAAGCAACTTTCCTTCTGCTCTTGTAACGAACTAATTCCAGTTAGACAATGTTCTTCAAAAGCAAGATGAACTTTCTTTCAGGAGAAATAAAAATTATTCAGCAGAAAGCAAGACAGTGAGAATTGTCATCCCAGAGGATCTTAGGGCTGAAATCTCTTACTGGGTCCCTTACAGAACCTTTCAGTGTTTCAGCAGAAAAAAGTATTGTTCCCAGATGCCATTCTGCCACTGTGCCCCTCTGCTGCCATCTCTCACATGGCCACAAAATGCAATGGGATCCTGGTGAGAAGGTTCAGCCTCTGCTGCCGTCCCTCCAACAGCTGCCTCTGATGCTGTGGGCCAACTTAACAAAACAGAAGGCATTACTTTCAGAGCAGCCCTTGTATTTAATCAGATTTCTTTTTTACTGGTACAAAATTTGAGGTCTGATTTTTATCTGTGCTGACAAATTTAAATGGGAAAGACGGATTTTGCTGGAAGCGGTTAGGAGGTGAATCCAGAGGGAAACACTCCTTTCCAGCAGGTCAGCAGCTCTTCACTCCTTTTTTGTCAAGTAAACTTTGGGCAGTTTTATGACTGTAAAGTAAAGAGTCAAAGCAGTGCTATTTTTCCATTCATTAAGAATGAGAAAATCAAAAACCACCCTCTTATCCCTGCTCTGGAAGTAGGAAAGAATCCACCAGATATACTGTGTACAACCTACAATAGAAAATGCAGCACAAAATGCAGAAATCACGGGGAAAGAATGCCATGCTTGAGAACTCATCGTTGGTTTTTGCACTGGCTTAAACCCAAGAGGAACGTCTTGCTATAAAATTTGTAAGAGTTATACAGAGCACAGCTCTACCACAAGAGAGTTGAACATATTTCATTACAGATCAGCTTATAACAAAGAAAAGCTAACAACTGGAAGGACTTGTAGTACTAACAGCTCCTCTGAACTATCTGTATAATATTTCATTACTTAAAAGAAATAAAAGATCAGCTAATGGTCTAATCATATCCCCATTTGAATGAATGGAACCTTGTCACATCTTTTTTTAATCAAAAGCCAGATCAGTGCAGGGATCAGTGCCTGCTGGTCATTTGCACACAGTCCATTGGATGACATCACCTGCAATAACTTGAGCACTTGGAACATTTCAAATAGTATCCAAGAAACACAGAATACACAGAAATTCATATTCCTGGTCATTGCAAAGAGTTGCTGAAACTTCTGAAAGAACCTTTTCTGGAAGGAAAAAAAAAAAAGGAGGAAACAGTTCCTTTGATTGCAATAGACATTTTAGTAAATAAAGAAAAATGGGACAAATTATTTTAAAAAAATCCCATTTAGAAACACCAAAATATTGATTAAGCTGCTATGAGTAAGCTCTTGAGAACTGAAGCTAAAAGAAGTTCTAATAATCAAAAGAAAGTCCGTTATAGCAAGAAGTGTTATGGCATCAATAACTGTTAATGAGCAACTTCAGCAGCCTCCTGCAGCAAGAATAAATCATCTATCACTTTCAGAGAGATGTGGTTCAAGGCTTGCTGAAAAGCAGCATGATTACACAGGAAAGCTAACTCAATTGCTAAAAACTGCTCTCCACCAGCTCTCTAAAGGAAAACTCTGAGATTGTGAGGGCATTTATTAGCAAAACTAAGCCCCATCCTAAGGCTGGGTTTTGCAGCTGCTAACAAACACCGTAACTGGAGCATCAAATGAGCAGGAAGAGCAACTCTAAAGTCAGCACATAAAAATATCCTAGTTTTGGCTGGGATAGAGTGAATGTTCTTCATAGTAGCTTGTATGGTCTCTGTGTTTTGGATTTAAGATGAAGATCCTGTTGATAGCACACTATGTTCTAGCTGTTGTAGAGCAGGGTTTATGCTAAGTCAAGGGCTTCACAGCTTCTTGTGCTGCCCACCATGAGGAGATGGGGGGAAAAGCAGCTGAGAGGTGACAGAGCAGGACAGCTGACCTCAGGGATGTCTCACAAATGCTCAGCAATGAGCTGGCTGGGGGCAGCCACTGCTTGGGGTCCAGCTGCACGCGGGGCAATGGCAGGTGAGCAACTGCACTGTGCATCACTTGGTTTTGCCTCTGGCAGAAATAAACCATCACCTTACAGAATTTGGACTGTTTTAGAAGACTGCATGCTGCAGGGAAATACAGATAGACTAATTAGTGACAAATTCATGCAAATAATATTAATGTCCCCTAAAGATGTTCTAAATTTTGGCACTGACCACTCTGTATTTATATATCTTTACGACTTCTTCTCCACTATGCAATTTCACTGAGATAAAACTCATTTCCTATCTGATGGATTTTTAATCAGAGGATCTCAGCATTTGTATTTTTTTAATCTTTATGGTTTGCAGGCGTTAAATGACCATTTCAAAATTGCTGATCAGATGATGAACACAGAATCCATTATAATACGGCAAGAAAAACTAATTGCTAGAAGAAGATAAATTAATTAGTCCTTGTGACTAATTCTGGAAAGAATCTTTACTCTTCAGTGGAACAGCTATGAGAGCACAGGCTGGGAGGTTACCCATACATGGATTGCACTCCTGGCACTGCTGCTATCGCTTTGCTGGACCGGCCCAAGATCACCTAGAAGAAAACCTTCACAATTAGCCACAACTTTTGTGGCTTATGTTTTTTTGAAGGGACACCAGTGGCATGTTAAGAAAGCAACTATAACATCAGTGCCCCACCTTTATTGTAAGTAAATATCAGCTTCACATGAATCGGTGTGATTATGTGTACAGATGATGGCCAAATAGTTCTGTAAGCTGAGTGTATTTCACTTGCTTACAGTGCTTGTTCTATTAGCTCTTTATAGCCATGGAATTTATCCAAGTGAAACTTAATTATGTTTTCCCTGTAAGACTTAATTTTGCTTTTCATGTTTCAGAAATGCAAAAGAACTAATTCTAAAGAAGCTGTCTTACCTTTCTCACTCGTTTTCTGTTCTCCATCAGGCATGCAACGATGATCTCAGTGTTATCTCAGGAAGAAATCAGCTTATTCCCATCGTTTCCTGATTTGATGTTTCAGAATCTCTTCAAAGATTGCCACCCTGAATTCTTGCTGGTATGTGATGAGGAGGAGGATCAGGAGTGTTGTCTTCTTTTCTGTTCATGGAATAAACCTGATGAAATAAAGTTTACGTTTTAGCATTTTCACCACATACCATAGAAAAGAAGGTTAAAGAACAGAATGCTTATTTCTGCTAATAAGCTTTTCTCTCACCCAGCATGAAGTACAAGCAGC
Source organism: Tetrao urogallus (assembly GCF_951394365.1). Lineage (NCBI taxonomy): Eukaryota > Metazoa > Chordata > Aves > Galliformes > Phasianidae > Tetrao > Tetrao urogallus. The sequence goes on from NC_136828.1 coordinate 13,571,019, forward strand.
AAGCAGAATCATTACTTTCTGTTAGAACATGATAATAATTTCCTAGACAAACTTACCGCTAACCACTGTGCTACAAGCCACAGGGCCTCACTCAGATTTCATTTCTGTCTATTTCCATCTCTGGAGAGGAACAAGCACAGATCCTTGGGCAAGCTTCTTTTGACCTGCAGTTCAGGTTTCATCTTCCTGTACAAAGCATTTGACCGTGCTGGAATAAAGGATGGCACAGATAGGGAGAGACTGCACTTTCATGCCCCTTCTGTGTCCTTGGTTTATTGCACAACATGTTGGAGATTGCAGTTTTTCTTTTGCTGGATAAATGGCAGCTATTAACAAGGTACTTGTAGCAGAACATTTAGGGAAACACCGTGGGCTCTTCATTAGCGTAAATGCCAATATAGACCACAGTCACTAATGTAAGAGAGCCAAAAACTTTTAGTAAGAAGGATGGAAGGAAAGGAGAAAATCAATAAATTTTCTTAATTTTGGCTTTGTTTAATCTAAACATTTTACATCTCTTATTTGTGAAGTGAATACTAAGTGAAAAACGTCAGCACTGAGCTGCACACACAGATCAATCAAACACAAACTCTTTACACTTTTTTCTAAGTGCTTTCCTGAGGTTGGAACAACACATTTGTCTCTAAATAAGCCCCGTGGGATGAGCCCACACTCAGATTACCCTGTCCACGACTCACACACAGTTTCTTCTTTTGCCCACAGGAATGTAAATGCAGAATAATACCAGCAAGGTCAGTATGAAAAAGAAAACTTCTGTAATAGCGTGTGCATTTGGACTCAGCTTTCTCATGTTTGTGCTACTGCAGGGTCCTACAAAAAGTGCTCTGTCCTACACTGCTCCTTATTTCCTCCTTCTGCATGGATACTTGTTTTATGCGATATTCTGATTCTAAAGGTGTTGCAGTCATGCTGTAGAGAATCTGCCAGTGCAACCCCTGCTGTGGCAACTGCTCAGCAGCTCCAGGGCTTGGGATTCTCAGCTCCCATCTTCTCTGTCACCTACACAAAACACTTATGCATCTTTGCCCTTTGTATTTTCCATCCAATAAACTCTTCCATGCGTTTTTACTTTTGTTGTTGGTTCAGTTTAGAATTTGATCCAACATAAAGGGTGGTCTTTAGAAGAGACTTTGGAAAATGTTTCAAGACTATTCCTCATCCATTGAAAGACCATGCATAGAATGAGAATCTTGTCACTATGTTTAAAGAGACATTACCAGAGTCACGGGTCTCAGCCTTAAGGGACCCTAAGAAATGAGAGACATCATCTGCAGAGATTTTCTTAGCTTCGAAATTTCCCCTACCAAGGCATATGCTGCAGCTTCTCAAAGGGTGCTGTTGCAGTACATGGAGAACTATGAGTATTAGTTCAATAATCAGGATGGATTATCAAAATATATGAAACCAAAGTCTGCACCCTGAAGCGAGTCATAAAGAACAGCAGCCATCTGGAGCTTAAGAAATGTTTCTAGCTTTGTCAGTGAGACTTCATTATGAACATGCAGTATCGGCTGCTAATTCAAAAAGCTGCAACCAAGCATCCAACCACACAATTCTGTGTGTGATCCTCCTCCTCTTCACGGATTTTAACATTCAGAATTGTGATCTTCATAAAAACATCTTCAAGGTTTTGTATCTACAGGAGAATGACTACAGGGCCTTTGATTTCCCTCATTCACACTCAATATGTAGAACAAGGTTGGATCAATGAGTACCAACAAGTGCGCCTTTGGTCCTTGCCAAATTCTTGTTTTCTTACTGATAAAGGACCCCATACCTGGCATCATGAAAACAAGCAAACACAGAAAATCAGATGAAAAGTCTGACAGTGAGCACCAGTGCAGGTTCCTGAACCATATTTGTGTTTTTTTAAGATTTATGGTCCCAATGAATTCTACACAACAGCAGAAGCAACGGAGCTTGTTGGTTCTACATAAATGATATCAGCAGAGAAAGGCCCCAGAGCATTAAAAAAAATCAAATTCTTCCACAATATTTTACATTCTCATTTAGAAAGGAAGAAAAAAATGTAGCCTTTTTATTTTTTAACCTCCTGCTTTCACTGATGGTGCTGAAGTTGTCTGTCTGGCTTCTGGTCAGGAATACACTCTCAGGAACCGCGTAATCCTGCACAGTCCCTGCCTTGTGTTGAACTTAGAGCACACACACACACACACACACACACACACACACTTGTCACCTGTGCAGCACTAAACCTCAGTACAGCAATGACACCAGAATGAATCACAGAGCTGCGCTGCTCTCCCAGGCTGCGCTCCAGCATTACAAGGAACAAACTCCAGTGAGGTGAATGCTGTGTGCCCAGAGACCTTTGTTCCACCCCCAGGCACAGCAGTGACAGCATTGTAGTGCAGATTGCCATGGTGGAAATATATCTGGGATAGCTCAAAGCTATGCTTTAGCTTGCGGAGATTTCCACCTCCCTGCTGGGAGATCTCAGCAGCAGCCAGCAGCCCTGTGCTCACACATGCAGTCACATCACGTTCCGATCAGATCTCAGCACCAGTGGCCAGAGTGCCTGTTCTGACGAGCCCAGCAGCAGCGCAGGCAGCATGCTGTGCTGGAGTCAACCCTTCCAGACACAAAACCAAAGGCAGAAAGCATCCCAAGCTCTGCAGCCTGCCCTGCAGTCACACAGGAGATGCACACAGCAGGTACGCTCCATACAGACGGCACATCTCGTTCTGAGAGCAGCCCCGAGGCACACCCAGTCAGTTACTCTTTTATCACTGAGTTTTAGTCAATTCATCTATAAATTCTTGGGAAAGATGTTCAAAAGCTGAAAGAAGTCTCATTCTTGCTCCTTTAAATATTTCTTCTGCTATACTCTCCCTTCCCAAACAAACTCAGATGCCTCACTGGAGAAAGCTCCAGGGGCCAGCCCTATATTTCTCAATGCACGCAGAGAAGAGGCATGTAATTGTATGTTACAGTCATATTAATCTATCATTATGTATTTACAGGTTTTTCTAAGCCAGGAAGCGCTCTTTTCTTCCTCCTTTTTGACACACTGGGCATCTCCACTGGAACAAGGCACAGCACAAATAACCCTTCTTGCAGGTACCCTTCTTGCAGTCAGCAGTAAGTGCTATAAGAAGGGCTCTTTGCAGAGGTTTCTGCATGTAAGGGCTCTCTATAGCATGCCCACATTCCCAAATCAGACTGTCTTAAAAAAAAAAAAAAAAAAAAAAAAAAGCAACTTTTTTCACAAGATGAAAGGTGCCCTACTTACTAAGCCAAGTCACTTCTTGCTCCTTTGCTTTCCGGCTGGCCAGGATGAACAGATGTTTTTTTTTTTGGGGGGGGGGGGGAAAGGAACAGGTGACACTGAAGTACAGAAAAGATCAGCAGGTCACCAGCTTGCACACCTGGGGTCTGACTGAAGGATTCCTGCATCTTAAAATCACAGATGCCAGGCTCATCTCTCAATGAAAGGTGAGTTATGACTGCAGCGTGAGCTCGCTTGGCTGCTTTCCCTCACCCTGGCTCATGGGAAACAGTTGCTTTGATGGGCTGCTGATTTTGTCTGTGGAACATATCAGATACAAGTTCAGAGCACCTGGGCTAAATTCATGGTCAGTACTGACGATAACCTGCACTGCTTTAGGTGACATTTTAAGCAGGTTATTCAATGTGCTGATCAGCATATGACCAAAACTATCTTTCTTGGAACAATAGATGTAAAACATGTCATCATACTAAACTTGACATATATTACTCTAAGAAATGTACAGAGGTATTTGAGGATGGCTGAGTAGCATGCCAGCATCTCCAGTATGTCAAGAAGACAACAGAAGCTGTGCTAACAGTTCAGAAATACAGCAAGACCTAACAAACATGTCGCGTGAGATGCACGACATCTTGCACCTGGCATAAAGCTTGAACAGCATAACCGTAGTGCAACATGGTGAAAACCCATTTAAACAACTGGCAGAGAAAGGCACAACATTCATAGAAAAACAATAAAAACATATCCTGCAGCTCAGATTCTTTTGGGCTCACTTTTTCTTTCATGCTACCTCTGCATGTAAAGGATTATGCTCAACAAAATCCATACTCTGTCAGACAACAGGTACATCATGCCCCCCAAAACTAGAACCTCCTTGCAAACCTAACTTTGGGCTGTAGTTTCTGGTTTGAAAAATGGTGAATAAATTTTCTTCAAGGCTTCAACCTCTAATTATATCCACATACCTTAAGCATGTTTCTAGGGATAGATAAGTGGTGAAACTCTGGCTTGCAAAGCATGCAGCTTCCAACAGACTGGTTGATGCTGAAGTCAAGATAGAGTGTTCAAACTCTCTCTGTGTAACTGAAGCCTTGGGCCAAACTGTTACACCTCTCAAGAATGGGCGATTATATTTCTCACTCCATCTGAAAGGTGATTTCATGCTTCAGGAAGTAAAGAAAGTTTGTGCGTTGACAATATAAATGCAGATTCCTCCCACAATGATTGACACCAGAGGTCATGCAAGTGGAGTTTCATTTCTACTCCCAGTAGATCATGCAGCCGACTGAATTAACGGCTCTTTAGGAACTAGAAAGTCAAAGTTTTGACAGCTCTGTTTTCCCTCTTTGAAATGGGTTCAGTTCAGAAGCCTTCCTTCAGGTCTGATCTGCTCCTTACAATTATCTTCCTTAATAGACAAAATGAAAGCCACCGACACTCAAAGTGTGCTGTCATACAGCGGCGAATTTCATTCACTGCAAAGGACATAAGTGGCAATGAAAGAAACTATTACATACAGCAAGCAGTAAAACACACTGTCATAAAGAAGAATTAATTCCATAGAGCTGTCAAAAATTGTCTCTGCCCCAATCCTAAATGCACATCTCAAAATGAGAGACCTTGTACAGCTTACATCTGAAAGACTAATGCTGTTAGTACAGAAGTAGAGTTGCTTCTGCAATTTTTCCTCTCTTACTAAAGAGCGAAATTTCCAGTACAATAGGAAAGCTATTGAGCTGCAACGCAAATATTGTGACAGATCATAGGAAGTGCAGCTCAGCATCTTCCCCTGCTGTGTACGTTCAGGCAGTACCCTTATTTCGTCTTGAATGAAAGTATACAAAATGTAATGCAGAATCGGAGTGTCAGGAGGATAACAGTGACTCTGCTGTACTTCTTTGCCCAATGGTGGGCTGAGCCGGCCCTGCACTCAGGGTGTAAGAACTGAAGAGAATTTCTTTGTGCTCCCTGCCAGCATCACCACACCAACGCCTCTCTGCAGGAGCACAGTTCATTCAAGCCTATTGCTGAATTAACAGACTTTCTACCATTGCTCGTGCAGATCTCAGTCAGAATACGTGCTCTGACACAGCACACAAATGGTTATTTCCAGACTATTTTTTTCGAAAGCCATCAGAGGCCCATTTGTCAGAACTCTCAAGAATTGCTTTCTGCAACACAAAGTAGGGAAGTTTTGCTCGAGGGGCCATGACAAAAACCTGATCCTTACACCCAGCCTTTGTTATTAATCTGCTTTTCATCTGATAATGGACGCCTCACCAACTCCATGTTAAAGACAACACTTCTGGTACAACTGCTACCACAGAAAACTGTAAGCAAGTTCAACAAAACCGTTCAATTCACCACTTTTCTGAGTTGAATATCTTTGTATGACGTTGGAAAGATTTTTCCTTCGTTATCATTACTAAAAAAGAATGCAGATAAATCCATCCTGCTTGTATCCTTTCTCTTCACTTTACACTTGCAGCCACTAAACCACTGCACATTTTCAAAGGTGAAAGTTATTGCTGAAATGCTTATAAAGTTATCACTGATTAAATAATGGCAGTAATGTATGTAATAGAAACTCCTTATTTGATAAGCAGTTACTGATCAGGAATAAAATATAAATGGTAACAGCATAAACCAAGAAGCATGCAGTATCTGTGTGAGAGACAGATGTTCATCCAGCTCCAACCAGAATTTCCTAAGCCTTGACCAACATTTGATGCTGATTAAAGTCCATACCGAAAAAGGAGAGTTCCCAGGAAGAACATTGAAGCAAGCAGACATAAGTTAACACACGCTCCCACATCACACTTGTACAGCTTAATTCACTGCTGCTTCCACACTATTGGTGTTTTGGACACGATACAAAGGAAAACAAGGCACTGTGCAATGCTGGCGGTGCCTCACTGTAATTTCCAGAATATATTATGGGCAGGTATCAGAGATGCTGATTGCTTTCAAATGTAATCTCTTGATGGAAGATAAAGCTGAATTAGAATGAATCTACGGGAAACTCAGACTCTGACAGCAGGAAACCACCACAGCAAATAAGACACACAATATCCTCCAACAGAAACTGTGAGCACTTATCACTGCTCACTGGTATTATTCCTTACCTTGTTACAATGTCAGTTCCAAAGTACTTTAGAAAGGATACTGAGACCTTGGCTACAGCGATGCTGCAGTGATCCACCCTAGTTGAAGAGCTGACAGTTTCTGCCTCCTGGAGGGCATCCAAGTGTTCCAGTGGCCTATTTGGGAACTATCCAAGCATTTGTGTTCCTGGATAGAATGTAAATAGTCGAGAAGGGACGCAAAAACAGCCTCCCAAAGACAGTTTGGAAATGCTTCTCAAGTCCCTGCTGAAGCACTGATCATTGTCCAGCTGACCTACACACCAGACCTCAAGGTTAACCCTTCCCTTGACCTACTGTCATTCTCTCAAAGATAAAGTATCTTCAATTCCACACTGACCAGGGCTCTGATAATGATTTAACTGATATAACTGATAATGATTTAACAGTCTGCTTTTATTGGATCTCCTCCCTTCTCTGCAACCCTTTCACATGCTCTTTTCCAAGCAGATGTAAGTTTAAGTGTATACGCCATGGTAGGCAGGCTTGATCTTGACAATTTCATGCTAATCAGTGAGTACATAAACTTTGGACAGTGCTTCACAAACATCAAGTAGTGTATATCCAGTCAAATACGTTTATATACCTATTTCGAGTATGCCTTCATGAAGAATAAGACAAATTCATAATCAAACAGCACTACCAGTAATGAAAAACACTCCATCTGCCCTTGATATCCTTCTTAGGACCTCACAGCGGGGGTCTAACTTTCTTTGCACTGTCTAACTTTCCTTGCACTGCCAAAGCAGCCCCCCCCACACCCAGAGGTTGGGCACCCCTTCAGATATGGCTGGAAGATAGCAGCATACAGCCTTCTTTTTTGTTCTTTACATGCTAATGGCTGGGAACACTTTCAGCTGGCTCTGAACGCACACAGAAGGCAAATGGTGCAGCAAGCTGTGCGTTTGTGTTCGCGCTGCAGAGGAGCAACAAGCAGACTGGCAAGTTTTTCCTAAGAGATCTTGAAATGGAATAACATTGATGCCCCATGCATTATGCAAAAGTGAAGGGATTGATTAGTGGGTCACGTGATGCCAAAGACCCATTATACAGTTTCCTTTAAATAATTAAGTACAAGAAAATATACTACTGCTGCAAAGCTAACCAGGATCATCTTGCTGCTTAGATTCATTATGTACTTCATTGCTAAGCAGAAAACTAAGCAGACCCTCCCTGCATTGAGGCCCTGCCCTCAGTTCTGTGGGCACTGTCATTTCCCTTAAGGCACACCCTCACACTGTGTCCTCCAGCACTGCTTCCAGAGCTGTGGCTTTGTGCAGCAGGGTTTCTGCTCTATCAGCGATTTGGCAGCCCTTAATTCATTAGTGCAAGCAGCAAGTGCAACCGATTTGTTTTTCTAAGCATTTCCAGGGTGAGGTCTTACGCTTTCCTCCTTGGCAATAGCATTGCACAGCCAAAAAAAAAAAAAAAAAGTGCTCAATGACAGAGAAAATATTTCTGTTTGATACTTTTTTTTTTCAACCCAGGACTGACCATGAGGTCACGAGGAGCTCTGCTCAAATTCAGCTATTTGCCCGGTGCACTTCTCACATCAGGTTTGCTAAAAGATTCAAGTGGTGCCAAGTTTTAAGCAGGCCATGTAGCAGCCGAAGGAACTGAATTAATTAAAGCTTAAAAGACAGAGCTATTAATCGGCACCCTCCTAATGCCAGCAGCTTGAAGGAAGCCAGCACACAGGAAAGAGTGACCTGCCCGTCACTTGAGCAACGTTTGTATAAAGGCACAGAAAGGAATGGCACATGCTGTATCTTCCCAAAAGCCGCTGAGAGGCAGATAAAACAAGTGCTGCCATTTCTGAAGGTTTCTCCTTCAGAAACACATGTGGTGTTAAAAAAGAATTAGCTATAAAAGTACAAGAACAATGAACCAACCGCATTTCACTAACTGACAGGTCCTTTATCAACCTACAACTGAAAAAACCTGACAAGGGTACACCTCAGATCTACAGTGACTAATCTGACCTCTGGCAGCCAACAAGATTTGCAGGGATTTAACAGATTTGCTGTATTTCAGAAGACATATGCCAATGTTGAAAAGGGTTGGCTTCTTGTGTTTCACTTTCATCTCTTAATTATCTTTACATACTTACTGCACACCCATCTTTTCCAGCTTCTCATCATCTCCTAATCAGACCTTTTATCAACCAATACAGAAATAAAACATAAGGGGAAATCAATAGTCAGGGCACGAGCTCAGGTAGGGGTCTGCTTTAGGGAGCTGACGCTGGCTGTCTTTCCATCCTTCCAACAAACCAACTGCTCAGCTATACCTAAGCAGAGTGTCTGTTGAGTCACCCTTTTCTGGAGGGGGGGATTTTCTTGCTAGCAAGTGAACCACTGATAGGGCACACGGAAAGAATATCTCTACATTTTCCCCCTTCCACCAGCATTTGTTTTCATGAAACACATAAGAACTTCAATGCATTGCACTAGCTGTGTTCATTTCTCCATTACATGTGGCAGAAATCAATCCCTCAGCTCAAAAGTTGTAGTCGAGGCAAGGTGCAGTCACTCACAGACACACTCTGAATGTGGCTGTAATTTTACTTACTTCAGGATATCAAACCACGCTTGCAATTAGCATGTGTAATACCTGTGTACATCAGCTGTAGGAGGCTCTGAAACTCAACAGGGTTTTTTTGTAACACCACAGAAGCAGTGTTTTTCCCAAACACACTTACAGTGAGAGCATTTCCATCACTAACTCAGGGCCACCTGCTGCTGACAAGCACTGTGCAGGACGGAGCTGCCCGGACTGAGCTTCGGGATAAGGGAACTCACCCGTCTGGGAGCTGCAGAGCCTCTCACAAATTGCTTCACAGACTCCTTTCCAGGACATTCTCCTAACCCCATTTTGTTATCTTTTCAGACAGATCTTCAGTAGAAGAAAAACAAAACCACGCTTCCGTCTTCTTATCTCAGCAGTGACAACCAAGCAGAGCTGCCATGAGCTGTCAAAGGGCTATGGTCACTTCTACAGAACCACATCATGACAAGCTGTAGGTGCACAGAACTGAGGCAATATCTCCTTTTCCTTTTTAAGGACGTTGCCTCGCATTTGCACACATACTGACACCATTCCCTTTACCAGATGTTTTGCTCCTGTAATCCCATGAGTTCTCCTTGCTCAGAGGGAGGACAAGGGACGGAGCACCCTCGCCGTGTCACAGCAGGATCCAGCTCAGAGTGACACTTCATCTGCCCATTACCTGCCCTCCCTTCTGTGCACGTTCACTACTTCAGTGCAAAAGGCAGCATTCCTTGCATGGAAATCAATTTGCTTTACAGGCCTGCGCTGGAGGACGTCTTCCATTTCTTTCCTCCAGAAGCACGAGCCCAAGTTGAAATTCCCTTTTATATCCTGTCTGCTTAAACCTTTTCACATCAGTTCAGCATTTGCGTGCATATGGACGTGCCAGTTCCCAGCTAAAGAGAGTGCAGCTCAGGAGTGCTCACTCTGCCAGAGGCTCAGCATGCCACAGCACTCGCTCTGACACGACTGAAAGCTTCTGCTTCTGTATTTCAATACGAGTTTTTGCTTAGAAAGTTGTTATGTATAGAAAACAACAACAACAAAAAACAAACATAACTGAAGACTCCATAATAAAATCTCAGGATGGAAACAAAGCACACAGCTGACCAGGAGCAATTCCTTCATTGCTATTTTCAGTTTCACAACAACTAAACCTCAAGGACTGTTTTTGTTCTGTGTACGGACAGAGTTTTGTCCCTATGTCATCACCTTTCCCCAAACATGAAAAGGATTTTGCAGTCCCTCTGAAGCAAAACCTCTCCTGTACATTTAAAGCTATGCAGGAACATGAAAGCTTTCCCCATGACTCAAACATGGGTAGAATGCCTTGATGAAATGCACCCTAAATGTTGTTTTGGGTTTTTTTCATAAGAATCATGAGATTATGGAACACACAGGCTACATTGTAATGAAATGACTGATGAACAAATTCATCACCAGCTTTACAAAACAAAGATCATTGTAAATTCCAGAGGCCTTTCATAAGCTGTAATAAATTATGTGTTATTTGATTCTAGCTACTTTCAGGAATAGAAATGCAACAGTGACCATAATCACACATTCCATGTGTCATTTGCCTCTTAATTCAATGGCTCCTATTATTTCCTGCCCTGTGATATTAGCTCCTCTACTCTCCAGCTGGAGAGCTCATGTGCTGCTTTGTAAAGCCACAGAAAGGGAACATTGATGCCACTTACAGAGCGTGTTTGGCATTTTGACACTGGATGAAAAGCAGCATTTGGAAATTCCAATCAGAGGGAATGGAGCCCTGGCTGTGGACAAATTCACCTGAAGCTTCTCAGCCAGCTCATGCATAAAATGCAGCTGGATTTCTTTCTCCCTTGCTGTCAGCAGGAACCAGTAATCAGAATCAGAGCTAACAAAGCCGTTATCAGAGTAACGAGAGAGAAAGGTGGGGAGAGCGTCCCCTAGCCTCCTCAGTTCATAGAATACATTTGGATAAGACAACCTGCAACTTGTTGCAAGCATCCACTTCTTGAAATCAGGGCAGGCAATTACATCCACAGCCAGTTCATGGTCTGAAACTCAGGTTTTCATCCAGGTATATCCTACCTCTCCCACAGCAATTGCTATCTGTGTTGCCAGAGGATGAAATGAGACCATGATTCAGCTCAGCCATTGTGGTAAATAAGGAGACCATCACGATAATGACACCAAATAACCTGACTTAAGAGCACAAATCTGTCATTGCCATACATGTTAAAGAAAATCCCCACAGGAGAGCGGGAGAGAGAAAAAACCTTACGAGAGCTGAATTATCACCTATGCACACAAGGAAATGTTTGAAACCAAGTAGGTGTTGCATATTGCAGGCTTGATTTTTCCTTACACTAGCAAGGGATATTGCTTCATGTTTTGAATAGCAGAGACCTTTGAAGGCTCTGAAACATACCAGCATGATGTGATGTGGTGTTGTGGAGGGCTATCAGGACAAGCTCCTCCTTTTTTTTTTCCATTACCCGATGAACGTTGGGTTTCAAATACAGTACTTGGATGGAGCTTCCAGGCAGAACACAGACAGAACATGTATTTGCAGTGGGGTATTAACTACAATGTGGGCAGGACGTGGCACATCAAATAATCACCAAAATCCACCTGTTTCTTTTCCTGCTGCAAAGCTGCCTGACAGGTGAACAGATCAGCTCCTTCTGCAAGAGTCACTGACAGCACCTAGGGCTCGAGTGCTGAGCTCTGTGCAGCTCAGGCCTAGCCACAATTTTGAGACGCTTTTTATTCAGCCGTTTCGAGTGCGCTGGCTGGAGGGGAAAACCCAGCTCACCACTAAAGGCCCATTATAGCTAAAGAGAAAAAGTCTTGTGGGAATGGTGCCAGGAGAGGAGATTGGCACTCATATGGATTTGGTCCGGGAATGTCAAGTAGCTTCTCTCACCTCCCCATCTGTAATGCTGAAATGAGTGTTACCAGCACTAAAGGGATGCTGCGAAGCTAAATCCGCACCGGCTCTAAGGCACTTAAACGACTTCAGCTGCAAGGCATGACAGAAATGAAACACATTTTTATTATTTTTCTCACTCACTCAAAGAAATACCTGAGAAGAAAGCCAACATTCTTGAAGAACTTTAAAAAAAGGAAAATAAAAAAGAGAAACCTGACTCATTTACTATTCGGATCATAAGGAATGTTTTCCAGTAGATGCCATGTGAGTGAGCTTTCTCCTGAAAGGTCCCAAACAGACCTTTCCACCAGGAATTACTTATAAGCAAGGTCCCTACACAATTTACAAATAGATTATGGCTATTTGCTTTGACTTTCCCCCCCATCTTTCACTACACAGATGAGGAAAAGAGGAGAAAGATCATGAATTTCTCCACAGATAAGCATTTGCACATTTACTTATTTTCCTCCATTAATGCTGATGGTAAGAACAACTGGCAGTTTTGTGGACTGAATTTCGTGGGCTTCTCAATCAGTTTCAGCAAAAAAACTAAACTGACTGACCCTTCTCTGTCTGCAGAGATGCTCCCCAGCCCCAAAGAGATGAATGTTTCCAATCACTTCCCTGTGATAGACTCAAGTACCTCACTTTCACTTCCCTTAATCATTTTAACTCACCCTAGCTGCTTTCAGAAGCCTGCTGAACTACAGGTTATGTTTACATTTCAGATGCAAGTTTATCTTGTAGCCATCATCCTGCCAGCACTGAAAGCAGAAATGCAGCTTTCTGGAAGCAGGCCAGCCTCTCAGCACTTGATCTCCATCCACGAAGCGCTAAAGGAAGCTCAGCCACTGTATTTGTTTGCTTGGAATAGCTTTGCTGCTGCTTCAGCTGAGAAGGACTCTCCGTATTTGAGTACACATCACATTAATTCATTGTGCACTGTCCTGAACAGACATTACTGCCCTGTCACAGGCTCTGTTCTGCCACATCTCCCAGAAGGAGCGCCTGCCTGAAGAAATGCCCTTTTTTCCTACTTACTGCTCATGGTAAGAACGCTGCTATTTGTTTTAATGGCATTAATTATTCCCCCTTCCTCTCCAGCACTCTCCCCTAAACAGGACACAGAAGCATTTCAGCACAGAACACACCTGGCTTATGCAGGATGGAATCTCTGATGGTCCCCCAAACACTTTCTACCAAAGAATATTTGACCTCTGTCTCTGGTTCACACCAAAAGCCCTATAGTTCAGTCCCTGAGTCCCAAGGTCTAAAAACGCTTCAAGATTTCTAACCTGTGCCCTGCTTTGCCTATAGTTAGCTACAAATTGACAACGCCCGCAGATTTCGCTACTTTAATAATTCATGACTACAGGATGCGTCCTGAATGTATGGGAGAGAAAAGAGTTACTGAGGAAAAGGAAAACATACATAACATTTTTCAGTGTCTTAAATTTTAATCACCAGGAAACAAAAAATAAATGAGCTATGGGCATTGTATAATTGCAATAAATTTTGAGAAATGAGTAGTGTCCAGAGAAACCCAATTAAGTTCAATAATTTTGTGCATCAGAGACCGGGAGGATGTGGGGGATAAATCTAACAAGTTACTGATGAATATAAAGTTTTCAACAGCAGAAAACAATGTTTAAATTAATATGACACATGGTAATACTTTTGGCTGCCTTCATAATTGATTCTTCCTGTTAAATGAAGAGGAACTTGTGCACAATAAGCAGATTGCTGAGAAGCTATCCCTTACACAGAGATAACAGCTGACTTTAGCCAGGCACACACTAGCTTATTCCTAAAAGAGCAGCCTCTTTGTTAATTTGCTGGGCCTTTGCTCATGGGTTTTCTAGTTTGAGGCTCAGTGTAACAGCAAAGGGATCAAAGCACTCCCCAAATCTCACAGCCACCAGAGCCCACAGCTGCTCCCTGGGGCATGCACTGCTTTTCTCTCCCAGTGAAACCTGCATCAAACCTGATGCAATAGCAGGAGAAGGTCAGCCACTCTTGTACTCACTGATTTATTCTCATATGCATCACAGTGAGTACCAAGGCAGCACAATGAGGGCCTCGCATTAAAGCCAAGGAATTCTTGAAATACTCATTGCCAAGTGTTTGATTTCACTGGGTTCCACACCAGAGGCATGATTTGCCAATCACTTCTGAACCAAAACCCCAACGAAAAGAGCATGGATGTACAAACAGCATGATCCCCTTACGTGGGGATAGACAAGGAACTTCTGATCCCTGTTCTACGAAGTCTGCATTTAGCATTAAAATGAAGAGGTCCAGCAGCTAAGTCTTTCAGCCAGCTCCCTGGCTCCAGAGCTCCTTTTCATTTGATTAAAAAAAAAAAACAACCACAACCAAATAAAATAGTACCAATAGTAAAATAGTTACAAATTCTGATAATCATAAGCAAAGGTAGCAATTCAGAGCAACAATTCTTAGGTGCTGAGAGCATGTCTGGAATAGCATTCAGAAACAAGGTGCCCTGTTCAACTCAGTGAAGTATCCAATGATGATAAATTATATGTCAGTGCTCCCAGTCATTCCGTTTCTTGTGCAGCAAAGGGACAGAAACTCAGCTATCATGAGACCTGGAAACGACAGTCAGGAAGTCCTGACAAGCTACCATTCACGGCCCCAATAACACAAATTGGCACTGAATACAAAACGGGAGATTGTTTGCCATACTGCCAACATTGAGTGTTACCCTGGGCTCAGCAGTTTGGCAGATCTGGAGGATATGAACAAAGAAAAGAGCCACATTCATGGGCACAGAAAACTACACAAAGTTGTTCTGAATGTCTGTAAAGTGATGTAACATCTCATTTCAGCAGCTCAGGTAGGAAGAACATCATGGTGTGAAGGAATAAACCTTCATACAACTTCCTCTTCTTCCCTTGCCCAACTTGTAAAGAACTCCCCACCTACAGAACGCGTTTGAGTTTCCTCAAATCCTCCACTAACACATTTGTTTGAAGACAACACCCCAAAAAAGGAAAATCAAAGTATGATCAAAAGCACTGAAATAGCATTAGGCAACTTCATTTTTCCCACTTTACAGAAAAAACAACCGAGGCAGCTTTTCAGGTACCACATGCTGCTCATCCCTCCTGGCAGCTCACAGCTCTTTGAGCAGAATTTCACCAGCAAACCAGTCTACAGCATTACAATAATTACTTCTATGAGAGAGATTAATGAGAACGATACCAGACTAAACCTGTAATTCAAACTGGATTGCTTCACAAGTTATCAATCTTCCCCCCCCCCCAAAAAAAACAAAAAAACAAAGAAAGAAAAAGAAAAAACAATGGCAATATACGTAAGTCCAGACTAAAACTCCATCAATTTATGTCACAGTGCAAAACTGGGAAACCAAAGGATCAGGAAGTAGAATGCACCCTCAGTGCTGAGCCATTCCATTCAGGTGCATTCTGGAGACTTCCCAAGCCACAGCCCACACTGTGCCAGCCCCTAATGCCAGGGCTGCAGCAGGAATGAGCCCACCCTCCTCACAACCTTGAAGAGTCATTTTCTTAATGAAGCAAGCTCATTCTTTAGCCCCAGTTGTTTAAGACTGCATCTCTGGTGACCCTACAGTGCATCTTACAGGATCAGGTCCTTGCATACTCCTGCTGCTGCTGCTTGTTAAAAGGCTTTGCAAGCAAAACTAATTTCAAAGACTGATTAAAAGAGGTGTAAGACAGGTTGTGAGGAGGTGCAGCTGCTTCAAGCACTGAAGAAGTCAAGAAATTTTTCTGACCTGTGTGGGAAATATCTTGGGACCAAAAGAATAATGGTAATTAAGCAGGAAGGAGAGCCTATCTTTTAAAGCTGAAGAGTCTTCTCTGTATCTCAGAGGACAGTACTTGTGCTTTATTTCTACTCATCAGCTTAGGAAATGCTCCAGGCAAAGTACCCATCATTGAAAAAAACCTTAAAAGTTCCAATAACCCACCCTAAGCTAACAATGGTATCCAATCAAAACATTTATTAACCTAGAAGGAATACACGGGACTCTTTCTTTGCAAGTTAAACAAAACAAACAAACAAAAGTGTGATATTTATCAGTATTTATCACCTTCATCCACTGAACTATGCTTGTCAAGTAATGCTCACAATGGAGCCCACATCACTCCTCCATACTGAAAGGTCACAGCCTTTGTCTGCATTTGCATCAGACAAATGGAATTTGTATAAAATTTTATATTTAGGTGTCCACAGTCCCTGTGTTAAGGCTGCACTCAGGTGCTCTGCTAAGGAATACTGTATATTAGGAAGCATTACATCACTACAGCTAATACAAATAAGTTTTTTTTTTTTTTAAAGATTGTAGGATTTCCTTCAGTTATAGGTGGGAAGAGCTGAGAAGAAAGATCATTTGGGACATTAACAGTGATGAAGAGAGAAAACAGGAGCTGATTTCTTATTGGAGAAGCATGAACAAGGTACGCTGTGTTTTTTCCTCTGCTAAAATCAGAGACATTACCTTAAATATTCTTTTCTTTACTTTCTTGGTTTGTGCTAATTATTTGGCAGATAGGACAAGCTTTGTTAGTGCATGCAAGTTCAAATGCATAAAAACAAGAGGGGAAGTTTCCCACCATTCAGCAAATTCTCTGCCTCCTATTGTTCAGTGCTGGATTTAATTGTGCACATTACAGTATCCCAACCATTTTTCACTTCACCTTTTATAGAGTCTGTTATGTGTTAAGGAAAATGCTTCTTTCACAGAAGTAGCATCAGACCAGCAGCTCCTGAAACTGCAAGATAAGGATTCTCACCTGACTACTCATAACAAACAAGACAAGCCTTGCAGAATTCACCTTTTTTATTCCAGGCAGAGAAAAACATGCGCACCAGGAGACACAAATGAGGAGTGCTGGGTGACCTTGGGCAAATCACTTCACTTCCTTGTTTCTCTTTGCTGCTGTTTTCCTTGCTACCTTTGTTCTGTCTTGCCTAATTAAAGAAATCTAAGGCAGCAGCGCTCTTTGCATTGTCAGCACATCGAGCCAATAGGGTGCTGACCTCACTTGGATACAACGGTAACAAGTAATAACCATGACAACAATTTACAAGTGATGCCACACAATTCTAACATTCTGGCTTACAAGTGTTCCAGTAACTTATTAAATCACGTGCAAGTTCACCTTTACAACGAGAAGCTCATCTTAACTCCAGACAGCTTTAATAAAAGTTAAAAGCTTCGTTTTTCACCCAGGCTATTTCTCTGGAAGACTGTTGCAGAAGTTGCTGTTCCACTGGTCTGTGAAAAACTCTTCTAATTACAAACCCAAATGCATGACAGCACCCACCCACCCACCCTTATGCCACTGAGGTCTTCTCCGCTGTTTCTGCCTGTGTTGTTCTTAATGATAAGACGTAGTTCTCCCAGACCTCTGCTTTACCAGGTGAAAGAGGCCAAATCCTGAGTTACAAGTGAAGTCTCCATCAGGACCGCTGCTCTGAGCTTCCATCCGTCAGACACGCAATCATTATGCCTTCATTCTGGACTTGAGCTCGTGCTCAGCTAGGCCATAAACCTTCCAGTTCCTTATGGCTCCACAGCAGGGTGACCTACCGCGGTCTCCATACACCTCTCCCAAAAACAGAAGAAAAGGAACTGTGTTCCTGCTCCTGAAATCCATCCCTCAGTACTGTCCTTACCTGCCCGCACTCAGCCTCCATCTATAAAGGCAGATTAGAGAGCAAGCTCGCCTTTGAGGATACTCTCTCTTCCTTCCAGCTCAGGACTGACAGCCCAAATCTGCATTAACTATGTTCAACTGGATGTAGGGTACAGAAGCCGTAGGGACCAATGGCATAAAAAGAGATTAAAAGAGCCAAGACAGAAACTTCTGCTTAGAGAAAAATATTGTGATACTTGATGGATTTGTAGCAGGAAGGATGACTTTCAAGTACTCATTGGAAGGAAATGTATAATAAGATCTTTTCTTTCCCTAGCCTTTCTATTGACAGCATATCACTTTCAAACATCCTAATTTTGCGGGGTGAAACGTATGCCCTCTTTAATATAGATAAGTCATTTGCCATATATAAGCCTTGTTAATTTAGGATTAACGTTCAAGTAATTAATGTGACCTTATGCAAAACACATGACTATAGCTTCGTACTGAAGTCCTACTGGTTATCTGTAGGGCTGACTTCAGTCCAGTGGTATTAACAGTTGGGTTGGTTTTAGCTTTACAGCTTCAGAGGTCTTCAAACTCCATTTTAAAGTGAAGGTCTTCCATTATGTCTTCCAAAGACGAATGAATGTCAGTCAGTTGTTCCCAGCAGCTAAGTGTGAGAAGTGCAAACTCTTCAGTAAGGCTCAAAGAGTGGAAATCACATACAGAAAACAAGTATACAGATGTCGTAGCATATTTTATGTCATTTTAACCACCAAAAAAAAAAAGGACAGAAATGAATCAGTGGGCGGAGATGGCACTTAGATTGCTACAAGGTGGGGATTATCACATGCGTTCATTTTGAATTTGGTAAGGACTTATTGCCTCCAAGAAAGAGCTCAAAATAACACTGCACTATAGTGCAGAATAACACTTCTTTTAATGTGAGAGAAAACTGTTTAACAAGCAAATGCTACCACATTAATAATTTATCAAGTACAAACTACAGTTATTTTCAAATGGTTTCTCATGTAAAAAAAAATCTGCTAAGAAACTCACATTGAAAAGAAACTTCATAGGAAACCCAGTGTTTCTGCACGCCTAAGGATATGAAATAAAAACAGTCCTTTTGCTCAATAACATTTTGGGTGGGTGGTCATTTAAAAGGCTTTTCGAGCACAGGGCCAAAGATCAAAGTATTAATGGAGACAATTACAGAGAACAACTTGAGAGCACCAGAGCAATCAGTTGCTAAGGTTAGAAAGTTTACCATAAAATAGTGTTTACACTGACAAAGCCTTGCTGATTTTCATACTGCAAATTGTTTTGACCTTCCAGGCTCCTACCTAGGATTACTGTACCTTCCCCTAGGAACAGGTTCACTGTTTCAAAGAATTTACTCTTAAGGACATAAACATCAGTTCTGTCCACTTTTTTTTCCTGCAGTCGACACAAAGCAGCTCTTTCAATAAAATAGTTCCTTTATTTGCATATGGTTTCCAAGGACTTTGCTCAAAGACATCTCAAAGGATAATAAGTATCATCGACTTTCCTCCTTTTCATTAAAGCCACATTCAACCACCGCAATACAGCACCTTTGTTCACCTTCTTGATGTCAACAAAGGGTGGGCTGACCTCAAAAAGCGGCTGCATTATTATAAGTTTCAAAGCGGGGGTATTTCAAAGACTATTGCCTAGAGTCACTTCAGATACAAATTCCAGGCATTCATGTTGGATTCTGTAAGACATTGCTATTCAGTGGAAGCCAAGTTCAAAAGAAGCATCCGGTTATGTGATACGTATGCTATTTCTGATACAGAGCTCATTATAAGAGAAATGTGCCCAGCAACGCACTACAGAACAAGACCCAGCACTGCTCAGTATTGCAATTAAAAGGAGACAAAGTTTCACCTTCTCCAGCCTGTACAGATCAAGGGAAATAGGTGCCTGGCTATGGGATACCCAGTACCTACCACCTGGCTGTCCAGAAATGGAGATGAAACCAGAACAAACCCTGGCTGCACAAAGACCACAGCCTGTAAGAACAAATTTGCCAAGAGCTCTTTTTTCAAGACACACGTTGCAGCAACTACCAAAATACCGCAGTTGCAGCAGACATGCCCTCATCCCACATACCCCAAAGCCCCCAGCACTCAAGCCCAAGGGGAGACAAGCCAGTTTAAGCCCCTGCTTGAAAGTCGCCATTCAGGCTTTACAGCCACCCAAAGCACTGCACCGACACAATCCAGGAGTGGACCAGTAAACATAATAACCATCTCTAGCTCCATTCAAATCCTTTATTAACACAGACACAATTAAACTGCTTAAAGACACAGGCTTGCTTTCTCACTTACAAACTCCCTGAAGTATCTTGCACAATTGCTGCCTGAAGAGAACATTACACTTGCTTTTCTTCCTTGTTTTTCCCTTTGCCATCTGACTTCAACAAGCAGACATGTAACAATGCCTAGGGCATCATCTCTGACTCCGGGAGTCTCCAGGCAATCTGCAGCATCTCCAGTCGCGTTGCAGGTGAGAGATGAGCAATAATAAAGGAACACTACGGTATAGAATCTATTGGGATTTTGCAAAGAGATCAAGTAAATGACTTTCATCAGAAGCTTCAGAAGGAAAAAAACTCCCCACTAAGCTTCATCTCATCAGATTTCAGGCTTGAATAAAATGTTCACGGTGAAACCAAAGCTTTCCCAAAGCTCATCTGGATTTGCAGTTTTGCTACAAAGTCATAACTCAGCCAAGATTGATTGAAAGCCCAAGTGTATTTGAGAACCCCTGGACCCAGTATCTAAGGGCCCTGAGCTGATGGATGAGTTTGTGTCTAAATTTTAGTGAAACTTAGTCACGTATGGTTTGAAGTGTTCAAAGATGGTAGTGAAATTATTTGATATTCATTTGCACATCACTGTTCTAAATTTATACAGCCATAAGGCCCTGAAGGCAGATAGTGCCGGTAATATGAGGGTTTCTTTGTATTTTCCTGTTAAAGATACTAATTTTTATCTTTACTGCAGTGTCACATACAGAGTAATGGGGCAATATCCTATTGCTTCAGGCACTGCAAAAACACCACTGAGTCCCAGTTGAAATTTATAATGTGCCTCAGAACAGGATGTCTTTTGGAATGAGCGATGCTGAACAAGTGGGCATTTTGATGATTCCCCATTAGGTTGAAAACTGATCCTGTACACCTGTTCAGCGTTTCGTAACTGGGAGAGTTTCAGAGTTCTTAATTTGGAGCAGAAAACTTACAGCATAAGCACACAGCTTGCTATGTTTTGCTGCTTTCTCCTTCCAAAGCTTTGTTACACGTTCCAATTGCTCAGTGCACAAGAGTTTGTGAAAGAAAAAAAAGTATGGAAGTAATATAATTCATTTTGAAAAAGAGGTGCTGCAGAGGTTGGGTTTTTTTGAGGGGGACAGTTTTGCTTCCCCTTCCGCCCGTCTGCCTCACCATTTTTAAGGAGTTTGAAATCAAGTTTTGGTGTATAACGCCGTCCAGTGAACACTGGCTCACCTTTCACGAGATAAATGTGCTGACACAAACACAACCTCCCTTGGTAGAAACAGGCGCGTAACAAAATCCCTAAAAATCACTCTGCAAATAAATTCGTAAGAATCCTTCAGATTTTCTCAAGTAGGGTGGAAACGAGAGATATGTTTAAAATCCCCAAAGTAATACGTGCTGTCAGCAAGCAGGCTAAACTGCTGCTTCACGGGGAAGGCAGGTAAAGTGCCCTCAAAATCACTGCACGGCAGCAAAAAAGTAGCGACTGTTAAGACTTCTGTCACATCACAGCCTAACAGGTCAGATGTGTTCTGCGGGGTTGTTTCACACATGACCCTACAAAATCACACGTCAGATGGTGGACGAGACGCTCTCTCGGGAAGCAGTACGCCCCAGGTAAAGCTGGATTACAGAGAAGGGCTGTTTTCAACAAAGCAAGAAATGCGTGACGAGATGAGATGACTTTTCCATTCCTCTATCAAGCATGCCACTACATCCATATGTGTTCAGAAATGGCACAAAATTTCAGGAGTAATCACACAAGTCACTGAAAAAGAAATGCCTGCCCTTACTCCTCAGTTTGACTTGAGCCCAAACAAAGAAAATTTTACCTAAATATGAACAAACAACCGTAGGTGAAGAGTGCCAGCAGAACAGCCTACGGTCATACCCTTCACACCACAGACAAACTGCAGAAGTAGGGCAGTCAGTAGGAAGTTGGTCTGTTTTCATTAGACAAATACACTTTGAAAAGAACAGAAGTTTCCAGAAGCAAGGCTTCCTTCTTCAGTGACTCAGACTCCCAGCAAACTCTCCATTCATTCGATGCCCCAGAGCATCCTGTCCTTCAAAAGTTTACTTCAACCAGTCAGTCAGGTTTACATGTATACGAATACCATTAACTTCCAAATACTAAACAAGGAGCAGCGGCTTTTTCTCTAGCTATGACCTAACAACAACCACCTGGCCTGTTTTAACTTCCAAAGCCACGCCGATTAAATGAAACGTTTTTCTAAAAATTAGCATCTCTCTCTTTCCTTTTCAGTACACAAGGGCAACCTCCTCTTTGCGTTCTGTGCATCAACGGCCAGTTATCTCCCAGCCAGTGGAAATGATAAGCTCTTTTAACAGGGAAAAATCAGTTTTCATACAAGGGAACGCAAGCAGAAGGCTGATGTTGGAGAAAAGGAAATTTGGCCTAATAAAACACCGAAGGAACAAGGGCTGCAGTTCAAGTCAGTGCATCTCACTCAGTGTTACATACTTGGTCATCACTCACTCGAACACAATGATGTTGCCAAGATCTTACCAGCCATTACCTCTGTTACAGGTCAAACCATTACTGCTCCCCATCTTAGACGTACCACACTGTAAGAATAGGCTTTAACATGGATAATACACCTGCACAGAAGTCAGGAGACTGAAATTCCCTGTTCACATCCTTTTCATGGGTCAGCAGCCCTGGAGGAGAGGTTGACAAGGTCAGTGGAAAGGTAGACACCAGATTACATACATCTTTTCGCTAGACATGTAGAGACACATTCACATTTGGGACTGTGACAGGACATTCATCATCCTGCTGTTCCCCCAGAGAGAAGGGAGAGCCAATAATTGCTGGTAAAAAGAGTGTTTCAGAGCACAGAGAGCCACCCTGTCACAGTGCTGCTGGACACACCTCTTATTCCAGGTATGATCTGACACACAATACTGCCTCTCGTCCTATTAACCCTCCATAATAACACAGGTAATTCTTGCTCAAGTCTGCACAAAACTACACACCATAAAGCCAGTGCCTTACAACAGTGATGTTGGCAAGGGTATCAGTTACAGGGCGTATGGAAATGCAACGCCAGTCATCAACTCAAAGTGGGCAAAACCAAACAAATTGTATCTAACACACACACACAGTGAGCCCTGCAGGCCAATGACACTGGTATCAGACAGATGTGTTTGTTTCCTCAAAGGAAGTAGGAACCCAAGGCGGTTATTAAGAACATACAAGAGACAATTATCTTTTTATTATTTTTTTTACTCAAAGGCTTCTTCCATTGTTCTACCAGGTCCATTTCAACTGAATGCATGTGAAAGCTGAAAACATTCACCTGCTCCTCGATGCCAAGGTGAATTTCATCAGAAATCTAATTGCTTTCATTTTTCTATTATGAAAACTTCAAATTGCTGTGGAAATTACCAGGGTAAAAAATGTCTGCCTGCAACAAAGTCCAAAAGGGAATGGCTTGTGTTGTTTCTTGGAAGAAAACTACCTTCAAAAAAAATCCTGTTTCTTTGATAGAGTCTCAAGGAACAGGGAATGAGATGTATAGCTTTCGAGATTAATCATTATGATGAATTAGAGAAAAGGTGAAGGCTGTAAAACACATCCACAGTCTATGACAATTCAGCATCCAAAAATTACACCATAACTTCCATCTTTACATGCAGATTATTTCCCTGCCAGCCTCAGCTACCAAAGAACAAACGTATAGCGACCAGCTCTCCACTCACAGGCCTTAAACAGCTGGCAGCTGCAAGAAACCAAAATACCGTATTAAACTCTTTCCAAGCACCTCAGCCTCTCATACAGAGCTCTGTGTTCTACAAATAAGTGAGAATTTTTTATAATAGGCCTCTTTAGTGAAATATTCTTATACTTTTTTTTTTTTTTTTTTTGCAAGAGGCAATCTGGCTGCCTCAGCAGAATCTATTCTTCTTACATTAAATACAGAGAAATAGAGGTAATTCAGATGCAGCATCATCTAATTGCAGTGGCAATACAAGGACGGTTTACAAACATTTGCTGTACCAGATCTAAGTGGTTGTGCTGCTCAAGAAGAAAGGAAAATGTGAATTGAGTAGGGTCCAGAAAGTCAAGTGCTAGAATAAACAGAACTGAGAGCTAATCTAATGCAAGCCTCAACCTAATGAACAGACAGATAAACGGAGTGCTGAAGAGCCTACGAGTGGTAGGAATAGAAGCTGACACAGGCACCCAAAAGCGCTGCTTGTGCACTGTGTTGGAGGCATGTTTGGTGGTGCACTAAAACCCCAGCAGCAGCAAGGTGAATCGGAAGCTCTCTGACATGTAAGCTGCAAACACTGACTGTCACCTTGTGCCACACCGTGATCTAAACAGCTCCAGCTGACTTGCAGCAAAAGCAACAGTGACAACGGCAGCAGCACAGCAGTGAAAGACTGACAGAGGACTGTTCTGGTATCAGCAGTCCCTCCTGACCACCTGCCTGCATGGCGTTGGCTGACAATGCAGGCTGCCTCCACTGAAGCAGGGTTTCCTCGAGGGAGAAGACAAAAACAAAAACTGGGAGCGAATAAATAAGCAAATGAACAGATAGGAAAGCTGATGAAACAAAAACAAAGCCCCTGTGACAGAGGAGGGAAAGAGAATGTGACCAGGTGAAGTTCCTAAAGCTGGAACATTTTGCCAGCACAGGAAAAGCAAAATTTGCCACAAAGGAAGCAGCAACATGGCAAAAGCAGGAAAACCAGGAGATATAATGCTAAAGCAGAGGCACTGTTGCAGCTGAAGCAGTGCTGTTAACTGAACAGCCTCCACTTATCTCGTTGCACAATGCCAGTCAAGATGCCAGCAGTGAGGGCTTTCAGGCTCTGTGACACAGCATTACAAGGATAATGTCTCCTTTAGTCCTTAAAGAAGTCAGATTACACAGTTTGTTGATGGGGAAAAAGGAGGAGTTACCTACTCATGGGAGGGCCTTAAGGAAACCATCATGGAACCATCCTGAAACTCGAAGGAGAGCTTGTTTTCTTACCAAAATAGGGGCCTCGGTGCCATCTCATCAAGAGAAATTACTGTGTCAGGCTAGTGCTCACACATAAAGACACCCTTTAGTTACAAAGGCCTGCTGCTGAGACTGTATATACACCCCAGTTCTGAGCATCTCTCAGAAAGCTGCTGTCAGAAACAAGCTCATTACACCATGGGCAAATGGGAGAACAGTAAGAGTATCTGCAACCTGGAGCCTAAAACTTCAGCAGGTGGAAAAGACAGCAGGGCTTTAGAGAACAGACTGGGGAAAACGACAAGAATAGGAGCACAATTTAGAGTTTATGCCCCTGTGAAGCTAGCAGAAAGACTGTTCATTTACTTCAACAGAGCCTTTGGACCAGACCCTTCATTTCTGAAGGGCTTTGAAGTTGAAAAGTGTTAGAAGAGCACTCAAAATTCTTACCAACGGAGAAATGCAGCCAAAGAGAAGTATACGAGTGTCTTTTTAAATTGCTTGAAAAAGGTCAGGAGATCAAGAAAAAGAATGTTAGCACATAGGAGGTGATTTAATGGGATTTGCAGAGAGCACTTTAGAAACAGTGTCAATAACACATGAGAAACGAGGGGAGCATTTGTAAGAAGGGTTTGTGCATTATAAACTCATCAGGACAAGCCAACAACTGATCAGAAAGCAGATTGAGCTAAATTACAGCATTTTTCTAATTTACAAATGTCCCCACACATTTCCTATCTCATCATAAATCAAAGTAAAACATTCAATGCAATTTCTCAGGCAGAAATGCTGGTTTAACAAGCTTGTTCAACCACCAAACCTATCCCAGCTGTTTGTCGTCAGCAGTCAGATGCTACGCAACATTTTTTTTCCCCATGTGAGGTGAAAGTTGCCACCCGAATTTCAGACATTAAAACAAGGACAGCCTCCCTGTGGTCCTTTAGCACCATCCTGCATACCTTATTATGAGCAGTGGAATGAGGAATGCTCCAATGAGGATAGCTATTAAAGAAATGCAAGAACAGAATTTGCAGCTACAGTGTGGATTAGCATCTTTCAAATTGTACCTGCAGTAGGAGAAAGTAAGTATAAAAATATATCAAAATAGCCAACAGCAGTTAACATTTCAGGCTGTAAAAGAATGTGTTTCTCATCTCAGCCGCACTTCAATTCTGCAGGAAGACTTTAGTGAGGCCTTTATAATATGCTATTTTAAAAATAAAAATCACCGATTTTCTGATTTAGGTAAAGCAAAGTAAATTTCAGGACAGAGGATGACTCCTACGTGACACTCACCCCAAGTTCATACCCTACTGATGTCAGCATCAGTATCATATACATATATCATATAACTTTCATATCATATTGCATCTTACATCATCTTATATCATCATATCATATGCATCTTACTTCATATTTTCAACCAGCACGCAGATCAGGCGCAAGCCATGTCAGCCAGCAAGACAGAACCTGTTGAACTGAGGCAAGGCAGTCATGGCTCTCTGTGCATTCCCTTACAAGATGCACTGGAAAGTTAAACATAAACCCTGAGATACAGAGCAACTCTTCACCAAACAAGCCTGCCTTCCAGAATGCATTCCTTTGAGGAGCACTGAAGCTTTCAAGATCTCCAGGATGTTCACAAGAACAGGCATCGTGGCTGTGCTTCAGTTACACCACAGATCATGCTGCAAATGGACAGAAAGTTAGCTTGAGCTAACCAAGTAGGTCTGCTGACAAGACAGCTTCATTTCAACAGACTTTGACGGTTAAAGTCAGAGCGGAGCTTATTTTAGCTCCCTATTCCCCAAAACTCGAATGTTCAATGAAGCAAATAACGATGAGTAGAATGCTAAATGCACAGGAAGATTTTCTGATTGAGATGGAACTCTGCAGGCAAATCTAAGCATTGTTTTCTGCCAGATCTTGCTCAGTGGGTGAGCTTGTGCGAAAGGACGATGCTCTCCTCCACACACATCTCTGTGAGTGCTCCCCCATGGCACATACTGAGGGAGAAGGGACTACAGTGAAGGGTAAGCTGCACAGCACCTTCTCTGAGGGTCTCTCTGCAGCTTGGAGCTAATTGCATACCCTGCAGATATGCTTCATGGCTTTGGAACTGTTTTTTGCCTTTTTTTTTTTTTTTTTTTTTAGGGGGTGGGGATTTATAGCTGCTAAAGCAGAGTGAAAGAGCAACCAACAAACTAAAATCTGCCAGCAAACCACCAGCTAGGTAACTTCCCACTGTTTTATTTACTGTATTTGAGTGGCATTGAATGTTGCAACACTATTTGAAATCAACATATCATGTTTATAACAAAGCCTTGCCAAACATTCTGCCCACAGAAGCAGAACAGTTGCTCTTCTGTGGCTACAAATGAGAAAGATGAGGAAAACCAACCTTTCCCTCGATGTGGTTAGCTGCAGGCCTGACATTGCAGAATAGCTATCTTTGCTGCATGTAGGGCTTTTTTGTATTTTTTTTTAATATTATGTTTATTTATTGATTTTTATACACCTACACATAGGCATAGAATCAACAAGGAGAAAGAGCCTGGGTCAAACAGAACTTCTTAGCCTCAAAAACCAAACATGAATATCATTCTCTCATTTGGCTGTAAATACATCTCCATACTTCCTCCTGTGTTCTTTTCCCCACCGGAAATGCTCCCTGTAAGATGCTACCAGACCATCTCACTGATGTGAATTCAGTGAAGTGATGCATGGTTTCTTCATACCTTAAATAGCCAAAAGGAGAAAAATTAGGGAGATGCTCAGGTTCCTCCTTTGCCCTCCCATACAGATGACAGATGCAGTGTGTAAAACCAAAGGGTGTTACAGCTGAAATGAGGGTTTTTTCCCTTGGCATTTGGCACACATTTTAAGACTCAAAGGAAAGTAGTACATGGAACATATGGGAACTATTTATAATGGACTTCCACCACACAGCACCATCTCCTGCTGCTGGGGGTAAGAAGTCCAGCTCGATAAGCAGTCCTTTCCAGCTGAGGTTGCCAGCAAGGTTTCCTCCCGTCAGTGCCAAGGAAAATTAAGAAATATTTCAAAACATTTTAAAAGACACACAAACATCTCTAAGCACACACCAGGGTGTTCATTTCCAACAGCAGATGCCTGCAAAAAATCAAAACATCCAGGCTCAGCAGTGGGACTCATCATAGCCATGGTATATGGGTGTGAGCTGGGGACCATACGCCCTATTTTAATCTCCCCATGTGAGAACTGAAAACAAGCCACAGAAGCACCTTTTACGCTGCAGCCTCGCCAGGACTGTGAATTCCCACTGTTTACTTCCAGCCAGAGCTTGGATGAGTCTCAGTGAGCTCAACGTTTATGGAGAAATGGCAAAGTTCAGAAGGTTCCTCAACCCCCACACATCTATAATTATCTTGTTTTCTGCAGTCTGGTCAGATGAGGGATAAATGTTAGCTCTTTTCAGTACTATTTTCATCCAACCTTTTTTTTTTTTTTTTTTTGCCAGCAAAATATATCAAAATTGGAAACCATTTTGTGTCAAATGACATCTCATTTGTCCTAAACAATTTGCTCACCTTCTGCACTTCTTGTCCTTATAAAGGGTCGAAAACACAAAGTTCTGTTAAACCTGCACTGGCTGAGAATCCAGCCCAAAAGATGTAGCTCACTACTTCGCTTTTAACCTCAGCACTGAGGCAAACCTGAGCTGTTATTTACATTGAAAAGAGAAACAGATGACAGAGACAAGACCTTCCTTCATGCAGTCTTGATGTTATAGTTTCTTTCCTTTTCCTTTTAAACGAATGTCTCATCTCATTACTCGTGGCCATACTCAATGCCAATGGTTATAATGCTTGTTCTGACCATGCCCTCCACTTTTCCTGGTGCTGCTCCTTATTCCCAGCACCCAAATTCTCACTTTGCCTTATTAATCCAAGCAAACGCCTCAGTCCAAGCAGACTAATTTATCTGCTGTGCTTTACCACTCCATGCTTTTGGCAGCAGCCTCAGTGTTTCAGCCCTCACTAAACAAAGATGTTTTTAACTGCTCCCTCATTTAGCTTGAATGGAATTTCTGTTGTTATGCCCACCAGTCTGAAAGAGGCTCACAGCAATACTCATATTTATTAGCTGGAACCAATAACAAATGAAACACTTGTCATTTTGCATTGCACTTCTGATCCTATTTCCTTTCTTCAGATGTTAAAAAGAAAAGTTTAGTTGTGACTCATGAATAATGATGTTTTTATTATAGCAGAGGATTTTTTTTTTTTGCTGTTTTTTTTTCTTCCTTCTTTTTTACACCTTTTTTTATTGTCACTGAAATGGTTGACTGCTTTTTCCATTATGTAATTTCTTATTCATTTCTTAGATGCCTGTCAAAGGACAACTGGGATGCTGCCAAGCCAAAGAAAATTGGCCAAGAAACAATAACAATTAAGAAAAAGGAGAAGAAGAAAAGAAAAAAGAAAGTGCCAGAAGAGATCATCAAATTCTGGAGCTCACAAAATCTGAAGCAGTTCCCTGCTCTGCCACAGACCTCCTTGTTGACTCAGATCAGGTCACACTCATCTATCAACTTCTTCATCCCACGCTTACTGTCCATTCCTTTCCACCATGCTCTTTCCCTGTTGCTCATCCCAAGCAGCCACCACCATTTCTTACCAACAGGTTACCTAATGCAGCGATGCCCAGCTCACAGATGTCACAAATAAACTAAGAAAGTAGGCGTGAAGGTCTGCAAAGACCATCTGTCTCGCTTCTGAGTCAGCTCCACAGATCCCTACATCAAAATGGACAAGTTTGGCATTTGCAATCTAATCCTGGTAACTAATTTTACCTTTCTACAATAACTCTGTGCTGACCGATAAACGTGGATGAACACACCTTCCTGGAGCTCAGAGCTGGGACTAGAACTCAAAGCAAAGTGAAAAACTCAAATAAATAATGAAAAGGTGGGTTTTAATTTTTTTTCATTAATCTCACTCATTCCAAACACAATAATGACTCCTTAATTGACAGGATTTCCATTTCTTTCCTAATTTTTTCCATCTATTATATCGGCAGAGCTGTCTCCTAAATGCTTGTCCAAAGGTCTTCCTTAAGCACCTAAGTTTTGTTTTGTTTATTTAGGCATGAGAGGCCTATTCCTAGCTTGATCCATCACATTTGTTCTCAATGGAAAAGATGATTCTCATGGAAATGGTAAACAAACTGTTTGTTTCCTCATGCCTTAAAGCCACACATACCCCTTGTAATTGGCTGGAAGTACGCACTGTGCCCAGCTGCTACTGTGTGGCTCCCGAGGAAACAAGCACACGGAAATGAAATAGCAGTCACAGTAAAAACAAACATTCTTCTGAGGCATTCAGTGCATTTAGGTGACACATGGAATTACACAAATATGAAGGAGAGGAAAGCCCAAAGAGATAAGAATCGGCTGTGTGGGATTATCTGTAGCCGGTTGCTCTCCAGTTGTGTCACACACAGAAAAAGACTTCAATTAAAATACCATCTTCAGACCTGATCTTTCAAACGTTAGCATTTGCTTCTGCCCATTAAAAGCTGTGTACACACACTGCCCTGCACACCTACAGAGCCTGTGCTTGCACGTATCAGCATTAACCAGCACTGGAACAGGATTAGATCCCGCATCATCAGAATGTACTGGCCCCAACACCTTCCTCTGATAGAAATCTGAACAGAATTTGGAAAGCAACTTTGTAAAGAGAAGACAAAAACATGAATTACTTCATATGCTCACAGATGTGGAATCCTGCACACAGCTTGAAAAGCGGTCTGGATAAAAGTTTACCAGCAAATATGCAAAATCATAACTCCTTAAAGCACGAGCATTTTTCATCCACACAGATAAATGACAAAAGAAGTGTTATTACTATCCTGCCTACAGCTAAGTCTCACTACCTTAGGTTTTTGTAAGGGATCTATCACACTGCTATCTAAGTGCCAGCAATGAAAATGCCACTGTCAAACAATGTGAACAATTTTAAATCCAATTTTCTTGCCACTTCTATACAAAATGCAAAATGTTCTTCTACAGAGCCCATAGAAAAATTATTCTTAAAAAAATCTTGGACTATATGCTGTGCCAAAGAACTCCTGCCTTTTACACATACAAGGAGACCAGCTCACATCTCGGTAGATTCTCAAGAAGAATCTGTAAGAGGAAAGAATTTAAATAAAATTGAATAATATCTGCTGCTTTTCTGTGGAAGGTGAGAGGCTTAGCCCCTGCAGCAGATGATTCTGCCCACTGTCTTTGCCAGACAGACAAAAATAAGCTCTCAATAAAAAGTGCCTCTTGAAGCTCTTAACCCCTTCTAACTCCCAAACACACTGCATCGCCAAAAAGCCCATCCAAACGTGTAGCAAATTTGCTCCTGCTCCCTGAGAAAGACAACACAGTTCTCTGAGGAACAGTATGGTCTCACCATCAGGTTACAGTACAAGAACTACTGCCTTTATGAAATCACCACTCAAAGCTGTGCTCAGTCCCAATGCCAACTCTGGCGTGCCTTGCAAAGGACGGGCTGCTGCCCATCCACGCAGTGGAAGAGGCAAGCGATCCTCACGGGAAAGTTCAGGCTTATCAAATCTCATCACAGTAAGGGCTGAGCTGGCTCTCACATTTGAGTGACCAGTTCTGCAGCTTTTAAGCTTTGTTTTGGGTCTCAGAAGTAAAAACTGAACTGGATGGCTTTACAAGGTACTATTCGCTCTGGTCCCCAGCAGAGCATCTTGAGGACTTTGATCACTCCTTCTCACCCACCATGTTTTCATTTAAAAACATGCATTTTGAACTCACAGTGCAGGGAATACCCGAGGCCAATGAACCATGGCACCGCCTGCCAGCTGGCAGCACGTGTCCAGCCCACTGCCCGCTGCTGGGGCAACAGGCTCAGCCTGCGCAGCCTCAGGACAGTGGGAAGAACAAGAGCACTCACCACACATCTCATCTCTGAACTTGCACTCTGGCCAGAGGCAGCTGAACCACAACTGGGAATCTGATCAGTTGGCCCCCAAACCTGGGCAAAGCCCCACGGAGATCAACGATGCCCCACACAGACCCTCAATATCTGCCTTTCATACCAAAGAGGCTCTGCAGTGAAGGCAGCCGTCCCACTACTTCCAGTAATACCACATAGGCTTCAGAAGAACGGAGGTCTGACACGAGTGGACTCCAGGAGCTCCTCTCCATCAGGGCCATTGGCTGAGAGGTGGTGGAGTCGCCGTCCCTGGCAGTGTTCAAGAGGCGTCTGGACGACATGCTGTGTGATATGGCTTAGTGCTAGTGGTGGCAATGGTGATGAGGAGACAGTTGGACTGGATGATCTTGTAGGTCGTTTCCAACCTTGTGATTCTATGATTCTACGAGGGCACCTGGCTGAGCAATGGCAAGGAAAGGACACAGACACACAAGGAGAGGAGAAGCTGCCAGGGGTTATCATCAGAGCCTGGGGGAACCAACACTGCACGGTGTTCTGCAGTGTGTCTGAGGTACAGAACAGCTGCTGGCTGATAGCATTATACAGGATCATGACAGAAAAGAGCATTAACAATATTGTTGTATGGAAAGAAAAGAATTACTGGCTGCATATTTTTTTCCAGAGGACTAACGTAATGAAAAGGGTTCTGCTGAAGCCACTAAGGCACCCTTCAGATCACGTATATGATAAATCAAGCAAAGCCCTGAGGCATCATGTTTATATAGACACTTAAATTTAAAATAAAAGTACTCCATCTTGGTTTCTATGAGTAGAGATTCAATTACTTTGAGCTTTAGAGTCTGAATAATATGAAGCATAAAACTAAGTTTTGTCCCCAAGGTATCTCTCACTTGTGGACCATTTAAATCACCTGGTTGCATAAGCAGACAAAACAAATTAATCCAAAAAAAATAATAAAAAAGCAACAAAATTAGTCTCTTATCTATAAAATCTCATACAAACTGTGAAATAGAGAAACACACAAAAAGCACTTAAGAGTATGGAGCCTCACAAAGCCCTCAGCAGCTGCACTCCCACCTTTTCCCTCATTCTATAAAGCTCTCCAAAGAAAGGCAGAAGTACTGCATTACTGCAGCTGCCTGACAAGCTGGCCCTAATATCCTCTCTGTCTAGGTGAATAAGTACCAGAGGAGAGCATAACGAAATTCCAAATATAATGCAACAGAAGTTATTACAATGACACCTAGAGAGTTCATTCAGACTGTTCAGTAAGTCAAGTTCCTGCTTCTCTTTTTTTTTTCCCCATCAAATTAGAGATTGGCCACTAAAGCCCTGAGTCTGTAGCTGCTGCTAGAGGAAGGCACAGCACTGCCACCACAGCTGACTTCAGCAGAGTTCAGCACAGAAAAATGCACAGACAGCAAACTGAAGGAAAGAAGCCAAAGGATCCAAACTTCCCTCAGACTTCTAGGTTTGCAGATCTGGGGCTTTGTCCAGCCGCTGTGATATGCTGCTATATCAGCACGGTATAAATCCCATTGCTCCCACACACAGTCCTTTCACAGCAAATGTTCACCTACTGCAGTGTCATCTGAGGCAATTCTGCTATGCTTGCATGCGTAACTTCTGTAGCTGACAATGGAGAGAGAAGAAAATGGTAGAAGTTTCTTCACGATTAACACTAAACCACATAAAATTCAGCACCCAGCTCTTAAATCGCAGCAGAGCTTACTCAAACGTTAGAATAAAGACAGCTCACCATGGAAGCTGCCAAAGGTTTGAGAGGCTTCTCAGAGACACATTGCTACCTGCCTGTTCTGCAACAAATGCACTTATCCACACAATGGCATTCAACAGTAAGAATCATGTTTATGCATCTCTGCCAGTTATACTGCATCCCCCCTGGGATTGTTGAAGGCGTGTTTTGCTCTGCTAGGCAATTCCCGTTCATTCTTGAAGTTTTTCTATTTCTACATTACTGAAATAACTTCCTCCAAAGAAAATCCTGAAAGTAACTCTCTTTTCATGCAAGCCACTGGGCTGTGAAGACAATTGCAGGAAATCACATTCCCAGCAAGGTGGATATTCAAAACATGGAGGCTCTAAGATTGATTTTTCTTACGATCACCCAAGTTTTCTATGCATGTGAGAAACCTTTGTACATCACCTCTGCAGGTCTGTGCTGTAAATGTTCCAACACAAGCATGTGCTCTTTCTACAGACATTGCAAAACTCAGGACTGGAGTCTGGTCTGGAAGCCAAGAACCCTCAACACCACCAGAGAATGCTCAATTGGGTCCAAGAAACAAATCCACAACATGCAAAGTAATAAAAACCAACAGATAGTTCTGGATTTAGAGCCACAGCCTCAGGCTGCAGGTCTGGCCATGCCAGGAGGCAGCGAGCAGGCACAGCACACTTGGATCAAAATGCACGTCCCTGCGACACAGCCGGTACTTGCTGGACTTGGCTGGGTTCAACCACAGACTGACTGCATAAGACCTGAAGCAGGAAATTGGTACAAGACACGGTCCCTGAGCTGAAGTCAAGAGAGCTTTCCATCCAGCATTTTGCCCTGTACTGGTTCACTGCCACGACGAGGAAGAAATTTTCTTCAGTCTCTATGCAGCCCTCTCAAGCTGTGAAGGATTCTGCTGCGGGTCCTCTGAGGCCAGCTGAATGTCACTCCAGACTGCTTCAGAGGTGCAGAGCTGCCTTATCTGCACCACAAGGATGGGCCTCGAGGTCTCTGGAGATAAAAGGTCAGTGCTAAACCACTCTGCCTTGCCAGCCACTATAAAGAACCATTTAACCAAACTCATTTAAAATACAGCTTGATAAAGAACTTAACCAGAGTATTTAATACAAAAATGGAGCTATTCCTCTGTGTTTGATGACACTCCAAGAGGGAGAAATGATAAAATGTTTAATAAAATTTACAGCTTTTCATTCAGATAAAAGTTAGAGGATGCTCAATTTATGGGTGATTTTTGGCTCAGAGCAGCAATAAAAGTCAGGTCAATAAGTGATTCTTTTTCCAAACTTGGAAAGAAGCAATGTTCTGACTAAATGAAAAATCATCATAAAACATACAGGCAGAAAAAGGAGTCCCCTGACACAAAAGCACCCACTGAAAAATATTCAAGAGGTGGCTTTCATTTAGATAGCCAGAAAATACAAAAGCAGAGTGAATTATTTATGCAGCTTCTGTAAATAAAATATTGTCTTGGAACATATTGAGTCGGGAATAAGTCAGGAAGCCACTGCCAGCAAAGAAGCTGGTCTTTATAATTAAATACACTTACCATGGTCATCAGCATGCATGAAAGTCTAATTTGATTAAGCACACTGCTCTGAACTTGAGAAAAGCCTGGGAGAAGTAAATAATACTCAAAAAATAAAGGGGCTTTAGAAAAGTGTTGAGTGCTTATTGCAGGGTGGTCATGGAGAACTATCAAATGGGAGGAAAGGCGGTGCGGGAGATTTTATGCACAGCTCATCACAGAAGCAGGCTCATTTGTTATGCTTCTCAAACACTTTCCAGCAAAGATGGACAAAGTCTTCAGTTAATACAGAGGGAAAACTTCTACAAACTGAAACGGCAGCAAAGCGAGACCCAAGTTCTTCAGCCTCTGTGTAACGGTTTGCTCTTCAGACAATGCAGAAGAGCTGCATCCAGGTCCCAGGCAGCATGAGGAACTGAAGCCGTGCCAAGATACAGTCCTGCACAGAGACATGACAAATCCAAGCCAGAACTAAACCGGCTGTGTGAAAAATAAGATTTGCCTGTTTTACAACTGAGTACCATGGCACAAACCAGCCAAATGAGTTACCCAGGGTCACCAAGTACTCTGTGACATAGCCATCAATTCCATTCCCAGTCTCCCGTTTCCTGCCATTGCTTTAGCTTCGTGCTATCACTTCTCTGTTAAAAAATTCAAAACAATCAAGCCCTGCCACGTCTTAGCAGAGAGCTGAAGTATCCCAGTCCTGTGACAGACAGGCAGACCGAGGGAAAGGAGAAGCAGAGAAGCAGAGCCTTTCTTTGAAGGGGAGGTGGTGGTACCCAATGCCTGATATGGCTGGGCTCAGAGCAGCACACGCTGGTATGGCTGGGTATGGCCTGGCACAGCCTGCTACCAGGCCACGCTGCACCCAGCCATACTGCACCAGAACCCAGCCAGCTCTCAATCCCAGGGCTCACTTTCACTGCCCTCTTTTTACTGCAGTGTTTTGAACTGCTGGTGTGCGACACTACTGTGTTGTTGTTTTTTTTTTAATTACACCATCAGTCTCTGCAGACATTCCCCCGGTTCCTAGGGTGGAATTACTTGAAACATATTTAGCAAATACCCAGTGCTAAGGAGTAATCATCTGTTCCATTTGAGATGGAAGCAGAATTGCCAAATAGGAACACGACTCAAGGCTGACTGAGAAGGAGAACAAAGAGATGGAGAAAACCTCAGAGGGAAACTTTCTGGCTCAACTGTACCAAACACAAACTTATTTATGAAAAGAGTTGTTTGTGAAGATTTCATGTTAAGTGCTGGCAGGCAGCTGCCCTGTATTAGGGTCGAGCTGCAAGTGCAGCTATAATAGCAGTGGGGAATGGTCCAAAGAAGCATTTAGTTAGTTGGAAATTACTGCTTTTCCTTTTGCCTGGAACACAAATATAATTGCCTTGAAGTGGACGTGTGTTTTATGGAGGCACAAGGCCAAGCTCTGATGTTCTTCCTCCCAGAGGTCAAAACCACACCAGGCCCCACATCCTTGCACTGCTGCATTTATCAAAACCATTCTTCCACAATGAAACATGTCACTTGAGTTATTCAGCTCAGAATTTTTTAAGCATCACCAAGTAAACAAGGAGATGAACAAGACTGAACTCAGTGTACAAGTTGAGATGGACAGACTATTGCCTGGCAGTAATCATAGCATGGGAGAAGCCTCCCCAGCCCTCTGAGATTTATTGCATCAGCCTGAACACTTTGTACATGTTCCCCAAGCCATACAGCTCCCAAGAAATTGCCACTGATAATTGCTGACCTATGACCACAGCTTTTGATTAACAGATTCACTGGGCAAAGATGACTTATTGTATGTTTCCTACTTAGGTATATGTACTTAAAAATAAAAATCAAAGTGAAAAGACAGTAAGGATTTATTAAGATGTGTCACCACACAGAACAGCTCAGTCTGTTTTGCCTCTGCTATAACACAGTGCACTTCAAATTATGCTGAACAGATCATTAACACCATTAGGTTAAGTTGTAGAAAGCAGAATGTGTACCAAGTCTGGCTGCCTGCACCCTAAAATGGCAGGAATCAGAAAGGATATTAGTTCTGGTTTAATAACTTACAAGGACCCCAGGCACGACACAACGAAGCTGTTATTTGCAGATTTGTTTTCTGAAAAGAAGCAACAGGAAAGCTACACACAAAGAGACTCCATTCACTATTAATCCCTTTGCATTTGTAAAATGACATCTGCCAAAAAGATGTCCCACTTAGCCTATGTGGGAACCTGAAGCAAGCAGGATGTTCCTACTCAATACAGCCACCATCCCTGAAAATCTTCCAAACCACTGATTATATTTGTACTCTGGGAGCAATAAAAGGACAAACAACAGCAGCTAGGCTTGAGAAAAATTACTGGTGATAAAATACGACAGGTGATCACTCTAATGGTCCAAGCTGACTTGGCTACTTCTCCCCTATTGTTCAAACCCACAGGAAGATTTATTAAGGGGCAAGGAGAGCTGTAATCCCAAGTCCTTGAGAGGTCAAGATGAGTCAGTGGAAGATATTCGGTGAAGTAATCATAAAGAAAGGGAAATCAAATTACCCTGGTGGGAAAAAAGAGCAGTTTCCATGGGAGTATCAACCCTTCCAGTTAAAATCGCCGATCTCTTACGAATTGCCCACGACTTAATAGTTCCACATCAAACCTAGCTGCTTCCAGCACAGAGGCAAGGCTGGTGACATTGCTCTGCAGTCGCTCAGAGCCAAGGCATCAGATCGCTGCTCCCTGCACTGTGCACACAGGGCTCCATAAGGTTCATAGCTGAGGTATTCAAGGGACAATTAGCTACAGAGGACAAGGAAGAACCAGATCTGCACAACTGGCACCAAAATAACCCCCAAGACCAGCAAATCATCTTACCTTGTTCAAGGACGCTGGTTTAGAATGAAGACTTGTACAGTCCTCATACTCTGTCTCTAAAGAAGGGAGCTTGTGAAGTTAGGTTTCCCCAAGATACAAATCAAGAGCTCAATTTAACTTCAAAACTAGTCATTCTTAATTTTATTTTTTTTCCCCTTTTTGGTGTGAGAATATCCAAGCAACTGTACTTAAGTAAGGGAAATCCATTTCCCTTGGACACATTCCAGCACAGACTCAAAAATGAATATTCACACGTAAACGTGAAACACCACAATTAAATCTGCAAATTAAAAAATGAGCATTTAAATTAAAGCTTTTTTATTCAAATAATTATTCTGGTATTGTCATAATAACAAGAACTGAAGAAATTTATCTCTATATAAATATACGTATTTAATTTCCAAACCACAGGGCGTCTTTCTATTGCAGCTCTTCATTTCAGATTGGAGCTCTGCTCTGAAATAACTGAAGTTCCAACACAAGAAGCTCTTATTCCTGAACAGATTGGATTTGCCTTTCCCTGGGTAAGCAGCATGTACACCATTATTTTATTTTTCTGCTTTTCTGTCCCGAGGCACATAGACTGCAGACCCTGGGATTCTGCCCTGCCACAGAAGGAGCCTTAGGCTAGTTCAATTGGCACACTGGTGAAAAAGTTCTCATTAATCATTGCAAGGCAAAGTACAGGCTGCAGAACTTTGCACACAGCTCTCACCCACCTCAGACACACCGCAGACCAGAAGCATCCACTGAGAAACATGGTATGTTGGGAAGAAGTTTGGGCTGTATCCACGTATGTCATTCTTGCACTAAGAGCTCCCTGTACAGACTCAAAGCTAAGCAGGTGGTCAGTGTTTTCCTGGTGAGGCGACTCACTCCTGTGTCAGCTTTTCCAGAAAAGACCAGAAAGCCTGAAAAGGCCCTCAGCTCTATCTTAGTGAACTGCCACCGTGTATGAAGACATATGCTGCATCACTTCCACAAAAAGGTAATTTCATTAAAGAGCTTATTGAAAGATAAATCGAAACGATCAAACGTTTTCCATTAGTTATACTCCATTGAACACATGTATTGGGTTTTATTTTCTGGAGATTATTTATTTAATTTAGTAAATTGATGGTTGGATCTTCATCACTATCCACAACGCACTATATTCCTTTACAACGAGCTCTCAGTAGAGAACTTACAGAAACCAACTCAGAGCCACGGGACTTCAAACTACCTTGATCCATCAGCCCAGCTCACTTCTCCACGTTACAAAGTTCTCTTCACCAGGCTTAGACAACAACACTCTATGGATTTTCTTTATTCTCTTGCACTGGGCAAAGGGTCACCCAAGCAAGACACTCCACTTGCTCCTCATGACTTACTGGGAAGAGGAGGTTCTGCGATGCCAAAGGACGCAGGGACCAAAGCCCAGAGATGTGCACGGAGCATTATGAAGCACAACCAAACACTATTCTGATCCCACCACTCAGACACAGCAATTAACACCTTTTTCACTAAGTAGTGATATTTGTTTCATAGTACTGCGCATAAAGTAAAGCACCAGGCAGGCAGCTCACGAACAGAGCGACCTGGCAATTAGGAGCAGATTGCTGAGGAGAATCAGGGGGAAAAAAAGAAAAAAAAAAGGGCAGCCCACCTTTATGATTAAAATCAAACCTCTGTCAATATTTGTGTCTACGGCACCTTAACTACAGGAACCATGACTGTGCAGAGAGCTGCAGTTTCATCATCTCAAAAAAGCCAGAGGTCAAAACATGGCTGGTTAAGTACAGTGGAGGCAAAACATCAAATATCCCTCACTAATTTCCTTTGGTCAGTCCCTGGAACAAACCAGCAAGCTACAATATCCACATGCCACTTCCTCTCACCCAGGTTTCTCTGCAGACTTTCCCGACCACACCACACAGCCACCACATTTTGTACATACATCTATTTAAGTCTATCTTCGGAAATAACAAACTACAACACAGTTGATCAGTTTGTTCCTCACAAACACCATAATTAGACTAAGACATACTTCCTGGTTTTGACAGATGAAGTACGTGGCATGTCTGAAATCAATGGCTACAAAACTGTCACGGCAACAGTTTGCCTGGGAGGAAAACAACGTTAATGGCTACCGACTGGAAATGATACAGGCCTGATTTGTATCTCAGCTGGAAACACTGAACAGGAAAAGCGAATGGATTTTTAACTAGAGTCTTCAATTGTGGGAAACTTTGACAACGTACC
Organism: Tetrao urogallus; assembly: GCF_951394365.1. NCBI lineage: Eukaryota > Metazoa > Chordata > Aves > Galliformes > Phasianidae > Tetrao > Tetrao urogallus. The sequence continues at coordinate 13,611,201 of NC_136828.1, forward strand.
AAAAGCTATTGCTACAAAGCAGCATCACAACTGTAGTAAAAGAGAGAAACAGCTCCCCAGCCCCATAACACAACGGATAACATCAAGAGTGCCATAGCTGTGATTCTACTTCACAGAAATTTTCCGAGTCAATCCTTTCAAGAAACCTTGCCCACTGCATTCAGCACTTGCACAGGGAGCCACTGTGGAGCCACTTGCACAGGGAGCCACATGGGCTTGGAATGGAGACAGGAACTCTTCATTACTTCGAGATTATGAAAACAAAAGGGTCAACTCAGAAGCTTTTGGAATGATTAATAGAAACTTGCTAAGCTAGTTAGTCATCTTGGAAACACTACTATCGCTGTTGTTTCTCCTTCTCTAGATTGGACAAGACAGCACAAGAATTTCTCAGGTTTCATAATTAAATTTCCACTGGAAGCCAATGAGCCACAGGCCAGGAGCCCACGCCAACCAACACACAGACCTTGGCCCTGTGCTCAGGAGTGAAAGTGCAGCACAGCCACCCTGCTCTGCAAGGCGCACTTGTGTACGTCTCAGGGCACACACTGATGACTCTAAGGGAAATTATATATAGTTAGGAATTTTGAGGCAAGTCTTCCTTTGAACGTACTTCCTTCAAACACCAAGTCCCATCTCTCTGCTGAACTGATTTATCAACTGGTGTTTACAGCATCAGCCCCTCTTCCTATCAACTGCACAGTTTGTAAGTCAAAAGGCTGATCTGTTCAATGAAAATAAAGAAAGACAGCATAAGCTGGAATAATTTGAAAGGAAAAAAATCCTCACCTACCAAAATAAAGGCAGCACTTCAGCTAACCACATGAAATATGAACGACAAAGGGCAAACCCATCCAAGGAAAAGTTTTCCATGCACAAGAGTCCTTCTGGAGAATATCTACTTGTCCTTATCTCCTAACTCACATAAGCTACCAGGTACGAATGTATCAAGAGCATTTTCATTATATTTAAAAGCAAGCCAGAATCAGATCTAAATCACCAAGCCTACAACAATGAAGCCTGCCATTCCCACCCACTTCTTTCCAAGGACATTCACTCTGCTAAACATTAAATCAGTGGAATTTTAGGGTAAAGCCAGTTCACAACAAATAAGTGCTAAAGGCAGCGAGTTGAAAGCCTTTGCTCTGCTCCTGAAGCATTAGAAATGTTGCTGCATGCCGTTTCAAGTCTGTTCCCAGAATCATGTTGTGATGTTGCCCACCACATCCTTTCAAACAACTGCTAAGCCTCCTAGTATGCTTTCTGACAGTATTCTTACTCAAACCTGCATTTCCTTCATTTTCTTAGCACTACGCTGTGCCTAGGTGGGAAGTCTTGTAAAACTTGCACAGGCACAAACACGTGGCTTTAGCACCTGAGGAACCTGCCTAGATTGAATTAAGCCTCAGGGACTTTCAGGAAAAACTCAGACTATTTGGTAATCAAATTCCCAAAGGTATTTTTAAGTTCCCGCTAGAATTTTTAAAAACAGATTCATTCCTAGCTAAGGCTCAGCGGCTGCCTGGACACTGGCTGTTCATCTTAGCGTACCTCCAAGAGGCAGCTGTGCAAGCAGCAAGCACCCTGGTGCCACATGCCGCTAAGCTGGGGCGAGGTCCAATGATTAGAAAAAACGCTCTTACTCCTCTCTCCCGGATCCGGTCCGCACGCACACGCTCACACAGCGGTGCGAAGTGCGCTGCCCGGCACTGCCTGTGGGGCATGAGAGCACATCAGCGAGGACAGCCCGGCTCAGCCTTCGGAGAGAGAGCAGCCTGTTAATGCGTGCTGAAGGCTGCTAAAGGCCACCGACACCAGCCTTCTGCTTCAAACCTCTTGCCGAGCAGGGAGGGTCGTGCTCCCTCGCTCAGCACCCACAAGGCCTGGGATCACAGCGAGCGGAGCCGACACGCAAACGAGCAGGCGATGAGTTTCACCACTGCTCTCACTGCAGGGGCCATCACTAGAGATTAAACGGCAAAGCTTCATTCCTAAAGGCTTGACAACAAAGTTTGAGTAAGAAAATACTGGGCAGTACTAAAGGAGCCTGGAAAAGAAGCATTTGACATCACAAAATGAGACAAAGGCACAGCCTCAACCTGAAAAGGCAGAGAATTTAGCAATCTGACAGAAAACTGCAGATGTTGCTTCCTCCTCTCGGTAGGAAAGGAGTATTCTTTTCAAATATGCCCTGGTTTTGCTGTTTAAGCCCTCAGATAACCATGTTCCTCTCCAAAGATCTGATGGTGGGTTTTCAAGATAGTTCTTGCTCAGACTAAGGCCAAGATGGGGGAAAAAAAAAAAAAAGAGAGAGAGAGAGAGAAATGATCAAAACAGGAGAAAAACTCTTCAGATTAGATACAGATCAATCCAAAAAAGCATTTATACCAGAAAGCAGACATGCCAGTGGGAAAAGCAAACATGCAGCAGTCCCACAGGAAAACCCTCACACTGTTTCTGTTTGAAAACACTGTGAGCCTGACTACTAAACAGTGTAGGTGAGAGCAAGGAATGAGCAGCCCATCACATCCTGTGGCTCTGGCCAGGCTGCACCTCCCTGCTGTGCATCTCCCCTGCCTGCATGGCAGCAGCAGAGAGCATCACAGCAGCACAGACACAGACACCTCCTCAGTCTCATGCCCCACCACAGGCCACCTAATTATATCAGCATTATCATGAACTAGTTAGATTCCAAATGACTTTTCTTGAAAGCATTCCCTTTGACTCACTGTCTCCCTGTCATGATACCATATTGCCCTTCAGCTCCTATGAAAAGGCAGATAAAGCCATGCCATGTAACAAAAATGGCCTTACCATTTACAGCACACTCCTGTGTTAACAGCTTCCTACAGGTCTCATTCATTAAAATAAATTAGCATATAGAGTCCTTATTATGAGGCTCTTATGTCAGAACAAACAAAGAGAACTTTAGACAACATGAGTGGAGCTTCAGAGAATAAGCAACTCCACAGGGAAATCACACCTGAAGTCCAACAAGAGACCTACTGATTTTCTCAGTGCTCTCAGGCAGCAACCACAGACAGCAATGGGCACAGACTGCATCGCTCACCATTCCAGCCTTCATGTCAGGTCACCCTGCAAAGCCTGCACGAAGCTGTTTATTGCTATGAAACCACTGGGACTCTTGTCAATTTGCAGGCAAGCTTCTGGCAAATCAAGTGCAGAAACAAGATAGGGACAAGAACAGAATCAGGAGAAGACTGGGGATGTGTAATGTCCTTCCACTCCACTGCCAGGTAATAGACCTATTTGGGATTTATTAGCGGGACTATTACAGGACTGAGATGACTCGTTAACCAAAGATGCACAGGTCTGAGCCTCCTGTCTCTCCAAAATTCCTTTCCAAGACGTTCTATTTGCCCACTTGTTGAAAAGCAACACATTTCTCACTTTATTCCCTGCTAATGTTGGTATCCACGTTCCCTTTAAAGACTACAATCGGAAAGAAAGAAAAAGAATTGGAAAAACCTTCTGCTTGTATTCCAGCATTGGTCTTTCCGATTAAAAATGAAGGGCTCCTCCCCCACACCCATCCCAAAAAGCATTTTAACAGCAGTCTGACAAAGGCAGATAAATAATATAGAAGTATATTCTCCCTTCTGGGCTGGCTAGAGCATCGCGTTTTATCAAAGAGGTGATTAAGGGCATTTTGAAGGACTGCAAAACATTATGTTGCTAGATTTTTACCCTTGCCTTTCAGATGGCTTTGTAGGAGTAGGCAACTACTCCTGTACTGCTGCCACTACACTTCTTCAGATATAAAAGCTGTTTGAAGGCAGCTTAGACAACATCTACACTATTTTAGCAGTATAACCTAAGACACGGAAGACATTTTGAAATGATCTCCTGCCTTTCTCATACCAGGGCTGCTATTTATGAAGAGACCCTGCAATTAAATCAGTCCAAGGAACTCCTCACTCTAAAGGCTTCAGAAATGGAAGTAGCAATAAATAATACATTTTCTGCTTCCATGGTGCTGTTACAGATAAAGGATCATCCCACACCCAAGAGAACCACAGCACACCTGTCCTTGCTTTCCTCCTTTTACATCTACAGATATTCCTCCAATGTGAAGGAACAGATGTTCCTAGAAGCGTGTGATTCTCATGCAGATGATGAACCTCAAAAGGCAAAGAAATCTTCTGAAAAACACACCCAAAATAAAACCTGAAAGGAATCTATATTACCTTGCAGACACATTTGCTTTTAGGTACACAAAGCTTACAGGCTGCTTAGAAGAGACCCGCACTTCGAGTGGTCTGTCAGTCAGCTTCTTACACACAAGAACATGACTTCGTATCTGGGAGCAAACCATTTCCATTCGTGTTTTGATAAACTCTTCATGCCTTTAACCACAATAAAAAATAAGCATAGAAGTAACTGTAGTCATTTTTACTCTTTTAATTACTAATCTGTAGACAGAGGAACCAACTCACAGTTTACCAAAATAAAATTTAAAAAAAAATCAATGTTTATTTCAATGGAGTTAGACCTAGACCTAGCTTAGACATTATACCTAGACAGCCGATCCCAAAATGAAGAGACAGAAAGATTGATACTTATCTTCAATTAGTTCCCCAAATGTCTCAAACAGTCTGTGGACAGAACGTTCTAACATACTATGCAAAGTTCCTACTTTAAGCCCTTTCTGCAGAAGAGACTGCAATCTTCACTGATACATCCACCACAGAGAGCCACTGGTGCTCAGGGCACACAGACGCGTCGTTAGCTGCTCTGGGACCCAGACAGACTTAGCTCAAGAACCTGAAAAATCCTGGGGAGAGTTTTCCTGTTTACAACCAGTTTGTCCAACTCCCTATTATGTAGCAAGAATAGAAGGAACAAAACACGAAGAGAAACATTGTCACTGGGGATTCCGAACACATCTACCCATGTCAGTGATTTGGAAGAGGATGAGCACAGCCAGTGGGAAAACCTGAGCCAGGAAGCCTCCTCTCCACATGTGTCATTTATAAATTGTGTTCCCACCAATGTGTCATTCTGCAGATTCTGTAGGGCCAGAGCATGTAAGCACCTCCTCAGAATAGATCCCCACCTCCCAGTGATGGTGAATTAAGCTCTTGAAGACCATCTTCCACCATCAGTCTGGATGATAAATCCAGGTCTGACCATTGCATTTAAGTGCTTCCCAGATAAGTAGCAATAGCAAGGACCTGCTGAGAGGCACCTCTGGCTTTTCTTTCTTTTGAGGATAAAAACTTTGTTGGAATGAAATCTTCCAAAACTTAGCACGAAATCCTGCCCCCAATGAGTCAATGGGATGCCACCAGCTGGCACTGGAGATCTGCCAGGATCTCATTTCCACCGCCTGACTGCAAGCACACCGAAAGCAGCGGGAGCCCTTCTGCTCATTCCAGTGCATACAGCCTGCAGTCTCTAACAATTTGCTTTGTATTAATTGACTTGTACAGGCATGTTTGAGTTCACCTCTGAGTGTTACACAATAAATTGCAGAAATCATCTTCTTTAAGCAGATTTATCCAAAGCTATTTAAATAATGTCCTCTGATTTTCTTTGTTACTGCAATCACCAGAAAAGAAGAGGGCCTAATAATACTGTATTTATAAACCATATTTGCTCTTCACTCCAAGAAAATCTGAATGTGAATAAGAATTCTTCAGTATCTTTACTGAAGCAAAATGAGTCCTTATTCTTTAATTTTCACCTAAATCATTACGACATATTAAACCAATTTTATTTGTTGGAACAAATTACACAAAGGAGTTATCGTTTGGAATTTCCTTAGAGTTTGAATATCTGATGTAGTTTAAAGTATTTTTGTAACCTATATCGCTCTCTCGCTGTCTTCAGTGCAATCATTTTATAACCAAGACATCAAGTATTTGCTGACCACGCAAGTGTAATGCATTGAAGTTTCAATGCAGAAAACATTTAAGGGAATAACTTAAGGCATACCATGAATGTTGCAGCACATACCTAGGAGTTGGCATAGATAAGAACATTCGTTTCTTACCTATTTCTTTATCAGATGGGATCTTGCTGCAGACATTGATAGATACCTCAAGAACACTGATGTCCACTTCTTACTCCCAGTGCTGGTTTCTGAGTGAAAACTGAAAAAATGTGAGATCGTGGTTAGTCAAAAGCCTCACTAACAGGAAGAAAACGCAGAGTGCTTTAATTTCACTTTAATCAATTATACGATTAAAAATGCAAAGCAGATAGTCTCATCAATTCAGTAATGAATAGCAAAATGGATGATAAGAGAGCATAGACACCAGTCTATTTTTCTATTACTCCAGCTTCTCTTTTTAAAGCTGATAGGGCAGACCAACTGATTAAAATCCCTTTAATTTCCTCTTCTTTTAATGTCAATTAAACTTTTCTGACATGAAGGGAACATAGGGAATGGCACAAAGCAACAATGCAATACTAATTACCTAGCATGGGAACAAGATGATAATGATTAACTGTGAATTTTTTTTTATTATTACTCTCTGGAATAAAAGGGTTTTTGAATGAAGGAGGATTTTGACTGGCCTGCATGTATGCTTTATTGATACTGACTGAAGGAGTCCTGCCCAGCCACACTGCAGGGATGCTGTCATGGTGCTGCTGCACGATCCTGGCTTCTCACAAATACTTTTCACCAAAAATTCTTTTTGGTTGGGTGTGCGTTTGATCTGCACATTTGCTCCATAGCTAAGCAGAGCTCCATGCTCTGAGCAGCTCACAGCAACTTTTAATCCAAGGTCAGCAACTTGCTTTAATTATTGTAGTTTTATTTCCTTTCCTTCATCAGACAGACATTGAGCACGGTTCTCTGCTGTCCAGCCAGAACTGCTACGCTTTCCCTGCTTCTCACAAAGTTTAAACCTCCTGAACAACTCTGCGTAAATACAGTTCAGCAAATGACCTCAGTTGTCCAAAGGGCGCATCATTAAAGCAAAGAAGAACCTTCCTAGGCTTCCCTCTCATTCTTTCCCCTGAAACAACTCTTAACAGAGGAAAGCATTTGAGCGGTTGTTATTCCAGGAGCTCTGCTTCTACGAAACTGCCAGACCCTACACCTCCCTCGAGAGAACCTCTCCTCCCACTGCACGAGGTGCACACCTGCAGCCCATGGGCAGCATCTCATGGCACCTTCCTGCTGCTGCAACAGCACGCCCACCTCACTGCTAGCAGGGCTCCCACCTGAGCGGCCACAGCAGAGGGGACCTGCAGGGAGCTAAATGCACCTCACAGCTCTATTGCCTCCCACCTGGGCACCCATGCAGAGATCCCAGCACAGCCGAAGATGGGTGCTGTGAGAAGCAGCTTCTCCCTCGTGCTCTACGTAGAAGGCAGCAGGGCTCCCACAGAACAGCTCCATGCTTGGACAGACAGGAGAGTGTTTCCTCTCTTGGGAGTTTATTCAACCTAGGATGCACTTATTATTTCCTCAACAGGAAGCCCCTTTCCAGTTATCATCATTACAATGTATGTCTCTGTGGATACATAGCTTTCTTTATAATAATTCACCCATGAAAAGGCAAGAAAGGCAGCCAGTAGAAAAGCACTAAGCTCTCTTATTTTTGTTTCAATCTCAGTGAATAGGAATTCACTTTGTGTTTTAGGAGCCATTAGCAGCCTAAAGACTGTAACAGCCCTTAAAAAATTGGCCACTTAAATCTGAGTTGCAATGACTTTACTGGTAAGGCTGAGGAAAGTTGGCCCTGCATAAGTACAGGTCCCTTCACAGTTAATCATGCAGCATGCCCAGCACAAAACCAAAAAGGCCCAAACCTGCCACCTCGCTCTTGGGGCAAGGCAGTCGACCTGCCCAGCTCCTCACATTCCTCCAGCTGGCAGGGATCACTGCTGGAGACAGATGCTGTTCCAGACCTCCCATGGCAGCAAACGCGTGTCCAGTTAACACAGACAAGTCAGCTAAGACAGCTGACTACCACAGAACCAAAGAACCAATCAGCCAATAAACCTGCTGGGAAAAGAAAACCATTTGACCATGAGAATCCATGCCCCCAGGTGCTGGCAGCTTTTTAACATGCTGCCAGCACCATCCCTCTAACTCTATCCTTACTATAAACTCTAAATTTCTAGATGTGAGGGAGAAGATCCAGCTCTTTCTCAAGCCCCTATTAACTGAGTCCATCTTGTAATACATAAAATTACTCCCACTGCAGTTCTTCTAAGCAGATGCCACAGCACAGGCACTTTGAAGTGGGAACCCTGAGAAGAACTAAAGGAGTGAGATGCAAAATCACATTATTTTATGTGAAGCAATAATTTCACATACACTTCAATTTGGCACAAGCTAGGACAGCCACCAGAGGAGACAATCCTGCCCTCCCCCCGGGGTTCCAGCTGTTCATTTCCAGCCCCATTCCCATGCGTGCAGACAAGCAGCTGTGTGGCCCAGCAGGAAGCAGACTAGGGAACTTATCTGGATGAAAACAACAGAGTTCACTGAAGAGGACAGTTCTGAAATGGGAAAAAGCAACCATGGGCATAGGGAGGGTTGAACTGCTTCTCTTGGCAGTCACGTCTGCTTACACTGGCTCAAAGTGCATGTGAAACTACTCTTAGGATTTATTCAGGCAATTACTGGTATTGTTACAGAAATGTCAGCCCTTGGGAAAACTTCCCTATTGTCCCCACTGTTCCCCACTGAGCAGTGTACCAGCTATCCATGGAGAGCCTCTTGGAAAACGCAGGTCCTCGAGCAGTGCAGATCCTACGGTGCATTCAGGAGCAGAAAGCAGTGACAAAAAGGAAGAACGACATTTTAAAAATTATGGTCAGCACAGAACTCTGAGCTGAAGGAGACGGATGAGCTTTGTTTCTACATGAAGACATTGGGCCAGGTGTGCTAGATGCAGCTGGGTGGGCTGCAAAGCTCCGACTGTGGCACAAGCGCTAGAATTAATGTGGCATTACAGCCTCTGCTCAGCCTGTTTGCAAATTCATACAGCTACATGCCTCCATCGCGGTAAAGCAGAGGTCTGTGCAAATAAAAGATTGGCTTCAAACAAAAGCCTGAGCAGAGCTAATGAGGGCTTTGATCCTCTAATTGGATCCATGCAAACATGCTCCACCCAGGCTCAGAGGTCTGCCATACGCAAAGCAGTTGGGCTTTCACCACAGGCAACCCCAGGAGCTTGGACTCCATCAAAGTGGCCATCAGGAAGCACTGCTGAGGAACAGCATTTCTCATCTTTATTGATATATTAAGGTTAGATTTTCAAAGTGGACAGAGCAGGCAGGAATCAAGAACACTGTTTCCCAACCCCAGTTAAGAAGGGAATCCACACAGAAGAGAACACAGAATTGAAGCACGGAGGCTGGACAAGGAGGAAGGTGTTTTGTTGTTGTGTTGATTTCCCATAATATTTTATTTATCTATTTAGCTAAAGCAATATTAAATGTTACGGTTGCTAAACATGTCATCCAAACATCAAATTCAAATACTGCCAGAAGTCAGGGTTCAACAGCTTTCAGAGGATCCTATTTGGATGTGTCAAATTGAAACAACTTAGAAAGTAACTGTATTTGCACCTCTCTACCTTTGAACGTGAGGAATAGCTTTCAAAAAAGAAATTCCAAGGCCGATTTCTGGGGCTGTATGTAAGTAAACCAAGCAGAGAGCAGCAGTGGGGATAAATGCAAAGAAGATGTATGGGATAAGGAGAATGACTGAAGCACTGTGTTTAAATCTCAGGAGCACTGATGGTATCACACCTGTGAGCGATTCTTTTGTTGTCCCTGGCTTTCTTCTTTTCTTTCTGCTACCTCAGATGTGCCTACAGTGCTTCAGAAAGCGGAACGACCCGTCCCAGCCAAGAAAAACATGCCAGTTTGTTACTTTACAAAACTCAGAGCATTATATTTACCTGCAAAGTGAACTGTTCAGCTAACTCAGTGCAATTTATTTTTTAATTCGTTCTGAGGAAGAACTGCAACTGTTTGCTCATTTCAGTGCAGTAAGATTTTTATTGTCAAAAAGTTATTCTGTGAATACGCAAACATACCTGGACATTTTATGTAGTACATTGTTACACTATTCCCAGAGCAGTGAAGGAAGATAACTTAACACCTGGAAAACCTTATGTTCTGTTTTTGACAGATTTAAACCAGTGAGGACAACTCACGTTGTTTCTGATTTGTCTGGCAGTATTGGGTATTGGGTTACATTTTGTATATTATATTGTATGCTGTCAGAGACCCAAAATAAACCTCGGGAAAGGGAAAGAAAAATGTAACGATATAAATAAAAACTGCAAATAAATAAGTGGAATATGAAGACATCTGTCTGAAAAAAGAGACAAAAAAAGCCCACTTCTGCAAACCATGACTTTGTTTGCATTTAAGCAAACTAACAAACAAACCTAACAGTAACATTAGCCCTGTCTCAAGGAGAGAGACTGCAGTTTACAGATTGATGTCCAGCTTTTAATTTTGCCACAGTTCCCTAGATTGGGAGATTAAATACCTATTTTGATTATCAGGACTGTAAGAAGAGTAGCAAAAAGACGCAGATTTTCTCTTCTAATCCTCAGACCCAAATCCCAGACAGCCAGTAATGATGACAAATGAACGCTTTGGAACGTCTGTATAGTAACAGCCATAAAATGAGTTAGCAGATCCATTCCAGTTTCTGGTTTAGAAAACTCCAGATCATCAAAGCCATCCACTGTTATTGACACTAATTGGCATCTTGCTCAGCAGAGAAGACGGAGATTGAAGAGGCCCCAGACTGAACAGTCCTCAGTCCTGAGCTCATTTTACTGCTTCAGAACTAAGCCAGCATCGCCAGCACCACTGCCAGATGCACCTTGCTCTGGATAATTGAAGAGAATATAATTTTTCAGCTCGATCCTCTTCAGAATCCCTCACTAGAGAAGGGAAGGGAAAGGAAATAGAGGAGAAAAAGAAGTTTTTGAAATCAAAGTCACGGTTAAGGGCTTGCTAAGAGCCCACTTTTCTGTGCTCAACAGAAATGTTTGCTTTTTTGCCTCTGTGATGGTTCTGCAGCAGCAATTAAGGATAAAGCAGTTCTGAGCTGCATCAACAGCACTGCTAAAAAAGTAAAAACAAAAGACTGGACAAACAGAATACCAGACCAAAAAAAGAAAAACATATTCCTTTAAGCTCAGTTAGAAATCTGAAGAACGTGTTTTACCAAGGAGCAAAAATAAACTAGAAGAAACGTTCCATTTTAGGCACATCAAAAGCATTCTGTCAATGTAGGGGAAGCCAGAAGTGCTTTCCAGCAACGTGGCACAGGCTGTGTTTTACAGAGCACTATCTCCCAAACACAGCCTCTCACACAAGGCTGACACACTCAGACTGCTGCAAGATAAAGCCTCTTCTGCGAGACCCCAGCAGTCTAAATAAATTGGGTTAGGAGCTAAACTCTGGAATCCAGAGAGGTATCTAATGAGCTGCTGGCTCACCAAAGGGATGAACGGGGGAACATAACAGAAACCAGTACAAACCAGCAGTTAAAGGCCAAAACACCCCCCACCGACCTTTGAAACCATCTCTCCCTCGTGGAAAGATCCATTTCCCACAGACACCTTGTAACAGCCCTAATACAACTGGATATTATTGGCACCACAGTAATAGCACTCTACCTACAGCTGCTATCCTTCATTCCCAAAGGCCTAAAGCAGCTTCATTTATTACAGAATTTTCACAGAAATAAGAATAGATCCAAGCCTGCTGCAATCAATGGAAACACTTCCAAGAGCTTGAGAGGGCTTTGAACCAGGCTCATATTTCACAGCAAGTACAGCACTTTGCTTTATCACAGATTCACAAATACAGATTCCGGCTGGGTTATAAGATGTTCCTCCAGAACTTAAATTAAAAGACTCACTCAAATAAAAAGACAATGAAAACTCAGCAAATAAAAAGTCACCCTTTTACAGTGCGCTACCTAGCAGGGGAAACGAGCCCACGAGGTGAGCCCCAGCTGTACCCATGTGCAGGGAGCCCACGGGGCAGATTGCTGCATGGCAGGCAGTGCATGGGGCTGGGAGACGGGCTCACGTTAGACTTCATACAACAGCACTTGCAGCACCTCATGTGGTGTTAGACAGCAAAAACAACTGGCTGCGTCTGCTTGAAAGGAGCACTACCCAAACCCTGGTACACAGATTGAATACTTGGTGTAAGAGCACTTCCTCCAGAACATTGGTGAACCACCAACTGATTTCTAATGCCACACCAAACACTGCTCCCTACAAAGCAGCCTAGCAGCCTCCTGCTTTGCCTAAAGCTTTGGGAGGGACTGCAGAGAGCAACAATCTCTGTTTGGTCTCTTTCATACACTGCCAACACAAACCTACGCTTGGGAAATGGGATTTCCATCCTTCTTGGGTCTGCAGCACTGCAGTTATTTTCACTGCTTCTCTCAATCACGCAGATTCTTCTTTTTTTTCCTTCACACATTGAAGTATGCTAATGTTCCATCCCAATAAACACAAGAACGAACATAACTCATGTTTCCAAAAAGAGGATGTTTTCAAAGTCAGCATCCTGATTACTGTTTTGGGCACTATCTTTTGCGTTTCATAATTACACAGGAAACAAGCTTCTGTTGGCACTAAATGACCTGCTTTCAATCACTCCAGTATATAAGACTAAAGAGCACAATCTCTCATTAGTATGCAGACACATCCAATGCTTTTAAGAGAAAGATCCCTCTCAAATTGAATTACAGCAAAATGTTTACCTGAAACAAACACACTGAGTAGTTCAGCTATCAATATCCCTGTACTTACCTAAGAAAAACAATCCCTTCCAACTTCAGTAATAAAGTCAAAGCCTCACTGTTCAATGACGTTACTTCTTTCTACTCAATACAATCAACATAGCATTCTTTGTGTGAGAATAATGCAGTAGGGGAAGAATTCAATCCTATTAAGAGTAAAGCACTGGAGCTCCAAGTGACAGCAATCCTAAAGTTTATGGGAAAGAATACTGTGGGCAAGCACATTTCCGTCTCATTATCAAAACTTACGATGGCACTTCCTTGTACATTCTATATGCATATACATACAGCACAGTGTGGTAGTGTAGTGTAATCACCTCAGCCAAAATGAAGAAGAAGCTCCAAGAAAGGAAAGGAAATGCTTTGATCCACACTAAGTAGTTCCACAGCTCCAGCACCCAACCTGTAACCATTACCCACACAGAGCCTTCTGAAAGAGCACGTGCTTTCTTTCCACTGCCAGTTGCATTAGAAATGAAGTCAGCTTGACTGTGGAAATATTTCTTTGATGGCATTGTATGATAACAAACACCAGCCAACACTGCTTATTGGGTGAGAAGAATAGACCAGCTCTTGTGGGGAAGGACACAGGATTGCCCAGTGCCTTTGTGCCACACAGAATAGGGGCCAGTTGGGGCTGACTAAAATGTACCTAGAAAATAAAACTCGATTAACACCATATCTTTTCCTCTCAAATGTCTTCAACCACCTGCAACATCAAGGCAGAACTGCATGCTAAAGGCATCTATAAAATCAAATGTATTGGAACCGATAAACTCTAATCAAGAGGTACAACTGGAAGCTGTGTGGGGCCGTGTGAATTGCTCTATAAAGAACCTCCTGTAAAACGCATGTCCTGGTTCTCCCTATCCTACTGCTAGGGCTGCAGGTATCCAAAGACCACCAAAGACTTCAAGACCTCTGGTTTATGCACACCACCTGTTGTTTTTCCACAGCAAACTTTATTTCTAAGAGCAGATAAGCTTTTTGCATTGGATTGGAATGCCTTTGTGCCTCCTAGAACATGAATGCAAGATGGAAAGCCAAGAGCTAGCTGGAAAAAGCAAGCAGGTGGAAAACTACAGGGATCTCTCCTTTTCTTCAGTCTAGAAATAAGTTCTGTCACACACAGACTTTTATAGTTCTCTGCTGCTCACTGGGTTATCTTCTCCAAGAATAAGAGCAGTACAAAAGCATGAGCAGCACACAGATGGTTTGTCCAGATAGGTTCCTATCTCCACTTAGAAAAATTTCCCCAGCACAGACTAAGGGTCATGTTCAACATTCATTCTCATCAGTGAAACTCCATTGATTTTGGGCAAGTGGAAAAATTTGTTCATATAGCAACTTCACACGCGGGATCAAGGCAGATATAGATCATTTTCCTGGGTATCTGATTAACAGTAGGCACCATCTGATCTTAATTAAGAGTCAATCTGTTAACTCTCCTTGCCTTGGTTTGACATATGTACCATATGGTTCATTTTCCAACTGGGAAACCTGCTCTACAGACCAATAGCAGTTCTCCCAGGTGAAATATTGTGTTTACAATTCTATGACATAGCACAGCTAAATTACTTACCTGATCAAAGGCTGAATATGGAGAAAGCTTTCCATCTATTTTCAGGTATACACAGACTATTTTTATCAATTTCACACTGTCTTTCCTCAGATAGCATGTGACTCTGATAGCCTGCCCGAGAACAATGATAAACAGGGAGAGGACAAGAAGTTTTCCCATCCCCTTCATTTCTGAACACCAGACATAGGTAAACAAGCCCAGGATTGAATTAGGTTTGGAAAGCCACATTGCAAAGTGCTCATTGCTGACTGCATGAAAGCAGGCTAATGAAATAGCCCCACCATTTTTCTTGCTTATACAAAGCACAGTGCTACAGTCTCATTCCAAGCACCCATACCCAGTCTCTCAGTGTCAACACAAGACAGCTCATTTCTTTGGAAGGGCAGCCTGCAACATTTACCTTGACTACTTACCCCTGTTCATTGACTACACAGTACTGAAATCAAATTGCTGAAGTTAAATCAGTACCCGCTTTTCTTTCTGTTGCTTACCTAATAAATGGCGTGTGAGCACTTTCAGTAATGTTTCTTTAATAACAGCACTGATTTAAAGCAATAAATGACACTCCCACAGATCAAAAACACCAAAGTAGTTCTGCAGCAATTTACAAAGCCACGCCACAGAGGAACCCAGCCAGGTTTGTTTGCTGAAAGTGCTAAAACAACTTCTCAATTTCAAATGTTTACAAAAACGACAAAACTCTCTTCCCCTCACCAATTAAGAAACGTTTGTGTATATATAAGCATATGAAAAATTAAACTTTTTAATACATTTCACATTGAGGATTTTACATATTGAAGGGGAAAATGGAAACGCCGCTTTGAAAATAACTGCTGGGTACCACTACCACAAGTGCTGCACTAGAAATGCTCATTCTGGGTCAGACGGGATATAAGTTCTGTCCTCATTTCTGTGCTAATAGTGTGGCTGAGACTGCTAATGAGCAAATAATTTACCGTAAGGATGTTTATTTCCAGAAATTGCATGGAAACAATAAAACATTGAATTCAACCTAATGAGCACTTGTCAGAATACAATAATTATGGCTACTTCCATAAGTATTACTATTTGACATGAGCAAGGGCAGCAGGATCTCTCTCCAAAGCACTCATCCCTTCACAAATAATGAAACATTTAAACTGGGGTGAATTTCTCAAGCTAAAAAGGATTAAAACTGCTGCTCCTGACTACTACCCAGCTTTCTGTATATTTGAGGAGTTTCTACATAAGGTGACAGAAACAAATAAATATCACACTCCTTTCTTCCCAGCCTGACATGATGGCAGAGGGATTGCAGCCAGCATTAACCACACAAACTGTATTGCTTGCATTAACGAGGGGCTTTGTGTCCAAATGACAAACTATGCTCAGTGACATTTGTGGTCATGGTCTTTGGCACTGAACTGAGCTCTGAAGAAATCAGCTCAGTGGTATCATTTGGAAGAGGGTAAGCTGCACGGAGAATGAAGACATGAATTACCTCTGAAAAGCTTTTACCAGTAATTACCTGTCTATGCCTGCAAAGCTGCAGAAATGTTGACCAAGAGCAGCAAAAACTTCTCTGCCTCAAATGAAGAGACACCAGGACGTCTCATCCATAAACCAGGGTGTTATGGGATGTGTAAATGGAGTATTGACAGAGAAGAAAAAATATTCTGTGCTTCACACAAACTTCCTGCTCTGCGTGCAGTCTCACGACATGTGATTTTCTAACCATCTCTCAGCAATACTCCTTAATTTCACAGCACAGTAATGAAATACACTCAAAACCAGTCAGAAATCTGCAAGGCAAATAGACCGTGTATGGCACACGGTGAGAAGGGAATCAGCTCAGCTCTCACAGCTCCAACAGAAACTCATGCATTTCCAAGTGCTCTGCCACTGCCAGGCTGCAGCATGGCGAGGATTTCAAGTTAAATCATTGTATAATATGATGGTAATGAGTTTCTCAGCAATCATTATGTCTCTGTCAGATGGTAATAAAATGGAGTATTTGTCTCTGTTCTTGGTGTGCTCAGAGAATATGCAGATATGCCAGTCCTCATTATGTCTTGATAGAAACAAAACCCATTAGCACAGGTGCTATACGTTTTAATGAGGGAGACATGTAGAAACTAATCTGGGTCAATTATAATGAAATGGTTACACTTAGCTGAAACTGATAAAAATCTAATTATGCCCATATCAACGGACTGTTTCATAGATGCATAGTGTTGATCTGCTCATTGCAGAAGTGCATAAAGGGCTTTCAGCTGGACGACTGAAGGTAGTTGATGGGTAAGGGATGTTGTTTGTATAGTAGGTGCTGTTTTTCAACTGTATATCAATATGTAATGGATGACTATTCCTCTGGGAAAAAAACATTTTTAAAGTGTTTTGTTTCTTACAGTGAAAAAGAAGAAATTGCCAGTAACAAGAGAAATCATATTGTGCTGAAAAATCATAATGGAAAATGTCTGCAACTTTATACAGGAAACTTGAAGTCAAGTCATAACTGAAACCAAAATCACCCCTTTTAGGATCACATCAGAGATACCCAGACATCAGTGTATTCATTCCTTGAAATGTTACTGCATATAATTTAGCAAGAGGCCCTGCCTGGCCCATTGCTTCCAGCTATGCTGCCATACCAAGGTTATCCAGGGCTTGTGCAACCCAACCCACGTCCAGGGTAGAGTAGACGGTCATCAGCTGCTACTACAAAAAGGAAAGGCATTTGCCCCAAGCAGGGTACACACAGGACACCAGCATCTAAGCTTGCACGATATCAACCCACTCATGCAACTCACCATATGGCCAAGAACCCTAAGGTTAGTCTTTTAGAGAAGAGACTCAGCCTGCACACAGCAGACATTGCTCGTACTAGCACAAGGCTCTCCTGGCTGTATTTCCATGGCTTTGTCCTGGCAGGCCCTGCAATCTGCTGTCCTGCTTATGGCTCCATGTCTGCAAGCTAAGCAAAGGTCTGCTTGATGTTAGCCTCCATGAGCAGTAATCAGAATACGTTTTGTTATGAATAGGCCACGTGGAGGGGTGAAATAACTGCCTAGATTTTTTTTTTCTCTTTTATGATCTACATCCTGAAAGGAAATACAAGCTCTGCTGCAAAACTGCTCTAAACAACCTCCAGATGCAATATCTGACTGGCCCAAACTGCCATCAACTTCAGTGCATGCTTCGAACGAGCACAAGGAATGAGAGCCTGATGGCTCTAAGCTTGAAAACGTATTCACATATGGCTGTCCCACTTCTTTCTTACCCACTAAAAGCAAATGGAACTGCTTCCTTGTTATACGCATGCATAAGCATTTTTCCAGATCACAGACACAAAGCACAGTATAAAAATAGTTGTGGAGCCTTGTATCTTTGACAGTTGTCTGTACTGGATGGATCACAGAATTCTTTACTCAGTTATCCATGTAAGTACTCCCTTTACCTCCTTTAATCCTTCTTTGCCTGAAGTTAAATTGCTTCAGATTTGATTTTCAGTTCTTCTACCTGCTGTGCTCAGAGTTACAACGTTGAAATAATATTTAGTCCTCGCATTCAAAGTACAAACCTACGGCTGGGTACCAAACAGCACTAGCTTTGCTTCTGCCATTTATATAGCACCTATATAAAGTAAGCTCAACCTTCTGTCTCTCTGCCGTTCAACCCCCCAGAACTGCCAGAAAGACATAAATTTGGTATCAGCTGCACAGCCAAATTCCTGCCATGAGCCGAACATGAAAATATTTACTGTCACAGACTTTGTTTCTTATAGCAGTGAGTTATAGGTGGAACATAAAAGTCAGCCTATGTTTGCTGCTTGTACATTTTCTAAAATTAACAGGAGAATCTGTAGATGTTCTACTGCCTACGACACCAGCTTTCAGTGTACAGAGCTCCTCGCGTGCTGCTGGCAAGATGAAGATCATGACATAAAACCCGATGGCTCTGCAGAGCGGATCTCTGCGCTGAAGGTTAGCTCAACACTGCAAAGCAAATCATTTCCAGATTCCAACCATCAGTAAATAGCTTTACAGTCTCACTCAATACTTCATTTTCTGCAGTACAGCCAACCCATATTTATACTACAAAAGGCTCGTCTGGATTTTTTTGTTTTTGTGGGGTTTTTTTTGTTTGTTTTTTACTACTATCATTTATTTTAAAAGACCTTATTTAGAAGTTACCAGGAATCCATACACACTTATTCACCAGTGTAATTGCCTGGAAACTTTTCAGCCTTTCTGGTGTGACATTGTCACCTTGAAAGGGACATTTGCATTGAGAGCTGAAAACAATTTCAGAACTCAAGGCTGAGAACACCTAGGATTGCTATTACTCATCTTCACCGAGCACTGACAGTTTCAAACCCCCAAGTACTAAGAGAGCTGTGCAACTGGCAAAGGGAGTCAGCTCTTGTGAGACACCATAGTTCTCACGTGCTAGCACTTTCAAATCATGAGTCCACAGGAATCCATACGCATCTGTAAACAGGTATGATTTATAGCTGGTAGGAGGAAAACATCTGACTTGAAATATTGCCTTTTAAGCAAAATGCTGTACTTGGGATTTCTGAGGAAAATCCATCACTGCTTTGCTATTTATACTGGGATGGTGCAGAGGAGCAGTGCACAAAACACACACTGTGGTGGGCGCTGCGTGAGCACAGGAAAAGACAAGAAAGCTCTTTCTTCACAAACAGCTGAAGTTCTGACATAAACATCAGTGTGACAGATCGCAAGGAACTGATAAAGCAACAAAGTACTGTTCATGATTGTATCAAAAATACAATTAGATCCACAATCTTTTAATCTTCTTTAGAGAAAAATAAATGGAAATTCTCTAGTTTAACACATTAAAAAAAAAAAAAAAAAAAAAAAAGGGAAAAACAATTTGGAACTCAAATAAGCTTCCTGTGACCATCAGGGCTGGATCCACATTTGATCAGGGAAAATGTCTTCTAAACGCTGGAAAAGGACAACAGGCTTGTGTGCAAAACCAAGCAAGTAAGAAATCATGCACAGCCGACAGTAAACACATTATTAACACAGACAATAAAACACATTATAAGAGATCAACAGCCTTTTTAATAAGAGTAAAACTAATTAATAAGCAGAAGACATCAGAACTGCACCACTATATTTAATAAGGGGTAATTAATAAGCAGAAGTTCTCAAAGAGTCACACTGCCAGCATAAAACACAGATGTCAAAAGATAATTTTGGAGGATAAACAAAACTCAGCACTCCCTAAATCCTGCTAATATTTACTCAGGAGATGTTCAAAGCCCTACCCCGTTTAATCTCAATTAATTTAATTACATTATTATAATCCATGCAATTTAACTTCTCCTTCACTTTTAAACTACCAGTGCTATCTCAACCATTTTCGAAGGCCCAATTCTGTAAAGCAGCTGGTGGCAGGCAGTTCTGCTACAGGAAATTCAAATAGTTAAGAAGCTTATAGCAGATCAGCACATGGTTAACAAGTACATCCATTACACTGCCTTCTGGGTGCAAAATCATTGCCTAAAACTTAAATGAGTCAAAAGTATTGATGTCAGAGACTATTCTGCGTCAGTTTCTGCTGACATTTTGACCCACGTTTATCTGGTGCAAGAGGACGATCCTCAAATACTTCAGCACATAGCAGGGAACGGGTGGACTCTTAATTTCTTACAGGACACGCTGGTGGTACCACACCAAGTCCCACTGGGACAAGCACTGAAACATACAGAAACACAACCCTGAACTTACCAAGTTCATACTCCAAAGAGCAGAGCTGCAGAAAAATGCTGTATGACCCTACATCAGTAACCAAACTCTTCTGGAAGGATACTTGGCATACCCAGGAGTCCAGTGATAACAAATGGAGGCGTGGGGTACTGTGCTAGTAACAGCGCCCTTATTCAAGAATCAGGCTGTCTAGAGGGCAGGAAGAGAGGAGAGGACTTACCTTGTCAAACTTCAGCTGACAGATTTATCCTATGTAAAACAGCAGGAGAAAAAACATTCCCCTCAGCTGCTGTAATCAAAGTGCTTGTGTTGCACATCAAATAACATTTGTTTTACTTGCCACGTGGATTAAAGGATTACACAGTATAGGAATGCTTTGGCCAACATTTTGTGCTTCTGCTAGTATTCAGCTGCCCTTAATCTGACGCGGCGCACTGATAAGATCATTTTTCCATTATGGCTTATTTGTTAGTTCCTGATGCATACAGAATTAAAGCAACAAAAATGAGATCCCCAGATCCTTTTCCTCAAGCGAGGTCAATTCCTCAGCCAGATGTTCAACACGCCCTGTAGGAAGGGTTTCCTATTGAATCTATGTGTTACGGGACACTTCCTCAAACAGAGGCACACGGTTCACAGAGCTGACACCAAAAATAAATACAAATCCATGACTGATCCTTATTTTAGCAGCCAGTTACAGAAGATGAAGCAGTTTTCACCTCAAATCTATTGTTTCGGGCACTCTGCAAATGCAGGCAGACATCACTGCATCGGGTTATATCCATCACGCTGCGACAGTCCTCTAAGAAAACACAGACAAAAATTCCCTTTCTTCTCCCTCTTCTTTTCACAGAAGCATTTCTTCTTTTCTCACCAAGTTCCCAGTTCTCCCCAGCTTTTGCTTCAGGAAATGACTTTGTATTAGCAAACACGGTAAGCTAATTTAGTATTACTGCCTAACGGTCACAAACGAGGAAAGTAAATGAATAATTGTCCCTATCACTCTTTAATTAATCATTTTACAGGGCACGCGTTGGTGCGTTACTGTTGTTGTTTAGGATTATTATGCCTTTAAGGTTTATATTGTATCTCAAGCTTCCACTCTTTTGTTATTAAATGCAAAAAAGCAAGTGGCATAATAATTATGTTCTTTCTGTTCATACGCATCCTCCCACTGGCGCGCTGCTCCTTGACTGAAGCGATATTTGATTCATGAACAGCTACCTATTAAAGGTGGTGGGGACAGACACGGTAATTCCTGAAAGCAATCACGAAATAATATTTCAGCCACAGCACTGATGTCAGGTCCATTTGTGCATCTCTGTCACTGATTCACATTCTGTAATCTGCAGCTTCAACTGACAGCATTTATTCCTGGTGCCTGTGAACAACACAGGGAGCACACACCCGGCTGAGTCACAGCGCTCTGCACGTGTGCTTCCTACCATTGATTCAGCCAGAACAGGAAGGTAACTGTTACCAAATGCACACTGTATTATAGCATAGATGCATTTGAGAAACATGTATCTCTAGTATATATGTAACATACAAGGGATCCGAAACTAAGATAATTTGTATGTTTGCACTGTTATCCATTCTTCGGGCACGTGTAATGCTGCAGAAGTGCTAAAATAACACATACAAACTAAATGGGAAAAATTCTGCTGAAGGTAAAAAGGGCAGCATTTGTCTCCTGTTGGCCAGTCCTGGGTGAGGCAGCTAAGCAGAACTGAATAGCAATGCATCACCTCCACAGCAAGGACACCCGACGGCGCGAGTCTGCAGGTCTCATGCTGTACCGAGCACAGTGCAACACCTTCCCTTTACAGAAAAGGCAAAAGCAGAAGAGGGTGAAGTAACCTGACCAACACATCCAACTGATTCAATGGCAGAATCTGAAACAGAAGTCCGATCTCGACATCTTCCATTCTGAGCCCAACATAAGGGACACGGGGTTTCCTCATGTTCCTACGCACAATGTTTTAAACTAAGTTACAATTCATTCAGCTGCATTACACTCAGAATGGTCTGCATTCAATTTTGCAGTTCTTTATTTAACCTACACTTAATCCTCCATCAATAAAAGGGAGAATTTAAAGGTTGAGATCTGACAAAATTATTTCATTCTTTAGCAAACTCATGACCTTGACTAAAAGGCAGTGTTTCTCTCACTTTTAAATGTCAAGTTGACTGTAATAATCTTCATTGCAGAGGCAATCTATCACAGCTTAATCCCATTGGAAACTGGAACAAAGGGTTATGCCATTAAGCTGTATGTAAGGTGCTGTCAACAAAAACACTAAAGTCTACATTTCCCTTTTTTTCCCAAAGAGAACAGGGCTGAAAATTGGTGCAAACCTTCTGTATCATCACTTATCACACGGCAATAAATACTAAGAGCTACACATTTAGCACTTAACCAAGTATTCATGCCTTCCTCAGCAACAGCCTAAAACTTTACAAAGAGATACCTAGAATAAAACTTTCCATTAAAAACTGGGTTTTCAGGCATTAATTTGCATTCCATCAACCCCACTGCAGTGCAACTACTGTATCAATCTACAAACCTATTCTCATAAGGAAGGCCAATCATCCAGTGGCAAAAACAGAGTTATCACAGCTGAGATCTCAT
The DNA here is from genome assembly GCF_951394365.1 of Tetrao urogallus. Lineage (NCBI taxonomy): Eukaryota > Metazoa > Chordata > Aves > Galliformes > Phasianidae > Tetrao > Tetrao urogallus. The sequence continues at coordinate 13,633,913 of NC_136828.1, forward strand.
TCTGAGCAGAATGTGCTACACACGGAGCTGAGTGCCACTGTACACAAACATTAATAAAGTAAAGCAAAGCAGCATTCTAAGGACATGGCTCAGGTCACAGAAGAGATGAATCACATAGTACACAACTTTAAAAAATAGGTCAGAATGAAAGTTAAACTGGACCTTTTAGATAGCTTTCTGTGGGTGAGTAATAGCCCACGTGTGAGCTAAGTACAGAAATTTGTTTCTGCACCAAACCTGCCTTCAGCCTCACATCTGTCACAAGAAGAACAAAACAACGATGGAGTTTTCAACAGTCACCTTGTTCACCATCTCCTAGGTTAGTGGAGAGTCAAAGCAGAACCAAACAAGTCATCGTGTCAACCCAAACTAGTGTTCCTTCTCTTGCACAGCTGTGAAAGTTCAGGAGGACCGAGCTTTCGTCCAAAATCACCATCATAAAAGCAAACAGCAGATGGTCAGAATAAGGGTTCCCATTATTTCACGAGCCTGTTTCCAGACTACAATCAATCATAATTCATATTTCGACCAAATAACTCTGATCTTCTGCAGAAAGAGCTGAACAGTCAAAGCTTTGGAAGACTACACCAGTCTGCATGGTAACTCTTGTGCTGTGCTGTCTTTAAATCTCAGGTAAAGGATCCAATTATTGCCCCATTGTAATTAAGGACTTCTCACAAGCAGTACATAACATCCTGAAGGTTGTATCAGTAACTACATCCAGCAACTAAGTCTATCTCCGCAGCAGGGCTGATTTAAGTTACCTGTTATCAGCTCAACTCTTCTGACACTTACCCAGTTCATCTGAATGCCAAGTTGTCCTGAGGTACAGCAGTAGGACTGCGTGTGACTGAAACTCCACAGCAACTGACATCCTGGAGTTAGCTTGAACTGAAAGTGCCTCCACCACATGGAAATGTGGCTTCTTGGAGGAGACAGGCAATACCTAATTCAAGTTAAAAGAGCACTAAAGATACGCTATTTGCATAAACAGCTAAATGCTCTGCCAAACTATCACTCACGCATTTCTCAGCCCTCTAGCACCACATCCTACATACATGTGCTTACCTATACATTCAGCCTCTACTAGTTCTTGCCAGCAGAAGGGGGAAGGAGTTGGTAAATGGCTATGGAAGACCACAAGGATTTGCAGACCAAGGTCTAAAAACCCATTTAAATCCAATAAAGCCCTGGCTGGGCTGCCCAAACTGCAGTAACTTAACAAGACAGATACACAGAATGTTTTAACTGAAAGCAATGCTTCCTATCTATGAACTAAAAAGCAAATTTGTTTTACATCCACCTCTCTAAGTATCAAAATCATTTTTTTTCCCACTTACTTCATACTGCAGTGCACATGTCACCAGCACAGCTGCACAAGGAAACTCAAGTTTTGCCCACAGTTCTCTGCAGCTCATGACAATGCAGAGTGGTCCTCTCACATACTGAAGCTTTAAAGAGAAAAAAAAAAAAAAAAAAAAAGCAACAAATAAATAAGAGCATAGAGCTGCAATATGCACAAGAGCATATTACTCTATCGTGTAAGAAAAAAAACTTTAAAAGAGCACATGCACTTAGTTCACAGAAGTTTAATAAGACACCTTTCTTGACGTACCTCTGTACGTGCTGTTACTTTTCTTATTGCAGAACGGAATGGAGATGATCGTTACAACGTGAAACAAAACTTCAGGGACGCCACCAGACCTCAGATAAAAGTTCTGCACCACTTGCACTGGTTAAGCAGCACTGACCCAACTCTAAAGCAGCTTACCAATTGCTGCCGATGAGAACTCCAGCTGAACAAGCAAAATAGATTCTTTAGTGCCATTCTTACAAATGGCAGCAAGGAGGGGAGAGACAGTAATTAATGTGTATCAGGAGCAACAAAGAGCTTGCACAAGTCTCTGCCTTGCCCAGACAACAGACTGAGGAAGGCTCTGCAGTACAGCTGGCACAGGGACGGCTCACCCAGGCTGGGCTGCAGCACTCAGCTGATGGAGGTACGGTTGTGATAGAGCTGCCCTAAACAACAAAATGAGGCTGCAGGCAGAAAGCCGGGCCGGCCAATGGCACATGGGGCACAAGGAATTGAAAAGCCTCAGCAAAACCACCTCTAAACATAACAAATGTCTGTTCCTCAGAACCGGGTGGATTGGAAAAGGGTTTTTATCGGCACTTTGTTCTGACAGGTAACTGTTCAGGACGGCTCGAGATATCCAGCTGAGCAGCAAATGAGGGATTTGCACAGCGCTGAAGGTGCTCACGTTGCTGAGCACAACAAAAATAAACAGCCTCAGCCCAAAGCGGCTCTCATAAATCCAAGAGACCGCGCTGCCAAAACGCGGAGAGCCGAGGAAGCACCACCGCCAGCCACGGCTCGTCCTCGGGAAAAGCGCCCCAGCAGCCGCCCCGCCACCCTTCTCCCCTCCACAGCTCCGCCCCTCACGGCCGCCCCACGGCCGCCCCGCGCCGCTCGAGCTCCCGCGCCGCCCCCGGCCGCGTGGCCCTGCGGTGGATGAGAGGAGGAGCGGAGCAGCCGTGCGCGTGCAGCGGCCGCCCTGCCGGCAGGATACGGCCTGCCGTGCACGTGTAAAGCGAATGGAAAGGCCGCAGCCAAGATACAAAACACTACGGTAGCAATTTCAGAGGCTAATTTTGTTTTTGTTTTTTCTTTCTGGATTTCACCGCCTCCTTCGAACAAAACTTGGTTTGCCAAATGCCGCCGGGTGGCTGCAGAGCCCCGGCACCGCTGATGAGCGGTGGGAAATGGCACAGAGCCGCAGCAGCGCCTCGCACGCGCTCTCTCCAACCTCTCCTGCGGAGCGCGCCCACACGGAGCTGATTAAAAGCTACTGCAAGTGTGAATTCTTTCCCCGAATAGGTTCCTGCCCCACAAAAGAACACTTCATCCATCCGATCTGAATCAGATCGGAGCCTTAAAAGCGACTTTATTCTACTGCCATTATGAAACACAGCTTTCATTGTTTGCTGCTGACACGCTTTGAGTCATCTTCTCCCCGCAATAACTAATTTCCCTCCTCCTGTCTGACAATTCACGGGCAGCCCAATTACAGGAGAGGAAACGACGTACCAGTTTCAGAGGGTGGACTCAAACACTCGATTAACCCTAAACGATTCCGCTTTGGAGTGTAATTTACTTAAGCAAATGAATGACAATCTTCAAGAGCAGGCAATAATAATAAATGGTTAAACTGTGTAAGCACCACCGGAGACAACTTACAAAAAGAGCCCCAAAAAAACACCGTATAATCTGAGAAAAACATTAACTATTTACTCACCACTTAAAACCCCCAGTTCACGTTTTTGTCTGCAGTATTTCACGCTAAAGCTGCTTCTTAGTTAGCAATATTCCAGCCACCGCAGGATCAGCCCAGAGCCAGCACACACAGCAGCCCCCTGCCCAGGAACTGAGCCCAACTGCAGCCAGAGCCCGGCCCCTCCTCACCCAGCTGCTGCCAGCTCCAGGTGAGCCTCATCACAGCCCGCTGAGGGAGCGAAGGTGCAAAGAGTTCCTCCAGCAAAACCTGGAACGCACCGTGTGAGCTGTTCTCAGCAGGCTCAGAAATGGCACCTAGCAAAAGTCATAAAAAATTAACGGAGGTAATGGAAGTGGCACGTGTTCTTGAAGATAATCGGGTACTTCATTGCTATGGCAGACTAGTTACCTGGAGGCAGGCAGTTACTGATCTACAACGTGCACCAGAAGATTTTCATTGACTCCAAAGAATGCTTACATATAACTAAAAGCTTTTGTGATTTACCTCCTTGGAGCCACTGGTGGAGCTCTGGCTTAGTACTGTGCAAACCCTCTCACAAAATGAGGTAAATCCACAGCACATATTCACGAAACAGAAGATCCAAGTATTAACGTTTACACATTAACACCACCAGGGACCTCATTAAAACAATTCTCTTACCCATATTTGCTCTATTTTATCACACCCCACATTTTTCTTTTAGGAGTATATTTCAACGAACAGGAAAGATGCCACACACGAATTCATACGTTTGTCCCCTTTAACTTGCATTCTCACTTTTCTACTTAAAGTTCTATCGTGAACAGAGAAATAGCTGAGTTATCTGATGATTTCCTTTCAGGGAACGTTGTCTTCTCACAGTTGGACATATCTAAGACATGCAAATGATGAAGAAAAAAGAGATACTGCAACTCCTCTGATGCAAAAAAGTGCCATATTTCACAGCTACAAACATTACAATCTTCAATAAAAGGAAGCCAACAATTCCCTTCAAGTCATAAAAGCACTAAGCTTCGTTGTGAATGACTGAATATAGAGTATGTTGTGACACATGCAGGATGTGTTATGTTTTATAAGAAGAAAGTTCAGATTATTCTTGCCAACATGATTTTGATAAGGAAGCGAGTCTTTGCCTAAAAGAATACATTTGTTTTCCAAATCCTTATACAGTCCTTATCACTCGTGTATTTCAGCTTCCAGCTGTAAATAATGGCATGCAGCATGATTCAACCTATCACTCTCTTCAGCCTGTGAGGAGTGCACAAACCATGGATGGGAATAAAGGGGACGCAGCTTTATTCATCACAGCAAACAGAACCATAAGCCAGCATGAAAATATATCTGGTGAGAAGTAATTAGCTCTTAGTCCCAGCCCAATCCCACAGCTGGAGCCACAGCAAATCTTTCCATCGGTGCACAAACACTCAATCCATCTGATCTCAGTGCCCGGCCTCGAGCACACAGCCTGACCAGCCTCACCTGTGCCCAGCGTGGTGGGTTGGCTGCCATCCTGAAGGCAGCAGCAACTCAGCTGGGAGAAGCCCAGTGCACCTCACCTGGGAAGAAACTGAAAAGAAACTTGCATGGGAAATACTTTAAGTGGAACAATCGTACAGCAACGCACAGCACGCTTCTGCAGTTCAAGCCAGTGAAACAAATACTTTCAAAATTTCCACAATTAAATTATTAGAAATCCTACACCAAATAAGTTATCACTCAATACTGAGCTGTACCATATTTTATGAAGAAAGCAGAATGTTCATATATTTCCTAGGCTTTCTCCCTAAAAATGTGTCTTTTTTCCATACGTTTTTTATTACACATTTACTATCAGAGCTAACAGTAGAGCTTTTTTTTCCATTTACAAGTTAATAATATCCTAATTTCCTCTTTCAAAAGTGCATTTCGTTTTTCCTACTATATTTTAATTATATTTTTTCTGCCATGTTATAACTATATTCCTAAGGAAAAGAAGTGTATCTATGCGGGAGCACAGCATATCTTCATTTCTAACACTGGGTGTACTCATCATTAGTCAAAAAGTAAAGAACAGGTGCAAATGCATAAATTAACCTGTGAAAATGATAGGCATGATCCTATATATTATGTTTAATTGACACATACCTTAGCATTTATGCATAACCAACATTCAGCAAAACATTCTGTACGAACCACCAGAGGCTTCGTGCCCAGAACAGCATGCCAGAACATCCCACCTGAATGAAGACAGAGTTTTATCAGAGCTCTGACGTGACAAAGTGCAGCCTTCCAACCTACTTAATGCTTAGCCTGCAGATAGGTTTAAAGAAATTAAATCAACAGTTCTGAGTGTAAATAAAGGCACATATGTATACACACAGAGCACCTCCTGTCCATCAGCTTCACTTCTCCATGCCAGGTTCAGTGCTGCTGAGTTGTTAGCAGTACCTTTGTGTAAGAGGACCAGCAGATGGAGGCGCGCACCTCCTGCACATCGCTGACATAAGCCCGTGTCAGTTGATCGGTTCTGCTCATGGCTGCAAAGATAAAAGGAGCAGGTTATTTTGCATCTCTGTTACAGACCTGTGGAATGCATATGTTCTATTCCCCCCAAATGACGACTTGATTGCAGTCTTACCTACTGCAGGCCTTGATCTGCAGGTAGCCACCAAGTCAGATGCTGATCACCCAGCTCTCCCAGCCAGAAGTCAGACTGCCTTGTAGAAATTCCTCTTCCCTCAGAGACAGTACACTGATGAACAGCAGTGATTAACTTCAATTATGCAACTCGTGTTTCTCAGAAATATCTGAAGAATCTTTTGACATCTTATTAAAATTTTTTTTAAATAAAAAGAGAAAGATCCATTGTTTACTATGGTTCAAAGCCATGTTTCTATGGAAGTGCAGAAAACCCCTAATAGAGTTCATCTCCATCTGTCATCTTGACCTCTGAGCAATTACTTGCAGGTATGACATAGGCTGTTCTGTTTAAAGACAGATGATTAATAAACAGACTGTTACCACACCGGCTTAGCAACAAAGCCTGCACACTGAAGAAATCCTTGCCATACACATATTTCCTAGTTGCAGCTCTTCCAAAAACAGACTGCTCAACAGCATACACGTAACACACATCTCAGAAATGCAGCTCTCACCTTTGATGCTCAGGCTATTTTAGATTAAAGATCACACTTGCTTTTGGGTCTTTTCAACTTCTGCCATAGCACTCTATTAAATCTACCAATGAATGTCAGAGAGAGTTTTTTAAAATATTTATTCTGAAAAAATCACTCTGTACAAATTTAACATTCTCAGCACTGAGGTTTTATAAAAATGCTAACACAACAGAAAGACTCGAGTGAAACATTAAATTCCTCTCTTCTTAAATTACAAAGAAACGGATTCATTCTAAAGAAGCTATTGTAATTCTAAACATTAAAAAAGAGATTCGTAAGATTCATCTTCTTTATCTATTGCAGTCAAATACATGTATCAATAGATGACTTTTGCCATTCTTTTTATAAGCTTTCCCCCCACACTGTCCACAACTAAACCAAATGCCCTAAATGTATTACACTTCTACTGTACACAGCTTGTGCTCCAGGGAAACCTTGCACAATTTCACCGTCCTTTTCTCAGTGCCTAACAAAAAGATGCCTCTATACATTTGGTACAAAATTCTCTGTACAAAGCCAAATTTGCTCATGTGAATTCCTGAAGCCAACTAAAGGAAGAGTATTTATTTGAGCCTTCCATTTGGTAATGAAGGAACAGTGATTAAGTAAAATTTCACAAAGTAAAATCCAGTAGCTGGGATTTCTGGCTGTTTTAATAATTATTATTGTATAAAAACTTCATATGCTATAGGTTATTAGGAATGGCAAACCCTAAATCTAACAGTGCTAGTTTTGCAGTCCTCATCATAAAATAGGATTTTTCCGTATATTTTTAAGTTTCCTCCCCTAATTTTAAGCTATTTGCAAAAGTCATTGTTCTTTTTCCTTTTTTTCTTTTTTAAACAGGAGGAAACACACCCTCATGGAATTAAAAACAGTAAAACTGTCCTATTCCTGTAAACACAATCAAATGAAGACTGACAAAACGCAGTGTGACAGGTAAGCCAAGGTCTGATTTCTGTTTCACATTTCTTAGCGCAATATACGGCTCACACACCGACAGCAGCAAAAAAAAAAAACCAAAGCAAATTTCAAGTTACAGCCAGGGGTGCCAGGCAGGATCCATCCGACAGAGATTATCCAAGCTGTTTGCAGCTGCTACCAGCGTGTTCACTTTGCTTTCTCCTCCTTCAAACTGAGCAAGATTATGCAGTCGAGTCATGATGGCAGTGACGGCTTTCTGAACGAGTGAAACCAGCTGCTGGCTGTCCATATTTTCAGGCTGTCCAGCTGCTGAGAGCGGAGAGGAAGTGTCCTCCTGTGTCTTTTTGTGCCATGCAATTATTTCATCCCGCAGCACAGTTTTTAGGATACCGTCAACCTACGTGAGGGAGAAAAATCAGACTATTATGTTTACTCTCAACAAGCATTAGAATACATTACACATTTTAAACTAAATATTAGCCTGCTCAAGCTGCTAACATTGTCAGGTATCCAATCTGAGATAAACTTTCTGTTTGCATATTAAAAATAAGCATTTTTTTGGCATATCTAGACATTAGGCCAACATATACATACACATATTAATTAAATTTTATAGGATTCTGTTAAGAAAAAAAAAAAAGATTAATCAAACCTTAAAGGAATTCCTCTTATGTCCAGAACTCAGACAAGCTAACACAATTGTAACCGTGTAGCTGAAATGAGCTGGGCACCCATGACTCCAAAAAGAATAAATGGGCACCTGTGCTCTCATCTTGGAAATTCAAGACGAGGAGTCTAATTGGGTTTACATCATCTGGGTGCACAAATTACAGACCAAGTCTGCAAACTCATCTGCGTGTACTGGCATGGCTTTGTAAAGTGATGAATTATTTAAAAAAAGAATCTAAATTTTCTGTATTACAAAGAAAAAAAAATCATTTTAGGATATTTTCCATCTTCTAAAAGGTAACTAGCTCCCACTGTAGCTACGGTTCGTTCTGTGCAGTGCCGTTCTGGTGCAAATTGCTGCCTAAGTGCAAGATGCCTCATTTTTGGAAAGCATTAGAATTTAAAAGGAAGTTAGACAATTTCTTTAGAAAACTACACCCTGCTAAGAGCTAGAATCCATCAAAGGAACAATGTATCTTGAGCATTCTGCTCTGCTAACAAAGGCCAAACACATTTCTATTCACAGTATATTATGAAGATTCTAAATGATGTTGCATTTGTCATTTCACTACTTACCGCTGCCAGAACGTGTAGGGATTTATGAGGCTACAGCACTGAAACAATCAGCCTGAATTAACATGCTCCAACAGAATAAAAAAGAAATTCAGGGTACAATTACACCCTATCTACCTCCTATTCTTTCCAAAAAGGCAAAAAGACTTCAGCTGCTTTTGTGATGACCTTGGGGTAAGACTTCAAAACATAAACACGTGGTGCTCGGTTTCTATCTCAAGCAAGAAAATGCTGTTCAGCTCATCGTTTCCTAAATGATAAATGCAAATTAAGTGCCCTTGGGCAACGTGCGGAAAGGTATACGAACCTTAAAGTTTGGCTGTGCAAAGCAGCGAGCTACTGCAATCATGGAGGCGGTGAGCGGGCCGGACACCCCAATGGTGGTAAGAAACTCTGAGATGTTTGGTGTGAGCCGGAACGGAACCGGGCGATTGGCATCCAGATCTCCTGTAGCATCGTTAATGTCAAAGCGGAAATAGGCCACGTTTAGCTTGCCTGTATCCTGCATGGAAAACCAGAACGCACGGAAGCTTTTGAGTAAGAAGTTCAAACTGAAGTAATGCTTATCAACGTGAGTGTCCAAAAAGCTGTAATGAACATAGATGCAGTATTAAACCTTGGAAGCAATATTCCTCTAGCAGGAGTCTGGGCAGAAAGATGGCCCTTCAGTCTCCAGGCATTCAGCTCTGGGTAAGCTCTCTCTGCTGCTTGCTCCAGGTGAGAACCTAACAGCACAGCTGCACAGCGGGGATTAAAAATCTACAGTGCCGTGCACAGGACAGCCCTGCGTGCATTAAAATGGCATTAAGGCTTTAATATACACCACCTCTGCTCCACTAAGGTGGCAATCCTCATTTTAGATATTGGGTTAAAACAGAGAAATTACCATTAATAGGATTTGATGTGATGTCAATGCAAAAAAAGAGGGCATTATTTGAAAAAGGGTATTCTCCTTTTAAAAAAATTAACCTCTAAAGTTTTATTTTGTTGTGTATTTATTTGAGCTGTTCAGCACACAGGTCTATCCAAAGCAAAACATTTAAAGAAAGACCAAAGAGAGACTTATCATTCACTTACAGTTCCAATATCTGTGATCAACTTTACAGATTATGTTCTAAATTCTAACCACAGAAGGAAGACAGAGTTGATGGCAGCTGGGTCTGCATTATAAATCACCTACATGATGTGCAATCACGTAATCAAATGAAAACCTGCTGAAACACACCGGTAATTACATATCTCAAATTCCCATTTTGACTCAATTCAAGCTCCCAAATTTCCATTTGATCAAAAAACACAGCATGCAGTTAGGACAAAATAAAGCATACCTGAGCTATCTGCAGCATTTCAGGGTTGAGTCTGTTTAAATGAAAGATGAACTCTGCAAAGCCAATCAGGGCTAACTGAATAGTGAACATCTTTCGAAACGTCCAGTAATCCGTGGCGTTGGGGAATGTATGTAGAGCCCACTCCTTGAGCATGCTGCGTGGCACCATGTTACTCTGCACTTCTTTAAGTATATCTCTGAGAACCTATACATGAAAAATATTATTTGAAAGACATCATTTTTAGTGCAATTTTTACAACAGACAATTATGCCAAAAGAAACTACCAAACTCCACTGAACTGCTGTACGCCACTGTAGGAAAACATCCCAAACTTTGACACTTTTAATCCAACAACATTTCCTGATTTCTTTATCAAAATACACGACACTTTGTGAGTCCGTCCCCTGCACAGCTGCCAAATAACCTCTATCTTACAAGACTTAAATTTTAATAAAACCAAATAAGCTGTAAATCTACAGTCAGTCTGACGTGAGAAAATCCGAGAGTGGAAAGTTATGCACTGATTGAAGTATCTTCAGACCTTTCAAGAAAATCAGAAGTAAACTAAAGAGACATTCAGTCACAATGCAGCACTTCCTTAAGGCAAACTAATGGAACACACTCCACTCTTTCATTTTCTTATCTTCAGTGAGAGGTGGATATGCATTTGTCAGCAATAAAATAAAATCCTCAGCTTACGTTGGAATATTGGTACGTGTTAATAGTAATACTCATCTCCAACCTCAGGCACCAGGATGCTGAACACTACTGAAGGTGAATTTTCCTTTCAGGGCTGCTCACATTTCCCACATAATGTCCTCTCAGTGAAAAATCCCCTTCTGCAGTGAAGGATGTGAACATCACACAGCAATGAACTTTGAAGACAAAGGTTCTGGAGCCTACTTCATTTCTCTGAATTTCAAAGGGTCTGGGATAGAACCTTACATAACATAAAGCCAGAAAGTCTGCTCAGACTAACACGTTACTGAGCAAAACGCCGACCAAGAGCAGCGACATGGATTCTTTCCATAACTGGTCTGCAACAACAGCTGAGAAGATTACTAACAGCCTCGGTTTGTTCTCATTATCAGGTGATGGTAGTCCACAGGCAGCACGAGGAGACAGCTGGCAGAAGGAAAAGTATGCACACGGATACTGCAGCAATTAGGCAGATTTTTTTGGAAGGCATTCGACAAACAAAAAAGATAACGACAAGATGTGAAATTACACTTGGGATCTACAAAGACTGCAACCTAAAACCTGGTTTCTTTGTACACAGCGTGGTTTACTGGAAAAGGTAAAGGATTTTATTATAGGAGATAGGGAAACTCTCTGGGGAAAATAATTAGTTTTATATATTATTACAGCAAAATTACCTCAAAAATGTAAAGAGAGAAAATGTATTCATTTTTCTAAGTGAACAGTAAGCAGTAATTTTTCCCTTGATGTAAACATATACGGTTTACCAAAATATTTCATCATTGTAGCATATCCTAGCCTAATTAAATAGAAAAAGAAATAAAGTTAGGATATGTCCTATTGCACCAGAGTGACAGTTAAACTGACTTCAGTTCCATGGCTGTTAAAGAGTTCCATAACCTGAAGAAAAAAAATCCTCAAAATAGAAGATGTTACATAACACTATCTTATTTTCTAACAGAAAAGATTCTCCAAATGATGTCTATGATATACCATGTATTTTCTAACAGCTGCATTTGACGTGGGACTAGCATTTGGTATAAGAATTTGCATTAACCTTGAGATAAAAACTGTAAAGTAACCATATTTATCAGAATTAGATGTCTGATGGAGGTTAGAGAGGCAGAAGTTGCTACTTTCCAAGTACTGTCACTTATTAGGATGAGGTTAATCTCTGTTCCTAGTTGACTCGGGTGGGATGAATCCACCCTCATTTTCAGGATGAACATCAGAAGATGAGGAAATGGCACCACATGCTCTGCTTATGCAGATTAGGAACATGAAATAGGAATGCTTTTCCCATGTTATCAATTCTCATCATTTGCTAAGAGTTATCCAAAAACGCCTGGTAGTAATGAATCCTTCAGCTGCTTCCAGCTGCAGTTCCCCAACACAACCTGCAGCAGAACAAATACAGCTTCTTGGAGGCTTTCAAAGGTACTCCAGAATACCAGTGAGGTATAAGAACTCCCAAGAACACTTACAGTAAAAACAAAACAAATGCAAACCACCTCAGTGAAACACCTCCATCCTCCATCTAACGGGAGGGAGTTGAACACCTAGCAAAGTGTAGCAAAGTCCTCAAGAAACAATCCTCACTCAGACTCATTCTATGTTCTAATACCTGGTGGCTAGCTTGAGTCCCCCGTGCTTGCACCGTTGCCAGCCTGTCGTAGTACCGAGAAATGGGGTTGTCGTGCTCAATGCCCTTCTTGGCGCAGCGCTGCTTGTAGATCTCCACCAGAGACAGAGATGAGGGATTGTCTTCCACCAGACGCATCTGCGGGGAAACGGCCACAACGCGTGGCACTGCGGGCAGGGGAGGGGGAACAACACACCACAGTCAGTTCCCAGCCCAAGGACTCTGAGAAGAGCACGAGAGTGCAGCCAGCAGCGCTTCAAACACTACTGTTGGTAGTTGTGCTAGCTGATGGGTATCAAGAGAAAATTGTTATGACTATTCTCATTACTAATTCATGAGCTCAGTTAAAAAGAAAGCAAGGAAGGCAATATATATATACACACATTTTAATTTAACTACGTGGAAGCACCTTCATTATTTTAGGAGGAAAAAAAACCCAAAGAAATGAGCACTCTACCCTTCCTACTTTACCTGCAGAAAGGAGGGCAATGTTTTGCTCTGCTGCGCACAGGCGGTGGTGATTACATGGCACTAGCATCATTTCAAAAAACATTACTCTGAAGAAAAGTACTGAACTCAGTAACGTGCTTAAAATAATTCATAAAAACGGGGGGATAAAATCTACACGTAGCTGAGAAACAGAAGTTTAAAGTGACAGTGCTTGAAAATAACAAGGGAAAACTAAGTAAATTGCTCAATAGCAAGAAAACTTAAAGTCAGGGAGCTTTTTACTTCAGGAGCAGTAAACCTGCAAAAACCCTATCTGCACATGAATGGTGCTTCACCGAGGTATCACTCTTGTGAGCCTTACAGACCTCTCCCAGCACCAGCTGGTGACACCCGTGGGACTGTTGCAAAGTGGCCTCCGGTTGCCAGCAGAATGGTCTCTCATCGTTTCCCTCAGAAGCTGTAATAACTAACCTCAGGAATACAGGAAAAAACGGTGTTCAAATGCCTTTAAATTGTTTGATGCAATTTCTTCAATTGTAAAGAAACAAATGCATTCCACAGAAAGAGTGTTAATGAGCTCTTTCTTCTGGCCTGCTTCCATTACCCTCTGGCAGCAGAGAGAAGAATGTTCTTCAGGTTCTTTTAAATAGTATCAAACCACAAAGTACAGAATTATTTCTAAAAGGAGTGCAGTTTAAAAAGAGCAGTTTGAAGGAAAACGTTACTTTCCTAATTGTGTTGTATGAAGGACACGTCAGTGGCTTTTTTCCTTTTCTTTTCAGTCTTACCTATCAAGGTATGACAAGTATCTACTGTATTTCTCACATCTTGGCCTTGGAATGATGTAAAGGTGTCTTCACACACAGACACCATATTCACCCCCTGTTACCACAAAGCCTTTGACTTGTACATTTTAGCCTCATTAAAGCTAGATCACAGTTATGCACTCCTAGCTCTGTAACTGCTACTTTGCATCATCTCACCACTGCTTGTGAGAGCAAGTTTGCGTTAAGAGATACAGTGTGCACAGAAGGAAAGATTGATAAAGCCAGACTTTGTTAGAATTAGATCTAAGGACTCTGTAGAAAGCCAAGAGCAAAGCAGCAGCACACCTTGGTGTCTTCAGTTCAAAGTTCCCACTACCCATAATATATTTTCTGCTCGCCAGTTAAGGATTATTCAAACTGACTAATGAACAGAACTCATGTATATGAAATTAGTAAGTGATCCCACAACATTCTGAGAAGTATTTTATATTTTTATGTAGTCATTGCATAGCTACAAACTGGAACTCCTGAATTTCTGGAAAACACGAGTGTTTAATTCTTTGAAGGCATTCCCATTACACGTGAATCACGAGCAGATCAAGTATGTTGCCGAGTGCTTCTCATTTCATCAACAAATTAACTATAATCAACACATGAGAAAGGCAACATGCACACAAGGACAGGATCCCTCTTTCCAGTACCTGTAAAAAACAGATGTCTTTTTGTAGTTTCCTTCCTCTTCTCTAAACAGGGGTTCAAAAGGCGAAGGAGTTGTAAGACACGCTCTTCTCGGCGAGACTCTGTCAGGCAAGCATCGTTCATTACCAGGTAGGGGTAAATCTTTCCATTGTGGCCTCGGATATAGAGCCTCCTGGCTGCAGTGTTGTGTTTCTGAACTATCTCCACTCGGGGCATAAACCTACCAGGAGGAAAGAGAGATTAAAGCCCTTGAGCTCATCTCCTCTGATATCAAACGACGATTTATAAACCAGAAAACAAACAAAGGAATAATACAGTGCAACTGTGAAACTATATTATGAACAATTGTTTACAATTTTATTCTCCAGTTAACACAAGGTTTCTATCTGATAGTCAACAATTTCAGGCGTTTCTGTTTCTTTCTACTAGAAAAACAGTTCTTAAGCAAAATTAATCATTAGATGAGATCCTGATCTCTGCTTTGAAGAGTTGTCCTTCTGTGAACCACAACAGTAGAAACACTCTCAAATAACATCAACATTAAACAAACCCAACATAATTGTCAGATAGCAATCGAGCTGTGCAGTGAGGCAATGTGACATCACCAAAGGAGGATAAAGGAGCAACTTGGGCTGTTACAACAAAGCATGTGACTGTATCCATTATTTCAATACATGAAATACATAGTAGCTATTTTCTGCAGCATGGATGGAAGAACATTTCCACTTTCTTCCCCATTTGCAGAAATACAACTACTCCTTCCCCACTAGAGTTTACCTGGCTATCTTGATGTAGTAATGTGTTGGCTTGGGCATCAGGAATTCTCCAGGTATCTCTACTTCAGCAGTTTGAGCTGAAAAATTGCTTAGAAAGCGGCACTTCTCCTCGATGAGGAAAAACTTGGGAAGCTGTTTAGTTTTTGCCTCCAGGATTTTGATCCACTTCTTCAGTTTGGAGATAAGATTATGAAGTTTCATTGAGCCCGGTACGCTGAAGTCAAAGTCTAAAAGAAAAAATGCACGTACATCCTTAGCATTTTGGATTCCATATACCGCATTTAACAACCACGCGTTAGAAGTTTGTGCTTGAGATGAGATTTTTTTCAGCCACATGCCCTCAAGCAAAATACTTTAAGCAGTCCCCCATTCCACATACACACCTGTGATGAAGAAAACAGGTTTGTAAAGCACCGCATTGGCCTTGAATACTACAGCTAAATGGAATGCTACCTCACAAAGTCAGCAGCTGGCACGTGAAAGGGAAGGCACACTGCCACTGAAGGCTGTCACAGGGACACGGCTCCCCACGGAGCCCAAGCACGCAGTGCCACTGGCAGGTTCACACAAACACAGGAGAGATGTGGAAGAGCCAAAGCCTGAGTGGTACGGAACCACACAACAGCAACAACACTACAAGAGGTACTGGAGAACAAGTCACACAGCTCAGCACTGTGACAAACACATGGAAGACAGCTTCCTTTGAAAGAGAATGTTGCATACTGAATATCTTACTTCTATACAAAACACTTTATTAAAATTCTAACATTATATACAGCATAAACTTATCAGAATCTACTGCTTCCTACTACCAATCCACTACAGCTCCAAGTTATTTGCTATTAATTAGTAAACCATGAGTTCAAGAGTTTCCTGTTTTACAGCCATGAGAACAAAAATACACAGTGGAAATTTTAAATACTGTTATTGTATTTGATTATCCAGAGAGCAACCAGAGGGACTGACAGAGAGCATGCCACCATGAACCACAGGAGTAGATCTGATCACTCAGCAGAAGAAGAAAAGTAAGTTTAATAATTTAGAGTCCAGCACTTCAGTTTTCTGCCTGTTTCATTAAAAGCAATTTATTTATTTAAAATTAGTGGAGCCCTTCTACTTTTAAAAAGAATGGAAGAACCCAAACTGAGGATGCAATGCAGAATCTGTGAGCAGCTTCAGGACAAGAAGTAAAACTGCCGTTACTGTTATCCTCCTATTGTGAACTGCAAGAAAATCCAGACCTGCTCTCCTCTCTTGGATGCAGAGTGCCAGAACAGATGTGACAAAAAGCAAAAGGACATCACGCAAGGAGCCCAACCTAACAGCCTCCCAGTGCAGCAGTGCCTCCTGCAGCACTGAGTCAGGGCAGACCTTCCCAAGGCAGCACACGGGTACTTTTCTGACTGAAATCCCTGCAATACACAGCACCTTCTGGGCCTACACAGAGCTCAGCTTCCAAACACCACTTTGCCAGTTTCAGAACACAGCAAGCAGAAAAAGTAAATAAAGAAACAAGCTGGAATTCTCCTGAGAACATACCACCTTAACAAGTGAAACTGCTGTTCAGCACTGCAGTATCACAGTGCTGACAGACTAAATGCAGCCTGTAAGAAGCTAAACCACTCCGTGGCACAAAATCCCCGGGAACATGCAGCCCAGCACCCTTTCCACATACCCACAATACAGAAATGCCAACAGTTTTCACTGAGAGCCTTGCAGCCCAAAACAGCGACAACCAGCAGCACAAAACCATTCCACCTGTGTAAGAAAAAAGCCCATGGTGAAAGATGCAGCTCCTTATGTACGGATGACAAAAATTAGAAGCATTCAGTAATCCTTCCTTGCCTTTTTCTACCTGGTACAGGCAGTGCCTGTTGCAAAGCACAGAACCACCCTCATTGGAATCCCACGGCTACCCTCTAGTGAGCACTGCGAGCACAGCATGCATGGCAGCAACAGCGCCCAGCCATCCAGCTGCTGGCTCCTCAAAGCACAGGAAAGAATCCCAAACTGCATCCAGTTTGTGCTAATGTGCTTAAATGTACTACCAAAGCAGTAAAAATATGCATCAATATTACAGATTTAAGTTAATCAGAACAAAATAGTAATCAAATAGCATTAATTATGTTAATTAAATGAGTAATAAATAAGATACTTCGTTCAGCATAGGAGTAGGTCCAGTTTGTTAAAATGCCCATGCTAGGATTTTGTAGTTTTGTTTCCCAGCAGCAGGTGGGAAAAGAACAGAAAGTTTAAGTCCTTCACTTGAATTAAAAAAAATAATAAAAATGATAAATTTATATATGTTGTTATATATTTTTATTTTATATATATATTTCTATTTTTTATATTTTAGTTAATTAATGCTTTTAGCATCAGCAATAGCTCATTTCTAGGACCTGAGAGGTTCTTATGCCAGAGACATGACAGGATTCTGCTTAAGAAAACCCACAAGCCAAGGGGCGTCATGCAAAGAGCCAGGACAGCCTCCAGGGCCCTGAGATATCAGCTGAACTCTGGAGAGAAATTCAATCCCTTGTACATGTGATGGTGATGAAGATCCGAGCATTGTCCAAAAGCAAGAGCTGTCTATTATTATTCACTATGAAATTACTGTGTGCTTTCTGAAGGGGCCTTTTTAATCTCCTAAGAACTTTAGGACAGCAGCAAAAACAAGAAAAAACTCAGTGACAGTTAGGAAAGGAATAAGTCAGCTCCAGAAAACCAAGACTAGGAAGACCAGACTGAGGTCAAATGAGATGCTAACCCCAGTCTCTTCATTTGCATTTTCTGCAGACTGTCCTAATACCTAAAAATCACAAGAGAAGTAAAGGAAGAGGTGTCTGAGCAGTGCCAGGCTTTCTCAGCAGAAAAGAGGTCAGGGGGAACACCTCAAAGTAATGCTAGCACTTGAAAAGCTAATAGCAGAACGGTTCCATCTCCCTTTGCCCCACACTTCGCAGTGACTGAGGACTTCAAGAAGCTTCCTTCTGATTGCAGCTTCCATTCACAGCAGAGAACTCTGCTAGGTGCCACAACTCCCAATAACACTACCCTGCCTCTTAAGGGACCTTTCAGTTTTCCACCTGTACGCAGCTTGACTGGAGAGAGGGCAGCAGAAAGAAGCAGGGGTCCAACCTCTGAAATCTCATCTGCCCTCGACTGAAAAGTTGAGGCCGTTTCTCTCCTCCCTTTGCTGCTGAGTGCTCTCAAGGGGAACATTTCTCTCTCTATGCCTTTTTTTTTTTTTTTTTTTTTTTTGTTGTTGTTGTTGTGCTCTTTGATGCCAAAGGTTTGCAGAGAAGGATCAAAGGAACAAAGAACAGATGCTCAAAGAGCTATGAATTCAAAGCTCCAGAAAGAAAAAAAAAAATCACAGTAAAACTTGGTTTTAAAATGCATAATGCTGGGACAGAAAAAGATGGCCTAGGAGAACTCCAGCAGTCCGGTTGGATGCTGACAAAATCTTTCAACTACATGAAACAGTGAGAGAGCCCCTGACAGCTCCTAGCAGGTGAAGGTGCTCTGACAGCACTGGAGAAGATGACACAACCACACAGAGCTGCACGTGCCTGCAACACAGCCACCAACATCCATTCATAACCACAGACATCATTTTTCTCCTAGGCAGCTGCTCAGCATGGATACCTGTGAAATGGAAGGCAACCTCTGCATTATCTGTCCACCATCTAAACACAGGCAGCACTGAGAATCACAAACACAAACCTTGAATCTGCAGTGTGACAAATGGACGCAGCAAGCATGATTTACAGATGGTTTCTCATTACATTAAAACAGCTTTTGGAACATTCTGTGGGGTAATCAGTCGCATTCATTTAGTTATGTACTTTCCATTGTTACTGCAAACCTAATCAAAAACTTACTTTCATGTTCTACATAATGAATTAAATTGTAGAAATGCATAAACATATCGATCTGTTCAGTTTCATCCACTGTCCCGTGGTTCATTTATGAAATAAGCAAACCAATTTAACAGATAGAAAAAAATCAAACCCAGCACAAAGAGAGGTAAGTGTATTAATCCTGCAGACATTCATGTTTAATTATA
The DNA here is from genome assembly GCF_951394365.1 of Tetrao urogallus. NCBI lineage: Eukaryota > Metazoa > Chordata > Aves > Galliformes > Phasianidae > Tetrao > Tetrao urogallus. The sequence continues at coordinate 13,652,942 of NC_136828.1, forward strand.
CCTGAAAAATGAAACGTGAAACCTTGAAAAACAAAAACAAAAAAACCCACAGAGTAATTACTTACTATTAAACTCAGGCTTCATAAGGAAGTGCTCCGCATTCAATCATTCAATCACTGGCAATTGTTCTTATGCTCAGGCCTTTGTTTTTCTATATGCTGTTCCACATCATTCTTTGTAAAAGTTGTGCTTGGAAAGCACAGCTGAAAACTTTACATGCTATTTACACACAATAAAGATATGCAAACAGCACATAAAAACCAAAAATCCTATTCAATTTTTTTTTTTTTTTTTTTTTTTTTTAAATAAAAATGTATCTGAACAGTAATCAAACATTTTTAAGGGCTTTTTGTTGGTTTGTTTGTTTTACAAATGCTCTGAAGAAACCTTCAGGTTTCGCAGGCATGAGCCAACTGCTGCTCTCAGCCTTCAGCTGTAAAACTCCTGAAACCACAGACCCCCCACTCGTATCTTAAAGGAAAGACATGAAAGCCAAGTACAGAAGACCTAAAGTAACTCAGAAGCACCCTAAGACTGAGCGTGCCAACATGGAGAGCAATGAAAAGCAGCTGGACTCTTACTGCAGTGCAGACATACAAAGCATTACTGAAAAACAAAAACAAGTCTAAACTTGTATTTAACGTATTTCATTTCCCCGTAAGCTTCAGTCAAAGACTCACAAAAATGGTTCTGCTTTCACTTCCTTTCCCAGCAGCCTTCATCCATTAAAAATCTAATCATATGGTTCAGGACTTTCATTATCTGCTGTCATGCAACTGTTGTGCCTCAGAAAGGGCGCCATGCAGTGTATCATGTGCACGGGATATGTAGGTCATGTCTACAACTGAGCTGCTCTCACGAGATTCCCATCCATTCACCTATTTTCTCAACGTTAGCAGTAAAATGCTTGGGGAAAAAATAAAAAGAAGAAAAATAACAACAAAAAAACACTGGAAATCTACTTGTCAAACTCTGTAAACTCTCCACAACAGCGTGGACCTCAAACAATTTCATGTTCAAGGAACTTCTCATAGAATTCTAAACAGAACAATCAGCCAACACAAGATTCACGTCTGCAGAGGCATCAGCTTGATGCAGAAAGGCTGTGATTTTTAAATCTCTACAAAGCCAAAACTGAGTTCTAACTTATGCCAGAATCATCTGAGACAGAATCACAGCAGGGGAAATTGAAAAGCAAATTCAGAAAAATATGAAAGCCCAGGTCTGCATAGAATCCTATCTGTCCAGTTACAGGCAACTAATAACTTTGAGTTCTTAATTTCTGTCACATACAGCCACGTGGCCTTCACACTTCTCAGCAAATGCATCACTGCACCCTGCTGTACACAGACTTCTCTCGGAATTTTAGATCAACTTCAGATCATCTAACATGTAACACCACTGATAAAGCAAAAAGCTGCTTCTCTCAAGTGCCTTTTTTATTAGAGCTGATGAAAGTTATTGATTCAATTTACCTAACAATGATGTGAGTTTTTGTAATTGTTTTTTTCATAATCTAGTTATCCAAAACACCGGAACAATCTTAGTCATCAGAAGTCAATTGTTTTGAAAGATTCTACACAGTGTTGAGAACTGGGAGTCCTGCAGTGATAATTGCATTACATTCTAGCATTCAACATAAAACAGTCATCATTACTGCCTTCATCTAAAGCAGGCGGTCTGATCCCAACTGCAAAAAAAACTGCAGTGAATTCTAATCTAATTTATCTTTAAACACATATGATTTGACCACAGGTTTAGGTAATAGAAATACAATAATATCCTCATTCTCTATGCTGTGGTCTGGTTTTCATCCGACAACGTATGGAGCAACAAAGATAATACAAACTACTCCAGGTTGTGCCAAATGGCAGGAAGAATAAAAAGGCAGAATGCTTTCAGAGTTGAGCTTTGTGGGGAAAATCTCCCAGGAGATGAAGATTTTTTTAAAAATTACCTGTTGTGAATTGCCCTTTTAGCTTCTGGAAGACGGGATCCTGAGCTGTCGCCTGCGCTCTCCTGGCTAGCGACTCTGAGGCTGCACTGGAAAACATGGTGGACACATTGGACACGTTCTCAAGTCCTACTCCAAAAGTGCTCACTAACTTCTTGACGAAGTTTAGTGTATGGGGAGTGATTTTGGCATCTGAAACAGCTCCGCTTTTCTCAAAGGCAACTGAATAGCACTTCGCCAAGCCCTGCTGCAGTTGTCTAAGAACCTAAAGACAAAATAATGGTAACAGAAAGTCAGGAAGATCAGGTCTTCTGATTTGGTATAATGAACACTGTTAAGTCACTGCCAGGTAGATAGAACTGCGTGTACCACTTCGAGAGGCAAATAAGAGAAATGGAATAGCAAGTCCATCTGCTCTCTAAATCAAATTTGGACAATAATTACCACCTGTCACAGACTACCGGATCAAGAAGAAAACTGGTATCTGTGAAATTTAGTATAAGAGCATCATATTTCAGTTAAAGCAAAGCAACAGCTTAAATCCTAATGCTAGAGGCATTCGTCAATCTTTGGGAAACTCATATATTGCTTCCATAAATAACTAAGCTCTAAAAACTGCAATCAGAGCAGCCAGTTCTAGGAATACATCAGTTTTCTAATCAAAAATGTTTTACTGCTCAGAAGTAATCCTAGAGAAATATTTTGCAGCTAAGTTTTCCCTAGAGGATACATACATATGAAACCGTATAAAAGCCAAATACCTCTTCATGCCAATTCTCCCTGAACCAGACCATCTGATCTACAATGCCTTCCAGAGAAGACAGAAGAGTTGGGTGTAATTCTCGCTGCATGTGCATAATTCGACTGCATCTCCACATCGGTGCCGTGGCTCTGATTGGCCCAGGATCTGAGGCAGAGTGGGACTGATTTCCAACTGAACTTGGCTGTTGTTGCCCAGAATCTGGAAAGCGGAAAAGTCAAATCAATACAAAAATTCAAGACTTTACTCTTTATAAACTTGAAACACGTCTGCATGAAATGCATGGTTCTGTTTTTTGGATTGCCCACCGAGTTTCTGCAAATCTGTCAGTTAAGAAAGAAAACTGCTTGCAGTGCTGTTCAGCACTACAGACTTCTCAAAGCTAGAGCAATGTGAACCCTCAAAATCACACAGTGCTGGGTTTTACGCTGCCAAATCAAGCTCTTCAACTAATGGACAATATTTCATACAGGAGCAAATTAAGCAAACACCGTACATTTTGGCCTCCTCCCTTTTTTGGTGAGATCTCTTGCTCAACTGCAGGAATAAATACAACTGATGCCAACAACACATACTACTGTACAGTGTTACCCATTAGTAAAACTTATCTCCCGTGTTCCAACTCCACTGCACGGAGTTCTGGTTTATCACATCATGTCCTGCTACTTCAAACATCATCATCATCTCCCAGTGATCAGAAACCTCATGTAACTCACCAGAGCAGTAATTTGTGGCAGAAATGAGAGGAAGATATGTTATCAGCTACCAATAAACGCATAAGTGGTGATGTCAAGAATTTGGCACAAAAATTTCTCTTGCTGGACACGAATGTAGTAAAGTATTATGGCATGTGAAAGTATCATCTTTCTCCTCTGAAGGAGGAACAAAGGAAGCATTTTTACTGCTCTTCCATATCTGAAATGCAAGACTTTTCTACCTAAAATCCAGTAAAGAGTGCATAATTTTGAATAATTACAGTTACATAATAATGAAGTTTAAACTCTTCTTGGTGAGCATGTTATTCTAGATAGATCAATACTTGAAGCTTCTGTGGACTTAATGCCATAGAAAAGAATTTCAATAAAGATCATTGGAAATCTTTTCCTTGGCCTCATTGCCGTGTTCCCTGGAGCAGCCATCTTCCCAGGCAAATCAGGGGCAGCTAAGAATAATGACCAGTTCAGGAATTCAAACAATTTCACATATCAGACTCACCGCTTTTGTAGCGCTCTCGCTGTTCTATCTTCAAGGTCAAATAGAGGGTTCTGATAGGGAAGTAGACAGCTTGCGGATAGACTCGGCCCACCTACATGGGGATGTGATGCACATGTTTCTCACTTGAGGAACACTGACTGCACATCAGACCAACACACACAGATTCTCTGTGTAAATGAGTGTAATTCAGTAATAATCTGCTCCTTGTTTTAAATAACAGCTTATGGAAAACTAGGAAACTGAAGATCGTTCCAGTAACAGAAAACCAAAGAGGATGAAACGGTGACTCCCTCCACACACTGTTAAGACATTACCTAATTAGTGCTTCCACATAGTACTGTTCAATAAATCTGAAAATAGCATAATGCCAGTGTACCTGGGCCAGCTCACCGACCTTACTCACGTACATAATGGAAGGGAAACAGACATAATGACACCAGTTAGTCTTTAAATTAGGCCACAATTCCCAGTGAGCCCCATAGTAAGTGATAAGAAAGCCCATTAGAGAGTAACTTTACTCCAGCTAATTGCAGCATTTAATGTAAGGGGATACCAATTTCACCAAAAAAAGATGTTAGCTTCCATAATAAAACAATAATAAAGAAAAGCTGAAGGAGATATTAACATCCAGCACCTCCTCTGAAATCTATAAATCTTTTCTATTAAAGGAAAGAAACAATGTGTCTAAGTACTACCCACAATGGAGCACATCTTAAGACATGATCAGAGACTCCTCCAGCCACAACTGCATTAAATCATGGATTTTTCTCCCCTTTCTCCCCTCCAGATGGGCACAGCAAGCCTGACAAGCTTTGCAACGGCACTTCCAGGATCTGCGCGTGCTAAAAAGAGAGCTTAAACTAAACCATGAGCAGTTCCATCCCTGAAAACATACCTGAACCCTGTTCACATTAAGCAATAACAAAACAGTATGTAAAAATCATCTCCCTTAGTGTAAAGGCATGCTGTGAGCCACCTTTATGCTGAGACACAGGCAACCTTCTGTTCCGATCCTGTTTTAGAGCAGAGGGCAGTCAAACCTTAAAATTCCAAGGTAAGATTAATCAAAGCTCCTTTGTCTTTTCAGAGGTACAAACCGAGGAAGCCAGCTCCTTCACCTATCTCCTGAACACTGCCCTTACTTCTCCAGTCACTTGACATACTAAATTTTGAGTGTAAATTTACAGCACCTCTGTGAAGATTTCTGAGGGTAACAGTGTTAACTTCTAAATCTAAGAAGAAGAAGCTAAAAAAGTCTGCCCTTTACTCACTACTTACTCACTAGAGCTAGCAATTTTTTCCCTCTGCTCTTAACGCAACAAACATTTAACTATACATTCCTAAATCTGCACTATTCTGTTCACAAAAATGTAATAAAGAGATTTCCAGAGGGAAATCTAAAACATGTTAAGCAAATATGGCATACAATTACACTAGGTTTAGTCTCATTAAGCATCGCTCACTTTGAACTTAATGTCATTCTGCTTCTAGGGAGAAATTAGCATTTATTAAATTAACAACAGTTGCAAGAAATAACGCTTTTTAAACTTTCCTAATTTGCTTTTAAAAATTGTTATATATCTCATCTTGAAGATAAAGATTACAGACAATAAAGAACTAGTGCTCATCTTCTGTAGCTACCTGACTGATGAGGTTCAGAAGGAGTTTGCCCTCGGAGCCAACCAAGCACGTTAGCAGCTGTGGAATCCAGGCCAACCACTGGATGGGTGGGACACCAATGCAGTACTTGTCCACTGCGTCTGCCAGTGTGTTCTTATCATCATCAAAACTCAGCAGCCACAGAACCTGAAACAGAGTTTCAAGCAAACAATCTCAGGGTTTGAACAAATTCAACATGTCAATCGGATTATGCAGGGAAAAAAAACAGCATCCAGATAATTACTGATATGATACTGAAGTCCATTTATCTATCAAAGCCTACTTGGACACAGGAATGTATATTTATATACCTGGCCAGTGTAGGATTTTCCCCCAGAAATAAGATGAAAAGGATGTAAAAATAAACACATGTATATTTAATGGGTGTGGTGAGGGGGTTGGGGTGGAAACTGACACTGCCTATGAGTGTGATCTTCAGAGACATTAACCTGAATGTTCCTTCTTCTGTCTAACCCTAACAATACTTTTTTACCAACAAATTTCAATGGAAACATACCAAGCACTGCCTGCTTGTCCTAAGCACTCACAACTAACTGAAGCTGTATTTGTGGACTCAACAACATGACATTTAGCAGGAAAGTACAGCTCTAATAACTGTTTGTCTAATGAACTAAACAGAAAAAAAGCAATACAAAAAATTCTGAAAACGAAGTACTAATTTTTTCAGAAGTTCACTGGGGAGAACAAAGATTAAACTAAAGACAGCTGACAGCGTACCAGCAGTAACTCACAGTTCCTATCCCTGATGGAGTCAGAAGGGCAATGCCTTCAAAACTAATCCCAGTTAGTAGCTGGAAGAGATATTTGAATAGAGCTGAAAAAGTGGGGAAAAAGCATTGTGAATTCTATGGCTTTGACATATGGAAAGGTATCTGACTGAACTATACAGCAGAAGGACACAGTAAGTCTTACATTAACTTAACAATCATTAAGAGTTATGCAAGCAAGGGTGTTACTTGTGCCCTTCCCTCCTGCTCCCCACAAAGAAGTTCCACACCCTAACATACACATCTACCTCCTAACGAAGAAAACAACTACGATGACTTCCATGCAATGACTATGCAGCAACCATGCACACAGCTTCAGCCCCAAGTAAAGCTTTTAATCGGCACCTGGTATTTCTCCAGTCACAACAACTTGGGCATATGAATGTTCAAACATCAGAACCTTACCTTTGCTAAATATTTTCTTGATTTGCTCTCGTTCTGATGACGACACGCATGCAGATAGCAAGTAATTGCAGACACACCCAGATGAAGCTGACGTTCTTTCACAAAGATATTCTCCAGGTAATCACCCCACATTGCCCATGCCTTCACTAGGACATCGTGCATCTGTACAGCTGCAGAGAAAGCTTTGTTTGCCTCTTCAGACCTGCATGGTGACAAGAACGAATTGAGTTTCACACTAACAAAAAAATCCCTAAATCATGTAACAGCTTTCTGATAGGGTACTCAATGATGTCCATAACATTGAATGGAATTTTCCCACTAAGTTCTCCAGGAAGGGCTTATGATTGCTTTCTCCTAGCTTTCCTTTATTTCAGCAGCTATGAAAGCATGGTTCATAATGGCAACAATTATGCAAATGTTTCAGATCCCCACATACTCCCTGAAAAACTAAAAGTTCCAGTGCACTGCAACTGCAACACAAGCAACAGAATAAGACTCTGGGGAAGAAATGAATAATAAATGATTGCTCAAAAACACCAGAAGTAAGGAGGAGTGAGAAAAAGTAAAATTGAGAAGATAAGGCATGAGATATCTTTTGGTGGACTCCACCTTACTTAACTTTCTCCCACCCAATCTCCAATTGATGCTACCTGGAACACATCAGCTCTTCACCCCCAAAGCTGAAATGTTAAGAAGTCGGGGGGGAAAAAAAAAAGAAAAAAAAAAAACACAACAAAAGAAATCTCATCATACAATTCTTGGACCCACAGAAACAACAAAGCAAAGTTTGGTAAGTGGGAAGTCCTCTCTGGGTTCCCTCGCATTTGCATTTCAAGATTTGGCATATTTCACCCCAGTATACACACAGCCCTCAAACTTAGGCAGTGTTTCAGGTATAAGGCTAAAGAATGAGAAAACTCACATGTACAACTGAAACAAACTTTTAAAGCATTTCAGGATTCCTACTTAATAGGAACCTTCTCTCTTTTAGAATAAGCATAGTAAGAAGCAGTACGAAAAGTAAAGTAATGCTTGTCCCTATTTTTAATATCAAAATATTGGCTTGAAGGATTACAGTAAATTAAAATGATTAGCTATTGAGACAAAATGATAAACACACTCAGTGCAGTGTTACACAAACAAGCCGCTTTCTTTTAGAAGCTTTCTGCACCTGATGCTGAAGGTTGGAAGCCTCGTAGCAAGGCAGCAGCCTGATAAATGACTTCATATGACTACTTCCCTTTCCTAAAATCAGGACTTCTCAGCAGATCTTCTTTCCTACCTCTCTACTATCCATCATTCTTGACACCTGAAATGACTTCTTAAAAATGCTCTCTCCCACCTTGCTCAGCAAATGGGCAACACCAGAGGTGACCTGCAGCTTGCAATGTGCTTGGCACTCAGGTCAGCAGCAGTCATGCATTCTCAGCATCAAGACTGCCCATCTGCTCAAGAGTAACCCTCCCAACATCCCAACTCCAGCTGCAGTGCCTGAAAATGCACATTTGGGTTGTTTTGCAAGGTTAAGATGCATGTTTTAAACAGAATCCCTTATCTGTTCCACCCTAAAGAAAGATGTAGGTACAGCTTTTGCTGTCTTTTAGTTCAAATGCATGAATTTTATTTATTTAAAGTGGGGTGGAGGAAAGGCAGACTTTCTTCCCTTTACACCTCAACTGAACCTAAGCTCATTTATGACCATAAAAAAGCCCTGCACTTTCCTTTGAAGTAATTACATTCCACATATTTAAATTTCTCTCTTGTACCCACAGAAGATGCTCATTATTTTCTGACTTTAATTGCTATATGGGGTTGCAGTGTACAACTTAGAAGCTGATGGACTTCATTTTGAAACTGTCTGCAACGCAGAGGCAAAAGGATGGTTCCATCTATATGTAACATTTAGCAATATGCCATTAAATACCACACACACAGAATAACACTGAGATCTGAAGGGCTGTTTTTAAGTATCACCCAATAAAATCTGACTGCTGAAATATTTTCTGTTGAATTAGAGAGATCCTCCTCAGTACAGTAAGATGCCTGCCAGCATTACAGTGAAAACACTGGAAAGCTGGTGCTGTGAAAGTAAAGCTTACACTTCATTGTTACATTTTTGTAAAGCAAGCCATCTCCAGAACACAAAACATCAATCTTTTCAGTCCCATCTTCAGTGAGTTTATGTAACATTTTGAACCACACAGCAGATCTTTCTATGGACTCTGAACTATTCCATCACATATTTTCCTTTCCCTTAACACACACACGCAGTGAACAACAAAACAGGGGAAAAAAAGAAATAAAGATGGAGGCTAGCTTTGTTTAGGTAGCTATAATCCTGTGGACAGAACAGGGCTTTATCCTTGGTTGTATATGTGATACTTACACTGAGATTGTACTTGAAGTAGCTTCCTTTTGTCAACTATGCTAATGTATTGGTTTGTTAGATTGAGATATCAGTTACACATCAGTCAGTCTAACTAAAGAGTCATAGAACCAGGAAAAAAATATCTTACGCTGCAAAGCTTTGGATAAAAACATTCTCCCTGCCTCCTCCTTCTGCATATCTCTAAAAACAAACAGACAAACAATAATGGGTGTAATGGATTTGCTTCGAGTAGCTCTCGATATTAACAATCATTCCATCTTCAAACTGAAAAGGAACCACCACGTAAAAATTCTACTTCTGTATACAGCTGTGCCAAATTTTAGGCTGGGATGAACATAGGGAACAACTTTCCTGATCAAACACTGTGCTGAAATACTTCTCTCAGATGTGTGCTAACACCTCCTCCAGCCAGCATACTTACTTGTTAATCTGTGCCAAGAACATTCCCTTCAGTGCGTAGAACTCAGCAGTCATCTCCTTGGTGAAGTACTTCAGATTGGTCGATTCAATAACTTCAAGACCCTGTTAAGTGTAAGTGAAAAAAAGCCTTCTAAGATGGAGGCTTCTATTAAAATGAAAATACCATAAAAACCAGCCAAAACATCCCCTTGAAATAGCTTGGATTTCTAACATTTTGGTTATTTCCCACTTATTTTTCATTTAAAAATAGTGTAGACTGACAATAACTTCAAGTTTCTGTTGGTCCAAGCAAAACTGATTGATGCAACAGACAACTCTCACCAGGTGATCAGTTATCTTTTCCATCTTTAAGTTTGCCTACCTTATAATTATGCATCAGAGTTTTCTGCCCACAATCACACTTTTGTTCCCTTCTTTTTAACTCATTTTCACTTCAGTATGCCAGCAAACATCACTCATGAGCAAGCCTTAACATGCCTTACAATTGCACTGTCCTTTCGCAAATAACTAATTTTCAAAGTCCCTTCCATTTATCCACTTTGTAAGACTTCAAAATCCTTATTTCCACTTTGAATTTCTTAGTTTAACTTCTAGAACATTCAAGGCTCAAAGAGGACAATGCTTTTGTCCCTTACAGCGTTACTCAACCCTAGGCAGGATATAACATGACAAGGAACTAGATCTTGTCCTGCATACAGGCATTTATTTAAATCCATACATCTGACGGCCTTCATAACCTTCCAAGTTCTATTAACAACATCAGAGAAAAAGCTGCTGTACCTGCATGCATTCGTTTTTGCCCATAACTCCTGCCAGCTGAAGGTAACATTTAACTTGCTGGCGAATCTTCTGGAAGCAGTCCACGATGGGCACAGTTGGAATTGTATGAATACGACTCAGGATATCCAAAGCTACGTTGACCAGCCCTTGTTTTCGAGCTATCTTTCCATACTGGATAATTGCTGATGCAGAAGCATGAACTCCCAGCATCGCGTTATTGGAACTGGGATCATGCTGAGAACTGTTCTCATATGCAGTTACAATGGCTAGAGACAAAACATGACATGTTGTTATTATAAATGAAACCATACATACAGCAAAAGCTCACACAACAGAACATATGAAATTACGACTCAATGGAATGCCTGAATGGAAACTAAATAAAAACAATCTTGTCCAAGCCAACAAAACTACTGCATATCTAAATAAAAAGAATACAAAGAACTTATTTCAAACAATGTGTTGTCTGGAAAATTACATGATGAAGGCATGCTGGACCAGGCAGTTTTACCCTGGTAATGATGCTGTCTCCACATGAAAATGCTGCTCCAGTGGGATAAATCATCTGACACAATAGGTAACCTGTTCCTCCACGTCTTTACAACAGTCTTCATATCATGCAAGCTGTTGTTCCTCCCTAGATTAGTCGGCTGCAGGCCTGCGTTTATTTGGGCTGCTTCTTGAAGTTCAATTATCTGCTGTGCTGCCTAGAAAACAGTAAACAATATAAATCATCCTAAAACATTGTACAGTAAACTGGCCAAGATCCATCTGATCAGTTCACCTTTAACTCATCAAGTAAAGAAGCAGCTACGCTGCCTGAGGACCTGTTCATTAATTGCACAACCAACCAATAGCCAATACTTACCAAAGCAGAAAAGGAAAAGACAGCCAAAAACCACCTGCTTCAGCTATGAACAGAAATGTTATATCCAACTGCTGATCATCGGAACAGAGTTGCTATCACCAGGTACCAGTACTAAGAAACAAACAACCCAGTTGTTTTATAAAGTACACAAAGGTGCCATAAATTTTCTTCCTGAATACTTGCAAAAAGGTCACTGCCTAAATTTGGGCTCCATGCATCTCTGGACCTATCACTGTAAGAGATTCCCCCAGGAACTCAGCATGGAGAAGTTACTTAGGTTAAAAATGGCTTGGTTTGTTTTTTTTATAGTGACATTGCAATCCTCAGGTTAATGAAAGGAACAAACAAGAGATGGCAGCAGTCTGAATCCTGCTAAAGGCAGCAGACATTCTGCTAAACTTCAACAACCCCAAGAAAGGCCCACAAACTTTAATGGAATTTAATTATCCGTAGTACAATAAAACCAATGTAGTATTCTCTAAGCTACCTCTTGGCAGATAGCAGTTGTATTCATTGTTAATCAACCAAATAAGATAACTACTTAAAAAAAAAAGCCATCTAAATTTACCCAGTGAAATCTCTTGAAACAAAATAAATTAAGCAAAGTAATATTTTCCTACATTCATCTCAGTATCAGCTCTCACAACAGCTTAACCTTCATCCTACACCCATTCATCACATAAATTTAATTTTCTCACAGGTATTTAATCACATACTATCTGATATTAAAAAAAAAAAAAGTAATTACTGCAGTGCAAATTCATGGCTGCATTTGTACCTCTGTCACTCACTGCCTAATTTATCATTTCTTCATGAGGGATGTCCCCACATTAGCTGATTCTAAACGCTTGTTTTAATTGATATCTGAAAGCATTTAAATTATTTAGCAATCCTAGTCCTTTCATGCTACAAATGCCACACATCCAGAGGAGAAAAACTGGAAATATCAGAGAAAACTTATGAGGAAGTTCTGCGAGCATCAACCCATGAAGAAATGCATCCCCTGACACCAGATCTCAGATCGCACTGCGCTCCGAGATTCCAGAATTTCCCCTTGCAGACAAAAGGGGGACCTGCAGTGAGCGCTGACCTGCCTCAGCTGCCCAGCGACCAGAACGCCTCAAGAGGAGCGCAGCCCTTCCACCCATGGCAGACCGCTGGCACAGCACACACTGCGTGTGAAGGTGAGCCCAAACCCCACCTCCAACCCCCAGGTGCTGCTGCACAGCACAGGACATTCACTTTCAAGAAGCTTCTGGAAGCATTTCGAGGCCAAATTGCATTTTTTTAAGATGAGTTTGGACACCTGCTTCCATTCAGTTACGCCTGGCAATGACATCTACTCTCAAAAGTCCGCCTCTTGCGGTTCTGAATTACTTACATAATTAAATCCAAGGAAAGCTAAAGGTGTTGACATTTCACACATTTTAAAGGGAAGCAGAAGTCCGTTTTTGTAACAGAGAAATGTGTGAAAGTTGTGAAGGACACAAGCCATACATTCTTCACACATTACACGTGTTATTTCATCTCATATAATAAATAAGCTGCATCATCTGTGTGATCAAAGTTGTGCCAGCTGCTTCACAAAACACTCAAAGTCTCAAGATCTTCCAAGCTTTTCCTGCCAGGATGAGAACTAAGTCTTTTCTCCTGACTTTCTAAGTGGATTCTCAGTAACACCTGTGTTAAGAAGCAGGACTAAACACACAGAATTTGAACATCTGTAGTAAACTACATTGCCAATTTGCCTGAAGAAGTAAGATTGAAAGCAAAAATTAACACCTATCTGGTGCACAGTGTCTGCAAACCAATTTACACGTAAATGCTGGGAAAAGTACATTATTTGTCTTGTAACATTTAATAACTCGGTCTAAAATATGGTAAAAACAAGCACTAAGGACCTGTTCAGCAAGGATGAAAGAAAGGACATCTTCTACTTCCCTTATTCCAATCATACTTCCTCAGAGAAACAGAACACAGCACATCCTCTTATGAGAGAAAAACGTTTTTTAGGACTCAGAAGTAGCCAACCAGCTCTGCCTTCCCATAGAAATGGATGACAGAGCTAAGAAAAAAGTGAAAAATGGCACACACACAAAAGATGTTAGCTTTGCCCATCCTCTCTGTACAAACTGAGTTACTCAACTGAAAAGTTACTCATCCTTTCTACGTCGAGGATTCCAGTACGCACACAAGGCTTTCTTTTAAACATCAGTGCTGGAAAAGATCCAGTGCAACACAGCGCAGTCATTTTATAGACTACTATGAAGTTCAAGTTACAAACTTCTATTCTAAATAATCCTGAAAGCAGCTAGTAGAGATGAGCCAGTACTGTGCTCTGCGTGCTTTTTGTGTTGCTGTTCAGTTTCATTACAGTTTCTTGTAACTCAGAACTAACAGACTGCCTCTCGTTTATTCTGAGCAGCTCACAGCTTCACTGTCAGAACGCTGCCCTGACTTCATGATTAAGCTCCTCTCAACCCTTCACGCTTGCTTTGCCCATTTTTCTTGCCCAGAAAGCATACAGATCTCTTTCAGATCCCAAAGTAAGGCCACAGGGCTCCAACCTCTTCTGATGTAAGCGATCTGTTCCTTCTCAATTCAGCAAAATGCCCCTGACAAAGGTTACTGCTGTCTCAAGTCTTCCAGCTGACTTACTCTCACAAGTGCTCTGTAACATATTGGAATTAAAATGAGCCAATTAGTTGGAAGCAGTAACCTTTTCAATCAGCACAGCTAAATTTGGAAGGTATGCACCCACACGCAGACAAGGGGAATTACTGGAATATGGTCTATGGTCTCCCACTCAGACCAAAGACATTTTCTTTCCTGCAGCTGGCATCAGATGGGATGCAGGGAGCAGTGACCCCAAAGCCCTCCCATCTGTGAAGCAAGACATTAAGAATTCTTTTTACAACTCACTGCAAAGATTTTAAGGCAATACCAGACAGAGCCTGCCAAATGACCTAGCCAGGCATTCCATAAAGCTGAAGACCAATGCTCGAAGCTCTGCAATACACATTAGTTCATCTGGTACAATCCACACTCTCTTCCTCTCCATGTCTAATCAGAAGTATCACGTAATTCAGAGATGAGACTCCTTCCTAATGCCATCCCCTGCTGCTTTACTTTGGAAGATATATAACACTATACCTACTCCAAATGGAACACAGTTTAGAAGCCATTAAACGGTCAAGCACTCCAAGTGCTGCAGCGCCCATAAAGAAGGCTGAGTCATTTGTCAGTTTTTAAATAGACACATCAATACACCACAAACGGAACCCATTCAGGAGAACCATAAACTTCCCAAGTAATCCCCCCCCTCAATATATACACATTCTGCAATCTTAACAAAGATAACTAGGAGAAGCCAATCAGTATTAGACAGCAAAATATTTTATACCCGCAGTTGCCACCTGAAGCCTGCTATCAGCACATAACTGATAACACAAGCTTTCTGTTCTTACCTGGAGGAGGGGAGTGTGAACATGGGACACCACGTGGGGAAGCCTTCTCCACTCCCGAATGGCCAGGCTGCTCGCCATCTCCACCAGGCGCTCAATGAAGTTCAGCTGCTGCTCCTCAGGGTGGCAGATTGCTAAGTATCCTCTGTACATGTTCACTTTCCAAGCCATTTCTTTTGGACAACTCAACTCCACCTGGTAAGGAAACGGAAGAAGGTCTGGTAAAGATTACTCATGCTTAAACACAGACTTTTCTGGTGCATTTTCTAAAGGCTTCTTGAACACTCGGTTCCTTATTTTGTTTAGAAAACTGCCTAATTTCTACAAATCTCAGATTAAACTACCGCAATTTGTCGTAAGAGGGGCTCAGGCTCTACCAGTCATTGGTGAGGGTAGGCTAGCAAAGAAATTGCCAGCTCAGCACAAAAGCAGAGGTGCTGCACACAACCTGCTCAGGGCATGCTGCTGGGCAGCCGAGGTGCAGCTGAGACAGCTGGGAAGCTGAAAGCAGTCCTGCAAGAGGAGCACGAAGCTCTCTGCCAACCAGTTCACCCTGCAAGAAAATGAGTGCTTCTCAGCAGAGTCTACTGCCTCCGAAATGCTTCAGGGGCTCCAGAACAAGAACATTAGCTTCTCACTTAGAAGCATACCATCGCTATCTGACAGCATATTATGCCAGCATTACTATTCCCAACTGTCTGCTAAGTTTATCAGAATAAACAGCTGATTTTTCCTTTTAAATCATCTACACACTGCCTTCCCATCACATCAAAACCATTTCTAAATTCAGGTGCACAGTCAGGTGGCAGTACTAAAATGATTAAAATAATTTTAAACCATTTTCTTAAAAATCTCAGACCAGCAAAAAAAACAGCAACTAAAAATGGCAAAGCACTCGAATTGCCTAGCAAGGAAATCCTGATTTTACAGAAATCCCTCCACATTACCTTCCTGTTGATGTACTGCACCTTAACCATTACAACTGTTATTTCTGCTTATCCCCAATTGGCTTTTACGCCTGAGACTGCAAAGAGAAACTGCCAGGTACCAACCTTACACAGTGAAAATCATCTCTTTTTTATTACGTTATCTACTGGATCATTAAACACAACGGCAATGTGAGCACATGGAAATGAGTCTTGGGTCCTATCAAAGGCCACATGGTATTTTAATAGCTCAGCTTAAATAGGCAGATTATTTAAAGCGTTTCACTAAGATTTATGAAAGCTGATACATATTTGCCATCTTCTCTGACCCTCTTCTGACCCAAGGATCACTGCAGAGATTCACATAATAGTACACTGAACATCAGTTTTTCAAAGTCGAGTTGTAAAGAACAGCCACAGAATACCATCAGAATTGGAGCACTGAGTATAGCAGCAAATCAACGACTCTCCACATCCTAATATTTATACAAACATGTGTCCTGATGCATCTTTTAAGGAAATCCAAGTGAAGCCACAGAGGCTCCATTTACGGCTTCAGCAGCACCTCCTCCAGAGTCAATCAGTGAAGATCCCATTACTGAAAATACCTCATTTGATATAACTGCCACTACAGCACATCAGCAGGTACATGTGCTTGTCACTTCCTCTCAAATCCATTTCCAAAACCAGACCCTGTCAGACGTCATCTATTTCATCCTGGTCGAACTCAGGCTTCAAGATACACTGTACAATAGAGTTCTTATTTTAGGCTTCAAAGGTTTTTCAAATAACAGTTCCTATAATTACTCGGTAGAGTTGCATACTTACACCTAAAATAGCAATTTTTTAAAAAGAGCAAAAGAAGTTAATTAAAATGCAAATATCACCCATTAGATCATTTCTGCAGCTGCAGTACAACTTGCTACTTATGCATTTGGCTCCATGTGAACTGATAAAGGCTAAAATGCATCCTAAGAGGCAACTGCTTCATTCCAACCATCAGTACTGCAAGCGTGGGAAAATTCAATTTCAAACGCTGTAATGGTTGGACACCCTTAATTTAGGTTCCAAAAAAAGCACTGCCTTAAATTAATTAAACAGCTTTTCCAGTTTTCACTGTTTAGTCTTTAAAGCAAAACAGGCTGACTGCACGTACCTATATAACCAGCACTGCAAAGGAATAAATATACCATTAAAAAAATGTAACTGGAATTTTCAGTTTCATTTAGAAGAAAGGAAAGGGAAAAGCACAATTGGGTATATCTATCATGGGAGAATAAGTTGTCACAATGAATTTAATGCAGAATTCTCACCCTTCAGGTTTCAGTACTACATCTGATCTGTGTTTCTGCCTTAACTAACCACAGACATACAACTCTACTATGAGAAGCAGGCCTGATATCTTACAACAGCTTCAGGAACTGATTCTCACAGGATGGACCACAAAACAGTGGGGAAAAGATGCCTAAGATGGTAAGGATGAATTTATCTAAAGATGGTTTTTCCCCCCTCCCTTCCCCCACCTTTTGCATGTGGAAGAACTCCCAATTTGATCTCAGAAAAAATTATCTACCTGTGTGATTTCTGTGGCATCTTCTCAGAAATCATGGACATCCCAAGCATGTTTCCCTGGCCACTTAAACTTCATTTACACACACACACACACACACACACACACACACACACAGAAAAATATGTTTATGGATACTTGGAAAGAAAAAAGAATTTGGAGATTTTCATCTTTTGAAATCTTATTTTACACTGTGTGCCTCCTGCCTTCAAACCCTGCTGTGACAGGCAGAACTTCATGGAGCACTCATTCCTTAGGCAACAGACTCGTTCTCCAGGCACACAGATGCACTGAAGGCAGAGTCTCATGAGTAAAATCCAGGAAAGGACAAAGGGAAGGTTAAATGTTTTACAAATGCATGTTGTTCAGCAAAATGAATTACAAGCAGAATACAATAATGAGCTCCATAATGAATCAGGAAGGTCAACAGCAGGGAAGTACAAACAATGAATTCTATCCCTTACCAAATGAGGAAGACAACTGCTCCACCTGCTACACACAAGTTCCTTAGCTTCAAACAAAAGCTACACAGTGCTATTTTCTAAAACAGTATGTAACAACAAGAGCACATCTCTTCTTCAGATGAAAAGCATGTCCAGAAGGCCTGGGCACATCAACCCCTGGGATGCCAGCACCCTACCAGACAAGGTAGCCTGATCTACTTGGGCCTGCTCTGAATGGATCTCTGTTCCCTTCCAATTCAAAGCGGTCTGTGGTTCAATAAGCCCTCTATTAAACTAAACATGAACAGAAAGCCCTCACTCACCTGCACCAGAGCCTCCTTCATAGCAGTCCAGTTTGAGACCCTCCATGCACATTCCAGTACCAGGTAAGGATTTATATGGCCTTTTGACTGCCCATATTCCGTCAAAGGTTCCCACTGGTTCAATTCTTTGGAGCAACTAAGAAAAATCAAAACCACTGTAAGTTTATTCACCAATAATAATAATAATAATAATAATAACAACAACAACAACAACAATAATAATAATAATAATATAACAACAATAATAATAATAATAATAAATAAAAGCATCTTTAAGTTTTGTATTATATTACCAACATATTTGTTTCTCCGTGAACTGCTCTGCAAGCACTGCAGATATTTTATCCAGGTGGGAGGATTTACTATCAGTTATGTGAGCAGACAAAGGCTGCATTTTCTGTCTACTATAACAACAGTTTTAAACAGGAAACACAAATTTTAGTTCTAGTCTGATTCCACCAATATCAAATTAGATTTTTACCAATCTTCACACATGTAAGTTACAAGGGTCTTGTAAGGGAGTATAAAAGTATAAAAGCAGGTTGTTTTTTTTCCCCCTTAACTGTATTTTAAAAAGTCTGAGTGAAGTGTATTCTAGCAACTAAAGCTTTAAACCAGCTGGGTATCCTCCATTGCAGAGTAGCAGTGCTTCATCAGCTTTGAAGTCTTACCGAATCCAGTGATCCTCCCAGAGCTGATACTCAGGAAAGATGGAAGGGGAAGCATTGTTCCGTTCGTGTTCTTTTTTAGCCTTTTCCATTGCCTTTTCATAAGTTTCTTGTGCCTAAATAAAATTCATAGTGATTCATTTCTCTATTTGCTATACACACATTAGCTCAATGTTTACTTCAAGGAAAAAAAAGTGCACTTTAAACAGAAAGGAAAACCGTGAGCAGCTTGTTTCTGAAAAAGTCATTATTTTGTAGCTTTACAAATGTGATGAAAGCTGATACTCAAAAAACTTACCTCACCTAGGTATTACATGGCCTTCAACTATTAATTTAACCAGAAGAGAAGCTCTACTTCTTATTTCAGATAACTGAAGTTTCCTACATTCCTACTCAGTTTATTTTCCCTCTGCCCATAACACTCATCCTAACAGCAGAACTTTCCAGCTGTCTCCAGTACCAAGAGCATACCTGTTCAAAGAAGCCATGCTGCTCATAGGCGATAGCCGTTGCCGTCTCTGGGAACTTGCAGCGTTTCTGCCACAGTCCAGCCCACATGTCCTCCTCTTGCAACAAAGAGTAGAGCTCAGCAAGGGAATCCAGTATTTCCTAGAACATTAAGCACATGTTCCTCTGCAGTCTTTACAGACAACTCAGTTTTATTCAGCTAATAACTTCTTAAGGTCACGTACCAGCAGACATGACTTGTTAGGGAAAGCATACTCCCTTTGGGGGAGACTGAGGCAGCAGACACTTCCACATGAGATTTAAGGTAAGGAGCACGAAGGGGCTGATCTAGTTTTACAGTGCTGCAGAGAAATACTTGCAAAAGCGGAGTGGAAAGAAAGATCGGGAGAAAAATACAGGAATTTCAAAGCCAGTTGAAAGAAAGGCAGGAGAAGCAGGCAAGATGCAAAGTAATCAACATTGCAAACCTGTTCAAAACATCCAAGGCCAAGAATTTCTTAGCTGAACTAAAAGTGAACACTATTTCAACCAGTTTCTAAACACAAAGATTTCTAAAGCAGGGCTGCTGCACTGCACTGTCACCACGTTCTTCTCTCCACGTTTCACAAGGTATGTCAGTGCAACACCTCACCTGCTGAGGAGGAGTTATGCTCTCCTGCTCATAAAATTCCGTTGTCTGTTTGGGCTTAATTTGTAAGCTCAGCCCTTTCTCAAACGCTTGATGTTCCAGCATCAGTGTAGAACGAAACCAGAGGTTGTGAGTTTTCCCCAAGTACTTCAGGACACACGGCCGGATGGGAATGGGAGGCACGCACTGAGACATGGCTTCCACAAAGCAGTTCAGTGCGCTCGGCTGGCAATCACGCTGCACTTGATGGCTGCCACTGCACAAGAAAGGGCTTATTTCACCTGCTAGAGCCTGGAAGGAGAAATAAGGACAGACAAAACTTAATGAAGAGTTAAACATTATAGAATTCAGATTCAAAGCGTTGTTAATACAGCATCATTTGATGTGTCCTTCTCTTAGTAAAAGGAAGGGCCCTGCTTCTTTTAAATGACGTATTGATGGAGACAGACAGCTTTAAGCAGACACACAAAATGGCAAACTTCTCAAAGCAAGTGAATAAGCCAGTTACTATGCATTTTCCTGGAGCATCAGTCGTTTACAACAAAGTCTATTACAAGAGAGAGATTCTCACATGTTGTTGTCTGTCAGACAAGATCTTCCAGAGTCGTGAGAAAAGCTGGATCCAAGTCTTCTCTGCTAATGGTGTAGAAATATGACATAACTGAACAAAGGCACTCAGCAGTGCTCCAGTCTAGAAAAGGAAGAAAATTAGCAGCACTGAAAAACAGTTCAGTTGTACAGTGTTTGAGCTGTCACATAAATGCCTTTTCCAACATACCAACATGTTTCTTTCAGCAACGAAAATTACAGTAAAAATAATTTAATGCCATTTTCATGTTGATCAAGACTTTGCTTCATCACTGTAACTATTTAAAAAAGAAAAAAGGAAGGAAAAAGGAAGAAAGTTGACAACTATTTGGTAACAGAAATGATAGAGTTACTTGTTTAGAACTGTTACCACTGTGAAAATTACTTCAAAATAACTTTCAGCTGAAATTACCTTCTTATAAATTATTTAAACACAAGATGCTGATACACTTAACAACTCTGTGCTCTGTCTTTGCCATCACCATTTTCTTAGCTGTTGAAATACAGCAGGAAGAAATTTCATCTTTGTAAGAGAGGGGTGCAGCAGCCAGTAGTAATTAAGCAAACGCTTACAGATTTTTTAAGTGACACAATTAAGAAATCACATCAGATTCTACGACTTTTCCATATAAAAAACAAGCTTAAAAACAATACTCAGAAACAGAAGAAGGTCAGCCAGGAGATTTCAGTATCGAAACGATTCATCAGGAAAGCAACTACAGAGAACTGACCTTCACTTCACGAAGAGAGTCGAGAAATTTGTCGTGCCGGTTGGTCAGCATGTGCAGCTGATTTCCAATGTCCTTCTCAGAAAGTTCCTTAGTTTTGGGTGTGCTGGTCTGATCTCCTGGTGCCAATTCAATGTCAATTTCCACATCCTACACAGAAGCAGACAACTCAAAGCACAAAGGTATTTTATAACTACTTTTACTTTCTGTCCCTATACAAAGTACTTTTCCAATCAACCTATTCTGGGTCTCCAGTTATTTGTTCAGGTTCAGAAGTGGAACTGCTAGAGTGCTGCATTAAGGAAGGGCTAAATGAATGATACAAGTTCTGAGGAACAGGTTAAAACAGTGCACCACAAACAAGGTACAGAGAACAGGCTCTGCACGTCATCTTTGGGGCACATTCTCCAAATCTTTTGGATGTGAAACAAGGAAGAGATTTCTTCACTAAGTTACATTTTCCCACGATGTTTTCTGCAAATTACCTCCTCTTTGGATTCACTGTTCTCCCTTTCCCGAGGCTCTTGTTTGACGTGGGTTACCATAGCAAATGCTGCTCTATCATGACTGTCAGCCAGGTTGATAACATTGGTGATGGAGGGCAACATTGCACCCTGACAACTCGTCCCGATCGTAGTATTTCTCTCACAGACAGCCAACAGGAGCTAAGACATCAAAAAGCAAAGAGGCTTTTGAAACAGACATTTTACTGCAGTACTTCTAAGAGAATCGCTCTACAGCTTCATACCTATCAGCAAGAGTTGTAATGTGTCCAAGGCATACCTGTCACATTCGTTCAATAAATACAATAAATACATCTTTACTTCATTGACATCAATTTGAAGCTCATGGCCGTGCCATCGAGACCGACGTATTTCTAGAATTCTAACTGTATTCCTGAGAAGAGTAATTTCCCTACCTCAATGCACTGTTTTATCCAGAAGTGATTTCCCATTGCTTCCCAGTTTTGAGAGCAGGTCACATAAAGCAGACGCTCATAAACACGGCGCTTCATAGAATTGTCAAAGACCTCAAAAAATTTGGCTCGTATCAGTGGCTGGGCGCAGCGCAGACCCGAGAGAAATGCTGGCTCAAGCTTAGCAGTAAGTTCACTCCCAGAAAGATTCTCATCCCTAAAAGAAATACAAGGGAAATTACAGGTATTAGAAAGAGAAGCCTTCCATTTACAAAATAAAAATCAAGGGAGGTGATGGTATATGGAAGGGTGGCATGCATCCAGGTGTGGTGTTTCGAGGGAAGCAGTAAAGAAAACATTGCTGCCTGATAGAAAACCAGCCCTGAATTATCACAAACTCTTCTACGATAAAATTCAAATCACTCAAATTGTGAAATAGTATCAACTTTGGCCACATTTGTACCTGTCTGAAATGCAAAGTAACACTCATTGATAAGAATTTGAGTACACCACAGCTTTGCACATTAACCAGTAAACAGAATGGCAGCAAACAGCTGAAACAACATGAACCATTAGCACAAAATAACACAGCTGGCACTTCTTGAACGCTACTGTTCTTTTATCACATTACAGAGCCCAATTGCTTAGCTTGCTAAGAAAATCTCCTGAGAGTGCATTTTACAATACATTTCAAAGAAGAACAATTTTAATACTCTATTGATATAAAAGCAGAGACAGAATTTAGCTTTCACCACAGTATTAAATGTACAAGCAGCTACAAGTACACCCTAACACCTTGGTAGAGGGGGTATTTTGGCAGATCTGAACACAAAACCCTTTCTAAGTATCATCTATTTCAAAACTTCCTGCAGTAAATATGTCTTATGGTTCCAAAAACACGAACTGATTCTGAATCATAGAAAAAATCATTTAATTCAAACCTAAAGAGATTGATGGTATGTTATAAAGGTCATCTACAGTACAAATTATGAACCAATAAGCTGAAATAAATGATTAATTGCTATAATTACCTATAGACATAGTTAACAAGGTCTAAGAACTGGGCATTCAATTCAAGGTCTTCTGGAAAACGCTTTTCAATGTAAGTCATCATTTTCACCAGTAAAATGGACTTCTCCCGGAGAGTAGGTGTCTGTTAAAAGAAGCCATGATTAATTTTGTCAGTTCACCTTAAAACATGCACAGAACTGGCATATTCTAAGTACATCTCAGCTACCATTTTTAATCACTCTTTCACTCCGAAGTACTGAAAGGTAGCTTGTTAGAAGGTCACCATTCTTAAAAAGAAAAGACACACATTTATCCTTCCAACGTAAGCCAGAGAATTTCAGAATTATAGCTAAATCACAGAATCATAGAATTGAAGAGGTTGGAAGGGACCTCTGGAGATCACCAAGTCCAACCCCCTGCTGAAGCAGATTCCCTACAGCAGGCAGATGTAGGTTCAAGTGTTTAGATGGTCACAAAAATTTAATGTATATCTTTAAAAATGTAGGTCCCTTTATAAAGCACTGGACTGTCAAGTGCTCAATTCTAACTGATACACAACACAGCCAGTTGAGGAGGTTGCAAAATGTTACAAGAATAACATGACTTAAACCAGCATTAGAGGCACCCTCCTCCAGAAGGATTCTCTATCCAAGTCGATGTGAAACATTTTAAGCCTTTATTTAAACCACATTCAAGACAGAACGCCTAACAGAAGTCTGTGACACACTGAACATCTTTAACTCCTGTTATTTTCACACGGGATACAAAATATTCAAAACCTCAAAGAGGGTACATTAGCTTATGTAACAGGTCCTTGCAATCCTCCCTACCAACACTTGATGAATTATAACATGCACGTATTCAGTATTTGAGCATGGCCATGATTTTCTCCTTCCCAATTTACCTGATTAGCTGCCATTGGGGAATTGTTCTTCACCCACTCTTCAACAATTTTTACCACTGCACGAAGAATTTTTGCATCAGTAGACTTTTCAATTAGAGATGTTAGAATAGCTTGTATAAAATTTTTCCTCATCTCCATGCTCATCACAGCCAGGCGAGTTTTTACAAGATCCAGGCTCAGCATTACCAGTTCACTTGTACCTGCTGTGAATGCAAAAAACCATTACAATTGCACATACATGCCTGAAATGCCTAGCAAAAACATCTCCAAGATAAGCCACTGTAATTTCAAAAGTGGCAAGAAATAAAACCTATTGCCTGGACACAGATCTCTGGAAATAGAAATAATATTTTCAGTTATCACTTTCCAATCTTAAGCAACCAGGAACACAGAGTTGTTCATTAGTAAATAAATAAACAGAAATCACCCACTTAGAACCCAAAGAGCAGGTCTGTGAGGCTTCATGTCCATAAAGCTTTGCTGAAAGTTGTTACAGAACTCCAATACCTAAACACTGCAACTAAACTTGTGAAAGAAATGCTCAATGATGCAGCACACCCATCTGGTTCTGTTAATTTCCTGCCTTTCTTATCAGTCAACTTTAATAATTTTCTCGTTGTTTCCCACTGCCAGAAAAATTTGCAAGGTTTAAATCTACTTGACTAGATATAGTCTGGAAATGTAATGGCTGCATTTCTTCAGAATTGTTTTCTTCAGTAGCTTATTCATTCATAAATAACAGCATTCTCTAGTAGTTCCTTCCATAGGAACATCTAAGTTTTTCAATGGCTCATGACATAATTCATTTGATGATAGAACTGTATAGGCTGAAAAAGGTGCTATTTCAGGATAGAAACAAAGACATCAGCTTCAGCAAATTTATTTCACAATCAGTGCCTCTGTTGCTCGTCAGCCTCCCTCCCTTGAGTACCATCAACTCTGGAAAAATTTCACTATTTTTATACATATGCCACAGCTCAAGTATTCACAAACCACTCATTGCAGCTCATGTCTTAAGCTGGCATAGGAACTCAAAGTGCATTTTTATCCTTCAGTACTTCAGCAATATTTATCACTAATTCTCTTGTCATTTTTAAGATGGACAGAAAACTCTGCCAAGTCATTTGAATCCCCTTAGGATTAAGAGATTTTAATACTTTACAATGTTCCTAATCTCTAACATCGTTGAACTATGTAATGGAATACCTGTGTTTGTTTCTGCTGCTCCTGCTGTAGCCTGTGGGTTTAAGTGTTCCCTGACCATCTTCTGCAGAGATCGCATGAAAACCGAAATCAATCTGTCAATATAGCTGGGATTGTTACTGCAGGCAGATTTCAGAATCATTAAAGTACCTATTGATGAGAACAAAAGTAACGGAAGCAAAACTTTAATTGAGCATAATATGAGTGAGAGGCTTTCAGTGCAGACTGCTCTTTCTGATAGAGAACATGGGAAGTGTTCTGGCTGTGCTATCGTGGAAAGGAGTGGGACATCCAACCTACAGATTCTAGACTAAAGAAATGAACACTACAGAACAGCCAGTTTTGGCACGCTTTGGGAATGCACAAAATGTAGCACACAAAGCTTCTTAAATACAGAATTAAAAAGATTTGCACCACTTGAAGGTTAGACTGTAGTGTTTCTTTTAAACAAGCTCTGGACAAAGGATAAAAAGCATCTTTGTGGGTGCGTTTGTCCTGAAGCACATCCTGACACCTGACAAATAGCCGTTCCCAAGCCAAATTACAACAATCTGCACAGACCACAGAGTAGAACAGTGAAGGACATTTGCCATTTAAATCAGCAACTTTTCCAGAACTGTGCAATTTCAGATCTTTATTACCAACACAACCAGTTCTGGGCCAGACTGAATGATTCCAATATGTCACTGTCAGGTATCACTGAGCTTTCTAGCAGTCAAATAACTACGAATAACAAGAAAAGAAGACCACTGCAGAGTGGGATACACCAAACATTCCATTGCTTGCTTAACTAAAGTATTTTCAGAATTTCTCATGTCGTGAAAATTTGTGATCTAGAAACAAATAAGACTTTCTACACTTTTCAAATCTGTTGATAAATAATATCTCAAATACAATGAAAAAGAAAGTATAATGTGGTAACACATAAGCACGTTCACACATAATCCTTGAAATATCAAGGTATCAGTAGTGCCCTGGTTGTGGTTTTCTTTTTCCATGTAAGAAGCTTTCAGTTATTTTTACTTTATCTTTTGGTTAATCTCAATGCTTTGCTTCATTCCTATGTACTTTGAGTACGGATGGCTTCCATCTAGCACAGCAGCAGGTTTCCACTTTCACTAACTGCTCCCAAGCAAACTACCAGGAGAGGACAGACTGCAATGAACCCCCCAGTCCCTTCCTTCATAGCTGGCACATCCCAAGCTCATCTCATGAGCTAGCTCCAATTGCTTCCCACAGCTTCCTCTTCATTAGCAGATTTAATTTCCATATGGAAAAGACAAGCTAGAGACAAAGATCATAGTAATTAACGGGCCAACTCACATATTTCTACTAGAGATGTGGGAAACTTACCAAAGAGCTGAGAAGGGTTAGCATTAGTGGCCTTTTCATAATTAGTAAGTCCTTCATAAATAACCTTTCCAACTGCAGCATAAAGGCACTCCAGTTCTTCATACTTCGAAGCTACACTTGAGGTACCTGCAAAGTTTACAGAGTTTGCATTTATTTTTAATAATCAGTCACAGAACATGCAAGGAACAGTTAACAATGACAACAGCCACTTGCACCACCACAGGAGCTTTACCTTGCTAATAAACCAAACAGCACAAACAGACCCTGCAGTGATACGACCTCCTGATTGTACAGCCAGTGTGTCTTCTGTAAGTGTTCCACTACTTCCAAATAATTCATTTGGATGAGAATCTAAAGCACTAAAGTTTTTTAAGTTGACTGGACTTAGTTTATATTAAGACACAGAATATAAAAGACAGTAGGCAATATGCTCACTCTCTTCATTGTTACAGCAAAACAAAACAAAACAAAAGCTGTTTTCTCACTGTACTTTTGAAGCTGAAAAACCGTAACTGCAAAAATGCACTGAAATCATAGAATGCAGTTCTTGAACCAAAGCTGTGACAGCCACAGGTTAAGTTTTTATGTCAATGGATAATGATGTATTCCACGTGATTATATTTTCAGCTTCTTTATAAACAGAGGTTGAAAGTGCAAACTAAAACTGACCATTAAATACAGAGACCATAGGACAGAATTCTGGCACGTTGCAGACAGTGCCTTCACCCCACTCTGAATCATCTGAGTTACACAGTTATAAAGGACACAAGGAGGAAGAAATACCACCTACTTGGCTCTGTAGGGAAAATACCCATTAAGCGAGAAAGCAAACTGTGCACTGCTCTCAAAACCTTGGTGTTCCCACACGTCATACAAGCTGCCACGCCTCGTTGCAGGGGTTTGAAGCTACTAAGGATAGCAGGGGGCTGCAGGACAGTGAGCAGGAAACTTAAGACCTCTAAGCCAGTGCAAATGTTGGCAAAGTTGGCTTGATTGGGTTGTTCCTAAAGAGAACACACATGAAGAGGCAATGAGTGGGTAGGAAAAGACAAAAAGCACTGAAAATTATTTAAGAGATGCAAAGCAATAGAATGACTACAGACATTCAAGCTCAAAACATCAAATGCTTGCGCTCAAATGTCTACTCTCGGTCACTGACTTTATCCCATTCCACTCCATAACACAAAGCCACAAATTATTTGTAAATATGTGTACTGCAATTCAGTCCCAAGTTTTCCAAGAAACGATACTGAATGAAACTAGTCATTAAATCCATCAAGGTTTGTTTCAAATTCACAACTACACTTTGCTATAAAGATCAATCTACAATTTAAAGTTGAAATCCACAAGAAATTAGATACGTAATAATTAAAAAATACTTCAATATGAGAGAGATTTTAAATATCTGGCTGTGCAAGCATTCAGTCAATACATGCTGGAGACTCCTAACGCACTACAGAACTGGACTGTTACCTACCACAGTCATTAACAGCTTATCAAACCACTGCAGTTTCAGTTCTGACTTTGGCCACATATCTGGTCGTAAAGCAGTTTTCAGAAGGTTGACACAGCGGCGAGAGAGCAATTCCCCAGGAGAGCCAGCAGTGTTTGAGTTGTCATTTACCTAGTAATTAATCAGAGTTAACAAAATGTCTTGCATCCAATTAATTCATTTATTATGCATTCCAAGCAAGCATTTAATTCCTTCCTTCCGAAATGGCTGAGCTTAAGCACTTTTATCACTGTAGTCACACAGCATTCTATGGCAAAGAAAGATAACAGCTAATAACGAACATCAGAACTTAAGTGCAAATTGCTAGCTAACTACCTGACATCATCCAACTAAAAGATATTTTTAAAAATTCAACCTGGTAGTTTAATCTGATAGATTATTCCTGCAACTCCAAACATTTCCAAAATTAGTTAATCTTGACTGTTAGGAAAGTATCCAAAAAAATACACAGCTCTTTACTAAGTTCCTCTTTATAACTTCAAAGCATGTGTTTCTCTGCAATGAACTGCAATGCATAAAATTCCAGGCTACTGCTGAACGTGCTGCAGAAGCCATATGATTCTCAAGCTTTGAGCTACACTCAGCTAGCTTGCCCCAGTCCAGGAGAATTAACAAAATTTAAGAGGCTTGATATGCTACATGAAAAGAAGTTTCGTATGTTTGATCTTGAAAATGCCATTACAAAGTTATCCTTAGTTGCATAACTGACATAGTCTTTCCTTATTTCCCTATTATACTATTCAAATATTCTTCAATTCTTGGGTAAAATTTTCTTTCCACTGAATCTAGTGAGCAGAGCTAGCACAGTCTGTAGAAATGAGCAAGCACACAAACAAATTTATGGGAATTTTTTTGAAGCCTTTCCCTGGCTCCAGCCAATTTCTGCTACACAGGTTTATTTCAAGCACGTCACTTTCAATATAGCACTTGTTTGAAAACAGAAAAGAACAAACAAAATGCTAGAAGTGAGCAGCTAAGCAGCAAGATGGAGACACTTTCAATTTCAAAATCTGGCTCGCAATCGTTCACATTCCAAGTCTGACTGTCAAAGTGCACGAAGCTGTAAGCACACAACAGCACATCAGAAGCTGAAGCATACCTCTCACATGAATACCATAAATCATTTGTGAAATGAAAAATATGCAAGCGCTGGTTATCAAATTAAATTTCTTTCCTCATTAAAATGGTAACATTTCATTTTTTGTGCAATTTTAAAATCTCAAGCCTGACTGAAAGAATGCAAGCACACAAATTCTAGAATAACCCAAGCACACGCATACTCTTAGGAAAAAAGATTTTTTTTTTGTTTTAGTTACTCACACTACAGCAGTATTGGCATATCAGAATAAACCTGTTTTACCTGGCAGGCAATTCTAATCAGGAAGTTCACGACTGTATCCGTATGCTGCTTATCAATCGGCTTGGAAAGAAGTGCATCAGCTCCTGGCAAGGACTGGCTGCGTCCAAACACCTGCATGTGTACAAAGCACAAAGCCCATAATCAATAACACGAGGAATCTAACAACAAGCAGAATAGATTCAAAAGCTTTCCTAAAAGTGCAGCCATTCATTTAGCGAGGTCCAAGTTACATGGAAAAACTAAATGGATTAGGCAGTGCAGGTTACAACCTCAGAGACTCTGGACAAAACCCAAATTTTCCTTACAGCACTGATTGCCCCAGTGGCTGTCCTGAATCGTTTCACTTCCTGGCCAGAATCAACAGACAGTCCTCTTTTAACAGCTGATGAGGTAGAACTTGCTCCTTCTCCACTTGCACTTGGATCCATATCTGAATCTGGCTGAAATGTCAGCAAAGTGCATGTTAATAAAGAGTATTTAATGGTATAATAGTCCAACCTTTACCAGTATATTTAGAATTCCTACCTGCTGGTCTTTAATTCTTTGCAATTCCCACTTAATAACTACTTCAGCAAGATCCACTGCTAATTTTCTTTGCTCTATTGTAACACTGGGAGTGAAGCCCAGCCTCTGCATGGCACTAACCATATGCTGAACCAAGTGATGTCTGACTGGATAATAAACCTGAAAAGACAGTTTTACAATCATGTTAGCCATTAACTAATCAGATCCTACACAAAGACTACAGTGCTGAAATAAAGCTAAGCAGAATGGTAAAACAGCTTTAATCCCAAAGTTTCCTAAATCTGTACCGTATCTGAATACTGTACTTAGGAAAAGCAACTGGTGCCCTGAAAACACAATTTTGGCTATAATTTTCAGTCATGACTACTGAACTCCCTAGTTATGATGTTGTTCTTCTGAAGACACTTGTTTGCTGCTCTTTCTCTAGGACAAGCGATTTGATTCTTTTGCCAATCCCTAATGAGAGCCAAAGCTCACATTGGAACACAGGCAGATATGTGAGCCATCAATTCCTAAAGCATGACATATAAGACACATTTTGAGTTCTAACTTCAATCACTCTAAACAAAAGGAAATCTAACAGAATGGCAAATTCAAAGTCACAGTTGTAATTAGCAGAGAAAACAAACAACGCAGGCTTAAGGAAACGATACTGGAGCACTACAGGATTCTATTTTGGCAATCAGAATCACAATAAATCCCATTCTTCCACTACATAAGGAGCAGTCTTACATCCTGTAATTTAACAAGTAAATTAGGATCTTTCTAAACTAAGCTATGCACTCCAATTTTCAAGAAATAACATACACATGACTTGCCTCATCCAGCAACTTAGACAAAAAAAAACAAAAGTCAGCCATCCTTACTGCAGCAATCCACTGCAAGCTCCACTGCTCACCTTCAAACTTCTCCACAAGTACCTTAATCAGCTCCTTAATCACATAACTGTGCTCCATATGCAAACTAATTTATTTATTTTGAAGTTTATTTTGGCTAGGAACAGGTACAGCTTTGGCTTAAATTAAAATGACATTTCAAACGCATGCACTCAGTGGGGAGATTGTTTGGCAGCTCAAAGAGCCATGCCAAGAAAGCTTTTACAAATACCAGATACAAAAAACATTTTAGACAAGAGGGGAAGCACAAAGAACATAACCAAAAGTGAAAACACATCAGAATTTGCTACGTACCATCAATAATTCTCCGTTTTAATTGAATACCAATGCAGACAGCAGATGCTTCTTGAAATTAAGCTACGTAATTTGGATTATAACATTTCCCAATCCAACTGCAGTGTACCACTTTAGTATCTATGACAGTGACTATGAGAATAATTGGTAGAAGTACCTTGAAATGTTGCACTATTAAGTGTAAAATATGTACTAGCTGGGGAACTGTATGACCCTCTTCCACAATGATTTTTCTTGTCCAGTGAGTCAGCATCTGATGGCCATCCTCCATTCGAGCAGGCACAGCTGGAGTCAGAATAGCCATTGCTTGCCTGACAATAGCACGGGCCTCCATTGCATGAGCTTTTAGAAGACTGTGAAAAACCTAACAAAAAAGGTTTCTGGTTAACATTAATATTACATGTATTTACAAAAAGCGCTTATAAAAGGAAGAGTATAAAATGTAACTTTGAAACAACACTTCTTTTACTTAAGCATATACTTGTGTATCCTTTACATACCACTTATCCTTCTCTCTCTCCCCACTTTCTGACTTGAAGTTTCCCCTTCACCCCCATACTCTCAGCTGACATTTCTGTCTTCATCTTTCACGTGAAGAAACATTACTGACTGTGACAGTTCAACCAGGAGGTTTTTTCACTGTCTCCTTTAACCTCTCTTTTTCACTTGTCTTCTACTTCTATCTCTATTCTGCCATCTCCAAATAAATTTGTTCCAATACTTGGCTTTGTGTTTCTGTACTTGATTTATGAGGACGAATTTAATTGTTACACGTATACTGAGTATCCAAAAGGACTGTGCACCTCCTGCTGCGCTAACAGAAAGCACACTACAGAACTTATCAACATCTCCTAAAGGTATGAAGACAAACACTGAGTCAATACCTGCAGAACTATCTTCTTATGTATGGCAAATTTTGCAATGATGTGTGCCAAAAGCAAGTGTCCACTGTATTTGCATGCTGGGTCCACGCAGGCTTTGGACAGGAGGCACGGCCAAGCAAACGTCATCAGGCGCCGCAGTTTGCTGTTTCGGTTTTTGTTGTTGTCATGGATGTGATGAGGAGCATGCTCAACCAGAAGTGTGGCAAACTGCAGGAGATAAATCCTGAGAGAATCCAGCATATCCGCCTGCTTTTCTGGATCGAGTACCTGGTTGCAGGAACAAGAAAAGAAGGGAGGGGGGAATGCTTTAATATCTATAAAAGAAACGTTCTATATTTTGATTTTTGAGTGTTTCCTTGTTGTTTTTAAGAAAGCTAATAATTTTTTTTTCAAGTTCAAGACATACAAAACAGCCCTCTGAGGTGAGAACTTCATAGGCAAATGATCATCAGTTCAACAAAACCAAAGGGAATTACAAAGATCCTGACAGTCAATCACACAAAACTTTGCTTGCTGAAAGAGTGGAATCACAGCCATACGAGGCTCATTTCTAAATGAATACATTCAAATCCTAAAGATACCACAAATAAACTGAAAATTTTAGTCTAATCCTACAGGTGATTGATAGACCTCATAGCAGCTCAAAGTTCTGATGGGATGTAACTGATCATAATGCTTACTTATAAGTAGCATGAGAGTCAAACAGACTGAGATGCCAAATGAGATAAACAATGCTTTAACCCTCAAACACCCACAGAAACAGTGATCAATACCTTTGTAATAAAAACACTAGTGATGCTTTCTGGATTGTCTCCTTCTGGGTTTGGGGGTCCCAACAGCTGCTCACCTTCTCCCTTTTCAAAACTGTACAAGAAAGCAGGATTCAGGATATGCTGCAGCACCTACAGAACAAACAGAACCATTACCCTCAAGCACTGCACCCTTTTAGTGGCAGTCAACATAACGGCTAAACATAAAGTAAGGTCCTATGCAAACGTGCATGTCAGAGACATTGCTACAGAAGGAGGTTGTAAGTAACAGCTTAATAAGCAGATGCATATGCCATTTTTCCCCCTCCTTTCCTTCTTCCAAGGGCAAAGATTCTTAGAAAGTGCGAACTAAATCAGTCAGCACTGAAAGCAAGATAAATTGCTGCCCCTGTTTATTATCA
Source organism: Tetrao urogallus (assembly GCF_951394365.1). Classification (NCBI taxonomy): domain Eukaryota; kingdom Metazoa; phylum Chordata; class Aves; order Galliformes; family Phasianidae; genus Tetrao; species Tetrao urogallus. The sequence goes on from NC_136828.1 coordinate 13,686,016, forward strand.
TCTTCTTCAGGTATGATATTTTCACCTAAGTGGCTCTGCCAATTATCAAACTCATTGACATTTAAGCAAGTGAATTTTGTTGCCCTAGATCTCAAGAAGAAAATTAAACCTAAATACCAGACTACTTTGAATTAATTGCTTTAGCTACCTTGGCTTTGAGCTCATCTCCAAAGTTTGGGTCATTGAAGTCTACAAAGCGGAAGAACAAAGCCCGTTTTTGGGGAATACTGTAGTTTTTAGGAATCTCTTCTTCCATGTATTCCTTTAAGAAAGTCATATTGCAGAGAAAACGGCCTGTAAAAGCTCGAAGCAACTGGAAGAGCAGCTCTATGTCACCATAATTTCTTCTGTAAAAACACAGAAAATAAAAAGCTGTCGAGAGAAATTCCTTCTAAACCACTACACTGGTGACTTGATGAAAAAACAAACACTGGTTTTAAACAAGCAGAGAACCAAGAACAGGCACTGCTAGAGGTATGTGCTTAGAGCTAAGAGCAGTATTACGAAATATGCTAGACATTCTCTTCATTAACTGCTAAGCATTTTTAGTATCCCTGTTTGTACAGAAATGATAGGAAATAAATGCTGTTACGTACTTGCAGTAATTCAACAAGCAATATGCTAGTAGTTTAGGTTCTTTCCAATTTGTTGCAGCCATATTCTCCTTACGGTGTCTTTCCTGAAAAGCATCACTCACCCACACACGTTTCAGCTGACTCACCAAGGAATGCTGATTTGCTAACCAACATTCATCATTCTTAACAATAATACTTATGATCTGTCAAAAGCAAAACAAGACAAATGCACAATCAGTATTCAACAGACCTGCCAGTGGAAGCAGTGAATAAAAGCAATTCTTTCAGGTAGATTAAGGGTTCTAAAACAATCCAAATTCAAACAAAACGTAATTTAGATCAATTCTGAATTTTTTTTAAAGACAGTTTACCTTGCCATGTTTCTCTCCTGTATCATACTTAATTAAAGATAACAATAATTCATTTAAATCTCTTCTTTCCTCACTGTGACTACAAACACCTTACATTGTTACAAGTATCTTTCCATCAGGCATAGCACACACATGTGCACACACACTTGAAAGTCTCTACGTAAGAGGCCTTTTGCTAAAGAGATTTCAATTATCCAATGCAGACAAACAAACACAAATTAATACCTTGATAGCCTGAAACTGAAGGTCAAGACGCATCGTGGTCGTGCTTGGAGAACCAGGTCTGACAGTGGCCTGGGTGCCAGCAGGTAACAGGAGAGTGATGAACCGGTTTGGGTTAGCAGCCAACACATCGCGGAGAGGTTTGGCATCTTTATGTTTTAAGAAGCTCTGAAGAAGGAGAAAAAAGGATTTTAACCTCACCCTTTAAAAGCAAAAATACCAAAATGCTGTCTCGCCCTTCGGCATTCTGTCTACCACTGAAGTTGCAGAGCTTTTAAGCCACATAACTCCAGTGATTATCCCATGTGATCTGAAAAGGTGTAAAACCAACAGCTGTGGATAAAGAAATGCAAAATAAATAATATGCACCTCGTGCTGGAATAACACCAGCCACAGGATTTTAAGGTTATACGAGGGGAAAAAAAAAAAAAAAGAAAGATCACAAATGCGATCAACCAGAAGTTTTTGAAGATCAGGGGCCCTACAGCTTACCATAAACATCCTGCTCCACTGTGGGTCATTTAAAGTGGCTTCCATCATGAAGAGCTCTACAGTCTGGGATGGATGACGCGTCAAAAACTTAATCAGTGGTTCCCTGAATGGACTGCCAGCCTGAAAAATTCACAATGCTTAAATTGAAAACACAGAATGCAGACTGTTTCTATTTGTCTAGTAATTGAACAGCACTCACAGAGGGGCTAATGGGAGGAGCACTTGTTTTGGCATTTACGCAGATACAAAACATTCAGAACCTCCATGATCAGGATTTTCTGATAATGTCAAAACTCTCTGATGAGAGAACAACAAACAGTGACACCTCCTGAGAGGACTGGGGAGCATTTCTCTTTATTTTTAAATGATTTTTTAGTATCCAATCTTTTCACTATGTGGAAAACGCATAGCATTTAAAAATATTGCAAAGCAAAAATACCAGCAATGTTAATTTCCACTTTTACCTCAATCAACATTGCTCGTTCTGTTTTCATCACAACTTCCAGCAGAGGTTTAACCAGTGTCTGAGGGGCAGCTGGGATCAGATGAAACAGATTTATAATTGCTGAACAAATCTTCATTTCCTACAGGTAAAAAGAAGTAAGATTAAATTAATATCACCCGTCCAACAGATGAACATTGTATCAAGCATCCTACTGGTTTTACCTCTCTGTATTAGCAGATCCAGCAAGGGTTAATGCATACGCAATATCTATTTACCACGATGGATGGAATAAATTCTCTTGTGGAAGTTTGTCCTTCCCACTTGCAATACAAAGATTTTGTTTTCTTTGTCACAAAAGTGTTATCTTAAGGTCAGAGCTAAACTCTGTGTAACGAGAACAGGGATGAGGGCTTCCAGCGCCTCACTGCTGCTCTGCACCGCTTGGTTCATGCATCAAAAAGCCAGACCTTCCATTCTAAACTATTCTTCGTATCCAGACCACAACCCCAGGTAAGACCTGAAGAACATGACAGATAGATTTCTCCTAGCACTATTCTGTGCCTTTGCAAACAGCTGGCTACTTAGCAAAAGTCTTGCCTTCCCAACAGATATTCCCCCACTACATAATGAACTCTTCAGTTCAAAATAATAGTTCAAAATAATACTGTGCTTTCCTTTGATTATAATTATGTAATTTGAAGGTGAATTACATTTCAGACAACCATACTGTGGATTTTCCACCATAGGAAAAGGGAAATGGTGTTCCACACCAAGCAGTACAGAAGAGAGCCCAAAGAACCTGCTGGCAGCAGGGAGGAAGCTCTTCCTACCACACTAGGATTTCTAACATCTATTCAACATACATAAATGTAGTGGCTTGTAAGAAAATATCATTGCACATCAGTTATGGCAGCATTTACAAGTGAATGAATTCTGTAATTCCTGAATACTATTTGTTTCCTCTTTGTCTTCCCACATAAAAGCACTCACTAACTTACATTTCCATCGCTCCTCTGTCCACCTTTGTGCGTAATCACTACAACTTCCATCCATTTACGCAGGTGTTGCTATGAAAAAAGACAAGTAGTGTTATTCTTTTAATAATACCACTCCATTTTAGCAAGTGACAGTATATACCCCAAGAAAAGAAACAGAAGCAAAACTGAGGGAAACAAAGGGAAAAATGACAAATTATTTTTACTCCCTCAGACTGAAAAGTTTATTTGAAACCACACAGTTTGCAACTTCAAGTACTTTCAATGCATTCCAAACCAAAAAGGTTGGAATATCACCTGCAAAAGCTGCCATTTATCCGTACGTGAGTAGAGTATGTGAAATGTAGACAGGTATGTCTTGCACATCAAGACCAGAACATGTTCCTGCACTGAAGCTTGCAAGAGGGGATGCTAAGGATTGTTATTAGAAAACACCCAGGAACTTTATTTTTTAATGTAAAACCAAAGCACTATACAGTTGAAGCTGGCACCAATTTCATTTCTATGCAGAACACACAAATATGACGTTCAATGCCTACAAAAGGACCCTTGATACTCAATCCAGTATAACCACTAGAAACTGGAACTATGCTGACTTTCAGAGATCGCTAGAAGTTCTTTCCCTACCCAAGAAAGGAAGGGTTATAAAAGTACATACATTAAAAGGCAAAAAAATCCAAAGCCACATGGACAATGATGATAGGTGGACAATGATGATAGGTTTATGGTTTTATAATTATTTAAAATCATACATATGCACTTAAATATTTAAAAATACCCGGCAAAAGATTACAGACTTCCCAGAAAAACTTTTAAAACTGCAAATGAGATAAGAAGGGCAATAGCTTCCACTGCTTTGTACGTAAGGAAACACTTACACACTTAGATTGCTAGGAAGCAAAACGTGCTCAAGGGAATACTTAATATACTGTACTGCTGGTACACTGCTTAACAAAGGAATTTGGCCAAACAGACCTTAACATAATTAGCTTCAACTCCAGTAGACAAGAACACCTCTTAACTTCTAGCTGTAATATTTCTTCACAAATTAAGCCAAATTCTAACCATGTAGATGTTTGAAGAGACTCATGTTTCCTATTAATGGTGGAACAAAAACTTTTCTTTACACTATATACATTAAGCCACTAGAGTTGGTCTTTGTCTTTCCTAAAACACTAATGCAAGCTAAAGGAATTTAAAAAGGAAAAATAATAACAATAATAATAAAGAAAAGCACCGCAAAAATGGGCTTACCATCATTTGGTCACAGAATTTATCATTAAAGGAGTTTGGGAAAAGCCTGGTGACTGATGTCAGCCGATTCACAACATTCAGCGTCAGGCTTCGGTAGTCTCCCAGCATCATAAGCAAAGGTCTCATGTGTGTATGAATTTGATCAACTTCTATTGTAGCCCCTTCCAAAAACTGCAGGAGAGTACAGGTTCAAATAACAGGTGGAGCAGAGAGCTTAGTGACTTTTGTACAAGCACCTTAAAGTAATTTCCACTGACTTTGTATTTTCAGAACACGTGGATACTACAAGATAATTATTACTAGTGGCACATACAATGAAAAATGGATTTGGGAAGCATTTCAGTATTCCTGGTGTAGAGCAGGACATTCCATAATACAATCAAGCAGGAGGTCTTAATTGCAGCTAACGATTGAAAAAAAATGCCATTGTTATAAATTAAATGTAAAACTACAGACAAGCTGCTCAGAAGCTGCTTTATTAAGAAATGGCTCCGAATCTGCTAATGGAGCAAATTTCTCTGTTAAAATTCATATGTACAGTGAGAAACATAAAAGGTAAAGAAAACCCAGCTACAAGCAGCCAGATACAGTATTTTCCATTATAGTGGCACATCCTAAGGACATGGATTTATCCCAGAAAAGGTGACAGACACAACCAGGAAGACAGAATCAAAAGCAACACTGTTTAATATACTAACCTTTCTCATGCATGCTTCTCCTGCCTCCTGCAGTTCGTTGTTTGTCGAATTAAGTGCCTTGAAAAGTGCAGCAATGATTTTCTCTCTTGACTGAGGCAAGTAATTGCATGCAGCTAGAGCATCTGCAAATATCAAAGTAAAATTCTCTTTGTAAACTCAACCTCAAAAGAGGGAAAAAAAAACCCCTAATTCTACACTTATTCTCGTCAAGTATTTTTTATTTCATCTTAAATTACAGACACGTGAAGCCCAGCGTGCTTTGTCAAAAGTGACAGGCATCATAAAATAGTAAACAAAAGGAATGTCTATTAGGAGTGTTTTACAGTGTCCCCGATGACATAATTAATCTTAAAAAAAATTGGGTTAATTTCACAAAGCAAATCCTACTCACTAAGAAAGAGTGTTACCTCCCCATTATTCTCCATTAAACTGTGACCTCTAGGGAGCTGTCATCAGTCTTCAAGCTCTCTAATTTTCTACTGGTCTTGGGAAGAAGACTGCCCACTGCTCAGAAGGGCACTTATCTATAGCCAACTTTGTTTATGAACTGTCACTTACTTAATGCAGCAATCCGAAGAGGTACAAGAGATGGAAGACTTTTGTAACAAGGCAGTTTCATTAAGGCTGCATCTTCAGCCTCGCACAAATTCAAAAGCTAGGGGAAAAAATGAAGACAGACAATCATTTTAGCACAGAATTAGGGATAACTGAGACAGTATTATCAGTTATCTTTCGAGCCATATGTCCTCAAAGAGACACATTTATTCAAATTACAATCCCCAAATTTCACCAACAGGCAAAAATTCTACTTGAAATTAGAGTGTAAGTTTCCATGAAAACTAATGGTTAGCCAGAGGCAAGAGAGCCGTTCACAGTGCCACTGTAGCAGAGTCTGGCAACAAACTAGTGGTTTTACAGTCTGCCAGTACCTAGCAGGTCCATTTGCAAACATGCTGCTTATACAATACAGGCTGTGAAAGGACATGTCTGCAGGAATTCTTGCATCCTGCATTGCAGTAGAACACAAGGAATACTGAGGACAGGGGTAAGAGAGCAAAAATATACACCAGTAATCTCTATCTGTAGCAATTAGAGTTCTGACAACACCATCATTACTTAAGTATATGCATTCAAATATGAAAAAATAAAATTAGAGTACCTCTGTGTAGAAAACCTTATGTTCCACAACATTTAGATCCATTGTGAACAATCGAGGCTGTAGGGTTGTACAAAATGTATTCCCCTCCATCAGTCCAATCTGGGCATTTGCAGGTTGATGCCTGAGTAAATGCTTTTTAGGAGGGACCATATCTTGGAGGACCTACACAATGCAATTTAGAATACTGCATTAGCAGCCTATTCAAACAATCCCACAAACCCAGCCACTAAGACACCATTAGGGATGATCACTTCTTCCCACCCATTTGCTACTGGAGCTCCAGCTGTACCTCTTTAGAAATCACTAAGTGAAGAAAAGTGTTTGTCTGAAATACCTGATCTCACTGTCAGCTGGGGAAGCAACTCACTACGTTCAATTATCATGTACTCTTTCTGAACAAACCTATGGCAATAGCTCATATAATGTTATGAGCAACATACAGAAAAGAAATTCATAAACATAAGCATTTAAAACAAAAACAAAAGGTACAAAAAAGGTACAAAGTACAAAAACAAGAACATTTTAAACTCTTAAAAGCATTAAAAAAAAAAAACATGCAGAATTTTTCCACCAACTTCCCACTCTCGTACATAAAAATCTTCAGCAAAATAAGATATTAATGAGGGGGCTACTCGGTGCGTTCCCTAAATTGCAATAATGACATTTATAATGTTACACATTGTGGTGGCTTTTGGGGCCTTTGTACATTTACTAGCATTGCAAGAGAATGAATGCTATCAGCTTTAAGGAGTATGTAGCAAAAAGTGATTTCAGCCAACTTTGATTTACATAATCTCTTTCTGGACTGGGAAAGGCATGGCAATATGTCTGATTTAGATAATAACAGAAAATACAGGTTCAGAATAAAACGTGCATTTGGCCTTGCCTACGTCTGATTGGCAGTAGGGGACACAGCCCATAATTTCAGAAAAAAAATCAACCTGAGACACAAGCAATACAGACTAAGCAATCAGGCATGGTACATCTACATGTACATGGTACATCTACAGTACTCCAGCCACAGTATATTTTACAGCAATGAAACACAGCGAATGAAAACATATCCTATCAAAGCAGTAACAACTTCATCCACTAACACGTAAAAATGTACTCAGAAAAGCATCTTGCAAACCCAAACTGCTGAACAACTTCAGGTTTGCTTGGATGCTCAGTAAGTATTTTTGCTTACCTCCTTATGTGGCTCCATAATCACAGTGACACTTTTTCCAGTGACCTGTGCAAGTACTTGCAACGAATGCATTGCTTGCTTTCTCACAGTAGAGTTTGGAGAGGTCACTTCTCGAACGAGATCGTGTGTTACGTGATGGAAAGACTTCTCCTGTGCTGCTATGATTTCCTCTGTTTTCTCTTCATCTTTTAAAGGAGTTGCACATCTAATCAGAAGCTGTTCAAGTGTGGTCTTTGCCATAGCAACTGCTCCATTGGAAACCTAGGGTATCATAAATAATTTTTCACATTTTTAAAAATACAGAACAAAGACTGTAAATCAGCACACTCATCAACAACAAACTTTGCACTTGATTTTGATGAACCCTCTGCAAAAGGCTAAAAACACTAAGTTTAAAAACAACATTATTCACTTCCCAGCAACCTTTTCAAAGCTGTGAGCTGTGATGGAACACAACTGTGCAAACCATCTCTAAGAGCTGGAACACTTCAGCAATGGTGTTACTGTATGATTCACATCTAAGAAAAGGTCAAGCAGACAGTTTTGTGGTAATTGTAACCACATAATGCCTTCAGATAATACCAACACCTTCAAACTAAGCACAGGAGAAAAAAAACTCACAGAGACCAAGTTACAGTGAATCATCTTCTTTCACTGATCTGAATGCAATCAGTACATTTATACTCAGAAATAAGCTAATGTAATCAAATGTAATTTCAATAACTTTGGCAAAGTGGGCAGGACAGGGCAAGGAATGATTCCTAAACTCAGGACTTGGTTTAAGTTAAAATGACTAGAATTAACTCAAAACTACTGCACTATTGATATATTTTGAAGCTGAGTAAAACCAAGATTAGAAAAGGTTAATTTGTACAAATTGAAGAAAAAATCTAGTTTCCCCGGAACTCTGTGATATATTCACTTCTTACCTCTCCAGTTAGGTCCATCATAACAAAGAGAAGTGCCTTCAGGAAAGTCTGTTGGTTCTGAAGGACCCAAATTAGTGGAAGCCGTTCCATAAGAAATTTAATTGACACCACACCTCCTAGTTTTGCATACCAAGCTTGTTCGTAACAGCAAGCACATAAACGTTCCACAATGTAGGAAAACAAGGGAAGCTGACAAGCCTGCAAACAAAGAATTCTATCAGTTTGTTTTCTCAGCTCATTGGTAGCCTCTGGTGTCTCAGAGGCAGAACTGAACTGGTTGAATGTAGATCATATAGATGAAAATTGAAATATATATTACCCTTTCTTTTGAACCCAAGATAATGCTTGCAACATCAAATATCACTGCTAGGGCCACCTCTCCTATTTTGCAGAGCTCCTTCTCCTCATAAGCCATGCAGATTGCTATGGCATCAATAAGCACCAAGGGATCCATGCCTTTCGACCCATTTTCTTCACTGTGAAACATGGCTGTGCTAGGCTGGCTTCCAACCTGATAGCACTGCAGCAGAAAAGGACCTGCAAATGGTATGGGGGGGAAAGGAAGAAGAAGATAAAATAATGGATATTTCAATATGAATAGTCTTTCAAATAGATTACTATTCCTATGACTAAGGGATGGCAAAAACAGTGAGCACTGTGCCAATTTGCATATAAATGGATTATAAGGCATTCTTCGCTCACAAGAAAAAAGATTGTATCTACTTCAATATTTTCTTCCACTTACTAGCCTATGCACTGCAGAGGTCTCCTAAGAATATTTAATTAAAATGAAGAATCTTAAGAAATTCAGGTTACATTAATGTAACAATGAAGTAATACGCTCGTATTATGTCTTTTCCCCAACTGTCACACAGTCAAACTCCAAACAAGAAGTGTACTTCATGGGCAGGTTTACTTGGTTCCTCTGAGAGGACCCTAAAACTGCAAGTGGAAACAACCACATTAAAAACCACTTGCAAAAATAACTGCATGTGCCAAGTTACACAAATGCGCTGGAAACATCAACAATTCCAAACCCTATTTAATTTGTTTGCTTCAGTATTTTGAAAACATTATTAGGAGGCAATTTCAAAAACCTGCTCAATTATTTTTCCCTGCTCAGCAGAATTGGGCCACAACGCCAGACCAACATAACCAACATAACCACCCAAAGGCCACCACAACATCCAGGCTCACTTCAAAGTGAGCACCACAAGACAACCAAACGTCTCCCCGCCCCGCAGCCCCGCAGCCCCGCAGCCCCTGCCCTGCGCTCACCGCACTGCTGGGCCACGGCCACCATGGTGTAATGGCGGATCAGGCTGGCTACGAAAGGCAGAGCGCTGGGCCGCAGGTCTTTGATCACGGCTGACATGAACGCCCCTGTCAGCGCCTGCTCAAACGTTTTACGGGCCGGAGTATCCTGAGCTTTGTACCGATGGGAAATAATGACGCTGGGGATGGACTTCTCGGTGAAGCTGGAAGAGAAAATTCAGTTCACCATCGTCCCAAAGTGCGGTTCAGCAGCTCAGCCACAAACGTCATCGAGTACCTGATTTACAGTTTGCTCTTTGTATCAAACTCCTTCTCCACCTCCAGTTTTCCCCTCATTTTCAGAGATCTAGATCGCTTCACCCAGTTGGTATCAATTTTGTCAACCACTGGTCTCACATGATGGACAGCTCAATTTCATCACAAACATTTCAAGCCAGCGGTTCAGAAGAAGCCACGTATATTGCAAGTGAGAGGTATACAGGCATCACATTACAACTCAATTACAGAATGTCACTTTCAATATTTTGACATTTTCCCTTTTTTAAAATGACATTTGATTTTAATCTTTCAAGATTGAAATATTTTGTAACAAATCTTCACCCCAATAAAGCCTACTCACTGCAAAGCTACGTGTGCGTCAAGTCTAACAAGTCCAAATTAAACAAGTACTATGCTCCTTAGCAACTCAGCCAGCACACACTTTGTAGTGAAAGCTGTCTAAAAGCAAAAAGTCATTAAGTACCAACAACTAAGATTTTTAAAGATGTAAAATAATTCAATAAAAACCCTCAGCTGCTCTATGACAAAGTATTCCAAAACCATCACATACACAAGTATGAAGAATACATCATCTCTACATAAGGTTAGACACTATAAATTTTACATACGCATTTATGCTTAAAGAATTGTCATACTTGGGATGTGCCAGAAGTTGGTATAATGCATGTTTGTTATCATCCAGGCTCATCATAGCTACTAAGAAACACTTGATTACTTCCCAAGCTTGCCTCCGATAATACGGTTCTGTGTTAGCACTCTTCAAACAGTCCAGAGCAGTTTCAATTGCCTACAAAGGAGAGGTTACAGGTCAGATACATACATGTACTGGAAAACCTGGTTTGAGTGAAACCTGGCAGGATAGGAAGATGTCAGCAATTACGATATTTATACATATTCAACTCATCAGTTTGAGTACAGAGGAGAAATCAGTAAAGCCATGTGCATTCAAAAAAAAAAACAACTGTTCTTCCAAGCTGTATTTAAGCCTGCAGGCTGTATGGAGCCAAAGAGAGGCAGCTGCCTGTACAAAAATCCAATTACTGCTTCAGATCACACCTACTTGTGGAGCTGTTATTGAAAATCACAGAAAATGTATCAAAACCCCACAAACTAAATTAACTTAAAATCCAGCTCAATTCTCTGATCCCAAATTACAGTCACAGATTAGATTGCAGTAATTAGTGAGAACAAAGCATCTGTACGACACTGAGATTGTCAGATGAAAACCACTTCAAGTACAAAGTATTTCTGCAAGTATTAGAAAAACTATACCCAGCCTACAGACAACAAAGGAAGCCAAATCATTAAAGTCATTAGGATAATCACTGAAGAATATCTATGATAAGCTTTTGGTACACTTCACAAAGAAAACAGGAAGATTTTAGAGCAGAATCCTGCTCCTAATCTAACCAACACACAAAAAGGTAAGAAGGGAGGAAAAATGCACAGGAAAGATCTACTTTTGTCAGTTCAGCTCTAGCCTAAAGCTCTGTAGAAGCAGAACAGCATCTTTACATTTATTATTTGGAGTGATGATATAAAACAGTTTAAAGGAGACAAAAAGAAAAAAAAAAAAGACTGGCAAACTTCTGGCTCAAGTCCTTACCTTTTCCATAGGGAGCTGAATAGATGCTTTACAGTCCGAAAATTCTATTGTGATGCTGGGTCCCTGAATTTCTGTGACCACATACTGTAGTTTCTGTGACTCCTTTAACATCTTCCTGTTACTCCCACCAAACTTACCAAGGACACGATAAGCCACGTGAGAAATGCTGTCTGCAGGATTGCGCAGCGTACGCCACAGAGCCTGCAAGCAGTTCAAATATAACAAGGTCAGACCAGGCTCACTTCAAAATTTTTCAACTTACAGTGCAATAAAATGTCACAGAAACCACTTATTCATGTATCTGATATTTGGTCCTGCATATCTTCCAGAGAAAAAAACACTTTCCAGATAGATTGAAAGCAGTTTGTTGAAAACAGGTGACCTGATTTATAAGGAGATTGTCCTATGCACAGTTTTAGATTTGACTGCTGTGGTCAATCACAAAATCTTTGCCCCAATGAAATGCAATGTCATACTTATGGCTAATGTTAGATAGATGACATTATGAATTCAGTAAGAAAAATTAAGAACCAACATGGGCCAAGTGAAATATCCTCAGAGCTAGCTTCTAAATCTAAAAAGAAAATGAAGTACATATTATATTTACAGGCAAAAGGATACGCTAGCACTATTAGAGCAAACAGACACTTATAACATTGCTCCAAATTTCAGCCACACTATAAATACAATCATCTCTGAACATATGGAGATTGCATACAGTTGTCAATCACAGCATGCTGAAGGTAACTAGGTAACTAATCTTACCAGATCTTCATCATTTTCTATTCCAACTCATCTTAGGTAGCAGTATTCTTCCTACAGAGTCCCAAGCCTTAATTTTAACTTCTTACCAGGAGGTATAGGAGAAAAGATTCATTTTTAACTGTTTCACTTTTCAATTCACTTTTAAATGTTTCAGTTTTCAGTTGCACAACACCAAATAGTGCTTTGCATACAAATCAGACAGCTATGCTTCCCATGACAGTTTTTTCCAGTTCTCACAATCAGAGTTCCACTAACATTCTAACATGTAGTGAATTGACGACCTCCTGTGGTTTAATGGGAAAAAATGTGGTTTACCTGCATAAGCTCAGCTCGAACCGGCTGAATGTGATCGTACAGAAAGTCTGGCTGCAAGTTATCCACGCACAATTCGAGTGTTCTTAAGCCTTGGCTAACCAGGGTCTGAGATCCATTGAGAGCTGACACCAAGGGATCCATGAGCATCGGCAGGTATGGCAGCAGTGAGCTCAGACGGACCGGCACAGTGAGGCACAGCTCCACAAACAAGTCTTTCATGTGTTGTTTATGAAGGCCGCTTTGCAACATATTAAGTCCTGAAAATCATGGATAAATTACACGTTCAAAAGAAAAAAAACAACAGTCCACAATTCAATGTTCAGAAGTCACTGTTTCCTAAGCTCAAAATAACCTGACATTTTCAAGTACGGCAAGCTTATTTATCTCTAAGCAATGTATTTAGAAAACATAACACCATCATAAAGACAAATTTCATCTCAGGACTCTACACAGTGAATGCTTTGTAAGTACATGTACATACAAGAAGATCTGTGTGTGCACTAGAACTGAATATCAAATAAGTGTCAAAATAAAGCAGCATTTGAATAGAGTGGATGAAAGCAAAAAGACAGCCTGATCCAAGCCTCAACTTCACTTCAGTATAAATTTGAAACCTTCTTGTTTCTAAAATATGCGGGCTCCTGAAAATAAATATTAACACATAACATGTTTATGTGAATGTCCATCCACTCTTCCATACAGACAAAATATGTGCCCCAAGTCTCTCCCCCCCACCCAGCAGAAGATTTCATATATTCCACAACCTTAGCTAGCAGCTCTACACTGTCACATATTTTACATAACGATTTAAATGTAAGAGAAATATTTGCTAACTACAATAGCAGGTTCCCCCTGCAGATGTAGGGGAAACCATAGATTTTGCTTTCCCAAAGTCGTTCAGATTAGCTTCTCCATAGGTTTAAGTAGTTCTCCCCATTCCCTTGGTCATATCCAGCGTCTCTGGAAGACGGCCTTCACAAGCACATAAGTTCATTTAATCAAGACTCATTCACTTTCCTATTTCTTGCTAGAAACACAACCCCCACGTACATTTCTCACACAGCAGCAAGTGCACACAACACACCCACAACTACAGAAGAGCCAGAGCCTCTCAGCAGTGCTCTTCCCTCAGAAGCAGTGACAGACTGGCAACCTTGCTCCTCCTGCCACCCCACAGCTCAAAACAACAAGCAAACAAAAACCAACAGCCCCACAACAGAAAGCAGGAAACAAGCAGCAGCAGTTGTGAAGCAGCCAGAACTATGGAGCCTGAAGCAGCTGACAGAAAATGAAAATAAGCCACGTCCAAGTTATTTAATCAACTGCTAAGCTCAAAACCAGCAGCAACGTTTGGTTTCGTGTCGTTTTTTTCTTTCAAATTACACAACATAACTTTATGAGTACTATGTACATAAAAAGATCAGAAACTGGGAGGGGGAATAAAGGTATTGTTCTACCTTGCAGTAAGTTTGGTAACAGCGGCAAGAATTCTTGATATAACAGATCATGACTGCCTCCTCCAATAGATCTGAACAGTGCTCTGAGCAGCAGGAAATAGTTATAGGGCTCTTTGGCAGTCTGTGCAAGTTCCATAGAGCTGTTCACAATCTTGTGTAAATGTGGCTATAAGAAAATAAAGCTTTAAGATTAATAAATCATCAATTTTATCATCTCTGCAGTGTAAGACTTTACATGAGACAACTTCAGATCAAAACCCTTCGGTTTCTCCGAGTACTCTGATACCATCCTAATTTTATACTGCTGCTGAGAAGTGTGACCAAGAACACATAGCATTCATCAATTAATTAAATACTGCTTTCACATTAGCCAAACAAGCAAGTCTGCTTGCTACTCCAAGCACAATCTGTATTAAAACAGAAACCCACAAATCAAACACTACGAAACACATTTGCTCTAGAGCTCCTAAGGATGGGTAGCAGAAATGCCAGCAGCGTCAGAATGACAACAGAAGATATTTCACCATATTAGTTTAATGCAGATCTAACTTCATCATTAATTCTTATTTTTTGGTGAATGCAGTAGTATTACTTTAAAAACTAACTTTTATAAAGGAAAGAAACAGTTCCAGAACCGGAAGAGTGAGGATCAGCAGCCTCACGGACCAGAGGACTTCAACAGTGCCAGGAATCATTAACAACAGTTGAGAAATACAGGGATCCTCCCCGAGCAGGTACAAACAGTGACACAGTTCTGGATTTAATTCACATCTAAAAGTGCTCCACATTGTTACACAAATGCTGCAGAGAGCCTTCATCGTTCAATTTAATTGTCTACCCAAGGCCCACATCATCAATCCTGCTGAAACAAAAATGTAACAGAAGCGTGAAACTGTGAAGGCAGTAAATCACATCCCTCAAATGGGACCTCCAGCTTATAAAATCCAAATGACCTTGACTCTGATGGTAGAAGAATTAAACCAAAATTATATGAATATTGCCTCATCCTCCTTAGGAACACTGCTTCATATTAATCTTCCAAAGAATCAGGAAAAGCAGTCATCCCTACTCTGTTCTGCCCTGAAAATACTGAACTAATCCTGCAATAACAAATGATTAAGCAGAAAAATCATTTTATATAGTTGCCTCTATCAGGAACTGTGTTTATTTTAAGGTAGGGAAAGGGAAATTGAGATAAATGTTGAGAGAAGGAGCAGTGTTCAACCAACGTTTTAAAGTTTTTCTGTTATATAGGCAGCTGTTTCTCACAGCTTTAAGAAAGCTTCAAGCTCAGAACACATTATTTCTAATCATATTAAGAGAAATAATTGTGTTCAACATAAAACAAGTTTTTTTGAACAAGCAAGCAACATGTTGTTAATAGAAAGGTAGAATTCCTCAATGCAGACTTTGGCAACATCCCAAAACTTTTTAACTCAAGAGGTCCATGTCACCAAACATGATGTGAATTAACCAGTCACTACCACACAGAAGTGACAGTCTAAGCAAAATCCCCACGTTAATAAGGCAAAGACAAAAAAAGCACGAGATATGTAACTGTCCTGATCATAAAGTTATGAAGTAGGTGCTAATCCCAACCAGGCTACTTGCATCTCAGCCATTCAGATTCAGAATTAGCACATCACTACAGTGCCAAACATTCACAGAAACTGCCTCATAAATAAAGCAGTAACGGATTGCTTGCTTGAACAATGGTGCTAACAGTGGTTCAAAGATGAAAAGACTATCAAATGATATAGAGAGTAAAGCTGAGTTTCTTCAAACATCTGAAGAATACATTAAGAGTGAAAACAGATTTATCTATTTTTTTAAATCTAAATGACCTTTACCTTCAGCATTTGTTCATTTTCAGCAGCAAACAACGAGACGGAGCCAAACACCAACTTGAACAGCTTGAGATACAGATTGGAGAGTTCCACATTAGAGCCCATCTCCGGCAGTCGGTCCAGAAGATACTCTACCAAAATTGTTGCAAAGAGGGCAGAGGTGGTAGGATTTGCCAAGAAGGAGTTGGCAACTATCTATAAAAGGAAACCACAGAGGAATTAATGCTGCTGCAATGAAAGGAACAGAGGGATTCATACACTGCCAATTAAAAAATACTACCAGATTCTGCTTCTCCACCCCAACTTCCCTGCTGTGCACACAATTCATGTTATCCTCAATGGAAAAGAACTGTGCATATAATTTAAATTTAAATTTTAGATGCGTACTGCAGAAACTGTGTTCTGCTAAGCGCTAGATCAGAACGCTGACACAACAATCTCACTCAGAAACAGGAATTCCAGAACGTTTAATACTTCTTGGAATAAAAGTACCAGCTTGAGGTGCTCATGTTTGTATTTCATCACTTAACCTGGAAAGTTTTTGAAAACCCATCTGTGCAGTTTCTTTTTATAAAACGTTTCAATTCTTTCATGCTAATTTCAACATTATTACTTAATAATTCCTCTTCAGCCTCAGGTACTCTAAGGCAGGAGGCATTTTCTACAGGCTGGTTATTATCAACTGGAGAAGAAAAACAACAACAAACATGATACCTGAAGAGCATAGTTTTTTGAGATTCTTTCCACCATATAAGGAACAGTAGTTTGAAAGATCTCTTTAAAAGTCAATGGGTTCATCATTGTGAATACACCAGCAAAATGCTCCAGAACTTCCTTTTCCTCTTTCATTCTGACTGTCTGACAGTTGGCTACTCGAACGTACGTCTGTCCATTTCCTGCTATTTGAACCTATGGCAATTGAGAAAATGAATCGATCAGTTACAGAACTGTAGCAACTTGTCCCTGCTATTCCTAAAGAAGGACTTGAGTAAAACTCATGTTATACAAGTTTCACATGCAATTCCCATACAACTAGAAGTCACAAAAGCCAACATTGACAATAAATATATGAAAATGGAGTGTGAAGATCACAGACTTCAAAATCACAGTGAGGAGTGCAAAAAAAACAACAGCAGATATCACTCTGCATTTGTAAAGCTACTGGATTCTAAATCGTGTACGTTTACATTTCAGCAACACTTTCTGTAACTTCTAAAGATAAACATGTGCCAAGGGAATGCTTCAGCTGGTAACTGAACTTAAAAAAATCTCTTTGGAGAAGAAATTTAATCTACCACATAAAAAAGATTTTTAGTCTGACCTGCCAGCCTAAATATAGCCAACAATAACTGTTATGAAAATAATCTGCTTCTTGCAAGTGATAAGTACTCTGAAATTCAAACAATTTCCCACTAGACACGGCCCAGAAATGAAAGGTTTCATGAAAACATACTACAAGTGTGAACTGTATTTTAGCTGACAAACAACTATTAAGCGATCTAACACAGAAAATGCATAAAATAGACATGGCATGGGGTCAGAGCGCATACCTGATAAATATCCAAAGCTTGCATTGCATATTTTACCAGTTTTATATAGATTTGAGTCTCTTTAGGTTGCAACTGCTTATTGGGAATGAACTGTGCCTCTGAAAGGAGACAAAAAAATACAGCAGCAGTTACATACTAAAAATACTATTTGTTTGTTTTTGGCTAGAGTTTTAATTGCAGAATTTTAAAAGTCAAGAGCAACTAAACATTATGCAGCATTACCACCAGGAGCTTTGCATGACGTTATGCCCCACGTGATTGTCTTCACACCACAGACCAAAGTTTTCACTAAGCTTCGGCAGTCTGTGACCTGAAAAGTCTGCTTGTCTTCTTTTTCTTTTTCCCCCTGCTTTTCAAACACAGGTACGGGCGCAGGGGCCACCGGAGTGGCCGGAGCAGGAGATGGAACAGGAACAGGTGCTGCATTTGCTGCTGTTGGCACTCCAGGCAGTGCAGCCTCGGCTGCTCCAAGCTCAGACTGTGGTTTGCATTTTTTAAAAATCCCTGAAAGCTGATATCGTGCTATGGTGTGAAACTTCAGAACAAACACCTGTGGGGACGGGGGAGAGAGGACACAGAAGAGCAGAGCGGAGAGGGGAAGAGAGAAAAAGGAAAGTAAGTTCCTACTTCAGAATTAAAGATGATTCTAAATCTCTAATTCTAATCCTTCAGCTTAACATACTTAGACCAATAAGATCTACAACCGTATTTCTGGAATGGCTCAAAAACTGCAAACATATCTGAGTGTACTACAAAGTGTTAACACACTGTTTTGGCATATCCTCATTTCTGAAGAAAGGAGGGAGTAAGATGTGATTGGTAATATACTACAAAATATTAATTAGGCTATTCAGTACATTATCAAGAATTTTAAACACGCCAGTACCTCCAACATTCTCATGAGAATATCTCTACCATTTCCATTTTCCTGTTCACTTTTAGACCGGATACAGTCTACCAAATTTAGCAGGAGCTTGCAGGACATTGTCTGGATGCTGCTAGGCAACGACTCATCATCAATGTTCTTGGCAAATAACTGGACAGCAAGGGAGAGATCGTTGAGAGGTAAATGCTGCCGGACGTGATGCACCAGGTCTGCCAGTGTACTGTATGCCAGGGGCCTGCCAGGAAAAACAAGAAACAAACAAAACACATTGAGGACAATTATAACAGCTGCTAATTGGACTCAACCAATAATCACCACCTGGATCTATTTTCAAGATTCTCAATTACAATTTTCTGTTTTTATATGCAAACACATTGTTTTGAGTTTCTTTCTATTACACAAGAGCATTAAAATCTGTATCATACCAAAGAAGCATTAATCCATCCCACAAGGCCAATATTAGAACTACTTGGATCTTTATTCACCCGCTGCTGAACATCCCCTGCACACGACTTCATCTCCATAACAATTCAGATGTTTCATGTCATGGGAAGCAATGCTGGTAAGCTTTTTCACAATTAATCCTTGATTACTCATGATCTCATGAAAATGAGCTATATAAAGATTTAAAACTCTATACAGACATTGTGGTAAATATTAGCAAACCCTGAAAGAAAGCCACGGCAGGCACTCAGGAAGACATTCCAACCTTTCTGCCATACCTCAGTGTCTCTCGGGCAGTATATCCAGAGCCAATTAATATAGATTCATCAAACAGTTTGTCCATGCACGGAATAAATTCTATAATTAAAAAAAAAGAAAGAATATGAAAACTAAATATAATGAGTAGCAAAGAAAGAGTTAAAATAAATTTGTTAAGCATTAACTCATTGTACATACTGAAACAAAAGTTTGGCAATAAAATTTACTCCTGAAACGTGTAAACTTTCAATCAAACTCTTATAGCTCTATTGGCACTTGCTCCTTCAGTAACTTTACAGAACACTCAAAGCAACCCTGTGGATACAACCAGAACAGCTACAGCTGGAAAAAGTGGTTCCATTAATCTCAACTTCACAGAACTTTTTAGAAGCAACTGATGAGTTACTGCCCATGAAAATGCTGCTTTGTGTCATCATGCAAGCTCTATCCCAGAATGTGAGACAGAATATATGGAACTTGGGATACTGAAGAGCTATCAGTAACAAACTCAAATGAAAAAGCAAGGTCAAAGAAGCTTTTTTTTCTTTTCTTTCTAAATATAGAATTCAAAAAGGTCACTGAATGATTAGTTCACTCCACCCTAAGGGCAGATAATGGCAATGACAGGAAGGGCTGAACGATCCCACTTCTATAACACAAAGTGCAGC
This sequence comes from Tetrao urogallus, assembly GCF_951394365.1. NCBI lineage: Eukaryota > Metazoa > Chordata > Aves > Galliformes > Phasianidae > Tetrao > Tetrao urogallus. The sequence continues at coordinate 13,705,695 of NC_136828.1, forward strand.
AAAAAGCAGAACCTCAAGTACAGAGAGGCACCCAAAAAGAACAGAACTGAAAGCAAAGTTCACTTCCCAAAGTAATGAGAATTATGTAATAGCCCACATCAAAAGGTACACAAATGTACCTCCTAAATACACAGAAATAGTTGAAATCTTTTCAATGCACAGATACACCATAAAAAAGCAGTACATACGGCTCCTCAAGTCTGTTGTTAAAATGTGCTTAGCAGCAATCAGAAGCTCCTTCCGGAGGTGTGCTGTTTCTGCTGGACAATTGGAGAGCAATTGCAACATTCCTTTCACCATTTGCTGAGAATATTTAGCCACTAATTCCTATAAAAATAATGAAAATACAATCATTATTATACTCTACTTTAAAATTCTTCTCACATCTCCAATACAACATTGAATTAAAATTCAGTGACTTCTCTCCAGGAAGTCTGCTTGTAAAAATAAAATACAGTAGCCATTCCATACATGCTTTTATTTTGCATTCACATCAGAACACTTCTGAAAGGATAACCAAGTACAGCTCTACAGATGGTCAGGTTTACTTTTACTACCCAATTGTTCTTCTCTCCAACCCTTGAAGCACAGCACTCACACAGGTGGCTTTCCCACCACAAAGTAATGAGAGATCTGTTGTATTTAAGAGTAGCGAAGTAACAAAAATGCAGCCTACCTGGTAAATTCTTATGATGTAAGCCAAAAAAGACAAGGTTTTAATTTGAGCAGCGATAAAATCAGCATACAGTTCTTTGTTATAAAGTTTATGTTGCCTGAAATCAAATTGAACAGTGGTTATTCTTCTCCCCCTTCTTAATACCTTTGGTCAGAAAATTCATGGCAGTATCAAATTACATCACCTTAAACTGAAGTTCTTGCTCCCTAAGAAAATAAATTCATGATGGGAGAGCCCACTTACCCAACATTTTATGCTTCAAATAGAAATGCACAACCCTGAAGCAACCACACAATTTTCAACCCCCTGCAGAACACCAAGCTAATACACAGGCACCAAACAGCTGCCTCTCTACCCCTAGCTGGGGCCATTTTTCTCCAAGCAATATTCCTTCCCAAAGCCTTGCACGTCTTTCAAGTCTCAACCACTTATGCAGATCATCTGAGCAGACAGGGAAAGACAGAGATAGTAATCTTGCTGCACTGCTCTGCACCATTGTTGCTCTTTAGAAACATCTCTCTGAATCAGGCAAAACAGTGCCCACATCTGCAGCACCACATGGCTCCACACAAGCTAGACTTGGAAAAGCGAGACTGTAACACTGGTGGCTTCCTGAAGATAAATAGCTCCAAAGTCCCAGCCGTGTGGTCTCCATCACATGGAGCACTGTTTGTGCTAACATCTATTTCTGTCAGAAGCTCCATTTTAAAAAAAATGCCTACCAAACAATAAATGGGGAGGCAGCTCATAACTATGAATCTTCTCAGTGACACATAATGGAAATATTCAAATCTGCCCATTACCTCAAGTACAAAAGTGTCACTGTAGGACAATTTTACATCAAATAATCATTGTTATTTCTGAGATTAAAAGCACTAAGACTAGAAGCAAAACTCAAAGCATCTAAGATAAAAATATTTCAAGTAACCTTGAATAGCAGGTTAAGGAAGTTTATTCCATATATCATCAAAGCAGTACTGAATTACTTTTACCTGGCTTGAGCAGAAACCTGAATTATAATAGTGTTCATAATCAAGGGCACAAATTCAGCTACCACATTATGAATGTTCAGTTTGTAGAGCTTAAAAAAAAAAAAAAGAAAAAAACAGTATAATTAGAGAAACAAGAGAAACATGCAACTCATTCATGCATTCAACATATCTGAAAGCTAATGAAAGACAATGAAAAAATCTCACAGTATTATTACTCCACCATATTTTAATCTCAATATTGGTTACATTTTGCCATGGGAAGTTACACAACAACTGAGTAACCAGAAGTGCTTAGGTGCAAAACACAACACTGTACTAACCTGATACATAAGAACAACAATAATAGGTAGCTCAGCCAAGACCTTCAGGGATAAAGATCCCCTGGGTATTATGGAATGCTGAAAAGAGAATACATGTTTTATAAACAGTTTGTTGATTTTTAAAAGTGCTCGTAATGCATTTTTAAAGAAACTGCTCATTTTAATAGATACACTTACAGAAGATTTAAGGGGCACAAAGCCACTCAGTAATCACATTAAATAAAAAATCCTGTGGTTGCATAGCAAATATATGACAGGTTTCAATCTTCTACAAATATAGGTTGATACACAAAACCAACCAAAAGAGCCTACTGCAATCTCAGTTTGAATACTTACAGTTCTTGTCTCACTGTCTTCTCTCTCCGGGTTCACCTTCACCACAATTGTTGTAATCATGCCAACCATCTCAGGAGGAGGAACAGTGTTCTCAGGAATCACCTGAGGATTCTCGAAATACCGACCCTAGAAGCAGACAAAGAGCAGAAGAGAAATACAGTCATGCTAGTTACAGTCCAGGCAATGCTTCCACATAATTTTTCCCCACAGCTCATTGTAGATATCTTCTCCTACATAGGACCTTCACTCCAGAAGGTTGCTGGGACTGCATCCCCCATAATCTTTTGCTCCCATACAGCAGGAAGCAGAAAAGAAAAACATTGAAGCAGACAGCTGTAATCTGACAGAAAGAACAGGCAACGGCCTCCAGAGATCAAGCAAGTTGAAGAACTCTACTGGAAGGTAAGTCATGCAGCCTTCCCTCAAAAAAAACAAAAACAACAACCAAAATTTGGAGATTGGTGAAGCCAATAGAATGGTATTTTATTAAACAAATGCACCTTGGTTTTCTCACACTGTTGATACTACAGAAACAAGATTTTCTAAATCAAAGTCTAAATTTCTCTGTTTTGTGGAGTATTTCCGTTAAATATTTTTCTTAAAACTAACTGAATCATTAGATGTAGAAGTAATTAAACTCATTTAGAGGCAAAATTAAGACAGAGGATTTAGTTCCCTGACTACAGCAAGGGTGATTTGGGAAATAAAAAACTCACCACAACTTTAGGAAGCTCCTTGTAAATCTGCTTCACAAAGTCCAAAAAATGATGGATCTAGGAAAGAAAAAGGTGCTTCACCACACAGCTGAAAACTTACAATTTTACAATGCCTTATTAGCAGCAGTACAACTACATGCAACCTTTGGCCACCACTGGAGTTCACTTTTCGTGACATCTAAAAGGGATACTGAAGTTCTCCAAGTCTGTTTTGTTCCACTCACATTAACTTGAACTGACTTGGAAAGAATCTAATTTGACTATAACCTCAACATTTTCCCAATGTGGTACAAATAGGAATAATGACTAGAAAATAATCAAGTCTTCTGAGGGAAAAAAAATAAATCAAGGAAAGAAAGCAAAAGAAGAAAAACACAGACTTTCATGCAAACTCCTTCTTGAGACACAGGAGTGACACAAGTGTGGAAAGAGAAGAGGAAATAAGAGACGATAATATTCCAGGATTTTTCTTTCACAAACCAAAAAGGCACCAATTCTCTCTTCCTCTGAGGGTGTTTTATCCTTTTTGGAGATGCTCCCATGCTAACACAGTACCCATAAACACCTGAAGTGAAAGCAACCAGACTTTAACAGTTTGTTTTGTTGTTTTTTTACCCTCCACAGGGTGCTGGACTGCTTAGCACTGTGCAATCCTCTTCTATGAAGTATTTGAGGGTTGTTTTTTTGCTGTTGGTTTTCTAATATATGGTTACTAGAGGTCAACAAACAGAAAATGACAGCAGAAATAGAACACACAGCAATTCTGAAAAGAGCATGGGAGTAACATAGCACGATTGATCACTTACTTCTTGAGTGATTGCTGGTCTGAACTGTTTGTGCAATTCAATTATTATTCTTAAGCAGATCAGTACATTTTCTTCGTTCTCCGTCTGATAAAAAACGGAACTTCAGTGAGTCTACCATTGCATTCTTCAACTTCAAAACCCCATAAAAGCACAGTTATCTCATTCCATTACTGCAGATTTGCATGAGCAAGATGCCTTTAATTTGATCTAACTTTACCTTGTAACCTCTGGAGAAGGCTGAAAATAAATTAAATTCATCCCTTTTGGAATAAAAACCAGAATGGCTGAACACCATCAGACCTGACTACGCATCACAGACAGAAGCACAAGTGGAGCCATTTGCACACCAAGACATCCCCAAATATAACATGTTATTTTTGGCAGGCTTCGAGTAACAATGTTTTCAGTGCTGAGTAAGAAGCAGATCTACGTCTCCAGAACAAAGCATTTCCATCTACACAAGCTAAGCAAAAAAATGCGCATAAATGTAATGTTGTCTAAGGCAAGCGATAAAGAACAGTTCCCTGCAAAATTAAAAGCCAAGGAAGGGAGAAAAAAGACAACTTGAAGAAATCAGAAATCCTACAGACAGTAAGTAAGTGCAGAATGTCGCTCCACTCTTGCTCCAGAAGCACAGCCAATGCAGTTACTCTCAAAAACCCACCCCCAGCAATTCTGGAGATGAAGTAGAACTTTCTGCAAATCTGGAACAGTTTTAAAAGAAAATATACACACACACCCATAAGCAAAGATAAATACCTCTAGAAATCTAAACATCACAGACAGGATATTCTTGGTATGAAGACGAAGGTGCTCATTTGTTGGTATTCTGTGGATTATTTCAAGCACTAATTTCCGGAGTTGCTGTTTAAATCAAGAAATAATTAAATAAATCAAGAGCTGCTGGGATTTTTTAGGAGACCGCAAAAAACAACAGTTAATGGATGCATGTTTTCAACTTCCATACTTGAGCACCACTTTACTTTGCACAGGCTGGCCCGTAGATACAAACACAAAATGCTTCCTATTTGAATAAGCCAAATGTAACAATCACTGTTGAAAATGCCCTCCTTAAGCAAGTCCAGTAAACCATTAATGACATGGATTCTCAACCACTGCCTTTTGTTACAAAGTGTAACAACTTATCAGCAAGAAAGCCAAGTCCAGCATCCAGCCTTCCCCCCACTGCTCTTAGAAGCATGATGGCAAAGTTTAAAAGCAACGTATTCAGAAACTGGACTTTTCAGTTTCTCTCCAAACAACAGATCTGTTTTTAAGAACAAAGGTAGTACAGAAGTTGGTTCGCTGGCTAACCAAGAGCATCACTGAACAAGCAGCCTGCTGCACGCTCTGCAGAAGGCAGAGATGCTCTGCACAGCTTACCTGGGCTGGCTTCTCCTGCAGAAACTGAACTTCTCCGTCCTGCAGGAAGGTGAGGAACCTTGGGATGATGTGTTCCAGGAATGTAGAATATTGAGGGGATGATGTCACATTCTAATTCAAAAGAAAATGAAAACATGAAGACATAACACACTACCACAGATTGTATCAAGTTACATTCAAAGCTTCCAGAAAACATTTTCAGTGATTTTATCAGATGTTGTATTTAAGCATCTGCTGACATACTACAGAGCTAGCATCTTTGAAACAAGGACACACAAAACCCCAGGAAGATATTTTCAGATACTCACTTACTGTAATAGTAAGTTCTGCTCAGCCTGTGCACAAACTACTGCAGAACGGTCACAGACAGCTCAGTCCCTTACACACACTAAGCAAGGATGAAGCCTTTTAACTTTTTTAATGCAAATAATACGGTTGTGACAGCTCTAATTGCATTTCACTGCATTAACCTAAACAAAATAGTTTGCTGGACGGGAGATTCCACTGATAAGCTCATCAACAACTGAAATCTGCACAGCACTGCACTTCCAGCACCTCGCATAAAGCTTACTTAAGAATATCTGATGACATCAAAGAGCACTAGAATGGGTATTTTTGTGTCCATGCCACAGACTAAGCAAGATCACTTCAAACAACACAGATTTGGACAAAAGTTGTTACAGCAACAGCACTTTCATTCTTATTTATCACAGCTAAAAACACAAAGAGAGCATTACAGCTATTCTAAGATCTTGCATTTATTCATTCCACAAAAGAACAAGTTCTCCACAATTTCAGAAGACACTCATTCTAACTAGGTGTTCAGTGACAGTACCATCTGACTAACATATGCTTGGTTTAACTTGTTTCTCAACTTTGTTTCTGGTGCTCATCTAAACCTGATTTATCACTGAGCAAGAGATGTCACCGGAGTCATCTCCACTCCTGTTGCCAGACTGCATCTGACAGCTCCTCACTTCCATCCCGTGGGATTATTCAGGAGTAACAGAGGGCCTTTTGCATCACAAGAACAAAACACAAACTCAAAATAAATAAAACAATGCTTAAAATACAGATTTCAGATCACTCAGCTCAATAGAAAAAAGAAAACCTGTGATGTCACCTTTATTTAAATGCTCACTGAACAATGACTACAGAACAAAAGAGCTCTCAAGTTCAAAGACGAACTCTTCAAACATCTGGGTAGCTGCTAAATGCAGCAGTAACATAAGTGCTTTATAGTAGAATTTACAACTCACAACAATAATACGAATCTTTTAACTGCATAATACCAGATGTCACACTGACTGACACGAAGCACCGTAAGGACTGCCATCCTGGACAGCTTTTTTTATTAATTACCTCAAAATTCTCACTGACTTCTTGCATCATTTTCAATTTGGTTTCATCGGCTGAAAAAGGAAATTCAAACAAAAAAGTAAATAAATACAAAGCTAAATCAGGAAAGCAAGTACCAGGCTCACTGATGAAAGAAGCAATCAGATCTTATCAGTTTAGCTGTCACCGCCAAATTATAAGGCACACAACTCTCACAAACATCCCTGTCATACAACCACACACACGACTCACTCTCTCTTTGGCTCAAGGAAATATTATTCATCACTTTGCTTCTTCAAAAATCAGTATTTTAACAAAATTTAAGCCGAATTTAGCATGCATTTGTCAACTTTTTGAACAATATTCAGACATTCGTGAAACAAATCACAAGTGAACACAATTCTATGATTCTATTAGCAGTCCGATAAGACAAAAAGGAGAAACAGTTTCAAACTAGAAGATGGGAAATCTAGATTGAATGTAAGGAAAATGTTTTTTACAATAAGGATAGTGAGGCAGTGGCACAGGGTGCAGAGAATGTTGGTCATGCCCTGTCCCTGCAGACATCCAAGCTCAGGGGATGGATCAGAGCACTGATGGAGCTCAGTGTCCCTGCTCAGTGCGGGGGAGTTACACTGGATGAGTTTGAGGGTCCCCTCCAGCTCAAAAATGATTTTATGATTTAACTTACAATACAGAAAAAATTGTATCTTACGTGTATTGACATCTGTAAGAGCAGCCACAAATTGAAGGTACTTTTTCATCAGAGTGGTTTGGTCCACCACTGTGGGCCCTTGTGCTGAAACAAATGCCATCTTGGAGGAGGGAGATCAGCTTTCACTACATAGAATCAAGATCAACACGCCTACAAAATATATATGTGTGTGTTAGTTTACATACCTGCTCAATTGCAGTCATCATCTTACCCAAACCCGTTCTTCTAACACACTGAAGAGGACATATCTCACTCCCAGAGTCACAGGGCACATCTCTGCAGGCCTACGTGAACAATGCCTGGTGTGTGCAGCACCCAGGAGCACAGGCACAAACCTCCAAACAGCAAGGCGACCCAGCTCTTCCCATCTGCCCTCTCTGCATCTGCTCTGAGGCCTCACCTGGAGCACTGCACCCAGGCCTGGGGCCACAGCTCAGGAGGGATGCGGAGCTGCTGGCATGGGCACAGAGATGCTCAGAGGTTGGACGGGGACAGGCTGAGGAAATCAGGGGTGTGCAGCCTGGAGAAGAGAAGGCTGCGGGAAGACTCAAGAGCAGCCTTACAATACTTAAACGGAGCGTATAAACCAGAAGGAAACTGACTTTTTACACGAGTAGACAGTGACAGGGTAAGGGGGAATGGTTTTAAACTGAAAGAAGGGAGATTTTCTCCAAGAGATCGGTGACGTGCCGGCAGCGCTGCGCAGAGCTGTGCTGCCCCATCCCTGGAGGTGCCAAGGGCACGGATGGGCAGCCGGAGCTGCCGCCCGGTTTGGGAGCTGGCAGCCCTGCCCACAGCAAAGAGACGGAGCGGGGCGACCTCAGAGCTCCCTTCCAACGGAACCATTCTGGGCTCCCAAGATCCATGTCAGCATCAGCGCCTTCCTTCTGCTTCCGCCGCTCTGCCCTCCGACCCGCATCCCACCAGCGACCCGCAGCCGGAGCTGCCAGCAGCCGAGCTGCCGCTCGCGGCCCTTCCCGCCTGCACAGCAACCCGCGTTCGGACATCCTCGGACTCGGGCTCCGGCCTCGCCGCCGCTCGCGGCCGCTTACCTGCACCGCCCGGCGCTCCCCGCCGCCGCCATCACGCCGCCCCCATCCCCGCCGACACGGACACGGAACGAACGGCCGTGCCGGCGCTCCCTGCGGCCCAAGGCCTCCGAGCGCGGATCTGCCGGACGGCGGCCCTTCCTCCTCCTCAGTTCCGTGCCCCGCCGCCCCGCCGCTTCGCCCCGGCCCGCCACCCCCCCGCGCTGCTCACCCCGCGGCCCCCCGACTCCTCCTTTGTTGCTGCCGGAGCCCGGCGGCGGCGCATGGGCGCAACGGAAGCTCCCGTGCTCAGTTCCGGCCGCCTCCTCCCGCCGCCCGCCTCGCGCGCACCCCCGGGCGGAGCGCAGCGCAGCCATCGATCGCAGCGCCGCCACGGCGCGCGGGGAGCGGCGCTGCCCCGGGCTGCGCGGCCCCGCCGGGTCTCTCCGAGGAGCGTCCGCCCCAAGCGCAGCGGCCGCGGGCGGCGGGACGCGCAGCCGAGGGCACGGGGCACGGCCGGACCGCCCCGCGGGATCTTTTGGGCGCTCGGGGCTGCTCGCGCACCGCCCCCTCACAGCACTGCGCGCCCCCGCCCGCGGAGCCGGGCAGCGCCGCAAAGAACTCGGAGGGGCTTCGGTCAGACGGTGCCCCGCGGGTCACGGAGCCGCGGCGGGCAGGGCTGCCAACCGCTGGATCGGGGCGGCCCCGGGCCGTCCGCGTCTAGACTTTTGACGGCGCGGCCCCGCGGGCCCTTCCCCCTGGGGGTGGTTGGGCGCCGCCGAGGGGGAGCGGCCCCGGGGGCGGACGGACGGAGCGCCGCAGTACCGCGGGCGGCCTCGAGGGCAGCGCCCTGCGCTGAGCGCCCGTCATGCTGCGGCTGAGCTGCGTGCTGCTGCCCGCCGTGCCGCTGCTGCTGCTCTGCCGTGCCGTCGCGGCGCCGGGTAACGGAGAGAAGGGCCTGCGGCCCCGGGAGATGGAGAGGCGCTCGGGCGTGGGGCTGCGGGGACGGCGGGGCGGGGACGGGCTGCGTCACCTCGGGGAGCTGGGCCGGCCGGGGGCTGATGGTTGCCCGAAGCCGGGAAGCGCTTCTGCTTCCCGCGGCGCTCGGGCAGCATACAGCTCCCGCTTTGGTCTCGGGTCGGAAAGGTGGAAGGGACCGCGGAGCGCTGCTGAGCTCCGTGCCCGTGGGGGAGGCACTGATCGGCGGCGGCGGGTCGACCCTGGCTGGGCAGAGCCCGGCGATAGCCTCAAGGAGATAACCGCGAGGCGGCTGTTTTTTTCCGCAAGTTTCGCTGAGAAGAAGCGGAGGACGTCCTGAACCTTCTAGAGAGCTGGAACCTCGCAGCACTCGGTTTCATTAAATCACATTTTCCTCTGGGAACCCCAGAAGCTGAACAAACTCAGAGCTGTTCCTTGCCCTGTATGAGGGCAACTGACGAGTTCTAGTTTGGTCAGTACTGTGAAAATTGTTTTTCACCACTCTTTTGCATCCAGATTTGCTCAGAACCTGCAATCCCTGGAATAACGTGAGGGCACTACACGGATGCTTTGTGCTCCTCTCCCACCCCAGCCAGAGGGCTGCAGGAAAGGCAGTGCAGGGGTTAGCTGGCCCACTGCTCCCTCCTGTCCCCATGAGCAATCTGTTAGCTGCTGGAAGACTGAGGGAGCCCCACAGCTGCACACTGCTCTGTCTAGCATTGCCCCCATGCTCTCCCATGAGAGAACAGCTGGGAGGAGAACTGCTCAGGGTGGCAAAACACCAGGTCCCCTTCACAGCTCTGTCCCACTTCAGAGCTTGCAGTGGCTGTCGTGTTTTGTTTCGATTTAGCAGATCATTTCACCATAAAATAGCTTAGGTTGGAATGTATCTTACAGCCCATCCAGTCCCAACCCCTGGCCATGGGCTGGCTGCTCCCCAGCAGCTCAGGCTGCCCAGGGCCCCTCCACAGCCTCAGGAACCTCCAAGGATGGGCAGCCTGTGCCACAGCCTCACCATCTGCTCAGTAAATTTCATTTACATTCATTTCCAGGCTCTTTTCAATCCTGTCCAGTGGCAGAACAAGGGGCAATGGGCACTAACTGGGCATAGGAAGTTCCACACAAACATGAGGAAAAATTTCTTTGCTTTGAGGGTGACAGAGCACTGGAACAGGCTGCCCAGAGAGGCTGTGGAGTCTCCTTATAGATTATAAAGAAGAAACAGCTGTACTGATGTTTTACTTTCAGTTAGGAGGAGGTTGAGCTGTTCAGTATAGCTGACAGGGGAAGCAATTGGATGAAATCTTACCTGGCTTTGGAAGTCCATATTTTTTTTAGGATAATGGTTTGCCCAGTGAGAGATTTCTTGAGGCCAGCCTGGTAACTTCTGTTTTCTGTAGCTGCAAAGGATTGTTCTGAATCCTCACCTTTGGCTTCTTCACTCTGCTCCTCACTAGCACTGCAGAAATCAAAAAGATGTGGAGGGGATATTATTGAAAAGTTTTGCTTTCTCCTTCACTTGAATTTCAGCTTCTTGAGTCAGGGTGAGTTGTGCTTAATTATAAATTAATTGGAACAACCAAAATTAGAGCTGAACGTGGCCTTCTTCCAGTAGCTGGAAACTCAATGACAGCATTGTTAGACCATTAGTGACACTGGGCCTATAGCTATAGCCTAACTGTACCTCTAAAAACTCCTCAGAGTTTTTGGGATGTTCTAATCAGAGACTCCCTCCTACTGTTGACACTTCTAGGACCCCTTCTAACGGATGTGTCATGTTGGAATGCATACATGTACTTAACAGTTCCTGTTCCAGATTTTTAAATGGCAAAAAGGTGGTAGTTTGAACTTAGTGCTGTGAGTCACATAACCACAGCTAACTAGGTAAGGTGCACTGAGTTACAACATCTCTCTTTTTTGTCCTGCTTCTGAAATTCACAGAGCAGTATGGTCTGGAAATCACCAACAATGGTCCCATCACAACAGGAGCTCAAGCTACTCTTCACGCCATTCTGAGGACGAAGAACGACAGCACTGTATCAAACTTGTATCACTTTAACTGGATTTATGCTCCTCTGATCCTGATAGAGAAATCCGAGCAGCGGTTGCACTCCGTAATTAACGTGACTGGTGAATTTCCTGGGGCTTTTCCCGTATCTGTCTGGGTGACTCACAGAAACTGCTGGTTATGTCGGCCAGTTGCTAGGAACGTCACCATGCTTCAGATCACAGGTAAAGCAGAATTGCTGCTGCCCTCGCTAGCATCAGAAAAGGAAAGCCAGGCGGAAATATGGCCTCCAGCAGCAGTTTGATTTGTGTAGGCCTTCGTTGCAGGAGGCTTTGGCCAGCACTGTACCAACTGGGCCGTGCTGCAGGCTGCCTATCTCAGTCAGTCCAGGATTTTTTCTCTCAGTCCTATTAGAAGCTTCACCTTGTCCCACTGTATAACTTTCCGTAAGTCAAGTAATCTCATTGCGTGTAACAACATTGAGTAATAGATCAAAAATACACTTAACTGTTTGGACTGGGGCACAGAAAGACTTATGCTGTGTATTTTAAGTCACGTGTCGGTACACACAGCATCCTATGAAAGTGATACATGCTGTCATTCTTTGTCTACCTTAATTTTCTGCAGAATTTGTCACAGGGAATCTTACCATTGCCCAGATAGAAGACAGCAGATTTATCAAGCATGGTTCCAGCTCTTCTATGGGTGCTGTGACACGGATTTCTTTCTGTCTTCATGATCCAAGTGATTACTTCAAGTCAGCTTCATTTGTCTACAACTGGGACTTCGGAGATGGGTAGGTGTGGTTACTTTGTTCTCTTTAATGATTACTTAAGGTGCCTCTCATTCAGCTGTTCATCTAGAGAGAAATGCTGTTCATACACGGGATGGCACACACGCCTTTGCCCATTGCTATGACCCTGCAGCAGGGAGGATAAAAGATGTCCAGCTATTTGCCTTCTCTTGAGTACAAATTTATGTCCAGCACAAACACAAATAGAAAAACAAGATCCAGTTTTTGAATGCTGCATCTTTCTTTCTATCTTCCTTTTTTAAAAAGAAATATCTTTTATTTTTCCTTTTCAATACTTCAATTAGCTGTAGTCCACCTGTTTTAATGGTAGTTTTCATCTTTGTTTATTCCTATTCCATTTTCTTAAGTCCTATAGCACTATCCTTGATTCTATAAATACACTGTGAGTCTGATACTGACTATAGTTTTACTGGTTTTACTAACTGCAACAGACATTAATCCTTACTGATGAGAACATGAAGGAGAATTAGAATCATAGCTGACTACCACTGGCTTTAAAGAAAATACTCCTTTTTCAATGTTAAATCAGAAATAAGCAAATACTTGATAAAATTCAGTTTTGATTTTCACACTGCACACAGAGTTTATCAGATTACCAAGGAGCCCTTTGTCTACTGCAACTACTCCACCACGGGGAATCGCACAGTGCATCTCAAAGTCATAGCAGAATGGGAGCAAATTGGAAGCATCATACATGAAACGGAAACTGTGCAGAAAACTGGTGATTTTACCACTGCTTTGGAGCTGCTAGGTAATTATAAAACATTTTGCACGCTCAAAATAAAATGTTACATGTGCGTAGTGATGCAATCTAGATGGCAGGTTTTTAAGGTGGTAACATAACATAGGTGCTGATTCAAGTGGATGAACTGGTCAGTATTTTTCAATGAAGAGTTTGCATTCTAAAATGGACTTTGCACCATTCTGGTTCAAAAAAAGTCTAAAATCTTCTGTTTCTTTTTCATTTCTTAGAAGTTTCACTGTCTTTTGTAACAGACTCAAATATACTCAAAACTTCAAATAATTTGTTTATCATACTTATGGAGGATCCGTTTGTTTAATTTATGATGAATATCCCTAAAAAATACATCTGTGAGAACAAGTGTTGTGAAAGTTTCATTGATTTGGTCAGTTGTAAACAAACACACTTCAATAATCCCGTGCATTATTATGTACCTGATTACATTCAAAAAAGAAATCACAAAGCATTCTGAAAACTTTTAACAACTCTACCAGTAGGTTTCTTTCTTCGGGCTGTGAGGAAGCTGTTGTTTGTGTGAGTGATGCAGCTATCATCTGCATGGTCTAAGAGATGAAACATTTACTGGAAAACCAGTGAATTTCAGGTTGTGTTCCATGTGATGTGCTTGCTTTCTTCCTCTCAGATGCTGTTAAAAGCATTCACGTAGTGGGCTCCAGAGAGACTCACGTCATGGAGAACTTGAGTTTATCTCTTCACATCAATGGCACGTAAGTAGCAAACACTACTGCTTTGCACAAAACACTTTATCTAAGCTTTTTTTCCTCCTGTTTCCTTAAAAGTCACTTGCACCCCACAGAACTGTTTGTTAAAGTCTTCATTGAAGAGAACACAGTTGAATACCTGTTTTTTCTTGACTTAAAATACCATGAACTCTAAGAGTCTGACAGAGCCCACATCTGTGCAGAAAAGAAGGATGTTAAAATGTTCATCTCCTCATCAAATCCTCGTATAGAAAGCAAAGGTTATCTTTATCCCTTTGTAAATAGAATGTTGAAAGAGAACTTGCCAGAGGAAGATAGTGGAAACAATGACATTTTTAAACTCTCTTTTGAATTTTTATCCCTGACCAATTAATTTCCTCATAATTAAATCAAACTGCAGTCAGAGTCCTGTTGAATGGCAGCAGCCCTTGACTGGCACATGAGAGTGGTGAGTTTCAGAAATCAGTTTGACAAAGTAAAGGCTGACAGAAGATGAATAAGAGAAAGGGGCACCGCACAGTGAGAGCAGGGTGTTTTGTTTTTAAAGTCATCTTTGGAAGGAAAAGTCCAGAGAAAGATGAAGTTGTTGAAGAGAAATGAGTCAAGGAAGGAGAGGAAAATGGAAATGTCACATTGCAATGTAATGAGCTGGGAAAAGTCTAAGTCGGGTAACTAATCACTTACCATTGTAGGAATGTAGGAGACTCAGGAGCACCTTGCTCTGAGCACAAGCTCTCTAAAGCTGCAGTATTTAGAACGTGTGAGGGTTTCTCATATAGCAGAAGCATTTTAAGTAACATTTGAAGCACTCAGGAAGGTGCCTTCACCATAAAAATCTCCATGATCACAAAGAAATTTATTCTCCAGAAGAGTAACTCACCTGTGCTCTGCTACAGGGAGCGGATTTGCCCAACGGTGGATTTCCAAAAACAAACCAGAAAAGAGCAGGGCTGCTGGTAGGGGTGCGGGACAGAGGGAGCAGCACCCAATGCAGTCGTGTACCAAAGACAGAAGTGATACAGATACACAGCACAGTTTGCACTCAGCAAGGGGACTGCACTTTGAGGGACTGGAAATTGCAAGTATGCAAGTAAATATGAATAGTTAAAAAAAATATTACAGGCTACCAGGCTTGACTCAAGATGGCCATCAGTTCTTGCCAGACCTATCCTCTAGCAGCAGGGCTGGGACTGCTGTGACAGCAGTTTGTGACAAAACCAACAACAAAGGCTTGAGAGATGTGTCATCAAACACATAAACATGCTGCTTTCTTACCAGAACCTGAGCAGATAAGGAACAAAATACTAGTAAGACAGTGTAAAGAACAGCTCTGTCATCAGAATCAAAGTCCATAGTGTGTAGGGGGAGTCCAAGCAGAATCAGTTGGAGCAAGGACCTGACAGTGTAAATAAATGGCATCAGCTAGATGCAGTGAGAATGCATGCAGACATAATGTGGATTGTAGCTAGAGAGCCTGACAACAACTGAAATCTTTTTGTTTTTGTAATACCAAGATCCTTGCAAGTTATTTAACTATCCTGTCAGTCCATTGTACAGAGGTCAATTCACATTCTTTTATTTCCTCTTTTTTTTTTGTTAAATCAGAAGTCTCAGGTGCTCTTCAGTAGCACAGTGATCTCCACTGTGAAAAGAACAAAGAAAACCAACCTATGTTCCCCTAGAAGAGGGGGGAAAAAAAGATTGCTTTTATCTCTGTTAGAGCAGGAGGTGGGTTTGCTATGCACAATGGCCTGCCTATGACCCACCCAGGTATTTAGCTTTCAGCTGAAAGGACTGCTGTTATAAAAGCATCACAAAGACTTTTTTTCAGTGGACAAACACTATGAACCAAGTAATTGCGCTGTTAATTACTTCTCTATTTGTAGTTAGATTAACCTTATTATTTTCTAAGATGTTGTTACAGTTTTATCCCAGTGATTAATCAGCTGTTAGCTGAAAATTTTGGAGCTTTCAATGCGCTGTTGTGGTTTGTTCGTTCTTAAATGTCATTTCAGCCCCCCGCTGGCATTATGCTGGCTTATAAAGTCCGAGTGCATTCCATTAGAAGGCGAGAAGTGCCATCTGGTGGGGATCGCCGGCTCCTGCTACAACCTCAGCCATACCTTCAGCGACGCCGGGCAGTACTGCCTCAGCGTCCGGGTGCAGAGCGGCGTGACGATGCTGCAGACCTACCACGAAATAAAAGTGCGGCCAGCAGGTGAGCTGCAGCCACACGCTCCCCGTTGTCCAGGGTTCTGTCTGTCTCAGGCATTAACTTGCAGCTGATGAGGTTTCAGGAAGCATGAAGAGAAGGGAAAGCTTATATTGTGCCTACTGTAATTGCTCTGAGCTTTTTGTATCCTGCTGAACCCTTAATCTCCAGAGTGTCTTGAAGCTAAAGCGTTCCCTGGGAAGATTTAAATTACATATTTTTCAGTTTAAATAGTCTCTCTCTCTTATAGTTAGAGAGGATAAGCGCAAAAACATAAGTGGCTGTAGCACTCCCTTAATTAAGCAGCCTGAATTCTTTTTAGTATTCTTTTTAAGGGTAGCCTTCTCTAATCTCCATTTCATTACATGTTTCTATTCCCTCAGCCAGCAATCCCTGCAGGCCACCCTGTTTGCTGCCCTTCGTGGGGCTCTGATTCATCTGAGAAAGAGGACCTGGCCAGGAGTCAGCTGGACTATGATAACAGAACAGTTACAGAACATCCCACTGGGACAGCACTTCTATACATCTAGGATTGCTCACTGCAGGAGGCAGTAATGTACGCTCAGGGCATAGAGGTAGAATCCTCTTTGCTGAGGGCTACCAGCTGTTACAAAGATGATGCTTATCAAGATTCCTCCCTACCCATTCAGGGCATGACAGAGGTACAGACACTCTTGGGAGTTAGGGCTAAAACTTAAACAGCTTTTTTAGCCTGCTTAAGCTGACCCTTGCAATCCCATATTCCTACTTTTCTGATTGTAGAAAGATCTGAAGTAATCTAGGCTGAAAAATCTGTTCCCTGATGCACGCACATCCTTTGTTGTAAAAATGTGAAGAGTTTTCCTAAGACATCTTTTTCTTCTGTTGCCTCTTCTCAGTGTATTATATCACTCCAGGAATGTCCCCTTGTGCTCTTTCCCAGGAATTCAGCCAGCCTTCTTTGTCCTGCTGTGCCTCACCCTGGTTTCAGTGATGGTAGGACTGGTGCTGTACACGACCTTTCGAAGTAACACACAACAGAAAGACCTTGTGGAGGTATTACTTTGAGCTGGGATAGTAATTAGATAGCTTTCAGCTATGTCTCTTCTTTCATCCTCAGGCAAACAGAGTGGGAGGGAGCATTTCTCTGGTATCTGTCTGAGCTGGCAGAGTTTAAGCAACAGGCATGGAGAAAAACATCCAGCAGGCTTCTGGAGAAACAAAACTGCAATTCAAGTTCCCAGGGCTATCACGTCTAGTTAGTTAAAGTTCCTAAGCATGTGCTTGAATTGAAGTACACCTTCCAGAGGATGTATCTGGAGTGGTTACATGGAAGAAAGCAGAGGGATGACGAGAAGGGATATGGAACAGTAAAAAAGGATGGTTATGTTAACTGAAGTGACACTAAATTGTCATCCTCATCTCTGCTGGTGCCCTTCCATCTCCCTTGTGTAGCTTTTTACATGTTCATATTTATAAGGCATGAGCTCCCAAATCAAAGATAGCTTCTTGGCCCTTTGGAAAGTACCTCATACAGGTAACATCATGCCACAATACGCATAAATGGACCTCTAGGAGGGCTGCTGCAATCCTTGTGTCCAGCTGGTATGAATCTATCACCAACTTTGAATAGATTTCTGATAGAAACTGATTGAGGGCCAGGTGCCATTTCCAACCCAGAGTATTCTGCCTGGTTTCACTTGAACTGGTATGACTGGAATTAAAAACATTCTCATTAATGTTCCTTTTCCAGGTAGCTGACTTTGACTTTTCTCCGCTGTCTGATAGAAGCCTGTCTTCTCATTCAGAGTCAGGCTGCGGCCAAGTATGTTGCAGATCATGTTTTCTTCAGTCATCTCAAGAAGCTGACAGGGAGAGTCATGAATTTCTACTTTCTTTCTACAAGCCGGTCAAAATGTACACGGTGTGAAGAACACAACTGCACTTTGGTTACACTGACTCCAAGTTTAACTTTCTCACCTGTGATGAGTTACAAGCCCAGTGCTGCATGAATGGTTTCTTTTTGCCAATGCTATGAGGTAAACCACTTCACCAAGTCCCGCACTTGAGTGTTTCATTATATAATCCAAAAAAGAAGGAGCCTGAAACACAACAGAAGTAATTTTGTATTTTAAAATTATACGGATGTATACATTTACAGCTGTGAAAGCAGCATTTTATTCTTATGAAAGATTATTTTATTTGCTCAACTCACTACCTCTTGTAATTTCTCTGTTCCTTCTGCTGTATGTTTCAAAAAAGAAAATGCTTAAAACAAACATACTTCTCTTTCTTATGCTGTAAAAACACTACTGGTGTTTGAAATGCAAGTCATCCAAAAGGTGGTTCTAAAAGGGAACTAACTTGTCCTGCTTGGGTGAGGCTTCAGCCTATGTCCTTCAGTGAAGCAGACTACGTAATTACGTTGTCTTTTTTCCTCCATCTTAAAAGGCCCCTTTGTTAAGTTAATGTGGTGTGGGACTGCGGTAGCTGGTGACCTGCTCCTGGAAAGGTAGTGCTACTCACAGGAGCCCGGTGGGATGGCAGCAGCCACTGTGAAAGACTCTGCACCTCCAGCAGTCTGAGACCACTCCAGTCTGTATAAGTAGCATTTTTTCATAACATTCCTTCTTCTTTTCTTTCTTATGTTACCACCCAGCTGGTCACCAAAGCTCCCGTGTCAAAAAAAGCAGTAACTTGCAGCTCAAAGTGCTCAGCAAAACACGCTCAATTCACAGTCAGTGTTCAAGCTGTATAAACTCCTTGTTCATTGCAGACTGTCTTCTATGATCAGCTTCCTGCTCAGCCAGGTTTTTCTTCATGCTATGAAGTATCTCAGAGTACCCTAGAGATTATTTTTTTTTTTACACTGAACTGTTTTGGGACCCATTTCTTTTCTTAAACACAGTGCTGACATTTTTGCCACCTCTGACTTGGGCTTGGGGTTTTTCACCTGTCACAATTTATCCAGTGCACTGAATGAGAGGCACTCATTTGACTGAAGGGATTTACCATTAGGTTTCACAGTTCTTATTTCACACATCCAACTTCCACATTTCCTTTGGGAAGCCCAGCATCTCAGTTCCTCTGTGAATGGAATTACATAACCTCAAAGGGGCTTCTCTAAGTGATACATGCAAAGTGGATCAGGATCATCTAAAGTAACAACTGATCCACTAAATCCAAGTTTTTGTCTAGAAGTCCTCCAGGGCCGAACAGATTTCAGCTTTGGTTTTGGTTTTATGAAGAGAAGCTATGTTTGTAAGTAAGTGAGCCTGCTGGTTAGGAGCAGTGTCCTTTGTCTTCCTTCTCGTGCCCCAGTGTCAAGTTCTTATTTTTAGTCATATTCAGTCACTGTTTAAAATGTGCCTCTCCTTAGACCAGCAAAGAAGCTATTGTTCTCAGGAGCCTTGCTTTTATTGCCTACTCCTGAGATACCAGCAACCCGAGCCCCTGCCAAAGGTTCACAACTGTTCTGGGATGTCAGAGAGTTCTATAGCTGCCTACACAGTCCTTGGGCACTGGAAATGCAAACCAATGTGAAAACACAACTCAGAGTGACAGCAGCCCTGCACAGACTGCAGTGTCTCTCTGCAACCAGAAGTTCAGTCTGGCCTTGTTTAAGAAGTCTGTGGCAGAAGTGTGACCATTCCTGGGATAATACACCTGAAAACAACACCTTGACACGCTAATGAGTATGTGAAGTCTTTCTCTTCCGTGCTACACTCCTAGAAAAGTCAGTAGCTACAAGAGAGCAATGACTGTCAGTTGTAGATACCTGAAATAGAGGTAATTTTGGATGGAGGATGAGGATACCCAAACATCAAGATACGTGTTCTGCCCTAATTTCCATTAATACCTATTTTATTCCAAAGGCCTCACGTGGTGTTAGGTCACACAAGTCATTTCCTTGACTGGGGTCTCTGTGCTCTCCCCAACACATCTGAGCTATCACCCCTGGCACCAAGCCTGGCTAAGGTGGATATCACCCACAGACAAAAAAATTGAGGGGTGTGGACTTAGTGATGTGACAGATAAAAGATGGGCCTAGGGAAATCCCCAGGTCCCTACTGAGCAAAACAGAGCAAATGCCCTTCAGGAGAACGTTGGTTCTTCTTCTGTTCCTAGAATGACCAAAAGGTGGCAAAGGAGTGAAGGGATTCAGGAGGGTGGGAAAGATGGAGGGCCGCAACACGCCAAGTCAAGGCTGTCACACAGTAGAAGACGTTATTCAAGAGCAGGAGGAAAAGAATGGAACACAGAAAGATGGACAACTCTTCTCAAATAAAAAAATAAAGAAGTGGAGAAAGTACACTTGAAAGGACATGTCAAGAAGCAAATTAAGCAAGAAAATTTAAACAACCTGAACAAATTGAGGTATAAGCGTAAGAAACATTCTCAGGAACATGTTCCTGAATCTAATATGAAACTGCTTCCTGCACAGAACACTGATCTGTGGGTTCAATAAAAGCCTCTGAAATTGAAGACAAGAGGTAATTGAGCAGCTCCGGATACAGCGAGGAGATCAGTGGAACGTAGCAGGGAGCGGCGGAGGGTTCGTTTTGTTAACCTCAGAAATCGGTGACCTGGAAAAAGGAATGTTCAGCAAAACCATGAAACTCACTGACACAAAACAAGAGTCCGGTGAGCGCAAAGCCAGAGCAATTACACCGCAGTGATGTGTGAGGGTGGGAGCAGATAAAAAGTTTATGCAATTGAGAATTAGTTTCCAGGAAATGCATCTGATGATAAGAATGTTCTGGAAAGGTATGGTATGAATATGTATGGTGAGAACAAAAGAACATAGGAACAGTGGTGCAGCAGACAGGGGCACATAGCAGCCCTTCAACTCCGCAGCAGCACATAAGGCTGTGTCCCAGAGCTGAAATCCATCCCTCTCTCTGGAAGGGGATTATGCAGCCCAAGCTGTGACACTTGGAATTCATGAGACTTCTTTAGTATCTGCTGGATGCTGTAGGAATGGCAATTATTGCCTTTGAAAGAGTAAGGTGAAGAAATTCATATTTAAATGTTCAGCATTATTCAATGATCAGCCAACACTTCACCTTGATTTCAGAGAGCCAGTGCCCAGTTTCCGTGGAAACTGAAGTGCTATGTTGCAGCTGTCAAAGAAGTGTTCCAGTCCTGCAAAGCCGGGCTCTGACAGCTCGCTGAGCACTGCAGATGTGGGTTTTTACATCGAAGACACCAGTGTGGGAA
Organism: Tetrao urogallus; assembly: GCF_951394365.1. Taxonomy (NCBI): domain Eukaryota; kingdom Metazoa; phylum Chordata; class Aves; order Galliformes; family Phasianidae; genus Tetrao; species Tetrao urogallus. Next base: position 13,726,680 of record NC_136828.1, read on the forward strand.
CACAGAAGCTCCAGAAACTTCTTTCTGAGCTGAGTGTGCTCATTGCTGGCGCGCACACCTCCCACAGCAGTGCATAGAAGCAGAGCAAACGATGCATAGGGTTTTGAACAAAATACCACAGTTGCACAACAACAGACGACTCCATGAGCAAGTCACACCAGAACACTACTAGAAGGCTTCTCTGATCTCAAGAATACCCCAGCCAGAACAGTTTCTAATGCGTTTGCTCGGAAGTGTTGCTGTCACCATGTACAGCAGGCAAAAGGGAGCTGTGCAGCAGCACGGAGCTTGCCCTGAAGTGCTGCTGAGGCAGGTGCAGCTATCCGCACAAAATCCAGGTCTAAAACGTGCCGGCAGGGAGCCCTGCTCTGGCAGAGGCCGCAGTGTGGGTGCGCTGTGCAGCAGGGGGCTCCCGACATACAGCAATGCCACCGCGCTCTGCCAGCCAGGATTGTCGGGAGCTCCTCGCGGTGGCGTGTGAGCAAAATGCGCAGCCACTGTCAGTACGAACCCCGCAGCTTTGGCTGCCGCCCTGAGCAGCTCACAGAGGCGATGCTTGTCGGCCACCAGCCTGCGTGAGGAACCTGCAGCCAGCACCGGGGCAGCTCTCAGAGCAGCCGAGCAGCACAAGGCACGCTTCAGCCCCACGGCTCCACTATTCCATCCCTCCTGCTAACACTAATTACAACTCTGGTATTCAAAGAGTCTTTTCAACTACAGCTAAAGTACAAAACGAGAGCAGACAGCAACAAAATCTCTCTTATTGGACCAACAGCGTGTACTTCACTGCAAAATGGAATTACACAGCTTTTTAGTTCACTCAGTTTCCTGTCCTTCATCTATTCCTCTTTCATTATATGCAAATTGTTCATTGCAATACTTTGAATTAAGCCAAAGAGAAAAAATGATCTAAAAATCCAAATGCCTCAGCTTCACTAAATAGTAATACTCTCAGTTTCGTTCAGTCCTGATAAATTACAATCTAATTACTAATTAACTCCAGGTTCAGCGCATTTCTCTCACCACAAAGCAGAACACCCAGTTTAAAAGACACAACACGGACAGGGCTGCCCCTGGTCCCGCAGAGCCCTGCAGCACCAGCCAGCTGCAAGCACAGGAGGGGGCTGCTGCCAGAGCAGCAGGATCTCAGCAGCACGTGGAACACACGGCAGTGAGCACCAGGCCTAGAGAACCCAAATCCCAGTGCAAAAACTGCTTCTCGGCCCTTTCTCCTACACTGCTGCCATTTCAAATCCAGGTGGCTGAGGGGAGCTCCATGAGGGGTACTCCAACTGCAGCACATAGCACTGCTGTGCCATCAAACAAGCACCAGATTTCACTTGTGTATGAAATTATTCATACTCGGGAACACAAGTGTTTCATATCACAAGTCCACCCCCACAGGAGTGAGACATCCCTTGGCCACGCACACCCCAGCACAGACGGGAGCTGCCTGCCAAAGGATCCGCCAGCCCCAGCCAGGCCCCACACACAGCTCAGCTTCTCAGATAGCCGTGATTTTATCCTGCTTTTATTCTCTCTTCTGTTCTTTCCTTTCCTTTTTTAGGGCAATAAGTAGTGGTGTAAACCTTACAGACGGGGAGACACCATGTAATTAACTGCAAAGTACTTTACTTAGCTCTGTAAGGATGACATCCTTTTTCATAATACAGTCTGTGAGAAATTAGGTGAGTGGTGCACGCACTTCTTAATGAACAAGAGGACCCTCAAGTATTAGTAATGAAGTACAGAAAGAAAAGGCAGGACTCTCAGCAGGGAAATATCATCACTTGAAGTCTTCCCCAGGGATCAGATGGCACTTACAATTGAGAGACAATAGCTGCTTCCTCTGTGCCAGTTGGGACAGGCAGGATGCCTATTTGTAAGGCCTTGTGCTGCTGCATTCTGATAGTCAAATGGAAATATCTTCTGACCTTCACAGCAGATGTTACCATTTTTCCCACAGACTGGTGGCCTGGTTTTAGTTGTACAAAAGCCCGTAGTCCCAAATAGCAGAGATTAGACAGCAAGGTCAAGGTCTGAGAGCAGAGATTACATGCCCCACACCAGCAGATGTCTGCAGCCACTGGCAGCTCTGAGATTTAAGGGGCTGTTCTCCACCCAGGAGCGTCCTGCATCACTGCATGACGAGCAAACAAGTGCCTGCCACAAATAATCAGCCGAGGAGCCAGTATCAGTACTTCAGGCAGTGCAGCATCTCCTGGGTACCAGCAGCACACAGAAGGCTCCCGCTGACCCCAGACATGCAGCTGCAACTCTACCGATTACTGCAGGAGCAGCTTGCAGTGCCTGAGCCAGCAGAGGACCTGGAAGACAGTACTGGCCTCCTGAGGTTGCTGCTCAGCATACACCTGTCCTTAATGTGCTGACAGCTGTAACCCCAGCTCGGTGCCACCTGCACACTCGGTGAAAGCAGGCCTGATCCTCCAGATCACTGACAGAGGACATTAACAGGACAGGCCCAGGACAGACCCTGGAGCACTGCACTTGTTACCTGCCTCAGGAGATAGCCAGGATGCAGGAGCCCAGTCACACACCCAGTGCTGTCACTCCCATCACTCTTTCACTGCAGGCAATCATGTCACTCAGGCACATTTACCCCTGGTCACCCTGTGCTGATCCCAGGGACCTTCTCCTCCCTGTGTCCCAAGAAGAGCTACTACTTGATGCAAAGGCCATAGGACATCCAGACACCAGAAGACATCCCTGCTCAGCAGCAGACAATGGAGCTGTGGGGGCCTGTGCCAGAGCCCCCTCCTCAGCAAGCAGGACCTACAGATATGGTCAGTCCTAACCAGGGAGAAAGTACTTCCAGCACAGAAAACCAGGCCATAACGTAGTTCATGATTAGCACTAAAACCAGCAGATTAGGCAATGACTGCTTTGAGATTTCCAAAATTTTAAGTCTTTCTGTTACCGTAGAAGTTGCTGCTTTTTATACAGCCCAAATTTTGATGTATACTGGGATACATTCTTTGTGCTGTATAATTTTTTAAAAACAGATGGGGCTCATTTAGTTAGAAGGCCCTTGAATATCTCACTTTTTAAATGCAAATCTGGAAAATTTCCACCTAATTTGTACCTCCAAGTGAGCACCAAGCAGCTGGATCTGCTGCCCAAGTTCACACACTGCAAGCACAGCCTGAGCTTCACATGCTCCTGTCTTCCAGAGGGGCAGGGTCCCATGGGACGCCAATGTTTCACCCACGTGCTCATAGGACAGGAGTGCTACCTGCATCAGAACGCACTGGAGCTTTTAAGGCAGGCTGTGACACTAAGGGCTCACATTCCTGTCTCTGTCCTGCATGTGCTCCACACTTCTGTAAAATCATTACAGAATTTGAGAACCAACTTTCATGTTTTAACAGAACCATTTTTCATATTCCTTTCGCATTGTAACAAAGAGTCTCAGTACCATCTGTCCAATTACTCACACAGAGCCATAAAATTGTTCTCAAATAATTTAATACGCCTTTTATTTGCTGGCAAATGCCGTGATTTAAAATACTTCTAATTCAGATTTGACACAGCTAATAGTAAGCGCTCAGACCTAGAGAGCAAATAAGTATTTTCTTTACCCAATGACATGCAGCACCGTAACTTTAAAAACATTTAAGTGCGACGTCTGTGCCTGCAGCCCAGTGCTGGGTCTTGCAGGCCATGATGCTCTGAGCACAGCATTGCACTGCCTGGGTGTGGGAGTGCCTACAGAGCCACTGCCACAACAATTTAAATGCGATACCTCCTTCCAGCCTAGAAATTCCAGAGATATATGTGGCTGCATATGCTTTAAAACTGCTTCCTTTCTTCTGAAGCAGAGGAAGGATTGTTCAGCAGTTTTACTGCAGCACAAAGGGAACCACATTGGCTCTAAGGGAAAATAACACTGCAATCCAAATATGTTCAGGAGTGCACAGAGGACCCCGAACGCTGCACAGCTCTGCTCCTCAGCCCTCAGTGCAGAAAGCCTGGGAGCTCTGTGGGGTCAGAGACACCATGGAGGAACAGAAAGGAACAGTCTGCATTTCAGCAGCTTACACCAATTCTGTTTGCCTATAAACCTGCAAATCACTCTGAGGGCTAAAGCACTCTTAACAAGCCCATGTTGTTCTCCTCTCTCTAATACCATAACACAGCATTTAGTTCCACATTCACTGGCAGCCTAGAAGAGGACGGGCACACAGTGGTCCAGCCAGGAGCAGCAGCAGTGTGTTAGCTTTTGAGAGAAAGAATCTTGCTTATACCAGATTTCTGCAAACATACTTAGTGTCCAACTTGAAAAAGACAGATTATATATAATAATATATCTCTCAGAATATATATATATAGAAATGTATATAGAATATATATATATATATTCTGAGAGATGGTCCCAGACAGGGACTGCTGGACAGTGCATCAAGAAATGCAGAGTAATTAGGCTCTCTATGGCACACGCTTACAAAATTGCTATTTCTGTTAAGAAAAGAAGGTTCACACTAGAAAATTCTCTGTTACGGAAAGCTTCCAAATCTCCTAAGGGTGCCCTTATGGCCATGGGGACAGGTGTGGCACACCTGGGCAGTGTAGGCCACAGATGCTGCCCTGGCAGAGCGACCTGCCTCTCATAGCTGTGTGACAGCAGAGAGCCCGAGCTCTGTGGATACAAGGACCTGCCTGTGCTATTTCCTCTCAAAGAGGAATCACAGCACCTCAGACACAGCGTGTGTTTTGCCCACATTAAGAAGGTGGCAGCAGGCTGTGCCACAATGACCTGTGTTACCATAGACAGGCCCTTGACGGGCAAGGTGGCCATAAAGTAAACAGATGCAAAGAGCTGCTGTTTGTTAGCTAGAAGTTTCCACCATTCCACACACTGAGCAGAATAAGCTTCTCCATTGTTTGAAACCAGTCACAAAGATGCTCCTGACTGCCTAACTCCCTCCATATCCCCAGCACACTGCTAACTCCCGGCACTCAGCATGTGAAGCTGTGAGTTTCGTGTGCCTTTGCAGTTCCATTCTCTGGTGGGAACCTGTGAAGTCGAACAACTGCTGAGCAGTGCGCCCTCGCAGGCTTTCAGCCCAGTCTTGGAGACTCACGGCGTTCAAACGCACGAGAGGAGCTTTGGAGAAGTGTCTGAACTTCAGGCTACTCTTCTGAACTGCGCTCAGGCACCAGCCCCTATGGAGTTCACCCATCTTCTTTAGAACCTCGTTAACTAGAGCTTGAGGGAAATAGCTATAGACTTTATTAATACAGCAGGGACATTCTGCTGTGTGGAGCAGCACTCTGCATTCATTTCTTTTTCTGCAGTGTTTCAGTATTGCCCATTATTTAGCCATCACATCTGAACACAAATTATTGTACAATAAAAAGCAGTGACTCAACAGGTTATTGCCACAATAACTCCTACATTTGCACTGTGTACAGTCAGCATGGTTGCTTACCCTACCCCAGCACATTCCCAGGCACTATATGCCATTTGTCACCCACTGGCCAGAAGCACACATAGCTCAGTGCTATTGAGACCACACGGCATGTTCCAAACCACACTGGGGACAGGGAAAGCAGAGCTCTGCTTGTTCCTATAACAAATCCTTCACACTCTTTTGCTTAACGTTGCTTCTCTCATGCTTTAATTTGCAATTAAATAATGCAGAATTTACGCCGTGAAGATAAAGCAAGAGGAAGCACTTCCTTTCAAACACACCCTTCAGTATGATGTTTTCTCCTTCAATGCTTTCTGTTTGATTTCATGTCTCACAGTCAGAGGAAAGGGGCATCACGTCCCCATCTTCCTTACAAATTCCTGACGGATTTATGAAACCAAAATAGAGAAAAGGGAGAAGGAAACTAAGGAACCATTGATACAAGCATTAATGCCACACCTGAAAAAGTGCTGTAACACATACAGGAGAGCAGAGACCCTGATCTCTGAGGAGAGATTGTGCTTTTAAATGTTCACAGCAGTGCAGAGCCCTGCAAATTCCTACCAGCTCATGCAGTGTGATGGAAAAACCTCTATCTTGGAAGTACAGCTTCAGCCAACTGCAGCATAGTGGAAGGGACTGCTTTAGGACTAGGAAGGAAGCTAACAGCTTTTCTGCAGGCACACTCACCTAGCTCCCCCCTCCTGTTACTGTGTCAAAGTCTCTACCGTTCACCTTTCAGCAAAAAAGGAGGAAAATGCAGGAGTGCGTGGAGGTGGTGCTGCACATAGCGCAGCTCTGCCTCTCACAGACACCCATGGGTCTCCCAAGGCCCTGGGGAATCACCAGGAATTCTGGGGAATCTGCCCAGGAAGGGAGCGGGCTGCTGCCCTGTGCAGCTGGCAGGGCAATAATCCTCTGCATGCAGCCCCTCCTGCTCATCTGACTTCTCAGCACTTGTGAGGTCCCTTCCAGAACCCACTCCAGCTGGTTGCCACAGCAGCTGCTCATCCCGTGACATTCCCCCAGAGGAGGCTGGGCTGCCCTTTCATCTCTCCAGGATTTTTAAGTTAAGCTTCAGCGCATCAGGGGGAACATCACTGAAATTCTCTCTGATTCCCACTGGAAACAGTGCCAAGCGAGAGAGTCATTTCCCACAGCCGTGTTCTCTCTCGAGGGTCAGAAGCCAGCCCAGCTCTATCCCACTCACAATGTCAGCTACAGACAAAACAAGCTGCCACAACACTTCCAGCACCTTTTTGGAACTCATTCAACCACAGCTTGGCCACTCCAAATTCTGGGCCAGAAGCAGGCAGATGAGTTGCAGGCTCCAGAATGGGATGGAGATCCCCAGGATGGGCACTGAGTGGGATCCAACCACAGGCACGCTCAGCACCATGCTGCCATGCACTGCCCTGCAGCCCTCCTGCCCCCATCAGCATCCCCAGCTCTCAATCTGAAGCAGCGCTGGAAACGTTCAGCAACAGCAAGCAGTCTCATCTTGTTATCTGGGTGCCTTTTTGATGAATTACAAAGAGCTCACATGGTTTGCTAAGTGTGTTACAAATATTGGGCCATTGGCAGAAATGCTGGTGGTGGTTTTTTTTTTTTAAGAATTATTTGCAAAAGATCTGCAATAAACTACAGAATTAGCTTTGTACAAGGTGGAGACTGGGTGCTCCACAAGCTTGGAAGTTCTTGTGGAATGCTTGTGCCAAGCTCCAACTGCCTGGATTTCCCTTTGGCAAATACATGGTCATACTATCATGGCTACATGGCATGAGATCTTTAATTCCTTCACAATCTTTAATTTCTCCTCAGAACTTCTCAGCAAGACCAGACATTTATCTTTTCTCAAAAAGAAACTTTAAGATATGCATGGATCACAGTGAGACTGACGAACAGAAAGTGAAAACTTAAATCCCACTGAGAAGAATGGGAGATAAGCCTCCAGCAGGACAAAAATGCTTGAATACTTTGCTAAATTTCTGCCTAAGTGATGTGCCCAAAATCACACAGAACATTTGGATAAACCATCTCCAACCTCCATTGCTTGCTCAGTAATTCCTCTCCTGGTGAACCTGGAGGATGGAAAACTGGCAATGCTGCAAGGTCGTTTGTGTAAACACGACACACCTACTGTGTTAGCCAGCCCCACGGGCAGCAGGCGGCTTGCCTGGACACGACATATGAATGCAGTTATTCTGCTCCCTGGCTCCTTCAGAGGTGTGCTGGGATCGCAGCACAGAAGTGCATTGTGCCCAGCTGACGTCACCCTGAGCAGGGCAGAGACCTGAGCCAAAGCCCTGTGAGTCCCACCCAGCTCCTCGACCACAAGGGCAGTCCTCCCCGCACCACCCTTCTTCCCCTGGGGTGCGGGGGATGAATGAGCAGCACTTTTCCAAGCCCACAGGGAGGGTTTGATGTGGCAGGGTCTGAACTGACTCTTTCAGAGCCCCTCAACCTCTTCCATCCTCATAGAAAAATAAAAATCTTCAGATTTGTTTTAAATTCTGATCCAGTTATTGCTGAGCTCCAGGAGCATCCTGTACACATAGGGAGCTTTATGCCTCCTTGACTGGTGTCAGGCAGAAAGTAAATTATTTATGAAAGCACTCCATGCAATCTTTTATTTTGGATTTAAATGGGCAGAAGTGATGGGAAAGATATTTTGTTTTTTAGAAGTTCAAAATGCACTCAAACCTGCATCTTTTAGTTTTGCTGAGGATCCCTGCTCAGACTGGTCCCACAGAGCATCGGTCTGAGCTCACCCCTATTTACAGGGACGGTCCCAGTCACTCCAGTGGAGCTGCTCCCATTTTCCACTGGTGTATGCAGGATGAGGAATCACGATTTGCCAAAAGCCAGCGCTGGTGCCAGTGCTCAGAGCTGAGTGGGTGTCTGCAAACACAAACCCACATTTCATTCCACAGTCTGATTCATGCACACTTGCTTTTCATTTTCTGTGGGCTTTTCAGTCCAGTTCTCCTATTAGCTGTCACCAGTCAGCACCCAAAAGCCATTGCTACATAACGTAACGTCACCTGAAACACTGCTGCTGCAGGACTAAGACCTCAAATACTGGAATAAACCTGATGGCAACATCTCAGTGTTTGCTAGGTTTTATTCCAAATTAAATATTTCTTAGTGCTTGTGTTTTAAATTAAAGCCCATCACCTTAACCATCACCAAAGGATAAATGGATAAAAGCACACCAAAGGCAGAGTTCCGAAAAGGACAAAGCTGAAGTCACTCCTTAATATTGAGCCCTCTTCCCTGCACACACAGTGAGTTCCACAGCAGAGTTAGAGGACCAAACCCCTCTTTGGCTTTTGAGCACATCAGAACAAGGCCACTGAAACCTCAAGGCATACGCATGAGCCTCAAGCAATGCACAATTTGCAGACGTGCATCAGCTTGCCCCCACTTTCAGGAGACAATTCCAGGGAAGAGACAGCAGTTTGCCTCTCTCCCCACATACACAACCGATCAGTACCTCAATATGGAGCTTACCAGACCCCGTGCTCACCTGGGCTGTAAATCAGGACAAATAGGACATCTTCGTGCCCCGTGAGCCCTGGGGTGGGCAGTTCCACTCTTCCTTCTGTGCAGCCCCCAGCCACCAGGAGGCAGACACGAAATTCCTACCAAAAACACGGAGGTTTGTAACACAACAGCAGCTCCCAGCTGTAGAACCGTGATATGAATCTAGTCAGAAGTACTACTTAAAATCTAAGCATCACTACCATTAACACAAGATTCCTCCAGCTGATTTGTACATTTTCCTGGTTTCTTAATTTCTTTCAGTAAATGGATGTATATCCAACGACTGACAAGCTTGGTGCTCTCTCTTTTTCCGAGCTGCATCACAAATGGCACCAACACGGCATCTCAGCAATAGGGCTGCATGATTTTATGACAGCATAAACAGAAAAAACGAAAACTAGAAACTTTTCTGCAACACTTCAGCCACTGTTTCCATAGTAATCGTTCATTTCACCAAGGCACCAAACCCCATCTCAAGGATTTTTTCAAATGCACACAGAAAGAGTAGCAGCCATCAATAACTTTTTTTTTTTTTTTAAATAAATATAGCCTCCAAAATTGTCCCAGACTTTTTCTTATATTATTTGCTGGAAGAAACAACAACACAGTGAGAGCCAGAAATAACATTTCTGTTAAGATGGATGGATACGAAGAGAGGTTGACATGAACAAAAAAGCAAAGTGCTGCTTTGTGTGCCTGGGGCCTGAGCTCCCCAAGGTGCCAACAGCGCCAAGTGTCAACTGAAGCTATGGCAGTGCTGAGGCATCCAGGACTCTAAACAGGAAAGGCTTAGCAGTCAAAGCTCACTCATTAATTGGCTGAAATGGGTCACCTACAGAGCAGTGTTCTGTATAACCAAGAGATGTGACCAAGTACTTTTTGCTGCTGGAAGATTGTGGGCAGGTTCTGGGACATGTTCTGCCCTTTTCTTAAAAACAGCCAGGGACAGTGACTCCACCAGCTCCCTGGGAAGTTTGTGCCAGTGCCTACATGAATGAATGACCATGGCTTACTAATTCTGTCTTTCCAGCACTTGCTTAAGTCCCAGCATCTAAGCTTGGATTTCTGGAACACCCGAAATACAGCTTCCACAAGCTCCTCCCAGGACAAAGAATAGCAAAGGGGCGTTGGTACATCCTCTGTTTGAAAAGCTGCCACAGATGCACACACACTCCCAAACATTGGTTTTGTAACATTCAGAAAGCTGCTCTCCCATAACTATTTATTTCATGTCAGTTCCAGGGCAGAGAGATGTCAACTTAAATACACTCCTATTACATTCCTCAAATACAAAGCACTCTCGTTCTCTTATGTTCAAACACCACCAGCTCAATGGATCCTGGACTGCAACTGGAGTACTTAGCAAAATACAAATAATGGATAGAAATATTCAGCAAAGCTCTGACCTTATCAAGAACCGGAACACACTTAAGGAGAAATGCGGCTGAATCCAAACCACACTCAGAAGCAACATCCCTCTGAACCGTTGTCAGAAGGTATTTTCTTTCTAAACTCCCCCGATATCACAGGAGTTTGTATTCTGGAACTTGCAGCATTAGTCATTTTTCTACATCATTTGAGGCACTGCTTCCAGCAAGCTGTCTCAGTGATCCTCATCCAACTGTCCAAGCCTCTCTTTGCATCACTCATTCTTCCGAGTGTGGGAGGGCAGCGGCTCACAGCCTGCGTGCAGAGCAGGTCGGCAGCGCGAGCACGTGGCTAATTCTGCCATCTGTGCCTGGGGTTACCTGCTGGGAATGAGCAATCCCGGAAAGCGAGTGCACAATTAGGCCTCCTGTTGCATGTCAGCCTCTGCTGAAAATCTATAATTAAACTGATACAATGGTAATGAACAGGAGGCTTAAAAAGCAGTTTTGGGAACTGCAGAGACATAGGAACGTGCTTAATTATGTGCGTTTTCCCACTGGGTTTTACAAAGCCAGCTTCCATCAGCTTTGTGTGAAGTGACAGAGCTGAGATGGCTTCCAGAAGCATACAGGGGTGCCGTGGCCACACTGTGGGACTGGGCTCTGCAGCACTGTGGTGCTGGGGGGAACCAGGTCCCACAGACAGCACAGGACAGGCCCATACCCATACAGAAAAATAGCTCCGTGGTTTTGCATCAGTGAGGCGAAGTGTTTGCCCAACTGATGGCAAAATATTCTTATTGCATACGGGCAGGATTTCCATTTTTGCAGAGTGCATCGACAACATTTTCTGAAACATCCTTTGGAAGCAAGAAACCAAAACACTCCACATGAAAAACCACCGCCATTACTCAGAAGACAGAGGGAGGAATTTCACTCAGACGAGCCTCCAGTCCAGCCAGAGCTCCATCTTTCTGCCCAACGAGTCATTGACAACAACTGCCCAGATAACAGAGCTGAACAGGAGTCTCAAAGCTCACACAGCATGGCTGTGCTGCCCCTGGATGAGCAGCCCCGACCTCACTGCAGAAACACACAGAGAAGAAACCTAACATCCATCCCAGCCAGCAGGTCACATGCACACAGCCAGTGCTAAATCAAGTGCAGATTAATTATTCACCAGTACTTTGTTGTCCGTGTAACATTAATACTGTGAGATATCACTGACTTTGTGCTACTCTAGAGATACCACGTTAGACAGCAAGAAACAGTATTTATAGACTTCAAGGCAGCTTGAATGCAAGGCTATTCTGCCAAGAGATCTTTTCCCATGTCTATCACATAGCTTCAGGATAAGAATTTTTAATATATATATTTTTTTCATACTCAATAATTAGTGCTTAGCTTTATTTGAAAAATTCATCCCTGGTAACGTGTCATGCTAATACACCGTAGTTTTTTGACCATTATTGTGTTTATGCTTATTAGGTGTATCCTGCTAGAAGAAAGCATTTTAAATTAGATTAAATCTTATACATGTTTAATGCAGTATTCTCACAATTTAAAATGCTACTCTATTAAAACAGCAGAGAGAGAAACTGACTCACAGAATACGAATGCGAAAAGAATAGATCATAAGTGAAATGAATAATAGATTAACTGAATAATCATATTACTTCTTTTATGAAGAATATAAATCACAATAATCCAATGCTGTCAGCAGAAAAGGGAGGGCAGGCTTGCCAATACATAACTACGTTCATTATCTAATATGAAAAGAAAGAGCTAAGTATGATTAGTGTTAATGAGAGGCCATTTCATTGCAGCTGATGCCAGCTATCAATCCCAGCGCGTGCCAGACAAGAGTGCTCTTCTGGAGATCATCTTTCCAATGTGCTCAAAGTCAGCTGCCATCATCCATCCTTACACAGCCCTACAGCTGCCTGGAGTGAGGCTGAGGAAAAACCTCACGTACCTCACCACATCACGCATGGAAATTAACTTTTGGGATCATCATTCAGGCAGAGCATCCACCAGCAATTGGCAGCCCCGAACCGTTCACAGGAAGATGTACTCTATAACTTCCAGCACTGAGGACAAATCATCAGGCTGAGCTAAAGCCGACTGACAGCAGTGGAAAGATCTGCAATGTTTTAAAAGGTGTCTGACTCAAACTGTAGGTCTCTGCATACAGGTTAATGACACAATTTTAAATCACCATATTTATGTATCTTCTATATTTGATACCCCTCACTTGTATAATTGCTCTGAGTGCATATGAGTACGGTGCTGTAACATGGACTAGGGACTGCAGCACCAAATAGATGAGAAGAGCTACAGAAAGGCAGGGCTCCCACTGCTTCAGCCTCTCATCCCAGCCCAACACACCAGAGAGTTCACTGTCCTTGCTGTGCGATTACACAGCTTTAGGGCACCTCACTGTCCCTAGCAAACTGGAGAGGTGCTCAGCCAAGGATACTGAGGGTGCAGGCTGAGAGAATTGCACTAACTTCACGTGGAAGAAGTTTCCCTTATCAGAGAGCTGTAGGCCAGCTGCAACATGCTCATGGTGCTCCCCACTCATTCATCCATCCATCCCCTGATTTCCCCCACTCACCCCTTTCTCTTCAGAGAGCAGCCAGGATCACTTGGAAATGGGATTCAAATACCAATTGATTTAAAAGAAATGCAGATTGAAAAACAAAAAGCATGGAAAAATGCCAGCTCTAATGCCATTCACCACTCCAGAATTACCAGCTACTCAACAGGAAGCTTACAAAGAGAGAGCTGGTTAAAATGGCAACTGGTATATACTGAACAGGAGTTGCCACCCATTAACAGCTTTTAATGAGAAAGTAACATTTGTTACAAGTTTCTAGACTTGACCTTGTCAACATCAGACTGAAGGAAGAGGATAAAACAGGAATAGCTGCTGGCATCAGGAGCTGATTGTCAGCTGAATTCAGCATCAGAAGGGCTCGCAGTCAATCTGCTCCACGCTTACATATCTAGGGACAGGACATGTTATTTTCAGAGAGGAAGAAAGCAAGGAGAGATACCACACAAATGGCAAGCAGAAGACAATATCAGCACAGACAAGAAGGGACAAATCCTGCCTTTCCAGCTATGGCTGTAGGATAGGAAAGGAGAATGGAAGGCTCAGCTGCAGCACACCTTGATCAGGGACACCCACCAATTCTGGGACTGCAAAGAAGTCATCTGTGGAAGAGCGAGCTTCCCCAGGCACTGAAAAACCAGCACGTGAATGCTCCATAAGGCTGAGCTGAGTGCTGCCAGCCTCAAGACACACACTGTGTTTCAGGATGCCCTGGTAGCAGGTGTATTCCTCACACACACAGCACAACCACCTCGCTCACATCTTGGGACCTACTGCAATGTCCCCTGTCAGATGGAAACGCCTGGTGCCCCCTGAAATCCCAGAGAAGATGCTCAAGAGAGATACCTCTGGGAGGCTGCTGCAGGTAATCACCATCATGGTGTTCCAGCAGACCACACCATCCTTCAATGGATTGTGGCCAGGTACAGGACAGAAGAAGGGGGGTTGTCTCTCTGAAGACCAGTTTGACTTGAGGATCCTTTGCAGTCAGGCAGCTGGGGTTTGGGTCACTCAGTAGCCCCCTGGTGCTTCAAACAGCATTTCCAGCCATTAAGCATCGGTGATTGAGGGCCTTGATATGTCAGTGACTCAGTGAGGAATTGATTAGGAATGCAAACTCAAATTACCACATTTTTACAGAACAGTAAATTTTTAGCTTTACAGTTTGCCGTGTAGCTTGCTAGACATCCATGCAATAAGAACAAGATTGTTCTGGCAGCTTGAGCTGCCAAATACTACCCAAAATTGCTGTCACAGCAGGAGCAAATTGTTTGATAGCAAGCGATGCAGCAGTGGCTTTGGATGCAGATCTAGGAGCATATGCTGCTTTTACACCGGTTCTCCTAGCATCCCACGGTAGCAGGGCTTGGAATTCAGCACCCCAAACAAGAGGAGTAGGAGCCAGCAGTGTGATTGTTCCTCCAGGTACAAAATCACCACTGCAGAAGTACACCCTGCTGTCAGGAGACCTTGCATAGGAGAGTCACCTCCTCAAAGGACTACAGCCAAAACCTGTTCTCCAGTAGTGTAGGTGCAGGAATCTAGGGACGTAAGCGCAGCCTGTGCAAGGAGGACCAGCCTTTATTGTGCCAATTAACAAATGAGAATTTAAACAAAGCTTACATATATACAAGAGTATAAGCACTTCTTCGGGACTGAGAGCAACAAACTGAGAAGTAATTGCAATCAGTATCTTTGTTTGTATTAATTGAGAAATGCATGGCTGTTTCTATGGAACAGAAAGAGGCCTCTGCAAAGACTCAGTGTCCCAAAGATTCTGGATGTGACTTTCCAGGTGCTATTCCAACACGGGGTAAGGCTGCTGCTGATCCAGATCCAGCAGTTTAATATCATGGAAAGCCAAAAGGATGGAAAGGATATTTAAAAATGGGGATAGAACAGAAAGGAGAAGCATAACTGTGTCTGAGACTTCAAAAGAAGCATTGTCCCAAAACAGAACATAAAATGCACAAAAACTGGCTAAAAAGAAAGAGCAGAGAGTGAGAACTGGGAGGTCTTTGGGGAAAAAAAAAAAATCCATTAGATGGTCTAAAGCCACAATTGCAAAGAAGAGCAAGTTTGTCTAAAAGCACAGTCATATTTGGTGCAAAGTGAAGAAGGCAATTAGGAACAAAAAGCCAATACAAAATAACTGGGGAAAAAAAAGGAAACTGATAGAAATTACTGTAAACAAGTTTAGGAAAGATGGAATATTTATTAAGAAAGCTGAAGACAGAAACAGCTATTGCAAGCCTGGCTAAGGGCAGAGAATTTGAATGGAGTGGGAGGACCATGGCAGCACAGCAGCTACACAGCTGGCAAGGGTTTCTATGGAAAAGGAAAAACTGTTTGATACATATTGCCATTCTGTATATGAAAAGGGCAGTGAAGAAAATTAAATGCTTTCCCATCCTCAAGTAACTACGGGAGGATGTTAAAGATCCAGGAATAAACATTTTAAGGCAGTTGGTGGGAGCCCGCACAGAACTGGAGCAGTCAGCCAAGGTCTTTTAATTTTTAATAAACCCCGATATATCAGAGAAATTCATTCATTTTCTCCAAGTTCATTTAAAGCCAAATTTGTAGCAATATATCTAGGAACAAGAGGTGTTCCTAGGCACAGCTACAGAATAAGGAATGATGTATAAACAAGTAAACAACAAATAGCAAGGTAAATTTACTTCCACTTGCAGCATTTTTGAGACCAATGGGGAAACATTCTATAATCCCCTGTCACACTGAGGCTGCTAAGCCTCTGGGCAGCACTACATTTTGACTGTTCAGAAGATCTCGGCAGGGCAGTACTGGAGGCAATAACCTTAATTCTCTCAAGGGAACCCAAAGTTTCCTTCTGGCTTTGTGTTTGCAGAGCAGGGAGCTCTGGCCCCTTTCATAGCAATGCTATTACAAATGCCACATCAGGAACTGAGGGGATGAGAGTGACAGGCGTCCATTAGAGGATGATGAGCCACAAGTCTGTCTGCACACCTCTGTCAGACTCAGCCTGAGAATGTGGCTGGAGGCAGATGATACAGATATTGGAAAACAAATCAAGGGATTCCTGTCGCAGAAATACCAGTTTGCTATCTCCTACCCATACAGCAGACTGACATGCAAACAAGGCTTTCCTGTGTGCATGCACAGCAGCACGCTGCTCATTTATTCCTGCCCTGGCGTGGGGTCCTCAGCCTTCAAGAAGGTCCCTGCCTCCTGGAGCTGCAATCTGCTTCTCACCAATGCCAGGCCGTAACATTGCCCCTTCTTACAGCTGTGTCACGTTGAAGCAACTGCTTTGAGTCTTACAGAAAGTCACCCTAGACATCAGCAATAAAAACCTCCTGAGCTACACAGGCTTAGCAATGTGCAGAATTGGTTACAGGAAGGAAAGACCTCAATCGTTTGCCCTTACAAATGGGAAAACCACCAGGCAAGGATGAGTTTCTCAGGTTAGCACATAAGTACTTCATTAAGCAAGGAGGATACAAATTTGATGGCACAATGATGGAGTGCAAAGCAGCACTGCCGAGTCTCAGAGCTCCTGGGATGAAACAATGAAAGGCAAGGAGAACACACACCCATTGTGCATTGAAAACGGTATTTCATGTTTCATTATTTACAGTAAAACTTTCTCACATCCTGACAAATCTGCAGGGTATTTCTAAGCACGGTTTTTTGCATGAGCTGGCAATGTTCTGCCATATTAGCATTGATGCAATTACCCTTACACGTACACCTCCCCAACCAGCTCGGTCCAAGGATGAAAGGCACAGCAGCATTCAAGTGCTCTACCTTGTAAGATAAAAGTTCTCAGAAAATGCAATCACTCTCCATCTAAGCCGCATCTTCTGGATATATTTACACTCCCAAGAGGGGTTAAAACAACATTTTTAGCAGCTGCCTCAAAACCCAGATCAAATCTCTGTGAGATGGTACATTGATTTGCATATCATTAAGCATGACCCTTCCTCCCCACCGCAGTTTCGTTGCACGCTTTTGTTCCTGAGTGAAGGTTGCCATCAGTCTCACGTGTGACGCCGTCCCCTGCGGCCCAGCAGAAGTGAGGCCATGCCATGCTAATGAGTCCCACGGAGACAGCCATGGAACTGCAGTTGTCATCGCAGCCCCGGCAGAAGGGGAGAGCATTAAAATGCTTCTGGCAACTTTTCGGAGCTGCTAAAATTGAGTCAGCTGTTGAGCGCTTACGCAAAGCTAACATTGAACTGGACAATTTCTGGCCCAACACATTACATGTTGATTTCATGAGTCTTGCAGTGCACGGAGTCTGATAAAACAACGTGATGGGCCAAGTCTGAGGCGCTCGCTAAGTAGGGCACTGGGTGCTCTGCCTGCCGCCTCTGCCCTCCCACCCTTTTAAAAATTGCTCCTGTAATATTTAACTGTAAGAGTCAGATAAGCCTAAATAATGTCTGGCACCAACCCTCAAGTGTCAGGCTGGGGCTCAGGGGCAGGTAGTTCACAGAACATTCACCCTTCAGGGATGATGCTCTGTACAAGGACACACATCAGCAGAGGGTTTCAACTACAAGCCAGGAGCATTTTCTCCTCCTTTTAGCAAAGAGCAACGAAGAGAGAACACAAAGGGCTGACAGGCTGCAAGTGCTTCACCAACATGTGAATGAAACCAGGGCTCACACTGGAGCAGAGGACAAGGCTGCTGCTGCAAGTTCTGCAGGGAGCAAGCTCACCATGATGCTGCTGGGGTGCCAGGTAGCATTTCCAGAAGCAGTAAAAGCTTCATGGTAAGCAAGAACAAGAGAAGCTGTCATGCACATCAAAAACCAGGTTCCGGTCTCATTTGGGGGAAATCCAAAGTATTTCCCTGGTAGAGGCCATCATACTACTCCAGCCTATGGCTGTATTGCTATTGGTTCTTTTCCTGCTGTAGTATTACCAGATGCTCCAGCTGTGACGTGGGCCCCAATTTGCTGGCACAAAAGGTCATGCAGTGATTGAAAACTGATTCTTCCGAGCACAAACACAGCCCCAGACACAGGGCCTCCCGCCCACCAGCACTCTGACGCCCTTCCACACAAGAGTTAGACCAGAAAGGCCAATTCATAGCAGTTACACACCACACACAGCTGTTGCACAGCTGAATGCAGCTCAGGACACCTGAGGACAGCCTTGCACCACAGCAGGGCAAGCAAAGTGCTCCTGTCACTGACAGCCCAGCTTCATCTGGGCAGCACCATTTGCTACAGTTAGAGATGGGTAGGTACAAACTACATACACACACGTCTCAGCACTACAGACTAAACCTTCCTTCACTGCCTGTGTGCTGGAGCCCTGTCCTACGGACCCCTGCACATACCACCATGCTCCAGCTCCATCTCAGTGCTCAGCAGGATGGCTGCAGCCTGCTGCCTGACCTGGCCAGAGCTGCAATGCGAGTCAAAAGGCACCGAGTGGGAACTGTGCAGGCACAAGAATGACTCAGAGTTGGGAAAGCATACAGTTCATCCCCTCCAGCACTGCAGAGGATGTTATAAAATATTTAGAATTATCTCTAGATGCCATTGAAGTGCCCAGCATAAGCCTTGATGGAAATAATCTCTCTGAGCACAGGAACAGACTTAGAAGATCTCTCTATTTTCCCATCAAACCAGCACTTTCTGCAACGTTTTCTCATGCTATCACAAAACTCTTTACCTGATAAAAGCAACTATTAGCATAGGCCCCAACTTAGAATCTCTACGAAGTCTGACATGTTTATAGTTCAAACAGAAAGTGAGCTTAGAAACAGAGATGGAGCGCAGTGAATCATCCATCCGCACACAGCACTGACGTGCAAAGCTGAACTTCCCAGGTTGGAGCTTTGTGTTATCTTTTTTTCCAATCACTCTTTTAAAGGGAAAAAAATGAGGAGAAAATGAGAGAAAAATGTGATTCATTTTTATAAGAGTGAAGCAATAAAGCTCTCATAAAGTGTGGTCACCCCACACTCCAATTCAATAACAACAATAACACCTAACCTGCTGCTCCTGCTGCTGTGTTCTTGCTCTTCACATACTAAGCTCCTTGTTTTTAATCACAGTCTCCTATCCCATTTGTAAGACCATTGAAAATTGTATTCCCTCTTATTTTTTTTCTTCTGATTGTTTGATCAAGTGAGAAGTATTCGGTGAGTCGCTGATGGATCATCTCTTCCATATGCAAGAGGAGAGGAAGCTGCTGTGGGGAGCTCCATCCCCAGAGGGACCTGTCAGTTCTGCTTTGGGACACTGACTGCACAATTCACTATTTCCTATCATCTTCTCATTTGTGGTATGTAAAAGAGCAGCATTATAAGAACGCAATTGCTGTACAACTCAAGGGTAATGTTGTTTTAGTTACACGCAGTGGTGATAAATAACATCAGCACACCAAGCTCCATCTTGCCTTACCTACACCTGAATCCTTGTTACAATCCAGCTGCCAAAGAGAAGTCCCATCAATCAAGGGCTCTGACAGGGGTAGCTGCAGGGTGGCCCTTCCCAGCACAGCTGCCACAGACCACTTTCCCTGCAGGATTCAGCCCTCCCTCATCCCAGAAGAGATGACAAGGACACAGAGATGGCTCAGGGGGTCTCTTAGATCTGAGCATCTGCAGCACCTTCACACACCATATCTGGAAGCCAACCCTGGCAAACCCATAATGCTCCTTATCACCCCCAGCAAGTGGATACTCTTGCTGGAAAGCAAGCTACGTCAAGGCCAACTGCAGCAGCATCACTGAAACCAAACAAACTGGAACACTGAGGATCTATTGCCAGAATATGTTTCCTTCTTTCTCTATCCTCTCCTCTCCAGCATTTCACACAGAGATGCCACTTGGGTTTCCAGAGCTATTTAAGAAAGGATCCATCTGAAGTACTTCCAGGGATAACACTGAAGGTCCAAGGTACCACATCGCTCCTCTGAAAAATTCCTTTCTCAGCATTTCTCAAGCTCACACAGCCTGGCATCACACAGTTTGTCAAAAGCACCGTGCAAAATACTAATCCAGGAGCAGATTGACTTTGAGCAAATGCCTGGAGCAAAGGCAGCAGTTGTGGGAGTGAAAGCCAAGTGTCATGGTTAAAAAGCAGCTGTTCCTCAAGGCATGGGGCATCAGACAACCATTCTCTATTTGTGGTTTCTGGGCCACTGCGCTTCTGCTTTAATTCCTTGTATGACTTCACTGTTTCGTTTTTAAGCTCTCTAGATACAGGTATTTATAGCACGGAAGAAACATCTCAGCATTGTGAAAGTTTCCAATTACATCTTAATTTATGAGTATTAAATGTGAGCAATAAAGTTTGACTACTGATAATAAATAACTTTGAGAAGTTAATTACCAGGTGTTTCTTATCAGCTTTATTTCTGTTGAGACAGTCCATCGGTTTACAAGCCTGAGAATTCAGCAGTGCACATTCTCCTCTGCCTAAACCAGTGTAGCTAAAACAGTGGTGTTGCAGGTTTTTTCATTGCTGTCATTTTGTTGGGTTTTTTTAAATTAACTTCAGCTAATCAATTTCTTACATAACTGATATTTATGCACTTTTCAGCCGCCTCTGGTTCTGTGTATCCTGTGATCAATTCTGCACAATCCTGGAGAGATTTCCCCCCCACTGCCACCACCTGTCCCCTCCAATTACTGTCAATTGCAGTGAAAATCTTTGTGATATTGAAGCTATATTAAGACATAAGTACATTTGCTTAGAAAGACAGATTTTATTTCCACAGGAAAAGCTGTCATTTCAAAAACATTTTTTTTCTTAATATTTTCTTTTAAACTACAAAATAAAAATTAATCGCCTGCAGAATGCCAATAAAATGGATTTGCTACTTGTGAGAAATATTTGATTTCAAAAATGCCAAAACTTCATAAAATAAAGAGTTACAATTACAATATGCAATTAAAATATAATTTGGGGTAAAAAAAAAAAAAAATCAAGAAAACAAAGACTACTTGTTCTACTTCATCCTTATTGAGCTTCTTGGTCCCATATACGTATATTTTGATTAATAACTAATCACCAGCCCATAGACTGTATTTCATAGAAAAAGGCCGCCCACTCCAACATTTACAACCAGCAGATGAGAATTTGCCCTTTCAAGTGCTGTTGCTGTGCTCTTTGTATCTGGTGTAATTCCCCCCAAAAGAAATAGGAGGCATTACTTTCCAAACAACCCAGTGTTTACACTGACAGAACCAGAACAGGAAAAGAGGCTGTTTGGAGTCTGCTGAAGTAGTCTGTAAAATATTTAAATGTATTTAATGGGTCTGTGATGAAATAGTTGCTATAGAATCTATAGAATATATATATATTCTATATAGAATATATAGAATCTGCTATAGAACTGCTCAGGTTGGAAAAGGCCACCAGACCACGCACCACCTAACCGCACTGCCCTACCTGTAACAGCCCTCCGCTAAGCCACGTCCGTCTAAGAAGTCTCATTCAGTTCACAGTCCCCTGCAACATCTACAGGTGCTCCAAGCACTTGAATACATATCCCCCCCTGCACGACTCCTATGAAATATGAACAGAAGCATGATGAAGCAATCTGCAGGTAAACTTTGAGCTCTTCCAGCTAGCATTTGACTCCACTGATCAGGAATTAGTTCAGCTCTTTGAGGTCAAAGCTGGCAAGTCACTAGATGTTATCTGATGCACACTGCACTGTTTTCACTTATAAGAACTTTTCCAAACGCCAGTCATCTAGGAAGCAAAATCAACTAGAAATCCTGCACGTTGCATTGTGCAGCACCTGTTTTCCTAATCATGACTTACTTGCATAAGTAGTAAGTGATCATTAATATTTCACCCACTGCATAATGCTATCTGGATTTTCAACAGATTTTAACACCCAGAAGTTTCAGTTGAGTGAATTCCTGTTGAGATTTATTGTTTCCCTAAGAAATTAAAGTAATTAAAGAAAATGAGAAAACTTATAAAAAATAGCTGATTGAGGAGCTGGTTCCCAGCACAATGAATTGCCCGATTAAAATATTATCATGCACAAGACAAGGGAAATCAGTTCACGCCAGCCTACAGAGATGCATTTCTCTTCCATAGACACTCCTGCTGAGAAGAAGAGGCTGCTGCCATCCCTGATGCGACACGAGAAACATGCATCTCTTTTAAAAACACTGCATGTAGGGAAGTCTTGTTCTCACACAGAGATCCCTACCCATCTATCCCTAGTTAATATTTTGGCTGTACCCATTTTGTGTCAATAGCTTCTTCCTCCTGCATAAGCCCCAAATCCCAGGTATTATTTTCTGTCATCATTTCCTAAGGGCCCTACAATTAACCCATTTTTCCATATAGGAGCTGTAGACAACAGGTTACTTCAGAAACAATTGCTTGCTGCACAAGTAAAGAGAATATGAAATCTCTTGGCTTGCTTACTGGCACCAGGAGACATGCATCTAACTGAAGTCGCTGGGTTCTGCCCCTTTCTTCCAGGAATCAGAACAATTACAGGAGGAATTTGGAGCTCAAAATCAGCACTCAAACATTTCTTACTGTCTTCCAAATGCTCACGCACTGATCAGATTCTAAACGCTCACGTTTCACACAGAGGTTTTTCAAACACTTGTCACTCAATTTAAGCTTCCTTTTAAAGCTGAAAAAAAAAAATTTCATTAGGAAAATGGAGGTGGGACATAAACAATATCTGTCACTTACTGCCTGCTTTTCAATTAATTCTTTTTTTTTTTTCCTCCTTCTTGTCTCAGTCAGATCTTACCTGTGTACAGAGCAAGCAGCAGTGCAGGGCAGGTGAGTCAGATCACACAGCTATTCTGCAGTGCATGGCAGAGTGGGAAATCAGGGCCATTTTTCTACCATGTCATGCAATTAGCTGCTTTCAAGACCTCCCAGTTCTTTCTTCCATACCCAAGTAAGGTTACAGCTGCTACCATGCCTCACGTACTCAGTGAACTTCTTTTCCATCTCCCAAAACCACTTAGCACTCTTGATAAGTGTTTCAAAGAATACTTTCAAAAGAAAAGTATTAGCTGCATTACCCAGAAGAAAAATTAAGTTGTTAAAAAAAAAAAAAAAAAAAAAAAAGATCACCCCACCACATTCAAAGAGTGCAGGATGTTCAGATGCAGCAAGTTGTTCAAGTCTCATTATGGAAGGAAACCATTCAGTAACTCATCTCAGCACCAAACGTTAAGTGCTACAGCAGTCAGGGTTCAGATTTGCTCTGGCCTAGAATGATTTCTTATAGGTAGCTGCTCTATTACACAGCATCATGCAGTCTCCTGCCTTCCTGGCTGCCAATTAATGCTTGTTCTTACAGGTGTTCTGACCAGAGAAGAACAGACCCAGCTTTGTTCCTCTTGTTTCTGGCTGTTCATGGGCAGAACAGCACGCAGTTTGAAGTGCCCAACTTGTGCTGCTGGAAGCATTGCTTTCTGCACCAGTGCAGCAAGTGCTGGTCAAGGAGCTATGGAGACCTGGGGCAGCCAGGGCCTTTCTGCCCCTGCTGGTGCCTCTCCCAAGCAATCCTCACCTGGGTTATTCACTGGGCTTTGTTAAGCCAAGGCACACCTTCATGCTAAAGTCCTTGTGAATTACAGAACAGCTCTGAACTGAACTCTTCCACTGCTTTGTCCACATCAGTAGGAAATCTAAGAAGAGAAGAACCAGGATGTGCACAGACTGTAATTATAAGTAATCTGCAAAACATCTATCTTGTGAACAATGAGTAGAAAACAATGGACACTCAAAGAAGAGAACTCTTCTGCAGATGAATAAAGAAAAAAAAAAACCCACCAAAAAAACAAAAACTCTAGGATTTCTGCTCATTACAGATCTCTAGAAATAAGATCCAACAGGAAAGAAAAAAGACATTGCACTGCAACACAGCAGAGACCTTCATATGTGGAAGAGCTTGTGAATGATAACAGGAAACATCAGCTGTCTTGGGCTCCCAGCACAAACCCAGGCACTGCCACAACACAGCTCAAGCCCAAGTCACATCTTCCATGTAAAAAGATCACCAGTTCTTCAGCACCCAGAATTTCCAATTATCACCTCGCATCCTGGTACGCAGTGATGTGACACAAGGAAATGGCCAGCCCCTCTATCCTGACGTGATACGAGATAGTTATTCTCACTTCTGATGCCTGCAGACCTGCTGGGCTAATGGGTGCAGCATCCAGATTATCCTCACGCCAGCCAAGAAGTCAACATCTCAGCTGCTACATGAAGCTCTGCCAAGGACTCCATCCAATCTCCTGCAGTAACTCATGAATATGCAGCAGCCAAATCTCTTTTCCCTTTGACATTATGAGGCAATAGCAAAGGAAAACAAGGCTTTGCTCTTGTCATAACACTCCTCAGAGGAAAATATAATGAAGCTGGAGATGTCCTTGACAGGGTTGAAAAGTTCATGAAATTTCATGCGTATTACAGTTTTGTTTCTACTAAATGAGGGGGACAAAAAGATCCAGTTTCTACTAAACTAAAAATGAAAAATATTCTAGTGTGATATATACAGACACACACAGAAGTGATCTTACGGCAAAGGCAGCAGGCTGCATCTGCAGAAAGCAAAATTCATCCCCTGCCCTGTAAAATACTACGTCTATCATACAGGTCTGATCCAGAAGCTTCTGATTACAGCGGGACCTGATACCAGAAAGGAGCACAGCCTTGTATTTCATCACTGTTCTTCTCCTTGCCTTGGCACAAGCCTTTTTATTAGGAGGAAATAAAAGTATTAAAATATTTTTTTTAAATAAAATTGTGCTCTTTTTTTCCTGAGTGGTTGAAAGTAGCTGATGAGATCATTCTCCCTTCCTAACTGGTTTTTAAAAATCTAATTGCGATGAGCCCTCAGTAACTCTCAGAACATGCAGGATACCCATTACGAATTACTCACTATTTGCAAACTTCAGCACAGCAGCTATCTTTCTCTCTCTCATACACACAAAGCACTGGAAAATGTACTCACTTCATGCAGACTGTCAACTGTAATTTATGGTTTCTTCAGTTATTTACAGTGCGATAACACTTTGTTACACAAACCAAGGTATCACATTGCATTTTGGAGGAATAATGAAATCTTAACGCAGGTAATTTTGTCAGATGTTTGTGCTGGAAAGGCGCCGTTCACAGGTAGAAGACAGAACTGTGTGATTATCAAAGAGCTCCTGGGTGGGAAGCACGTTGCTTACCTGCAAAGCAGAGCTCCGGGAGCAAAGGCAGAGCTGAGCACCAGCCATGGGCTCAGACCCTGGTGGGAGTTCTGTTCAGCACACATCTTGTGAAAGAAATAACTCTAAGTATTGCAGTAATGAGCGAGCTGAGGGTGTTGGGCCTCGATGTGCTCTGCAGCTTCACTGCTCCCGAGAGCTGCTCCTACTGCTGCCAGGGGCGATGGGCATTCTGCTGCACAGACCCCCACCAGAACACCGCTCACAAGCACAGGACAAAGAGAGGTTTGCTCCTCTGTTACAGGAATTTGTGTCTGTTTCAGCTGTTCTGTAGCTGTCACACATTCAATTGAGGGTGTTTCTTTTACACCTCTAACCACCCAACCTGGCGGATCTTGCAAGGGTCAATACATAAACATGGAAGGCACACGAAATGGCAGAACTGCATTGCCTTTGTTCTCCAAGTCTTGGTGTGCAGGAGGCAACGAGAGCCTGAGGAGCTCACACTGCCCAAGCCCATTAACTGCAGTCAGCAGCAGCTCAGCAAGAAAAGACTTCACTAAAAGTTACGGCACAGGAGAATCATCATTGGCCTCCTTGGAATAAGAGCAGGCAGTTTCACATCCATAATACAGGAACAAAAATAATAGACTGAACAGAAACAAAGTTACAGCTGATTTACTGACAAAAGTACTGCATCAACAACAGGACGGGTTTGATTCCTGTGCTTTTTACTTCAGTACATTCCAAGATGCAGACAGTTGCTCTGGAAAACACATGGCTGGATTTTAACTTTTGCCAGCTAAATAAATAAATAAATAAATGTTAGTTGACTCTGAATATTAAATCTGAAAAAATATACACACAGTTTGCACCAAAAGAGTAACCGAAATGTATTTGAAACTGCTTTGGGTTAGTTGCACCTGGGCACCAGCACTGAAGGAGCAGGCAGCCCCCAGGGGAAGCACAGAAATACAGATTTGGAACAGAGCATCGAAGCAAACAAACAAATCTCTGGATGGTCGGCGGCAGAGCTGCCAAGTCAAACGCAGGTTCTGCACAGCCAGGACCAAACCACTTGCAAGCTACGAGAAAACCAAAGAGCATTCTCTCTCATTCACAGCCAGAGCATCCAATTTTGTAGCTCTGGTAACAGAGCAGCACAGTGCTCCAGCAGCCCACATGGCATCGAGAGACAGCAGCACTTCATGTGGAAGGCTCAGGAGAGAGAGAGAAAAGTTTATCTCACTCCAGTTGGCTTCCATCCTACGGCCCTTTCCTGATAAGGTCGATTCATTTCTACCAGTTTCAGGCAGTTACTGAGCTAACAGCCAATGGCACATCCCAGCACCGCAGGCGTGTGTGGAGGGAGCAGGCTGCCAGGACGCTGCACCCCTATGGGACACAGCAAAGCACACACCTGCCCACAAGTCCCCTGCCTTTGGCCACGTCCTTCTGTGAGAGTAACAACAGCAAAGAAATTGAAAAATAAAGGTTAGCAAAGGTGTGATTAAATATCCATTTAAAGAAGAGAGGGCAAAGAGTTCAGCATTAAGTACCTTTCTTATGATTTCTGCCCTCATTTCTTTCAATATTGCCATTTTCTTTTGAAGAAAATGCTTCATGCAAGATTAAATAACCTGTATAAGGTGCAGCTTAAGGGCAGACTTAATGCACAGAGCTCCAGAGCACTCATAAGGTAACCATGCTATACAGAGAACTGAGCACAAGCTAGTTCTACTGCAGGCGCTGCACCTGTGTCCTCAACTCATCGCAGCACGACCATCAGCTCCCTCCCCCTTAAAACAGCCTCTATCACCTACCCTTATTCATCATCACAGATGTCTGTGACAAGAAGAGAGCTGTTCCTATCTGCAAGGCCTAAACAAGACAGATCAAAGCCATGTTTCTCAGCGAGGCAAAAAAGCAGAAGAGGTCCAGAGGTGCAGACAAGCACATGAACAGGAACCTCATGGCTGCAGGTGTAACATGGACACAAGTCCCAGCACCCACACAGTGCCTGCAGCTGGAAAACAGAGCAGGCATATCTGGAGGGGTTCTACACAGGGGCTAGGAAGGCTTTTTCATGACTACTGCATTTGGTTTGGGATTTTTTGGGGTGGTTTCTTTAGGTCCTATTGGTGTTGTTTGGCTTTTGTTCTGTTGTTTCTTGCCAGTATTACTTTTTTTTTCCCAACCCCATCCCTACACCCCCCCATCTTTTGTACATTTGAGTACAACAATGCTCATTTTCACAAAACTTCTTTTACTTCCCAGCACTTCATCACTGAAGGCTTGCAGCGTGTTCCTTACTCTTTTTTCTCTCATACAAATCTTTCAGAAACAGCAGAACTCTTCTGAGAGTGTGACAGATATTACTCTCCAGCCCCTTTATTCTTCACAGATTTTTTTTTTTTTTTAATCATTTATTTCATTTTGCTGCAAACAGCACCTTTGTACCTTGGACAAATTCAATAACCATGACTCAACCCACAGCCCATAGCGGGCTGCCTTGTGTTTCATCTCGCCCATTAAAACCAGCACAGAGCCCTTGCTGAATGCAGAGGGCCAGGTTCCAGCTATGGGCACACAACCCAGAGGTGCTGATGAAAGCTGCTGTACCACACAGAGCCACACACGTCAGCCCATGCACCTCCTAGTGCCAGTCCTTTCTTCCACCCCTGTCTCTGAAAAGGCACTTCTTGTAATTATGCACCCGATTTTAGTTTTCCTTTCATCAGGAGGGAAAGGCTGACTGTCAGTGCCTGGTGCCCCCACAGCCCTCTGCCCGGCTCCACTCATGCCACCCACCTAAGTGACAGCAGTGACATTTCATGATGGCACAGATCCCATTCTATGGACTAAATGTCAGCAGTGGGGTGGCAACAGGAAGAAGGGACAGAAACCTATGGGTTTTATTACCCAAAGCCATCATCCTTTCAGCAGCAGTCAACCTGAAGGCTCTCATTTTCATGGAGGTGATAATCTCTGCTGGATTCAGTCCTAGACTTTTCCTAAAGCACTTTCTTTTTGAGGTTTTTAAACAAAGGGTCAAACCCACCAGTCAAAGTAAAGACAATAACTGAGGTTCAGGGTGATGCTGGGCCCAGCCTGCTGCAGGCACAGAGAGGAACAGACCTCCATGCAGACCACACAGGAGTCATAAGTGATAACACCACACACCTCCCTTCTTACTAAATATCACACCTCTTTCCAAAAAGCACTACTTGCAGACCCCAGCATTGCAGTTAACCACTTCCAGCAGCCCCCCGGCTGTGATAGGACCTATGGAGCAGCACTGCTGAGCCCACCCCACCAGCAATCACACGGGCCCACACCTCATCTTGGAGACTGATGCCAACATGGCTAATTTAAATTAGTCAGCCTTCCTGTCTGAACAGCACAATTTAGTCCTAAGCGTTTGCAAAGACTAACCACACACTTACAGGGAAAAAATAACTTATTTCGGTTCTTGTGAAACAATAATAGAGCAAGCCTAAACTCACACCAGCTCCATCTGCAAATAACACCTTTGCATTTAAAAGCCCACAGAAAGCTGAAATCTGAAGACACATGTTGCTTCAGCAACACCAAGCTGAAAGCACAGCACTGAAGGAAGCTGTGTAATATAGAAGCAGTGTTTGATGTATGAACAACCTCTCAAAAAGTTTCTCCCTGAAGGACAGGCATAGGGGAGCAGAGACACTGCATGAGTTCAGGTGCGTGCAGTTCCAGTAGCATAGAGACTTAAGGAACACTTTCACAACCTGAAGCAGAGCACATAAACATCCAAAGAAAGGCTCAGAAGATGTTTCCATTTGTAATAAAAAACAACATTTAAAAGTTCAGGAGAAGCTCTGTCTTTTGGTGATCCAGCAAGTACGTCACAGCAATACTCCAGCAAAGAGTAATCAGATACTACTTGGTCCTCTGATCAGTGCCCTTTTCCTACGTTAATGTAACACTACAGGTAGACTACAGCAGCAGTTGGAATATTTCTAGAGATCCACAAAGTCCTCTCAGGAGGCATCAGAAAACATAGCACTTATTCCTCTAAAATCTAAGAGCAAGTCCAACAACCACTGCAGCACATAAAGAACAAAAAGACAAGGTTGCAGCTAAGACGACACAAAGTGAAACAAGAAAACAGGCTTTATTAATAGGCAGAGGAAGGTCAAAGAAAGTCAATCCAATACTCAACAGGAAAGAATGTCTCAATAAACGATGTTGAGCAGACCAAAGTGTGCTCCCTCTCCTGCTCAGCCCTCACTAGCAAAGTCCATTGTGATCAGATGGCTGGCAGAGCTGCTGCTGGCTCACAGAAAGGAGCATACAACCCTAAGGCAAAAGTCAGAAGAGATGGGAAGATACTCAGCAAAGCTGGAGGAGGTTATATAGCTGTTGGTCATAAATACAATAAAAGATACAAAAGGCACATTAGGGGAACTGGTTTTATACTTTGGAGAGCAGAAGTACAGCAGAAGAGGTGATACTTACAGGCTGCAGGTGAAACTGAAATGCCATGGAAAGGGCAGCAATGACAGTGCAGTGGAGTAATAGAATGGCTCGGGTTGGAAAAAACCTTAAAGATCATCGAGTCCACAACTCAACCATGCTACCCTAACTAACAACCCTCTGCTAAATAGCTAAGTCCTAGGCTGCAGCAAGTGAGGATATGGTCAATGTGGCAGCTGTGGATACAGAAACAAAGGGGGAAAAAAAAAAAAAAAAAAAAAAGGAAGAAAAAAAGGAGCTGCCTACCTATGGAAGGCCTCTGGTACACAGGGATCTCCAGTGAGATCCCCTCACCTCCACTGCCAGCCCTTAAATGAGGGCTGGGAAGGGGTGGATCCTGGTTCCACCCTTCCATCACTCAGTGCATTGCATTGCATTGCATTGCATTGCATGCACCTGAGCTCCCCTGCCTTCCCACCAGGTGCTCCATCACTGCTTCAGGCCACGACTCAGCATTTCTGCTACAGCTAGAAACCAATAAGAGAGGATCCAGGGATTGACACACCATTCAATTCAAAGAGAAATACTGTGATATGCAGCCCATAAGAGGGCAGAAAACAACATAAAGATGAGCAGTAGAAAAGAAGGATTTTTGAAGAACAAATACATGAAACAAATGCCATTTCTCTTTCTCCAACATTTTTTAACATTGTATTACTTGACATTTCGTAAGCAACCTTGGGAAATACAGTTCAGTGTACTTGCTGTAGAAAACATGCTACAAACAATGTGGGGTTGAACTGGAGGATGCACAGAGAAGCTCCTCAGCAGGTGCTGCTGTTCAAGGCTCCTGCTGCAGATGGGTACTTTGGAGCAAGAAATACTTCTTGACAGACACAGTTCCAGTTCACATGAGGAGATCGTGTTCCTCATCTTTAAAAAAAACACACAGGGTTTCAAAGGCACACATGTGAATGTTTTCAAATGTGATGTCACGTGATGCCCTCTGTTTTGATGTTGGTTTGCTAATTGCAGTCATTACGGAGCATGGAGCAGACACTGACAGTCAGAGCTGTCACTGAGGGCTGCCACTTGGTCATGCTTCAAAATAAACTCATCTGATATCATCCCAATGTGATACAGATGGGGTTGTTGAGTGACTTCAATTTCCTACTAGTTTAGCATTGCCTTAGGGCACACAGCAGCTCCCAGACCAGAGGATATGTGACTCGGTGAAGGAGTTTTCCAGTTCAGCAGCTGCATTAACTCTGTGCAGCGGTGGTGAGTTATCCACAAGTGTACCATCCTATCCAAAACAACTGAGCCTGGCAAAATGAGACAAAGCACGTTAGGGCTTGATGTGGTTGCTCACGTTCTGTAGAACCCTGACGCGGTTGTGCTGGTGCTTCTGGAGACAAATGCTGTCTTTCAATCTCAGACCACTTCTCTTTTTGGCAGATTCTGGTACAAAACACCTCAGAAGCACGGAGTGAACAGAGCCTCCAGTTTCACTGTAACACCTCACCAGGGATGAGCAGCTTGCCTCAGGAACATCACCAGCAGTGGATGCACAGCCGAGGACGGTTCAGCAACAGGAGTTTCGTGGCTGGTAAAGTAGACTGTGTTTGTTAACAAGCAGGTTGAAAGCCAAAAGTATTTTCAAAACATATTAAAACAAACTCAAACAGATACTTCTGAAGACTGATCCCTTCCATTTGTGGAAAGACATGCAGAAACCATTTCTTCTTTATTATACAGAAAGGATTTTCACATAATTAGATTAGCTTTTTTCTGTATCCAAACTTCATAATTGGTAGTGCAGGATATTCCTAAATGAATAGCATCTTTCCTTCTTTCTCTTTATCAGAACACGATAATTTTTTTTGCTAGAAACATTTCTTTTGCAAAATAAATGAAGTCCCAGACACAGGTTAATGGAAGCTTCGTCACAGACTTCAAAGGAACCAGAATGTTACCCACAGATCTAATGCAAAATCCTCAGAGGTTAATGAAAGCCTTTCTGCTGACATCAATGTGGTTTGAACAGAGTAAGAGTTGCTCTAATTCACTTCTTAGATCCTGATGAAAACACTTAAGCGTGCCTCTAAGTGCATGCTTCAGTGCTTTCCTGGTTTGGTCTGTATTTATTGGTGATGGGGAAGGGAACCAGATGTTTTCTTCTTTCTTGCTTGCTTTACTCTATAGACTGAATATGAAAGTGGATTCTGCCCATATTATATTTTTATAAGGTTATTCAGAAAGACATCAGGGAACTTTAATTCCAAAGAAATTTAATATTGTAAGAAAGTCCTCTCAATTTGGTTAGCCAGTTTCAAACTAATTCTTGGAAAGCGTCATTATATATGCTAAGATAATTACTTATCTCTTGGTTATTTCTTTCAGAAGAAATTCTTGCAGACTTGTCAAGGCCATGTAAAATTTAGTATTAATTACTCAAAGGCATTCCAGACCAACACATGTTAAGTAGATCTATTAAAACCAATGATGAGCTTTGAGTAAAACCTAT
Source organism: Tetrao urogallus (assembly GCF_951394365.1). NCBI lineage: Eukaryota > Metazoa > Chordata > Aves > Galliformes > Phasianidae > Tetrao > Tetrao urogallus. Next base: position 13,758,784 of record NC_136828.1, read on the forward strand.
GAGATATATACACAATCCATCATCTACTTAAGTATAAGAATTCTAAATCCCTCCTCACCCCCCACCCCCAATGGATACAATGCTTTCAGGATTCAAGTAGGGCAGCACTGAGAGGGAAACATTATGATCAATGAGCAGCATCCAAAAAAAAACAACCTGAGCTCCAGAAAATTCTCTTAGGAAAATTACAAAGGGTGTCTCATCAAAACAATATTAGAGAGACTGCCATCCTGTTTTGTAGGACAGCAGCAACACCAAGTCCCAGTCAGGAAATCTGCATTAACAGATTGTTTACATACACCTAAATCCATGCTTATCATGGATTTCATGATATGGATATCATGTCTTTCATGATCCGTGTAGACAAGATGAATGTGATCAAGGCATAGAGGTACCAAGTGACCATCTCTTGTTTGCTCAGGAAGACTCTCACTGAATGCAAATCTTCAAACCTGCTCTTAAACTCTCTTAATCATAGCAGTGGCCTTCTTCAAATATTTTGTTCCCCAAACCTCCTGCCCAGGAGCTGTAAGAGACCAAATATTTGCAATCCTGCTGCAGGAGCAGAGTTGAGTCACGGTGCCAGCAGAGACCAGTGCCACTCGCTCTGCAGGGCAGCAGCAGCATTTGCTGTTAAAAGGGCTTAGATGGCAGTAGCAGTGATTCCTTCTGAAGTGTTTAAGACTTTAAGGCAAGACTGGAGCAATGAAATTTCAGCAAGAAGTAAAACAATGCAACATTTTACTGTAAACTTTGTCCTTGTTATCTCTGTGGCTCTGCCAACCGGTGCAAGACGGATGTTTGTTGGAAGGATTCTGCTGCTAGAAAAAAGCAGAGACTTCCAACCTAGGCAACAGCAACACATACTGGCAATTCAACGCTGAATTACAATAGGAGCTGTGATGAACAGTCTCCCTCTTACAAGATTGTGTCTCACTGTATGCATGGAGATATCTGACCCACGATGGGAACTTCTAGACACACATGAGCCATGGGCACAACCAGAAATCACAGCCAAGGACGGCACAACGCAGAAGTCAATGAATCAGCTACGCCATTGGCACGTCTTACAAGTCACTGGGCTGTACTGCATTAGTCACACTTCTGAACGTAAGCTGTTTTCATTTTAATTTAGAAAAACGATCTCACTTATTCTGCAGGAGAGGGAAGTATTTTGCCCTACTCTAACCTTATATAGTGATATGCAAAAAACACAGCCATCTGTGTGGGGGAGGCAGCTGGTAGGACGTGGGCTGTGCTGAGTGAGAATGAGAGTGGATTGGTGAAGTCCACGGACACTGGGCACTTTGGGCCCCATCCAGCAGAAGATAATTGGACAAGAACATGAGTGCAACTCAAACTTTTGTTTTTTTTTAAGCTTCAGCAGTACAGAAGTGGCATTTGGGGGATTTTTGTTCCGTGTTCCACATCCAGGTCATTCCAGAGACCTGTGCAAAATTCCAAAGGACTCAGAGGCAAACTGTTCTACATTCTAGAGCTTTACAATGCAGTTTCCAAAAATGATGCCAATTACGATCAACATAGCAACATTTGGAGCAGGTATATGGACAGAGAAGTATTTTCCAGAAGCGAGCTTTGGAAGAGAGACAGTGAGAGGGCTGCCCATGCATCACCGCAGGCACCACAGCACGGAGCTCAGTGGGCTGCACATCACTGCTGGTGGCTCCTGAGCAAACTGAAGTGGGAAGCCCAGCTGCAGGAAATCAAACACGGAGCTCAGAGCACAGACACTGCGCACGCCAAAACCATTTCCATTCTGAACCGCTGGGACTTCTCGCTTTGCAGGCACGGGTTATGAATATGGGAAAGCGTTATTCTTCTGTTCAGAGTTATTTTTTATTAATTAATGAACGCGGCTATACTCTGTGTGTGCAAGGAAATGCAAGTGTATTTAAGCAGACAGCTAATTGTTTTACAGTGCAACTAGCCAGCTCTCCTTTGTGCCCACCCGACTGAGCTCAGCTATATTTCATAGTCGGTCCATTTATTTATCTTTCTGATACCACAGATCTGCAAAGATTTACATAATAGCATGAATGTTTGCTGGAAACATAAGCCCTCTGTTTCTCTGCAACACCTCAAGCAATTTGCTGACAACATTTTTCTGCGAAATTAGATATGGAATTTAGAGCAAGAAGCTGCTGTCTTGACAGACACGAAAATTCCCTTGTTACTGAACAAAGGGTTCCTCTTTATTTCGTGTCCAATAATGAGCCAAGAAGGTTTGAGGGAGGGAAAAGCATTGGAAGATTAATTATGATGAACTGATTTGGAAAACCTCCAGCACAACTCACGCTTCCCTTCCCCCAGTGCCCCCCGGCCCTTTCCAGTATTGTTAATGCAAAACAAAACAGGAAAAAAAAATCTACAGAAAAAAGGCTCAGAACTCCCCCAGGAAGATCTGAAACAATGAGACCAAACCAGAGGATGTGGGGATGCATAACCACAAGGAGGATGGAAATGCCCAGGTGGATTTCAAAGCTAAGAGCAACATTCAGCCAGCTGAGAGATGGCAGAGGTGTTGGCTGGAAAAGCTCAGCATGGTGTGTTTGCTCCCTTTGGAGGCTGTGCAGGATCCGAGCAGAGGTGGAGGAGCAGGATGGGGGCATGGGAGCCCAGTGCTGCTCTATGGGGAGCTGATACTTCCCAAAAAATCCTCTCAAAAACAAGACTTGGGAAGAACTGAATAACATTCTGTTTTCAAATCTGAAGTATTACAATACAGTTTTATACTTAAATTCACTGGAACAGTGAAAAGAACGAAGGTTCTCTCTTGTTTGTAAAAGGGCAAAAGCCTCCACAAAATACAAAAACAAAGTTATAGGAAGCCTCCTGAAAAAGACACTTTCCATACTCCACATTCCACAATTCCCTACTCCACTCCCCCTGGCTGATGCAGAAAGCTCAGAGCACAGCACTCCAGCATGCAGCTCCTTGTGCCCACAGCACCCTCAGCCTGTGCTCCCGGCAGTGGGTCTGGGTGAGGGGATGTCACAGGGCATGTTCCATTCCAGGTGCACATTTTTTGGTACCCGCTCTCATTCATACCTTCCTGTGTCCCTCACCAGTACAAACTGACTTCTTTCATTCAGGCTCATCTATTTTTTGTGGGCTTTCCAATACACAGACACTGCTCAAAAAGCAAAACGTGAATCAGAGGTTGCTTTGGGATGCCTTCAAACAAAGTGGGAGACAGAGAACAGAGGAGAAAACAAACAAACAGAAGTAACCATTTCAAGATGTTCCTACAGTCATTGCAGTGACATTTTTCCAGTACCAGAATTGTACATTTGCTTTTCCAGCTGCAGTTTCCATCTGTGGTGATACTGGAATGAATTATGCCCAAATAACATAGGGGTCTCCTGCACCACCTGTATACACTGCTGCTAGTTTTGCCTTCCCTGTGATCATCATCTATGCTGTGACTTCAGCAAACGTACTTACCTTGTGTGGGGGAATTAAAAATATATGCAGCATAAGATAAAGGAACATATTCCATTATTGGAGACCTTTGCCTGAACACATGTTACAAACCACGTCTTTATTGCAATTGCTGTAAAATGCATTAGCTAAAAAGAACAAGTAGACCAATTACTACACAAAATCTTAATCACAGCCCCATGCTACGCTATTGATGACAGCAATGCTAACCAAGATGGTCTGTCCATTCACGGAGGCAATTCCCTGATTAACTAACTGGCAGTGCTGCCCACGGCCGTGGCTATTGGAGCAGGATGATGGAACTCCATGGCAACATCCCGTGTTAGTAATGGTGACCAGCAGACTTGACAGACGCCAAGATACGCAGCTACCTGGGCAAAGCTGCTTCAGCACGTGCTGCCCGTGTGTGGGACTGCTGTGGAATAGCAAGCTGAACGCTGCAGAGCATTTTGATGAGCACACAGCAGAAAGCAAAAGCCATATAAATATGGAAAGCACAGGAGAAAGCAGCAAATTAACACTACAGAGGATTGTGTGGATCCACCGTGTGTGGAATTCAGAAATACGGCCGAGCCCATTGCTTGGTGGGAGACAGTGAGAGAAAAGAAACACGTCTACATCTGGATAGATGTATGTACATATTTATTTAAAAGAGAGGTAAATGAATCACAGAATGGCCAGGGTTGGAAGGGACCTCAAGGACCATGAATCTCCAACCCCCTGCCACAGGCAGGGCCACCAACCTCCACATTTAATACCAGACCAGGCTGCCCAGGGCCCCATCCAACCTGGCCTTGAACACCTCCAGGGACGGGGCATCTGCAGCCTCTCTGGGCAGCTGTTCCAGCACCTCACCGCTCTCATAGTAAAGAAAAATGAGGACCTGTGTGCTTGGGACAGAGCATCAGACAGCAGAAAGTCATTTCCCATGCTCATCTCTTTCTCTGCCTACCCTCATGCCAGAGCCCCGCTTCCTTCTGTGCTGCTCAGGCATCAGCAGAGGACAACACGTGTTGAGGTGCAGATCATGCAGGACTCACCAGCTGCTCTGCTTTGCTTATTGGGGAAGTCTCCAAGCAGCAGCCAAGGAGAGCTAAGAGAGAGAAGGCTTGGTGTAAAGCACAGCTAATGAGGCACGTGGCAGGAGAGCAGTCAGAACTCATCAGCTTGTGAGAGCACAGCACCAGAGCACAGTGAGCCAGGAGCCACAGCCCTGCAGCCACTCCGTTGGCACCAAAGTGCAGAGGGAGGACACAGTCCAGCTTCAGTTTCCTTCTGTCCTTCTGCCATCACCAATGAAGTCTCTCTCAGAACACTGTGTGGTGCCAGGCAGCCAGCCTTGGGAGCGTGCACCGAGTGGTGCAGCCTTTCTCCCAACAGCAGCAGGAGATGGGCGAGCTCTGTCAAAAGGGCCGGCAGGTCTGAGAGGCGTCAAGGGAGAGGCAGATTTGGAACTGCAGCGGTTTGGGGCAAAGATGTACGAATGAGCTCCGCACGTGGGAGGTACTGCTCTCAGCAGGTGAACTTCTCTCATTCTCCACTTTTCCTGAGACACTGCAGGAAGCTCAGATGGGCGCTGAAGGCTTTCTTCTTGGCCCAGCTCCTGTCTCACTCTCATGGTGAAGGGGGCACCTCCTAATTCACTATTGAATAGTCCTAAAAAGGAAAAAGCAGTTCGGGAGCAGCTGACTGCATTCAGTGTACGGGAAAGAGAGAGCCAACCGCAGACGCTGATTTGCATCTCAGCGTGCTTCACACACAGCCTTGCACTGTGCAGACTACACAGTGACACAATAAAAACATCCTGACAGTTTTACCTCACAAAGAGCACCTGAAGTACCCTTGGCTAAAAGTAGGGCCGTGGCAATTTCAAACTCTCCATTACTTGTTCCCTTAAATTCCATTCTCCCAGCACCTCCTCTCTAGTTGCATCCACAACAAAACACACACAGCATGTTTGTGAGTCTTTCAGCTCAGCTGTGCCTGCTCCTACTGCCTCCAAAATAGAACCCAAAGTAACAGAACCTAAAAAGAGCCTCCATTATTGTGTCTGCGTGCCTGTATTAGCAGATGGCCATGCCTGAGACTACAGAACACATAGCAAACATTCCCTTCCAAGAGAGGGTGCCTTTAACACCCCTGGCACCAGGGCATGCTGCCTCACCATAACCCCATGGTGAGCCCCAGCAATGTGCTCACACAGACACCATCACCCAACCCTCTGCCCAGCCCTGCCCCAATACCCACTGAAAATGAGGGACAGATGTGCTGCGACTTCGACCACAGATGCATCAGAAAACAAAATAAAGGTAGGTGGTATTGGATCCTCAGATTGCTATTTTATACATTGTCATTATTTTTCTGTATTCTTAAATTTATAATATATGGCCAGCTGTAATTCATTCTCTGTGGAAAAAAAAACAAACAAACACCTCAATACAGCCAAGAGGAGTAGGCAGATAATTGTCCAGCTTAATTTCTTTGTTACCTTTTTCACCAGGCTTTATTAAACCATATTGCTCTCTTTGTGTTAGCAATGCTTATGGCATGAGGGACAAAACAGGACAAGAGAAAATCCATTCTCACAACTCTTGCCATGCTGCAGATTTGATCTTTCTGCAGAAACACTTTCTTTTCTATCTGAAGTGCCTGCATGCAAAAAGGATGTATGCATTCAAATCCAGTGGGCAACTGTCAGTCAGTAGGAAGGAAATGGGATTTTTGCAAAGATATTTGTAATTGTAATTGTCAAGTTTAGCAGATCAGGAAAGTTGAGCGTCATCAGATCCCCACATTATGTATGATGGCAAGTTAAGTGCCTGCTCTCTGGCTTCTGTTCAGCATGCAAGCCCAAGCTCTCCCCCTTGGCTGGGTTTAAATGCACGCACCAAAGAAATGTTGTCCCACTGTGTGCTTACCCTCAGTACCCAGATAGTCTCAGCTGATGCACCAGTTCTCTAGACAAACTCCTTGTTGCTGCTGAAGCATCACTAACAAACACATTTTGCTCCTTTCCCAAAGCACAGATGTTAGCGAATGAGTAATTCCACCACTTTATGGCATCCACAGATTTTGTTCAAAACACTGACAGTTTTCACAGCCGTTCCCATTGAATTGCAATGCACTGCTCTTTAGGCAGCATTTCCTTACCACTGAAAAGTACTCCCAAAGTTACGCTACCCACATAAGTACTTAAGGCAGCACTTTACATCTCCATCCCTGCATTAACCAACAGAAGGAAGCTCCTCGTGGCAGCTGCAAGCAGCACTGCAGGGTCAGCCTTCCACTTCTGACGCTCAACCTCTATTCATAAGGAGGGCAGGATGTTGGCATCGGTCTTCATTATAAATCTCCAAACGGTGGATGTAGACAAATAGCTAATAAACGTTTTATGTCAGGATAACAAACCAGAGATGGCAGAAAAAAAACCTGACGAGGCTTTTAACCTCCATTGGATCCATCAGCTGCTTGGAACTTTCTAGTGGGGCCAATGGCAGTTTTTATAAATCTCTATTAGGAAGCATTTCTTTCATCGTGGATGACTCACTAATCCCAGTGGGCTCACAGAGAGTTATGGGGACTGCAAAACTCTCTCCTACTCTGCTCTGTATTAAACTCCTAAAATAAAGCACTGCACCAACAGGCTTTGCCATAGGTGGTAATAATAATGCTATTTCAGACCACATTCTTCTGCCAACTATTCTGGAGCAAACCCAGATTAATTTCACCAAACTCAGCTTGAGCTGTTGCAGCTCTGCGGCAGCGCAGGGACAGCTTTGGGGCCACATGGCACAGCACCGAGCGCTGAGCACGGCCGAGAGGCTCCGAGCAGCACTGCCCAGCCCTGCTCCTTCCTCAGGGAGCTGGGACACACGGTTCGCAAAAAAGATGCTGTAAAACAAATTAAAAAACAGAATTTCCCTGCAAGCTGTCAAAGCTGCCAGTTTTGCTGCTTTGCCCACACGTCGCGGTTGGGACCGGACCCTGCGGGCCGCCCCGATGCCTCACTGCCCACACCAGGCTTTCCAGGAGCAGCCCTGCAGCACAGCCTGCTTGCAGCCTATTTATGTATGAGTGACCTGCCCTGTGACGTCCAAGAGAAGCATTTCATCCTGGAGACTGCAGTAGGTCTCCTTGTGCTCAGATCTCCTCCTGAGTGCACACACTGAGGAAGGACAACGTAAAATGCCCTAATTCTCCTTCCAGCACTGAAACAACCAGTGCAAAAGCCGCTAGGAAATGTCTAAGGACTTAAAATCTTAGAATCATAGAATGGTTTGGGTTAGAAGGGACGTTTAAGATCTTAATAAATAACTTTATCAGGGTCTTCAGACAGCAACTTTTCTGTGTGAGTGCTTTCTATTTGCCTGCTGCAGCACAGCACCCACCCAGAAGGACCACAAGGAGGGGTGCAGGCAGTGGTGGGCCTGGACTGGGCTTGGAGGAGAGATGAGCACAGGGCCAGTGGCCATGGGCACAACTGCACTCCAGCTCACTCTGCCAGACTGTGGCTTATCACTTGAGATGATAAAACCTCATGCCATACCTCCTCTTCCACAGACACCCACTGGGGATGCCCAGGGCTCTCCCCACACCAGTGGATGTGCCACACATACTCCTTTGTGAAGCACTCATTGCTGTGCAAACTGAAGCACGGCGTATCATGGAGACAGCTCGGATATTTTTAGATGTGAAAATGCACCAGTACGGTAAACTGGGACACAGAAAAGAAAACAGAGCCGTGGCCCAGCCAGCATCATAGCATTCTGAACAATGACTGTGGAACTGTATTAACTGAAGTGCCATTAACTCTGCTCTAGCTGACATCCGAGATGGATTCCTGATGGGGCTCATCCTCTTTACAGCGGCTTGGTGCTTCTGCTGGGCAGCACGCAGCAGCCTGAGGAAAGGAAGCCTCGCTTCATTCAAATAAAAGGCAAAACTCTAAAACAATATTGCCTATAAAAGTTGATTTCACTCCAGAGTACAAGCTAGGCTGCATGAGTGTCAAATCAGAGCTGGGTCACCCTCAAAACGACTCTGCAAAGGACAGCCATCCATCAGCAAAGCACATTTAAAATGTACTTTTAAAGTCTCGGGGATAAAAGCAATTAAAGGTGTACACCATATTTACTGCATTGATTTTAACCATACTTACTACCGTACAGGACAGCACTGTCATTTTTGGGGGGTACAATTCAGATTGGGCAATAGGCTGTTAAGCACATTACAATCCAACGCACACAGCCGGCCATGCATCATAGTTCCGTGCTCCCACATTCTTGTGGCTCCAGACATGAGGCCTCCTTCTGCTTCTACAGAACTTGGGGAAATGGGGGTCAGACACGCTGGGACCAGGGATGCCCACGAACGAACAAATCAACAAGCATTGCACCCAGAGCACGAGCAGCACAGGGCTGACACCACACAGCACACCTGCCACGTGCACAGCCGTCCTCACATCCCAGCCCACTGCACACACAGCGCCCACTGCTCCTGCCCACAGGAGTGGGCGCCCCCACGGTGGGAGTGCTGGGCAGCAACACCTCCTTCACACAGACCCACACACAGAGCGATGCCACAGCGCTTCCCTTCTGTGTTCTCACCTAACCCATGCTTACAATTCATCCAACCTGAATTTCAGCTGAAACCTGCTGCATCTCTGCACACCTGCTAGAGGCAGGCAGAGACGACTCCTTTCATCTTCTTACGGTCCTTTTTTCTCCAGCGTGGTGCATGTAGGGTATCGCTGTAGATGTTGCTGCTTCTCTTTTTCCCAGCTGTAAATATTTGGCTCCATTTTCCCTGCATCTTTCCCCCTATCTTTAATATCACATAAATAGAAACCTGCACAGTTTCTCCATTTACAAATACATCAAGATTAATTTGCATGCTGGAAGCTTAAATTGAAAATTTAGATCGGACACGGATAAAACAGTAATCCACTGCCGGGCTGAATTCCAAACAAATAAACAAAACAGATTTGACATCAAAGCAATAAACAATAGCAGTGCCAATTGCCCATTAGGACTCCCGCTCTGCAAACAGGACCACCAAATAAAAGACTAGAAAATAATATCACAAATCCTGAGCCCCAAAGTGCCATTCCCTGTCAAGCTCCCCTCCTTGCTGAGCTGTGCTTCCCACATACTCAAAGCCCCAAAGCACTCTGGGGTTGGATACTGAAACCAGGCTAGGTGCCGGAAAAGGAACCAAGCATCTCCAATTCACTGTGATTCACCTGTAGAACAGCAGCACGCTGCGGCTCGTTCCTTTCCAAGCCCTTGGCAGCATCGCTTTTAGAGTCACAGCTGCATCTCCGCAAACCCCCACCCCACCGCGGGGTCGGGCAGTGCTGGCGGTGATGCCCGCCCAGCTGCTGCCAGCCCAGCGCTGCGTCCCGGACCTCCTCTGCTCCTCCGCCGCTCCCAGGACACGAGGAGGCGGCTCTCGGCTCTCATTGCGCCTCCCTGGAAGTCTCGCCTTGCCGGGCTGTAGTGCTCAAACCTGATGAGTCAGCCCCCCGAAGTTGCGTGGATGGTTTTAAAAGTCACATCGTTTTAAAAATGTTAAGTCTGTGGGGGATGGTTTGTTTTTTTTTTTTAATTCACTTTCTGATGATTATTTTTAGCTTTTTTTGTGCAGGCTGGTTTAAAAGCGTGCTTTTCTCTTCCACCTCCTCTCTTCACTCTGTTGTGACACAAAAGGCAAGGCTCACACCCTGTAACACAGCAGGCAGGCATTCGCAGACAGATGGAGACCTGCCATGGACCACCAGGGGTGGGACAAGTGGAGACCAGAAGACATCTCCAGACATTTTGCCCTTCACCCCTCTCAGTGCTGTGCTGAAGGAACGATGTTCAGCTGCAGGGCAGGAAGCACATAGGTCTGCCTATACCAAACTATGGCATAGGACGTAAGGATTTGTTTCAAGCCCCTGGAGGATGGAATACACACAGGGAACAGCTGATCTGCAAATCTGAGATCTCACTCAAACCTCAGGCTCTGCGCACACAACATCCCAAGTATGCTTTGTGGTTGGGATGGCCACTGGGCAGCCAACAAGCATTCAAACAGGCCTCCAGCAGCAGCCCTCCAGCTCAGGGCCATCGCACCACGGTGACCCAGCAGAGATCAGGGCCAGCTCTGCTCCCACAACACCCCAATGAGAGCCGTGCTACTCGGCCATGCCAGCTCCTCCCAGCATCTCAGCCAGGGCTGAGTGGCCAGATGGGATTTTTGGCATTGACTTGGTCTCCAGCATCCTCAAGTCAGACATAAATATTATAGATTTAGGAGGAAGATATTCAGAGCCTATGTGCATAGGGGGAGTGCACACCCAAAAGAGCATCTCTGCAGTAGGCGACTGTCTTTCTCAGTGCCTGCATTTAGGGCTTTTCTTCTTGAAGAGGCACATATGGCATCTTGTAGTCTGCTAATGAAAATCGCTCCTCTTGCTGCTCTGTAACACCTCCCTGCATGGCCGAGCTCAAAGCAAACCTGCCGCCCAGGGCTCTGTGCATGTGTCAGCCTGCTCCCCTCCAGGTCAGTGCTGGTGTGCCAAGGATCCAGCCCTGCTGCCTGCAGGACTGGGATGCATGCTGGCTGTGGTGTGACTTTGCATGGGAAAGCAATGGCATGTGTAAGTATAGGAAGGGAGGCGAGTCATAGTGGTGCTGTTTCAATTAACAGGGAATTAACAGTATTCTCTTGACGTAGTATTTGTTTGCTTTTTAAATAAACCCAGCACTGCTCTTTTTTCCTTCTGGTTCCTGCCAGAAGTGCTCTGTCCTGAAGTCCTGTCAGTAACCCAACCTTTGCTCAGGGTGACCTGCCCATGTGTAAGCGATCAGTGCACAAAAGGGCTGTGCAAGCTGCTCAGCAGCAACTTCTTTTCCTTCCCAGTCACCGAAGGGTACGAAGAAGCACACCTGGGAGTTGTCCTGGTCCACAACTCCTTCTGCTCAGAAGGAGGAGGCAGTCAGTGCCTTTGAGTATCATCTTCCTTTCTCTAAACATTCTTTACCAGCTGGCAGGTGAATGCAGATTTGTGTCATTACTGGGATTGCAAGACAACATATTCCTCCTGGAGCTTTACCCCTGGGTTTATGTCTCCAGCTTGTTCATCCTAAACTTTTGGGGTCCTGCCAGTACCAGTGCAAGAAAAATCATACGCACAGCCATATAAAATAGAAATCAACAGAAATCCGAAGGAAAAACTTGCCACAGTGCCCACAAGTGCCACAAAGAAGGTTGGCACTGGTATGTGCTTACACAACTAACGCACCAGCCAAGACAGACCACTCCATAGAAAAAAAGCTACACGCTTCCAGTGTTTTTCTGAAGGACCAAACAGGAACAGCCTAGCACCCACGAGTGCTTAACACTTCATAGCAACCACTTCTATGGAATAAAATAATAACAATAAATCAGGCTGCAACATGAATATCAGCAGGGAGAGGGAGCAGCTCTCCCAGCTGGACTGTGTAGTCACTGTACCCAGACACGTCTGTGACTACGCTGTCACTAACAAGATGCTCTTCAATGCACAGGTAAAGAATTCCTTACGATGGGGAAGCCATCAAACCTATTAGGTAGCTGTGCTGCACTGCTCTCTGAAACACAGCACTGTTCTCCTGTGTTCAGTCCCCACTGACTCACACGCTCAGTATTATTTAACAAAGGTTTGTTGGCAATTTTTAGCCCATCTCTCCAAGGCATTATCTTGCCATCACAAGGTTACCATAGATCCCAAGCGTCCAACTTTCTCCCATCAATGTCAGAAACTGTCCCCGGAGACTTTGCCTCCCTGAAGGGAATCCTTTGCATCCTCATCCTAGAAGACCTTGCATCTATTTTTCAGCAATATCAGAGGAATAATAACACTGAAAAGCCATGGTGCCACATTTTAGTGCGCCTGCCATGCCCTGCCAATCAGACTGCATTCTGCTCTGCACCCATCCTCTATGGTAATTACCATAAATAAGCTAAAAGAGCAGTTTTCTTTCCAAGACCATAAATCCAATCCTAAACACTCTCTCCTGTGATGATCCCCTCCATCTCCATTCTGCCTGCCACAGAAGCCTGGTCTAGGTTGGGACATTGTGAAGCAGAAAGGAAAACCTGTTTCATGGTTCAGAGTGCTGTTGCTTTCTTCCCTGCCCAGGGCTGCACGAGGAGGAGGCAGGGCCAGCTCAATCCCTTGCTTCCCATGGGAAGAAGACAAGCTGACATGAAGCTTGTGTTTCAACACGGGAATACAGCAGGGAAGCAATGGAGTAACAGACCAGAGCTGGGTCTGATGCTCACCTGCAGGCCTGTTTCCCCATTACAGTGTGTTGGGTCCACAACTATCTGCCAAAAACACGTGGAAAACATCACAGCGTTTCAATTTTACCCTCTCTGGGCAAAATTACCAAGCAGAGGAAAATCCCAGCACATAAAATCTCTCACTTTGACAAATCTGTTCACTTCTTTTTTTGTCCTTTTCTCTTATAAAGGAGGAAAGAGAAAATAGGTTTAAAAAAATAATAATAAAGAAATCTGTAACTAAATCAAAAAAGAAAGCAGCTGGAAAAGTCAGAGAGCAATGGGAACTCCCTGAGACAGAGCGGGTGAGAGACCTGGAACTCCCCATAGACAGAGCTGAGCTTGCACTGCTGTCCCTCCTGCAGCCTCAGCCCTCACTGCTCACAGCCACAGCAAGGAGCTCACAAGGACACAAAACATCCATCTGTACTGACTTTTCTTCTCAGCACCACCTGTATTCTCCCTGGGAAGCGGGACATAGAGACAAATGTAACACCAACAATGGGTTACTCAGGATTTCAGTAAGAGGTACCGATGCTGAAGGTCACATCTTCAACTGTCAAAAATTGAAGGCAATATAAATGCACTGATTTGCATCAGTTTGGCTCTCTGCTATTGGTCACCATAGCAGCTTCATAAATATTGATATTTAGTTGAATAGACCTATAATTTGTATTCCAGCTCCATGCATAGACATACACACACCTTTATTTGTTTTTGTTTTTTTTTTTTCAGCTGTTACCACTTATCTGAAATGGAGTCCTTAGATTTATTGCATAGAAAATTTTTATTTAGAAGAAAATTGAGAGCCAAAGCTTCACTTGGGTTCATTTGTCAATGTGAAATAGTAAATCAGAGCTCAACTCTCACGGCAGCGCTCATTCCAAGCTCTGGGTTATATCCCATCTCTGCTCGTGGCGCAGTAAGGCTGGCAGTTAAATCATCGGCCTCTGCATTGCCTTCCCTAAATGTAGCATGACTTGATGGCTGGTTTCTTGAGAAGCTGTAAGTCACTTTCCAACACAAGAGAAGAAATCTGGCGGTTTGCTTTATCACGCGTATCATTCACTGTTTATTTTTCTTCATTCAGTAGTTTAGGGGAAAAGCTAAACTAAACTAAACACCTTAGAGAATGCATTTTCTGAGAAGACAATTTCTACTAACGCCTCTTCGTTTCTTCTTTTACAAGAGAGACATTAGTACTATGTCATATTTAACAAAGCACTTTGTAAGCATTCATTAATCATGTAGTGCCCCTGAGAGGCACATTATGTAATGTTTAATCTGCTCAGCAGATGCTGTAAGTACAAGAAACTGCTCAAAATTTTATCAGCTTTACAATAAGGAGAGATGTATTTTAAGCACGACCAGTGCAAGTGGGCAAGCAGTCCTCTGTGCTCAGCTGCAACCACCTCTCCCAGCTCCCTCCATCCACTGCCAGTTCTCCCCACAGTGCCACGTAACAGAGCTGGAGCTCACAGAAAGGATGCAGGTGGCTCCCAAAGGCCATTGCAGCTTCCAACAGGCAAATCCTGTGTGACCCCAGGTTGATCTGCAAGGCTGCAGACAGCCTTCCCCACACACACTGTGGTCCTCTCTGCACAAACCCAGCTCACAGTTGGCTCCAGGATCACCAGCACAGCACCCGCGTGGCTCCGCAGCCCTTTCTGTAGGAGCCTCAGAAGAAGTAAGGCCTTGCACGGAAAAGGAACGCGGCCACTGGGATCCACCAGCACTAACACCTCCAATACAAACCCTGCACTCTGCCAAGTGCCCTTACTCCCTCTGTCCTCCTGCAGGATCAGTCAGCCCCGACATTTCCATCGGTGTCAGAGCAAACTTTGGAGAAGAACCCATTCTGAGAAAATATTAAGTGGGAAAAAAGGCAACAGTGAACCTGCCAGAGGCTTTGCATGCCCTATGGCAAATGGTATCCAGCCATTTGCATCAACTGATATTTTGTTTAAAAGAACTGTTATCTAATATTTATCAGCCCTGACTTAGAAGAGGACAACCACCCTCATTCCATAATTAATATCATTTTCTGTAAAAAATTCTTCTGTAAAAAAATTACTGTTTCTTGGCTTTCTCTCAGCTTCTTACACCCCCCCCATCTCTCAATCAGCATATTTCCATTCCAGCACACAAGTTTCTTTGCCACATACATGTCCTATATTGCCACAGATCTCTATGCAGTCTTCAAAGCCTCCATTTTAACCAGTGCTCTATTTCAGAATGCCTTGCTTTGCAGAACACAAAGCCTTCTTACACATTCATTCTGTAGGTATGGACCTGCTTCCCTGTACTGTATTCAGGCAAAGGCTGAACGATAGAATTAAGCTTTCAAGACAACAGAGCTGTGTATTTAAAGCACGCTGTCTGTCCTAGCAGCCTCAAAAAAAAAAGCAGGTTCACACTTGTGAGCTCATCACTGAGGTTGCTGCAGCTCTCCTTGAAAGGATCATTTAAATGTTGTATGACATCTATTTTCTCTCTGGGAATATCTTTGTAGTGTTTCATCTTCCTTTGCCATCAAGAAGAAGAGCTAGCTCTACTGCAGCCCACTGGAGAGCACACATTCTTGAGCTCCCCGGTAGCTGCTGCTGGCTGCACAGTTCCTGACATCATTGAATCCAGTGCCTCTTTATTATTTATTTATTTAAGACTTATTCAATGAAAGCTTTGCAGAAATCATTAAATTTTTGCTAAGCTTCCTGAATCCTTCTTGCCCATCCCTTGTGGCATGAATGCGTTGCAGCATACGTGGAGTTGGGGCGGTGCTGGCAAGCAGTAAGGCAGGAAATAGGGCAGCAGAGCTCTGAGCCCAGGGCTGGCAGTGGCACATCGTGGTTCCCCACTCTTTGGGGTAAGACCTCCAGGTCTGGGAAGCAGTTCTGCAGTGCCAAGGAACTAGATGATCATTTTGTTCAGAAGAAAAAAAGCTACGGCTTGGTGAAGGCCCTACTTTAAAATAAAAAATTCACAGGAACGCTGGCAAAGCACAAATCTGGAGTGCCCTGTTGCCAGGATATACCATGTGGTGTCCTTGGGACCAGTAAACCCTCATGCAAAACCTTAATTAAATACTCCTGCAATCAGAAAATAAGATTTCAGGGTTTGAAACAAAAGGAAAAAAAAAAAAGGAAGGAGAAATAGGGACAATTCCCCAGGGCTGCCTTCACTTCAGCATCCCTAAGAGCTGCAGGGACAGGCTCCACCTCCAGCCCGGGGAACTCACTGAGCTCTGCAAGGCTCTTCAGGGACTGCCGCTGCCCTATTTTGGGTGATATCAGACACAGAGAAAACAGGTAAGTGTTGCCATGGGCACTACAGGTGGCTCAGCAGCTTACAAGGGAAAGAAAGACACAAAACCAGGCTGCTGAAGTTCCACTGTGCTGAAGGATGAAGGCAGAGGAGACCCTGCAAAGCCCATGGGTCAGCTCAGGGGCAGCAACACACTGCTGGTGTTTGTGTTCACTCTTCCCCCATGAGACAGTTTGTTTCTATTTTGTGAATTAGGGGTAGATCAAAACTCTCCATGCATAATGAAGGTAAGCATGTCCTCAGGTAATTGATACAGCAGTAGACTCTATCAATTACCTGGGGACCTCCTTGGAATTAACACTGCTGAGCAAGGGCTTTGCTGGAATGAGAAAGCCTAACAGAGATTTGCTCTGATCAAGGTTTTAAGCTTTGTCAGACAAGCCCAACACGGCTCAGAGCTGCCCAAACAAAGCGCAGGTAGCAGGTAGCTGTGGTGACTGGAGAGGGGGAAGAGGAGAACCACCTCCACCCCAAAACCAAGGAAACAAGAAATGAAGGCAGGGGTCTGAAAGCAACAGGTTTGGGTTCCCAGCATGTTCACACTGCGCAGCCTGTCCTGCTTGCTGTGGCCAGACCCACCATGGCTCCTTCTGCCACACCTTGGTGGCAGTGTCCTCAAAGACGCTCCTGCCAAGGACCCAGCCTGGAGCTAACACCAGATTTCTCCTTGAGGTTCATTTCTCCCACCTTCCTGATCCAACCAAGAAATTCCCACCAGTGTAGAGAGCCACGACCCACCCAGACATACAGCAGCCACTCTGCAGCCTGCAGGTGGGCTGGGGCATGCCGTGCAGGGTAAGGAGCAGATCAGGAGGGGATGACTCATTTCCCTCTTCAAATTTCAGCTCTTTCATCATCAACTACTCTCCTGTCCACCCTCCAAGCCTCCACTTCCACCTGCCTGCCCTAATTAGCAATGCTGTGCATACAGCACGCCACATCAGTAATGGCTTAAACCTCACAAGGCTACATTCTAATTACAATGGTGTTAAAACAGAATCGGTTGTCTAATCAAGCTTAAATTAAATGCATATTTAGCAGTTTTCATGTTAGCATCCCCAGAAAGGTGATACTAGCACAATGAATTATTTATTTTGTATAGATCTCAAGTATTTTTAAGAATAAAACCAGCAAACCAACATTCCGGAGAGGCAGGTAAATGGATTAACAACATTTCTCCCAACTGCCACCTTCCCTCCTACCTTGGCTTCCACAGGCTTACATCTCTTACAGTAAAGTGAATAAAGAGCAATCAAAACGTGCCCATCAAAACATGATGTGCATTTCCAGTGTAAACATGCACAGAAGGGATATTTTACTAGCAGCTCCAGCTAATGTTTACTTTGTTTGCCAGGTTGGAGCTCCACAGGCAGACTGGCTGCAGCACTTATACTAGATAGGCCAGTAGTAGATTGCAAGTTTAAAGCCCATGAAAGTGACCATCTTCAATTAGTGAATGGCAATGGCAGCAGCCAGACATTCTGCTCCAGGCACTGTAAGGTGCTTCCAAGGACATGCACCAGCAATGAGCACATCCATAAATTTCACTGATTTCCAGAGATTTTTAGGACGGATAGCGTGCAAGATAATTAAACAGACCAAGAACTTTGGTTATCCAGGCCCAGATTTTGCAAAATATTTAAGGAAATAAATGTCACTAGAATTAAGCAAGTGCTCTGGAATGCACATACAGACAGCGCTCTGTGAGACTGCATACTGTACGTCTCCATGCAAAGCTCTGCTTGCCTTTGCTCCAGCTCACACACGCAGCAAGCCAGCAGGAAGCACTTACTGAGGTGTTATGAAGCGTGAATAATATTGTTTAACACTTCAGATCTTGCAATAAAAAGAGAGCACAAAATACTGCTGTAACAACATAGTATTATGCCATAAAAGTAATTAGTATCATTAGAGTTATACACAGAATTTTTATGTTAACGCTGTGTAGATTTCCACTGAGTGCATTAACTATCATCCATTACAGCGACAACGAACTACCAGCTATGGAACTTCAGCGTTCCACCTCACGGGTAGGAGTGAACATTTAAAGAAGCAACAGGTTGAATTCCCAGCGACACCTGATGTGCATCCATCAGCTGCTTGGGATAAATAGCAACACGGGGAAAAAGAGGAAAGGAAAAGAAGAAACTACAATTATGAGGTTTTCACTAGAAATAGAATGACCTTATTTCAGTTATCACAGTCCCCTCTGATGTCACTAAGAAGAAGGGGAGCAGAGAAATGTGCAGCAGGATCTGGGCAACAGCATGAGGGGAAACTTTCTGCAATCATCCCAAGCCACAGTAGCCCTTATGGAAGCAGGGCAAGGTATGTCCTCATGCTCAGATCTTGGCGCCAATCAAATCCCACTCTGTGATGGAAAGCCTGGGTCCGGAGATCTATTTTCTCTTAATGCACCAAATCATTAACCAAATTCCACTGTTACACTTTTTTTTTTTTTCCTCTCAACATTTTGTGTTGGTTTCAGATAAGAACAATTTTGAAGATCTTCCCTTAAACAAAACCCACACATGGGCAGGACAGATGGTGTTATACACAACACCCAGCCTATAGGAGACAGAGAGAGGGAGAGTAAATAAAAGAGTCTTTGCACACTTCAGCAGATAAGAATAGATTGCTGGGGCAGAGGGTGGGGGAGAGTTGCCTCCATTATTCACAAATGCAGAGAGGAGGAAGGCAGCTCAGCAATAGGCTGTCTGCTAACAGTGCTCTCGATCTTCTCCACAGTCACTGAACACCCAATTTAATTTGGAATTTAATATTAAAAAAGACTTGCCACTCCCAGAGTAAATAACAGATAAATCCCCTAAGGCCTCAGAAAACCCACAGCAGGCTGTTGTAGCTGCACCCTTAGATACAGGGAAGCAATAAATGCACTGAGACACGGTGCACCTCGAGTGCACCTCTACCACAGCAGTACAACCCACAGCGTCCAAGCAGGGTTTATCCTGTCAAACTCACAGCCTGACTTTTAAGGGTCACAGAAGCTGGAGGGGATGTCAGTGACACAGCCCATCGTGGTGGTGGTGCCACACCGCCATACTGCTTTGCATCAGTGGTGCCGCGTACCAGCAGAACAAAATTGAAATTATTTTCCAAATCAGCATGCTTTTTTCCCTACAAGCACGGAGTGCAGACTGATCTGCTTTTGTTTCTTGTGGCTTTTTGAGTTTTCGGTTTGCTTTGCTTTGGGTTGGTTGCTTTTGGGTTTTTTAATCTCAGCTCCTGCTGCTTGCACAGCTTGACTCCGTAAACACGTTTGGGTATCCCTGAGCAGCACAGCCTAAAGCCAGTGCCAGAGTCATCTGCACATACCTTCAAGTGAAACCAAACGTACAGATTTGCAGGTATAGATCCATGACTGGGGATCACTTTTACTTTGACAAAGTGCTTACCATATAAAAGTACTTAGAAGCTGATAGAGATGAAGCTTCCGGGGATCTAAACAAAGAGAAAAGCAACCTGAGTCTCAGGCTAAGACACCCAGTGAGATGCAGGGAAGGTTCTCTGTTGGAACACTCCTAGGAAAGCTGCCTGTCAGCCACACACATCATCTAGCAGCCTCACAGAGGCGTTACTCTGAATATTTACCAGCATTTGTTGTACCGGCAGATCAGATCTCATCCATATAATAGAGGCTTTTCATATATTGGACAAGTAAAAAGGTTTCTAGAGGTGTTGGAACATGGCCAGGAAGGTTTGGGTAAATATGTGCAGCTGCTCTACCATCACTTCATCTCAGAGCTCAGCTTAGAAGTTTCCTGTACCTGAGCTGTCACTGGCCTTGGCTGAAGCTCTGCTCTACCCTGCATGTTCATACGTCTTAGCAAGGCCCTTAGGAAAGGCTGACTTGCCCTGTTGTCACTGTTCATTACATACAGACATCCCTACGAAACCACGCTGTGCTGGTGAATCATTCTGTTGGACTGCAAGGACCCAGGAGCTGCATCTTGTGACAGAGGGTGATGCAAGCCACTTGGCAACGAACCTCCCCTCCATACTGCTGGAGGGACACTCTTGAAATGCAGTTAAAAATGTGATATCTTCTAAATGACTACACAAACACAGGATGGATCTGGGAGCATTTAGAACAAGTCATGCCCTATACAAACAAGACAAAACTAGAAACATGAGAAATATTAATAAAGTGCAGCCCAACTGAAGTTAACTTGCCTGCACTAACTAGTGTACTGTTAGATATTTGTAAAGCTTTGTAGATATGAGACATCTTCAGTACTGAGCAGTTTGTTCAATTATGACCGAGGCCTGTTCCAAAATGCTTAAATAGCACTACAGATCAACAAGAACATGTGATGAAATAAAACCTCAGATTTTTTGGAGGATTTATCCAAAAGCAAATGAGGTTCTGGCTGGGAAGAGACAATGTTCAAGTGATGAAAAACTTGAAGAAAGAAACCCTGTAAAATCCTAACATGCAGAATCTGCACGCCTGCATTTCAAACCAAACTTGTGATTTCCTAGAGTGCCCAGTGCTGGAAACACAAAAGATGTAAATGATCAGAAATCGCTCACAGTGTTGAATAGCTTTCTCAACAGCTGCTGAAGGACACTGCTGGGGGGGGTGTATCAGGAGCACACAGCTCTCATGGCTGTGCCCGTGGCTCTTCTCACAGAGCACTCTGAATGGACATCCTGTGCTGGCCTCTCATGCTGATGTCCTGCTGTAACCCCAGTGTGCCCTTAAAGAAGCATCCCCAGCTTTCCAAAAATAGAGCATGTGAACAGATGCCCAAGAGAAAAGAAAGCAAACATCTGTCCTGTCGGAAACCTAAGTCCTCCACACCCAGCCCGCTGCTCTGCAGCTTGGCACCAACCCATCCCAAGTCCTGCATGGATGATCCTGGTCCCCACATCACAGTGATCATCAGCTCTACACTGGATTTCAAGCAATGCACAGCATTATACACAGAAATTGTCAATGCAATCTACAGTGACATCCATAGGATCAAAGCAAACAGGTGTGATGTACGTCCCAGCAGTCAGTGTTTGATCAAGGGAGGTTTGCAAGCAGAAAGAGAAGAGCTGCTTGATGGCACCTGGACCACAAGAGTACACACGGTTCTGCTCAGCTGCTTGCAACATGCAGTAATGCTGAGCAAGTGCAGGAAGGCATGGGAGCGCCGGAGGGAAATCCTGGCTGCTACCTTAATTGAAAGTCTGCTTGTTTGCTATGTTCTCTGCCAGCAGCTCGAGCTCTTTAAATAAAACATGACCAGTAATTTATTTAGCACGCAAGTCTTTGAAAAGTTCTTTTGCAGTGCTCTAACTAATTTATGCCGTGGAAGATGAACCCTGACTTTGCTCCACATGTCTGTGTGTTTGGAGCAACTGGAGGCAAGAGCCACAGATCAGTGTTAAATATGTTCCAAAATATAACATTTGGGGCTCTTTATAGTGCTGCTGCAGCCAGCAGCTTGTCTCAGAGCTGCAGGAAAAACATAACTCAACAAGGAGCTGCACCCTCCTTCCCAAGATTCACTTTTACTCTCACCCCACCAGTGCTTTTTCTTCAGGAACATCCAATATGACATTCATGCTATGTATTGTAGCAGATCAGACAGCTGCAGTACATGAACACCCCTGAGCAGCAGGCCCAGCCCCAGCCATACCCTGGGACAAGGTGAGGGACATGATGCCCCATGCACGAGGACAGGCACACAGACACTGGCACACACCTGTGTAAGGCTGTTACCCCACAGACTGCTTGCAGTGCTCACCTGCAAACACCAGCATGCAGCTGTGCAGCTCTGCAGGGAGATGTGCACTGCCACCGTGGCTTACAGACCTGCACCAGATTTCATTTGCAGTCACTTCTTCTTCCCCCACAAGCTGGGAAGCATGTGGGTATTTCAGCATCCACACAATTTTGTATCTATACGTGTGTGTGCATACATGTATAACATGTGTTCCTACAAGACATGCGTATGCACACAGCATATACACATCAGGGCTATTTTCCCAGGGGAAAAAAAGAAAGAAAAAAATGAGGAAAGAAATATTGTTTATATAATTACCAAGCACTTATTTCTCTGTATGTCACTTCTTGTAGCATTCTCCCTCAGACTGCATTTTGGGGGTTTGTGCTCCAGTGTATTTAACAGAGATCTTGGGAGCAGGTTGCAAACAAAATGAAAACAGCCATTTATGAAGTGAGAATAACACTGCTCAAAGTCAAAACTGCCAAAGATCTTCAATATTCCGTTCCCCTCACACCCCCCTCCTGTCAGAGCCAGCCACAGTATTTGTGCCAAGAAAACCAACTCTCCAAATATTTTAGACAGAAATTGTACTGGGCAGAGAACTGTGAAGAACACAGCAATATCCAAACCCACTGAGCGCCTGCAGGAAGACCACCTCTCACATGAAGCATTCTTCTTTCTGCTCAGAAACACCCATTCGATTCAGTCACCATCAAAGGTGTCTGTATCTGAAATGCCAAGTCCAGACAGACCAGGTGGTAAGAATAGCATGCGAACGCTTTCTTGCACGTGATCCAGGTCTAAAATTATCCTTAAGAAGTGAATTAGATTTTAAAAACAGTTTGATAGCTGGAAGACAATAATGGTTGTCAGAATTAGGTAGGTGAAGGCCTCGCTCAAATCAAGCTTTGCTGGAACCGAAAGGCAGTTTTAAAAACCAGCTCAACTCTGAGGAAGCTTAGCTGTCTCTGCAGTGACATCTTTGAGTTTCTCACTACACAAATAAATACCATACAGCCACCGAGATGAGAATACATAGCACAGATCAGTTCTTCAGGAACAGGAGCTGCTAACAAGCCGGTTCTGACAGCAGAGCTACAGAAAATACAGCAGCTCCACCTGAACAAAACCTGCTCTCAGAAAGCCATGCTTGTCCCTTTCCACAGGAGGTGCACTCACTGGACACCACCTACACAACCCACGCTGGTCCCAGCCATGCTCCCAGCTGCACACCGAGCCACTGCTGGAGCAACACTGCTTCTTCAGGACAGGCAGCACCGGGCCCTGCTGCATCTTCAGCCAGCTGCACTACATTACTAGCCAGGGTGCCGGCATGACACATTATTTCTCCTAAAAATCTTTATTAGCAAAAACAAGTGTACTAAATATTTAAGGCACTGCTACGTGATCTACTGCTTAATGCAAAGAGCAGAGAGATGGCAGTGCACTAATCGGCTGAACATATAGCTTGGTTCATCCTAAAGGATCACCAAATAACCACCAAGACAGAGCAGCACAGGGCACTGGTTACTCCACAGCACAGCAAGGATGATGTATAATGATAACGAAACATCAAGGAGGCCCATCATTTCTGTGCTTCAATAGCTCTTAACACGGGGCTGGTGAAGAACGGGGTGCAACTCTGCTCGAAAGGAGCAGCAGATGGTCTGGGGTAGGAAAGGCTCCTGCTCCCAGGGCCCCCCAGCATGGCCGGGCAGCTCAGCCGCAGTCCTGGGGGCTGCACAGCACAAAGCCAGCCCAGAGCTCAGCAGTAAGGTGCCTGTTTAGAAATCAGTGTTGAAAGAACAGATGAGAAAAAAACATCGCCCACTTCCTCCAAAGGATCTGTTTGTAAAATCAACTGTTTGTGTTTATTTTTTTTAAACACTGTAAAATAAGTAGTTAGCAACACAAAATGCTGCTTCAAGATGTTCCGTTATTTTCTGGGATCTATCCCCCTCCCATACACCTGACTGCTCAAAATATACAGTGCATTCTACTATTTGATGCCATAGCAGCAACCAAAAGGTCCCGCAGCTGCGCTGTGCTCAGCACCACAACCCCTGGGATCCCCAAAGGCAGCCAGAGCCCACCCCAAAACTAAACCCACTGCATCACATCTGTATTGATTTTGCTTCCCAAAGATGCTGTAGCTCTGTAATCTATCTTGAAATAAGATTATCTAATTAACTCCACAATTGTGTTTATTGCTACTAGACCTCTTTTTTCTTCTTAATGGGATTATTGATTTAGAGTTTATAGCAACTTAAATGTAACAACAAGACATGCCGTGCAGAGATAAAGAAACGTTCACTTCTAACAAGGAGATCAAAACAACCCTCAGTGCATAGAAATGAAGAGAGTTCAGCTATTTTAATAATTGACTCATCAAGTATCTTCCTGTAAACCACTGTGATTCACGTGTTTGGTGCGAGTCCAAGGGTCCTGACTCTCACCTGACACAGCAGCACTTCGTCCTGTGTGCTGTGCCTTCCCCAAAGGCACACAGCCCCCAGAGACCCTGCAGGGAGGAAGGAGTGACTGCTCACAGGCAGGGGGCGAGGGTCTCAGCTGGGCTGACTCACCCAGAACAGGAAAACTGGGCAGTCCCCTCTCCTGACTCTAGAGTAAGGGGCAACAAGCAAACATTGCACACTGTAGGTAAGGAAACCACAGCACACACTGCTCCTTTCAATGGAGTCACCCTGCGGAGCAGATTTTGCTTTACTTTGCAGAGGAAAAATTCAGGCTGGTCCTTTAGGGAAAACAAACCAACCAATCTACACTAGACCTGATTCACTTTCTTTCCCCCCCTCATACTGATGCAATTCGGGGGGAGGAGGAGGAGAGAAGGAAAAAAACACAACAACGACGACTTAGAATGTATTCATTTAACCCAACAAAATACCCATATCCAGTCCTATACTTACAGAGATGCTGAAGTGCTTCCCTGAATTATGCTGGGGCTATTTACTGGAGTTACAAAGTGATCCTTCTATTTC
Organism: Tetrao urogallus; assembly: GCF_951394365.1. Taxonomy (NCBI): domain Eukaryota; kingdom Metazoa; phylum Chordata; class Aves; order Galliformes; family Phasianidae; genus Tetrao; species Tetrao urogallus. The sequence goes on from NC_136828.1 coordinate 13,783,622, forward strand.
AGTTCCCACAAAACACAAAGTTACATGTACAGCACAAGACTTGAAGGAAAAAAAGGATGAAACATTTCAAAGAGAAATATTAAACAGAAATTCGGTGCTAAAGCCTGAGCTTGCTACAGAAATCTCAACACAACGCTGATGTCAAGAACGACCTTTGTATGGGGAAAGAGTAGATGCTCTACTGAGCATCCAAGAGATCTGACCCCTAAATAAAGGAGGAAAAAAAGCAGTAAAAAAGAATGAGTATTGATCAGCTCGAAGGAAATTGCTGGGAGGAAAAGCCCACACATAAATTAGGCAGCTAAAGACTACTGGGATTTCAATTTTGACATACATATTGAATCACTGTGTAGTTTCAATTAAAGTCCATGTTAAATGAATTAAGAGTGGGTGAAGCGAGAGCTCCAAAAGCAGGTATCTCCAGGGAAGGAGCAGCAGAAGACTGTGCTCCATGTGAACCTGCAGCAGGCCTGCCATGCTCATCACTGCCATAAGGTTGCTGAAATAAACACATGACAGGTAAGAGCTGAGCTCCCGGAGGGTCGATGCTTTGTCTTTGGAGTAGGTGTCGCTCCTCGGGGCAGGAAGGACTGCCAGGTGGAGGCACTGGGCAGGCAGCTCCTGCAGGTTCACTCCCTACTGGTCAGAGCAAAGGATGCCCTCAAATCTGAGGTGCTCCTGACTTTCCAGAGTGATGGCAGGCAGAGAAAGAGATGAGCACAGGAAATGGCTTTCTGCTGTCTGACGCCCTTTCAGGATTCCCAGCTTGCTTAGGACAGGCCCTCATTTACCTCTCTTTTAAATAAATATGTACATACATCTATCCAGATGTAGACGTGTTTCTTTTCTCTCACTGTCTCCCACCAAGCAATGGGCTCGGCCGTGTTTCTGAATTCCACACACGGTGGATCCACACAATCCTCTGTAGTGTTAATTTGCTGCTTTCTCCTGTGCTTTCCATATTTATATGGCTTTTGCTTTCTGCTGTGTGCTCATCAAAATGCTCTGCAGCGTTCAGCTTGCTATTCCACAGCAGTCCCACACACGGACAGCACGTGCTGAAGCAGCTTTGCCCAGGTAGCTGCGTATCTTGGTGTCTGTCAAGTCTGTTGGTCACCATTACTAACACGGGATGTTGCCATGGAGTTCCATCATCCTGCTCCAATAGCCACGGCCGTGGGCAGCACTGCCAGTTAGTTAATCAGGGAATTGCCTCCGTGAATGGATACTGAAATGAAGATATCTAAATTTCTTGCTTTTTCTATTTCATGAAGGTTTTGTAAATACACTATTTTTACCTCATAAATTAGAGAAAAAAAAGACATTTTCAAACGTTCAGCCCTTTTCCATGAAACAGAATGTCTCAGCTTTGACCAGCTCCACTCAGCAAAATGGGATGTGAGGAAAGAGCTAGAAATTCTCAGCTAGTGATAAGCTCAAAGTTCCTCTTGGTAAGGAGGGCTGAGTGCTGATAAAAGTGCATCGCTGTATCTTTCAGCAAATTAAAAGGGCACTGCACTTAAGTAGTGAAGATTGAAGTAGTGAAGATAAAATTCCCAGACTGAGCACATGCCATAAATCCTGGCTGCAGGTACAGCCAGGGCCTTAGGAGAGCCAAGCTGTGCGGTGGTGACTGAGCCCCCACTGCTGCTCAGAGCCCTGGGAAGCTGGGCTGCGGTTGCTCTGGCTGAGGGCAGGCTGGGAGCTGTGCAGCCTGTACAGAAAGCATTGGCAGCACCTCACTACGTTCTACTAGCTGTGAACTTAAGGACAGCACAGTAGTAAGGCAGGATGGAAAGAGGCCAACAGAGCAGCCTAGGTGCCTTGGCAGATTGGGCTCTTTCCAACAAAAAGGTTTTAGAAGAGCCAAGACAGAAAGCTTATGAACAGCATAAGAACAGTCCAGGAACCAACAAGCGTGTAGCATGAGATACATCCTGGAAAACAGGCTGAATAAAGGATTTGGACAACATAAATAACAAGTTATTTGTTAGTTTTGCCACTGGGACTGCCTATTTAAAATCATCCTAGAATATTTGAATCCAAGAACATCTGGGAACAGAGATGATTTTTGACTTCTCCACAAGGCATTGGCAGTAGCCAAACTCACCCTCAGACATGATGCTGAAGAAAGACTTAGTAGCAGAGAAAAGCCACAAAAAATAATAATGGCTGCAGGAAAGATCCCAAAATGCTCCTACTTTTTTATGCAACAGAAGATGGCTACAGTCGATTTATATATAAAGATGCCCAAGAGACAAACATGACAAGGACCAATGGGTGAAACCTGAAGCCAGCCAAAAATAAAAAATCAAATTAGGGGGAAAAATGCTGTACTAACCCCAAGAGAATTGGATACTGCAGCCCACTGCAAAAGGAAAATGTGGATTCAGTGTCTGCTGACATCTTCAGACCAGTTTCTAGTAGATCTACTCTGCAAAATAGATTCCAAGTTCAACAGAGAGGAAACTGGGACTTGTGGGTGTCTACGGAGCTCATTGCTTGGAAGTCATTTTCAGCTGAGAACTGCAATTTACTTAATGGCAACTCTCTTCTATTATTCCACTGTTACACTACTTCTTTAGCAGACAGCACAGGAGTAACACAGCCCTTCCTCTGTAGCGGCACAAACCCAGCCTAACTCACATCAGATGCCTTCAGTATCACCAAATGAACGTACAGAGAACTGCCAGCCATGGGAAAATAAAGAAGTAATTCCAGATAACATCTCCAATCTTAAAGGTATCTTCAGCACACCTTTTCCACTAGTTAAGTAGAGTTTCTAAGATGGCTGTATTAGCAACTCATATCCCTTAAGAACAGGTTCTGCTGCTGAATACCTGAAAGGATGCTCAGCTGTGCCCCAGGCCACCAGGCCATGCTTGTGTTCAGCTGCTGACCTTGGTGAGATTACTGCAGCTGCCCTGTTCTATTAAACTTTTTCTTCCTTATTCTCAAGTCAAATGCTTCACTTTTAGCCCTCGCATAATGACATTTTCTCCTCCATCATTGCACCCCTCTGCGCTGTTAATTTCAACACAAGACAGCACCTGCTATTAAAAATTTCATAATAAATATTATGCCAAGTGCTGATGAGCAGATGTTAAGCGGCATTTAAAGATTACAGGACCAAGGTAGGTCAAGTTATTTTAGTTCTCTCTGGAATCAAGAGAGATCTTTTAAGCTGATTTTATGACGAACTCGATTGCCTGCTTTCATTACTAGAAATTCACCATATCTAATCCCCTCGTTTCATGTGGCAGAGCATGCTGAGTGACACATGACTGTTTCTCTTCAGTCACTTCAATCAACCAGCTGCAGTTGCATTCAGCCAACTTGACTGAGAAGCGGGGCCTCACTCACTATGGCTTCATCAAGAGAATAAATTGGAATGCACAAGGAGATCTGAACTGGTGATGGTTGCACTACAGCATCAATTCAGACCCATGATAGTAGTCTGTGACCCAGGATGCATGTAAAGAGTTTGTGCAAGCCTGAAAGTAACGGACAATAATGCAAACTAATTCAGCTTGAAGCTGAGTGGAGCAGTACACCACCTGAATGGCAGTCTTCTTGGCAGAGCAGCTGGTTAAAGCTGGCACGGCCTGTCAATTTTCAGAGGACAGAGAGGGGCACCCTCTAAAGGATGACTGAGCAAAGCAGTCAGCAAACTGACTGCACAGCTCTCTGGAAGATGCACAGCCTCCCTCCTTGGAACTTCACTTTTGTCATCTGCCCCAAAACCTCACTTTCAGGCTGGGCTTCATCTTCAGCTCAAGAGAAGACATTTCTGCTCTTTGGCAGAGGTCACCAGCTCACCCCTGAAGCAACCCTGATTGCCTGAGCCATCGAATCCGGAGAAGCCCCACAGCTTCTCAAGGAGAACGTAAATATCACTTAATGGCAAGTTCGAGACAGATTCAGGGTCTACTAAAGTCTGAGAAGACTTCCAAGCCGTGGACCAAACTAGCCTGATATCCTGCTTTATCCTCCAGCTTGACCACTGCTCTTACTGACTGCCTCCTTCCAGCCTCTGTGCAGCTTTCTGCAACTTCTTAGCATATGCTGTGGCTAAAGATTAAAGTGACACAACTGATGTAAATAGGGAGGGAAGAACAGAACAGGAACGGGTGCTGTTACCACAATTTTTGTACCAGTAAGTGCCGGGGTAACAAAATCTTGCAGGAGACACAGAACGTTGAGCAGACAGGTCAGGCCCTTGAGTAGCAGTTACACTGAGATTTTTGAGAGCACACTTGCTCTCAGTAGTCATCCTCTACTTATTTTAGAGAAAGACAGGCATCAAACCCAAATTTGCACATTAAAGTATAATCTCTGCAACAGCCATGGCAACAAAATACCAGAACTTAATGCCTCCATTCAAGTTGTTTTTTATTTTGTTTTACTTTTATTTTTTAATGTACGTGCTAAGGAACAGTTTCAGAGAGGCAACTGAACTCAGAGGTCGATTCCCCCCCCTCCCCGCCCCTCTTCAAATTCAGAAAATATCTTAAATTCCGGAGTGTTAAATTGACCTTGCATTCTCCTCTGCTTGCTTGCTAATTAGAGTTTAACAAGTGGTGCTTCCAGCCCTTCAGAGCACATCCAGCATTGAAAGTGATGCAAATGCGAACTGATAGGATCAGAGAGCTTTACCCTGCCATCCATTTCTACACAAATCCAGATGGGGCATCAACAGGAATTTTGCAGACAGGGGATGGCCCAAAGCCAAAATGAAAGCAGCCCTAATAAATCCGACTGTGGTCGTTGTTCTGTTACACTTCCATCGTTCCTGCGTTTTAAAATATTACAGCAATTCCCATCCGGGACAAGACCCAGAATGTAATTTCATTCTCTTCTCGTGCCTTCAGCTGACAAAGCTGTCAGCAGGCAAGTTTTAGTCAGTAAAACCAGCATGGCTTCAGTAAGCCAGGAACATTTAAATCTTCAGAGATAAACTATGTGTTGGCAAATACAATGTAGCTTAGCGCAGCTCCTAATTAAATCCACTCACCTCGGCATTGATAGCGTGATATATTACCGTGATTTTTCTGGGAAGAAAGCAAAGGACTCTAAAAACTCCCACCAATCCCGATTTTCTGCTCCAAGAGGATTTGCAAAGTCGTATTTGGAATTCACCTGCCTTGCCATGCAATATCCATGTAGACTATTCTTAGAGGTATCATTGGTTTGAACTAAGATTTTTGGGATTTTGTTTTAAATTTGTATTTTTCAAAGCCAAAAAGCATCCAGAATGTTTCAATAATGCCCCAAATGCTGCTGAGAATATAGCCGAGCAACCATGAGCTCACGTAACTTGACTTGTGCCTTACGTTACTACAACAGCATTGCTAATCCAAGATGATGCACAGCTATCAAAGGGATGCTCAGAAAGCACCACAGTATTTCAAAATCAAGTACTACCAGCTTTTCACAATATGCAATTTGTGCGCAGTTATCACCAATATCCTTTTATGCTTACTGTAGGGAAAGGAGAAGGCAGTGCTGCAGAACAATCTTCTCATCTCAAGAAGAAAAGAAAATCACCTGGTATGCAACATGCTGGTCACTGCATAGACTCCAGTGAACAGGAGGACCTAGATCCAAGGTCTACTAAAGCCAAGGGAAAGTTCCCAAAACTTCAGCAGTTGCCCAATCAATCAGTCCTACAGCCAGTTCTCTCCGTCCTAAGCTGCAGCATACACCTGCTGGTAGCTCCAGCTGGTTTTTAGCACTGAAGGACCATTTCTCAAAAGCACTAAAAAAAAAAAGAAAACCAAAATTTTATTGCTAACACAGCCCCAGAGGTGCACAAGAACCATTTGCAAGTCTGACTCGGGTTTCTACAGCAACCTGCCTTTGCCTTGGCGTTCAACTCAGACTGCTCTAGAGCACTCCGGTCTGCATTGTAAAAGGGAAATAACTATTTCTGGATTTCTGGTACTGAAAATGGATTTCACATATACACACCCCACAGGACAGAGGGATGAAAACAAGCATATCTGGAGCCCGCTGCTGCTGCAGCACAGCCTCCAAAAATACAAACTTGACCTTCAGGAAAAGCCCAAAGGGAAGATGGTTGGTTCTCTCCATATCCACAGTGACCAGAACAGATGCTATTTCCAACTTCTATTGCTGAATTCAGAGACAACTTTTCCCCTTACCACACACATTGCTACAGTCAGTTTCCTTCCACTTCCCTTCTTAAGCGTGTTACGCTGTTTTGTTCTCCTCCTGCAAGCATAAGTCTGCTACAGTGCTTTCAGTTCAAGTACTGAATGGAAAACTGGGAAATACTGGAAATCTGAGAGGTATCAGTGAAGTGCTGCTACTACTTACCTACAATGAAGGTAGATTAATTCTATTTTTTTGCCCCCACCCTCAGAAGCAGCAAACCTGCATCTGAGATCTAGGAGGATGAGGGGGGAGGAAGGGAGAAGAGGAAGAAACACGCCGCCCACCCACCAAAGAGATTGCCCCAGAGTTACCACCACATAGCTTTCTGCAGAAACAATCAAGCGAGGAAGCGAGGTTAATATTTTAATTAAAGCAATAAATCAACAGCCTTCTCGTTTGATGTAATGGCTTGCCTGAAATTCTCATTTGCAATATTTTTGCCATATCAGAATAGGGACCTGCTCACTTGGCAGCGACACTGCGTTCAGCAAAGACTAGCTCGTTCCTCCTTCAACACACAGAGCCTATCTCTAAAGCCTTGGCATCTCATCGTGTCCTCAAAACTAGCAACTAGAGAAAAAACAAAGACAGACAGGGTGGAGCAGACCTGTGCAACCAGAGCAACCCACTTCTGCTCATGCTTTTAAAAATAACTTTCAAGTCACACCACATTTTTTGTTTTGTTTAAACCAGCATGCTCAGACTTGTCTCAAACACCTTCCTGCTCTTCTCCCATTCACATCTATGGAAATTTTACCTTCAGTTTAATCAGAAGAGGAAAATCATTATCTCAGTCTCATTCTTGCGGGAAGGAATCAAAATGGATAGCTTTGTGTGGGCACCACTATGCATCTGTAAAGCCACCCTACAGCAATACCTTGTCCATGCTGCAATACAGAAATGACTTCAACTACATTTCTAGGACCTAACCACCACCTCATGTCAACGCAGTTCTCGTCAGCTGATGATCAGGAGAGTAAAATCATGGCTACAGCTCTCGACAGGCCAACCTTGTAGCACCCCAAATCTTGAGCATTATGAAACCCATGGCCTCAGCCTCCAGAAGTGAGCTGCCAGCACCTCACCCTCTAACACTGAGATGGCAACGTAAGGTCTGAGAACCCTATTCCAGCCTCTCCCACTTCCCAGGGGTTCTAAAATTCAGCCCTTGAGTGCTTGCACAGGTGTCTTGCTGGGGTGGAGATTTGCAGTCAGCCCCATCCACACCAACAGAGCCATTCTTGATTTGCACTGGCACAGCTGAGGACACCTGTACTCCTCAGTGGGTTTCTCTCTTCTGTACACCCTACCACCACTTGTGCACACAAAGCTCTGTCAGCCTTCAGGCAATTCCCGGAACAAACAGGCTGGTTTCTATTTTCAGCAGGAGTCACTGCCATTGATTGGACTGGCATCAAGGCAATATTTTTTGTATGGTTTTTCCAAATCCCAAGTACAGGGGAAAAAAGAAAGACATTATCCTCTACATAACTTGTTAAAACCAGTGTGCCAGGTCTTAAATTCAAGAGTTGCATTCTGTCCCAGATACTTTGCTTAGAGCTCTTCCAATTTGACCCGTGCAGTCAACAGCGCCTGAGTAACCATAGCAGCATATTTGAACAATGCCAAATACTTGTGAACAGACGCCGGAAAACTCAGAAGTGGAACACACAAAGAGCCAATCTGTGAGAAGCAGAAGAGCCACTACCAAAAGCGGTGGAGCTGCTGACAAACCAGCAGTTAGAGCTGCTCTTTGCCAAGGTCACAACAGGTGAGCAGAGCGCTGACCCATCTCACAACTAAGATATCTGATATACAGAAGTAAAACTGGAAACCAAACCAGCTCTGTGTTGTTTGGAACCACCACCGTACTCACCTGGAAAGTTTTGATCAGTTCCTTGGAAGAGCTCTGTAGATGCCAGCTATCTAAGTCCCCAGAACATCACACTGACTTGTTTTCCAGTTATATAAAATGGTAGGTAAGGCAGAGAGGTATTTACCTACTGCATCTATCCCTGGAGCTGGCTTCTAAGCTCCGAGACCTTTGAAAGCATTGAAAAAGCTAATTAAAGCATTCTCATAAATAATTTGATCTCTTAGGAGGAGATGTACTCCCTACACAGTAAGTAACAGCTTTCTGTAATGGAAAAAAAAAAAAAGATCATTTGCCAATGCAGATCTGTATTTTATTACAAGTGTTTATCAACCATTTATAATTGGTCACAAGGATAGGAAAAAAAAATTAAGGTAATATAAAAAGAGAATCTCTAATCTAAAATAGAGCACCTTCCTGCAAACCGCTTCATCACTGCAAAGCAAACCTACGTCTGTTCTGCTTTGCCGGTCACAAATATCTCCCCAGAGAAATCTCGCAGCAAATTAAGAGCCAGAGCACACTGCTCCTCCCAGGAGCTCTCTGCTGCTGCTGGGACAGGAGGAGGATGTGTGGGACAGCCTCTGCCCAGCACTGAGCCAGCAAAGGCTGCTGCCTGCTCTGAGCCCTCCAGGGTAGTGGGAAAAAGCAACTGCGTACTGCAGGAAAAGAGGAGCTGTGTCTGAGACCACAGCAGGGCCGCATGGCAGGCTTCTCTCTGCAAAGAGGCAGCAATCAGCAAGAACCACGGTCAAACAGAAAGCTCCAAATCACCTGCATGCCCAGCGCTGTTACCCAGGAGGCTTTAACATAGTCTTTTTAACACGAGGATGTTCTTTAAATGGTTTCCTTTTCTCCACTGGGATCAGGAGAGCAACTTTTTATTGTGGAGATAAGCCTGGGTGACCAGCCCCACCACAATGGAGTAATGATTTCAAGCTGACCATAGAATGTTTTCTATTTTTTCGTTTTAAATACAAAGTAAAAGGCTTCTAATACCTTAAAAAAACACCTTCTAAGAAATACTCATTCATTTCTCAATTTCTAACCATTAATCTTAGCAACCCCTGCAGAACAAACGGTGGGCACAGCTTAGCGCTCTAAAAGCACAGCAAAGAATTGCAAAAACATCTGTTACTCTGAAAGAAAAGCACACACCGTGCCAGCGATGCCAGAGGCCCAACCCTGCAGGAGGAGCTCTGCTCCCTGCTGCCCCGCACAAGTTGGCCTGCAGTAACGGATCAGTCGGGCCATGGCACAGTGCTGCTCTGCACCCTTCATGGCACAGCTCCGGGCAGGAGCCGTGCTGCTGGCACAGTGGGTGCTGGGGCCACCTCGTGTGAAATTCCAGAGCTCCTGCAGTGCACAAAGCAAAGCCCCCCAGCAGCACAGAGCATCAGGGAGCATCTGCAAAGCACGGCCTTCACTCAGCCCAGCCCTCCTGCTGAGGAGGAAAGGACCTCTGAGCGCCTGGTGCAAATGTACACTTTTCTAAGTGCTCATAGCCAGGGGCGCAATTAATTCCATTCTTTCCAAAAGATTTTCAGCTCTGAAAAACTCACGTATTATTTAAGCCTCACAGCTAAACTACCAACGTTACCAACGTCCATTTTTCTTCTTTACACACAAGATAAAAAGAGTTCTGGTGAAAGACCTATACAGAAAGTCCCCTACAACTTGCAAAACCCACAGGTTCCCTGCACCAAGAGCCCTTTCATTCCTGCAGTGACTTTGATGGCACTCTCTCCATCAGCAGATCTCCAGTCAGTGGCAGCCACTGCTGTGCCTGCTCTCAGGTTCCTACAGCAGCATCAGGGGAGCATGATCAGTGGCCAGCACCTCTGCCAGGCTCTCTTCTTCTGTATCTGCAAGATCCAAGCTTCCTTGGACAACGATGCCATAGAGAAAGGCTGATCTCCCCTCTCAAGCTTAAAAGCTGATAGCAACTACATAGTAACCCGCTGAAAAATCCTCACACATGAAGATAGATGCCATCAGAGAACCAGAAATAAACCCAAACTGTAATGGCATGACCAGATTTTGCAGAGCAATGGTTATTCTGACTGAGGAAGTGCCACCTTCAGGCACCCAACCCAGTGCAGCCGCCTCACCACCAGCCCACAGCTCACCTCAGGAAACACCCCGAGCAAAAACGGCTCTCAGGGACAAAACAGACTCAGCTGCTCCTCTGTGATCTCACATATTCGACCACTGTAGAAATGCGGACAAAAACAGGGGCAAAGCTTCACTGGTACGAATTGCTGTTGTCTTCCTTGCCCTCCTGAGACCTAAACTAAGGATTTAACTAGCAGGCGCAGTGCAGGAGCCACCATCCGCACAAAGGAGCTTCTCCCTCTCACAGCTGAGGTCCTCCTCCCCTCCTCAGCTCTCAGCCCTAGAGAGACAGGGAGTGTGCAGCCAAACAAACTGCAAACATACAACACGGTCTGCTCTTTTTAATGGCCAACCAGCCAAACAAACAAACAAAACAAGCGTCTTCAAATGAATGTGTCCAAATCCTCCATCCTTTGTCACTCAGCAACCATTAAATCCATACAAGCAATAGTGCAGCGTAGAAACCAGCTGACCAGCAGCTACTCCTGCCTGGCTCACAGCCCCCAGGATGCTGACCTCTCAGGGTCACCCACACGCTCTCAGGAATCTCAGTCTCTTTTCAAACAGAAATAGATTTTCTAGAAATCAGAATTACCACACGTTCCAGGTGCTCCAGCTGTCACTCAGCTTTTCTTAAGTTATTACTTCTGTGTATTCAGAGCAGTTTGGGAATGAAGGTTCTCTTGTCACTTCCACGCACTAATGGAACATAGCAATACTTACTCCAGATTTGCCATCTGCTAATAAATGCATACAAACCACGTGATCCCCAGAACGTGGAGCAGCAGAGTAATTGCAATAGATTTCCATTGCAAGATAAATAATCAAAAAAATATCTTTTTTCTTCTGTTTAATGAAAAACTAGTATTGCACCAAAGGTGAAGACACAGAGTAAATACATATATATATTTAAAAGATTTCTCAGTTGAATACACACTGCCCAGCTTTAGCTTTTACTAAGAGGCAGCACCTATTAAAAAAAAAAAAAAACAGAACCACAAAACCCTGCCTCCAAATCCCCACCATCTCAGTTATGTAATCAGTCAAACAACAACATGGGACTAAGTTGCTTATCTCTAACAGAAAAGATCCATCTGAGCTCCAGGTCAGGTTGTAACAGGATGAATGTCCCCGCACGCCCTCTCACCCAAGCACCTTGACGTACCTTGGAAGAAAGCAACTATTTTTAGCAGCCATTTCCACATCCAAGAAAAGCTCTGTTACATTCCCCTGTGCTCAGGTCCTCCTCATGGCCTCCCCAGCACAGGCAGGGCAGGATGCAGAAACTCATTGTGCTCACTGTTCCCCACCCAGCAATCACAGCTCACAAACACTCCGACCCAGCTGGGGTTTCCAGGTGTTTGCTGTTAGCCAGTCCCAACAGCAGACCTAACACTGGGAGTGGGTTTGAATAACCCTCCAATAAAAGATAAACACAGCCAACCATGCTTGCGTGTGCAAAAGTGCAAAAACCCTCTGCTAGCAAATAAATCCCAACACTGAAGCAGTGTTAATGACAAAGCACTTCCACCTGCAGGCTCACAGCCATGCAGGAAAACCTCCACGACAATTTCACCAGCATTGCACCCTCTCAAGAGCAGAAGAGAATCTGCAAAAAGCCATTCCCGAGAGGGCAGCCCTCAGTATGTGTAAAGCCAGACTTCAGCTCTGTCGGTTCTGAAGAACAAAATAATCCCCAAGACCATGGACTGACAGGGAGACCGATGTTGGCAGGGAGACCAACACCAGTGCTGCTCTCTGGCCCATAAGATGATGTCAGGAGATGAGAACAAAACGTTGCACCACCCCTGCCTTTGGGACATAAAGCGCTGGGACAGGGCGGTGTGTTGGTCTTGCAGGGACAGGAAACGCCAGCACTGCTGTGGGGACTTGTTTTTTAAACCAATCCAAATGAGATCTTTGAAACCTGATGGTGCCACGTTCTGCAGAACCCGCAGACTCTCCATGGCTGGCAGCACCGCGGCTGCAGCCGGTCGCTCTCAGACTGAGCGCCCTCAGCTCGTTCACCCACCCAGCAGAGCACGTGCCTTGCTGCCAGACCTGCACAAATGCAGTGCCTCTGCTACCACGTTCTAACGGGCGATTTCACCCTGCTTGTTGACCTCACAGCAGTTTGGGACCCTCGCGCCGCCTCCAACCAGCACTGTGCCCCAGCAGCAAACTTCCAGCCATCTCTCACACTGGTAACGGCCACCACCCGTGTGCCCACATCAACCCCAACCTCAGCAGCAGCCAGCAGGCACGGGGGCTGTGACACCCACACCCAGGCTTCCAGCTCCAGCAGCTCCTTTTGGCCAAGACTGCGACTTAGGACACGTTGAGAATTCAGGTAACCTCAGAACAGGTCTGTACCGTTAGCAGCCTCCAGAAATATTAGCAGAACCCACAGCAATAATGAGAAAGAACATTCAGTGTCTTATGTAACTCCACAGTAATTAAGAGACTCATTTTACATTGCATTTTAATTAAAAGTTGGTTTGTTTTTTGTTGGTTTTTTTTTTTTTAAGAACAGCATACTACATATTAATGGAAATATGTAACTTCAGCCTACAAATGGGACTGTCACCATCTTATTCTTACAGTTCAAACATATGAAAAATAAAATATGATATTTAGCTATATAAATTCCCCCACCCTTTTAAATTATTTTTCTTTTAAATAACAAAAGTATTCACTCTTTCCCAGTACAGTGCATTTGCTATCTGCGAGCCACAAACTAGTAGTCACATCGATGCCAAGGAAATAGCAACACTGTTTGCAAAATATTTAGAGAAAATTAAAAGATATTGCATTCAGCCCAGCACTTACAAAAGAGACAGTCAGCAAGAATTGAAAAACCAGCACATTTTACATAGGACCATTATAATAACATAGAAAACAGCGCAGAAGACTTATGTTGGAAAAATAGAGTGATTCTCAGCAAGCAGAAACTGAACTTTGGCACTTGCTCATAAAAAGGCCTTTCAAAGCAAAACAGAACAGAAATTCACTTATCCACAGCTCGTATATTTAAAAAAAAAAAAAAAAAAGACAAGGAATAAAGCAAGAGAAACAATAGAGAAAAGTTTACAGGCCAGGTCACTGCAAATTCAGTACATTCACCTACAGAAGATACAAGCACAATCCTTCATCCAACCATCTCTCCTGGGATCCTGGCCAGGGAAAGACAGGCTCTGGGACAGAGCCCCACCTACAGCTTCTCTGCTTCCACGGAGCCACGCTGGCCACAGCCCCATCTTCACATTGAACAAGAATTGCATTTGTCAGATAACGTTGCCTCCTTATCACAAAATAAAGATTTCTGATCTGAGAATTAAGAAGCAAGACTGTTGCACTCAGACAGTGGCTGTTCTGCTCTACTCACAGTTGCACATAATCACTGAAATATAAGGATTAGGTGATTTCTTTAAAAAGGGCTAAAAAAGAATGGCTTCAATTCAAAGGGGAGACAATAGACTGGAAGGAAGGGCTCCCGTTTAGCCTGTTAATCTCAGTGCTTTGTCAGCCCACACATTACCAAAAGGAGTACCAAAGTGAACCTGTGCAAGGCTGCTCCCCAGCCCTGCCAGGAGAACTGGTGCCCTGCAGCAGGGCCTGAGCCAAAGGCAGCTCAGCCCAAAGCATGTTTTTGGATCAGGGCATAAGGAAGGAAGGGCTGCTCTAACCAACGAGTGCTTCTCCCACTGTCGGGCGCAGTGCCCCAGAACTAACAGCTTTTTATTATTTTATTTATTCATTTTTGTACTGAGGCCATTTATTCAATTTATTTTTGAGGAGTTACGGAAGGGCAGAGAGAAAAAACAGTGCTTTATATCGCACAGGAGATTGTCCTACTAAAAGGGGGCACTTGATGGGAAACGCTTGCAGCTACAAATCTAGCAGACGCTCTTCACATGTCTCCACAGGCCACTTAGTTGCACCTCCAAACACATCCACGTTGTTATCAACCCAGGGGATGATGTTGCCAGGCATGTTGGTAGAGCAGTTAGCAATATTCATGATGTCTTCAGCTTTTAATACCCTGTCCCATATATTGAACTGGCTCATCTCCCCAACGAAGGCTTGAGTTGCATCAAATCTTCCTCCAACTGTGTCCTTTAGGCACACAAGAATCAGGATTAGACGAGAAGGTTATTTCAGTTATTTTTTTCCACCAAACTTGCAGACCCTCCCACCCGCTGCCACCCTGCTAGAAGGAAGAACAGAATTGCACTGAAGAGCACCTTCAAGCTTCTGGAAGGACCACTGTGAACAAGATGTTATTCTGTGAAACAGTTAAAAGCCCCAGTCTGAAATGGTTTAGATCAGAGCAAACAGGAGTAACTGCATATCTCCACACAACGGCACAACAGTCACTTGCAGTTAGAGCTACACTTCACTAGCCCTGCCCCCAAGCAGTGCAGCAGGAAGGCAGCTTTAGATACCAAGTCTGACTTAGGATCCATTTTGCAAGCTTGGCACAAGAAAGCTTCAGCAAGAGCTACACTCAAAGCTTTACAGTTAGAGATTAAACTGTAACTGCAGCACTTTGTCAACTGTCCACAGGGACCACAAGATGGGATCTTTGGCTCTGGATACAGAGGCTTCAGCTGGCTGAACCTCGTGAGTAACTCCAGCTGTTACTGCACAAGCCTGAAGTGTTTGTTTGCTCAACTTGAAGACCAAAATCACACTGACAGAAAACTGACAGCATAGGACAAGGCCAAGCACTGCACAGGAAAGTGGTAAAAGAGAGTTACAGAAAGATTGCCAGCCATTTAATAGTAAGCTGTAGCATCTGCTACATCAAGTGTGTTAGGATTCTGATTTACCATTCTGTCACTTATGTCATGGATAAAGACCCACTGAAATCAGCACCAGGACAAAATTAATTCTTCACTGTCTTGCCCAGCTGTGAACTTCAAAATCCTGGAGAAATAATATTTTCTGATATGTATTACAAATCAATGTAACACATAACAAACCAAAAAATAGAGAACAATGTGAACAGAGCCATGAATTCATGGGCAATAGATTAAAGAGATGTTAACTAGATGGAAGATTAGAAATTCCTTGCTTTTTTCCATATTCAGAAGTGACTCATCCTCAATTTCCTAATTGTGTTCTGTTGGCAATACTAATATCTAAGCTTTCTTAGCATTTGCATTTGGAGAGTTATTTACTTTCACCTTTAATGAGAAACCAAATACATGATGTAGAATTCAAAACTTTGACTTCAGATTCATCTTTAAAGTAGATACCAACTTCTAAGTTAGTCATGAATTCCACTCTTGTAAAGATATGGTATGTTACATACCTAAAAGCCATACAATTCAGCCTAGAGGGAATTCTCCCTAGAAAGTACATCTAGAAAAGATCCTGATGAACCCACATACTCTCCAGTTCCCACTCTTGCTGGTCTGCTCATCCCCATAAATTTTCCTTCGTCTAGTCTGAGGCTCTAGCACTAACATCCTGACTATTCTTGGGATAACGAGGAGATGGAGGGAGAGAAAAATGAACAATCAATCAATCTGTTAAGGGGGATGGCCAATTTGGCTTCAATTAAAAAAAAAAAAAAAAAATGAAGCAAGCATGATCTGCTTCAGGAAGCTCCTTTTAAAATGTTACTTTCTGTAACTTCAGTGGCTACATTGATAGCTGTCAGCAATCCAGCTGAAAGACCTTCATTTAAGGCATTATGCAGCTGCACTCCGCAGCATTTACAGTGGAAATAATTTCCAACACGAATATTCTGAATATTTATTACTGAAACAAAACTTCAGTGTGATTATACGAAGTTTCTTTCCTTTCATCTTTAAGATAGCACATATACAATCAGACCAATCATTTAACAGTTTTTCCTCACAGCTGTATGTCTGGAGAGTCTTAATTCTCCTTATTCTAATTGGGCCTTTTTCTTTGTTTTTGTTTTTCTTCGTTTTTGTTTAAACAAGCCACACACACCAGTGGAACTCAGTCACTCACATACCTGCTCCTGACCCAGGATCAAGACACCTCCAGGTTTAATTGGGTGCCAAGGGGCAAGATTCTCTCCAGTGCCAAGCTTCTCTCCATCCTGAAAAGCCTCCCACATTCCATCTCTTGTTGTCCATGTTATACAGATATGATGCCATTTTCCATCACTAATGAAGAGAGGAAGCTGGGCAACCTACAAAAACAATAATAGTAATAATTCTGAAGAATACGGAATGCTGCAAACCAAGTCTGTCAGTTCAAGCACAACATTTCTAAAAGGCCAGTATCTATCTACCATCTGCACAGGCATAAATGTCAGGAGCAGATGCTAATTCACATTCTCCTACTTTGTCCTAGCAGTCTTGTCTTCAGGAATTTACTTAAATCTCACTGCTTAACCCTAACTTTCCACCCAGTGTCCACACGTTAAGTTTCTCTTCGGGTCTAAGGTTTGTCTGCACCATTTGCAGTAAGAACTCTGACTTACAGAGCGTACTGCTTCCAGTAGAGCTCAGGGAAGCTGTTATGCAGGGATTGTGCTCCCTTAGGACTTTGAGCTAAAAACCTGCCCAAGTCAAAGACACAAATGCAGTGGGCTACAAAGCAGCTGTGATGTGGGAGGGAGAAAAACATAGAAGAACATTAGTACAACCAACATAAGAAAAAACTGGTAAGACGAGCATGCTCTCATCTCCTCTTCCAGAAGCCATTACAAACAATCTGCTTTTCTTTGTATTGATTTGGGAGGACAGTAGGACTGTTACAAGTCCTTGACTTGCCACATGACTGAACCAGCCGGGTTGCCCTGTAAAGCTGTAAACACCCAATCCCTTGGAGAGCAGTGAGTTACTAGGAAACCTAGCAGGCCAAAGAAAACAAGGAATGGTGCCTGCAAGCAAGCTGTGCTACAGTGCAGCCTGGGCAAAGTTAAGAATCAAGTCTCACTCACAGGGATTCCAACCCAGTCACTGCTACCAGCAGTTACTTACATTTTGTGACAAACCCAAGCTGAGAGTGAGGAAAAAGGGAGTATTTGATTAATTGTCACTTTCTGTATTAAGACAAAGTCTTGAAAAGTTACATTTAAACTGATGTTCAGTCACTAAACATAATAAAACCAGCAACAATGACATGCCTTTTGTTCTCTGCTTTCTGCCTGCGTAGTCTTAGCATAACTGAACCCATAGGATTATAGAGATAAAAATACTGCAGTTGGCTTAGATCTCACAGGTGTCATAGTAGTGTGGCTTCAAATACTGCTTCTGTTCCTTAAAAGCAAACAAAGGGTTACAGACACAAGAAGCCGAGGCCTGCTGGTAACTCCAGAGGTGCACAGCTCCCTGTCATGCCCATGCAGTGCACGAAGACGTGCACCATTTGACTTTGTTGAGAGCACTTCTGGTCACAACAGATGGGCAACAACAGAAAAGCAGGCACAGCTCTAGAGCTGGCTGCCTCACAGGGAGCCAAGAGTTCTGAGAGGTACCAAGGGCTCAGGCCTAGAAACACCAAGTGTTATTCTGAGCACACAGATGAATAAAGGAGCTAATTGATTCTCACCTTATCGTTAATTAGCAGTTCAATCGGATTATTCCCCCACTCTATGAGGACAATTTCATTAGCTTGACCAGGAACAGCATATGAGAACGGAGTGCCAATTCCAGGAGAAGCACTTGATCTCAGCCATAAACATACAGTGAAAGCATACAGCTCTGGCAGAGTCTTCTTGATCTTCCCATACAAGTAGTTGGTGCGAAGAGGAAGGGACACTTTGAACTCATCAGGTGATTTGAATGCACTGTTACCTAGAATGACATTGAGGAAGAAAAGCCTTTAACGCAAGACAAAACAACGTACATGTAATTAAAGTTAGGAAAAAATATGATTTATATTGAGAATCTTTAATCTTACTTTAGAGAGGGTACACAAAAATATACTGAAGCAGTATTAGCAAATGTTGATTCTACAGCACAGTTAAAATACAACTAGATTTTATATACAATGTGCTAATTACTTAGCTTATTTTTCCTGCTTGCTCAGAGCAAAATATCGGATGGCACACAACTAATGAGAAGCTATTAAATATTTTTCTTTCTTCATCACTCAGCTCATGGCTAGAGGCCTTCTTATTTCACACAATTCAAACTGTTTTAAAAGATATTTATTGCTACTAAACAAGGAATCTGTGGTACACTCATTATTAAAGCATCACAGCATTTCACAACCGAAGCCTCTTTTCCTAATACTCCCACACAGGGAGCCAGCAGCAGTACCCCCATTTTGCACGTAGCTGGGCTGAGATAACAGGTTGAAGCTCCCTTTCTGGATGGCCAGTCTGAAGTAACAAGAATAAACACATTCCATGAAGTACAGTTACATTTAGTAGGACAGATTTCCACCCCAGAGACAAAACCTGTTCTGGAGAGCTGAACCAAAATATAAGGCTGAAGTTCAAAGTGACCCAAAGAAAAATGTGACAGGAAGTTGAGAACTGCCAAGACATGGGACACTGATGTAGCTACCTGCAAGTAATGTTTTAGATTTAGACATATTCACGAGAAGAGAGAAATCCCAAATTGTGTCATTAAATAAAACCCTACAGTTCTGCAGTAGAGCATCAACTTCAACCTTTTAGCTACTTGTTCTTCTGATCCCCACCCATCTTTACCCACATTCCTGAAACAAATGACATCCCCTGCCAAATTTTCACTCCCATCCAAATGAAGAGCTGCTGCCACAAAAGGTTGCCACAATTTTTATATGAAATTTTTAAACTGTTGGCACTCTGTCAGTTCCCATTCTCAGAAGTGGAAGTGTTGTGACTGTATTTTTTCACAAAAAGAGTGGGTGGAAGAAGAAAGAGCTCTTTCTTGAGGAACTTACAGATATACCGAATTTATAAGCAAATAAAAACAGGATCTTAGGGCCAACGTTCAGCAATCTCCACTAGGATGGCACAGCCTGTCTCACGTATAATAGAAAATGTACTCCATTGAGAGCATTAGTCACTGTCTGGAAGAGCTAAAGGAAACAATAATAGGTTGGTAAAGAATAAAAGTATAACCAAGATGAACACACACAGCGAAAGACAGTCCTTGCTCTAAAGAATCTCAATTAATTTTGAACAAGAAGGACAACAAACAGTCATTCCATTTTAGAGGGATTTAGATTTAAAACACAGCAAGTGACTTGTCCATGTTTCCAGCAGCACTGCACACCACAGTTCAGGTCAGGCACCACCAGTTGCAGGACCTCTCTTCCCCTCAGCCCTTCTTTTTATCGCATCACGTACTGCAGTAGCAGCAAACAACAGGCAAAGAAATGACCAGAAGACTTTGGCAATCGTGGCAGCCGTGTGAACCTCGAGCTCCTCTGCCCCACCGATACACACCACTTCTGTCACAATTACATACAGAAACCCAAAGTTCGTGCAGCCACCTGAGAAGGTCAGTACTTCTCCATTTACCTCACTTCAGGACAGCCGGGAGCTTACGGCACGCTCGTTAGCCGACTGGAACAGATGCTAGAGAGTATGTCATTTACAATGAAAGCACAGGAGAAATCCTATTTTTAGAGACGTCAGATCACAATAAACATTGACTCCGTGCAGTCTACAGATTGATGAAGTTCTTAGATCGTTATTACCCTCACTTTGGTTTGACTGAGGAGCCAAAGGCACAGAAGAGCTAAGCAAACTGCAATGTAACAGATAGCAAATTACACAACCAGAAGCAAACTTGTGTCTCGGTTGCTGGCCCCAACACCCCACTTCCCTGGAGGCTTGCAGGAAGACAGCCTTCTCCACACACAAAAAACAGAGCTGGGAAGGGGCTATTTTTAACCCAAATAAATTACACATCCTTGTTCTCCCACTGCTGCATCTCTCTTTCTGATGACTTACTGATATGAGTCACATCTTTCAGAGACATGACTAGCAATACTTGCTACATAAGACACTGACAGACTACAGTTCTCCAGAATATTAGTTACAGCGTAGGCCTTACTTCAGCTCTACGGAAAGCGTCAAATGGCGGTCAGTAGAGGAACTCCTCTCCTTCTTTCCTCACCTTCCACACTTTTATTTAAAAACGATAATGCAGTATTATAAAACAGACTCATTAGACTTCAGATTTAAATTAATGAGATACGCGTGTTCACATCATTTTGAAAGCATGTCCATTGGGCTGTTTTCAAGCAGACAGCCATTTACCTTGGAAGATCTTTTAAAGATTGGACAGTGATACCTACTGGTATTGCCCGCTCTTAGAAAGATAGTTCTGATCTTCAGCTCTTTTCTATGGGCATCTGTAATTCAAATGAATGAATTCTATTCAAGCTTACAGGTCTCAGCAATAATTAATCTAAGTATCACCAAAATGACTGGGATTAAGAGAGTGTCCTCCAGTGGCACCGTGTACAGTCTACTGTAAACTCCAAGGGCTACTTGGGAACAGGACACAACTCAAGTACTTGCTGTTACTCAGTGGCATAACCAGCAATAAAATTAGAGACTTTATCCCAGCAGCGATACTTCAAAAAGCAACAGGAAATGCTTCTGGCAAAGATACCATTTATTACATCAAAGGCAGTTGTGCTGATGTAGCCCACACGATTTCCCAATAAAGAAAGGTAGTTCTTAAGAGTGTACTCAGCGTTACCCCAGCATTTATCACACATCGATATCGTACCACTGCCAGTTTTCACTCATCTCCTTAATATGCCTCTATCTCACAAACACTGAGAATTTCATCCTAAACAGCCCCACATGTCAAGGTAAGAGACAGAAAGCCAAAGCCATGCAGAGGCCTGACAAACAGGAAGCCTGGGATAGAAGGAAGAAGGGAATCTAAGCATTAGCACTGTTACCTAATACCTAGCACCTTAACCAGAAGGCAGCTGTCTTTCCCTCAAGGCACACATTTTTACCAGAGTACTAGATGGGGAGAGAAAGCAACGTGAATCAGTGTGGAGAAGAGTCTAGATTCTGTGCAAATTACCTTTTTCTAATTCAGACACCCTTTCTAGCAATGCATTCAAGGCTGTCTCTGTCTTCTGCCGATGGGCCGATGTCTCATTATGAAGCAAAGATTTTTCATCCTCAAGCTCAGCCACCTTGCTCAGCAGCTGGCGTTCCAGGTCTCCAAGCCTCCGCTGGAGCATCTCCCGCAGGTCATTGGGCAGCGCCGCGTACGACACGTTGGCTCTGAGCTGGTGCTTCAGGGGAAAGAAGGAAAAAACATCATTGTTTCTCAAACAGAAAGTTGAATGTGGATACGTTTCTGACTCGGGGGGGAAGGCAGGATCACTGAGCTCTCCAGCAAGCACAAAAGAGGCATTGCTTTTTAGCGTTTGTCAAGTTCAATGCTTTTATCAGCACTGTAGCAAAACATGTCCTGAAACAGAAAGGCACTTTTGTAAGAGGTTTCCTGCATTTCATATGAAGGAACCCCTTCGTACCTTCAAGTTAAGAGAAATCAGTGTAGGAGAGCAGGTCTGATGCATTTCCATTAATATGGGTATACGTGGCATATTACTCAGTCTTTCCTTTTCTCACTGCGAATGATGTTGCCAAACAGAAAAACTACTATTTAAACTAAAAAGTTAAAGTACTCAAGTTCCCTCAGTTTCAGTTTGCAGAGCATAGAGTCGGATGCTCTTTAGCCCAGCTATAGATACTAAGAGTGAAAGAATTATCTAAACCACAACCCAAAAAACCAACATGTTAAATAGCGCTGGGATCTCAGATA
Organism: Tetrao urogallus; assembly: GCF_951394365.1. Taxonomy (NCBI): domain Eukaryota; kingdom Metazoa; phylum Chordata; class Aves; order Galliformes; family Phasianidae; genus Tetrao; species Tetrao urogallus. The sequence goes on from NC_136828.1 coordinate 13,805,513, forward strand.
GCCTACAGCTCCACTGCCTCCTACTCCAGCGGTGTTTCCCTTCTGCAGCCCTAAGAACATAACGGCAGCACGAGGCGCCCCGAGAAGCCGGCAGCTTTCCAGAAGGTCGTTACACAACCACATCGCTCCCAACTGCATGTGACAGTCCGCTGCTCGCACCTCACAGAGCAACGCCGAAGCAGCCGCTCTCCATCTCTCCGGGCATTGGCGAACCCCTGAGGACGGCCGGAGGAGCACAGCGCCCAGCGCCGCTCCCGTAGGGAATCGATTATTCTCACACGCACCGCTCAGCCGCTGCCCGGAGGTCTCGGCAACCCTCCGAAGTAGGGAAGGAGTTCCCCCTTTCAGACTAGGGCACAAGGCGCGTTCTTTCTATCCAACGTCAGCCCTAAATACATCATCCGTCCCCATGCCAGCCCCGACAGTGCCCCCGTCACCGCACCCCGAGCCCCATCGAGTCACGTCCCCCAAAAGAAGAGCTTTAGGCGCGAGCACGGGAACCGAGGCAAGAAAACCGTGCCCCATCCGCGCACAACGGAGGCACGCGCTGGCGGAGCAGCCCTCAGAGCGGTGCCGAGAAGCCGAGCCCCGCGCAGCGCCCCGGCCGGGAGGAGAGCTCGGAGCCGAGCGGGGCAGCCGTACCTCCAGGCTCTCCAGGCGGTCCTTGAGGGTCTGCATGGTGCGGCTCAGCTGGTCGATGACCTGCGCCGGGTCCCGCGGCAGGTCGCCCATCGTGTCCTTGCCCTTCTCCTTCTTCCACGGCCCCTTGCCGTCGGTCACCTCGCAACGGCTCAGCTTACCGGTGAGCTCGCGGATGGCCTCCCGCTGGCTGCCGATGGTCTCCTTCTGCTGCAAGACCGTCTCCCGCAGCTGCAGCACGGTGGCCTTCAGCTCCTCCTCGGGGGCCGGCGAGCCGCCCTGAGCGGGCACGGAGGGCAGCGGGCAGCCGGCGCCGGCGGCGTCCAACGGCAGCGAGGTGCAGACGAAGCGGCTGCCCGGAGGGCTCTCCCGCTCCATCGCCGCCTCTCGGCCGCCCGCGGCCACGACGAGCAGCAGCCCGGCGACTACGGGCAGCATCCCGGCGGCCGCGCGGAGCGACGGCGGGGCGGCGACGGCGGGACGGGGACAGCAGCCGATCCCGCCGCGCTGCCGGGAGCCGGGAGCCGGGAGCCGCCCGCCCCGTCCCCTCGCGCTCCTCGCGCGGCTCTCGCGCCGCCGCCGGCCCGCGGCTCTTATAGGCGGGGCGGGCGCGCGGGGGCTCGCGCCGGTTGGCTGCGGCCTCCGCTGACGCCGCCCGGTCCCGAGGCTGAGAGGGGGCACCGAGCGCCCACCGCCCGCCACGAGCCCAGCGGGACGCCGGGAGCGCGGAGCACCGCCGAGCTGCCGGCCCGCGCCGGCACGGAGCGCGGGCGCGGCGCCGGTCGGAGCGGAGCGGCGCTCGGCTCTTACAATGGGGAGAAAAAGGGACTGGGGCGTTTCAAGAAGGAGCGTCAGAAATTTCCGTGGAGGACCGTAAGAGCGCCGCGGGTTTCGCTCTATCGCTCGTGGCATCTAATAGTTTGGAGCGTAATTATTTACCATTTCTGCCCACCCGAGGACGTAGCACGCCGCCGGCCGCCAGCAGGCAGGGCAGCACGGCTCCCGCACACACGGGCTGCGCTCTGGCCGCCCCCGAGTACGATTTCTCATTTGGGGCAAGTTTACAGGTGGACACTGAGGACATCTTACCACGGAGCAAATAATTACTATATATTACTTGATTAGCGATTAATAAAACCGAGGAATAATATGTCATAAAAAACCCAGGTGCCCGCGTGAATTACTTGATGTTACAGAGCCTGCAGAGCTGCACGTCAGCCACAGGTACCACACTCGCTCCCTGCAGCCCGGCTGGTCTGCTCACACCCTCCAGCAACACCCTGCATGGAAGCTGCATTACTCAGAGCTGACGGCAGCCAATAAGTCACAGCAGGGAGAGATGCAGCTCACATGGCTTACTCAGAGGGGGAGAATACAGAGGATGTGTAACAGGAGACCAGAGGCTCTAATTTCTGCCTGAACTCCTCATTGCATTTCAACTGAATCTTCACCCTCCTGATCCAGATTTTTAAGCTCATCTCACATAGAGGTGTCCCCAAGCAAAGATTTTGGCTCAGTGCTTAACTAATAAAGGCACTGTTCCTTTGGAGTTTCAAGCAGCATATAGACTGCTTAATCAGAGATTTTCCTAATCTCTAATTTAGGCAATCCGAGAAGTAACTCAAACAGCAGCAGGCAATACACAACTGATTTCCAGAGGTCTATACAGTATATGGCAGTAAATTGCTTACAAAAGGTGTTATCCTTTATTACAACACTGCTTTCATGTTGGCAGACAAGGACAGTAAAATGGAAAGAACCACAACAGAGATTCAAGAACATCAGTGAGCTGAGATGATGAGTGTGCAGGCAGGGTGGGCAGACACAGAGATGCAGCTCCTCCTCACCTTCAGCAGCCCCACGATTTTTCCCATGGCATTTCATGATCTCAACACCACCCCAATCACCTACTGCTCCTCACTTACTGACTGGGACACCTACAAGTAGTGCAGCTATTAATTTATGAAAGCATCCCTTGTCATCATAGCCAGTTTTTTTTTTTTTTTTTTTTAAATAACTGCTGAAGGCCACATCAATCTTCATTTTGAGTGACTAATATGCAGCAGTACATTATCACAAAGCATACAAAAAAAAGGAGAAAACCTGTCATCTTAATATTACAAGCTAAGGAATAAGTAAATTGAATATCTGCTAACTGGAGAGGTTAAAAAAAAGCTGCAAGAATGTTGTTTCTCTTTCCTTACATTCAGGCCCAACATCTCATAGGCACAATGGCCACATTTCCCTGTGGTACAGAAGCTGACTGAGGTAAAGGCAGAAGCACAGGAGAACAAATAGATACTGCTGCAGTTTAAACTCCCTGGCTCTGGGGCTGTCAGGCAGCCCAGCGTCTCTGCAGCCACAGAATGGATTTTTAATATTTAATTTAACTTTGACAGTTTCCACTGCCATCAGAAGGGCTTTATTCTCTTTAGATACAGCATTTGCATGCTAGCTGCTAGCAATCTTCGATGCACAACTGTTGTAATTCATACTTGAAATTTAATACGTATGTAACGTGCAGCTGGACTCTCAGTAACAGAAACCTGTGGTGTTCAGGATGCAGGTCTGGAACTCAACAGATCCGACATAAAACTCTGCTAACACACTTCCATCTGCTATAAGTAAGCCAAATCACTAACACAATCTCACAAACTTCCAAATGAATTTGAAGGTGTGCCACATTTTTAAAGGTGCCCTTGGCACATTCAAGGCAGCATTCAGATCACTTCAGATGGCAGACAGGACTCTCGTTTTCTGATACTTTGGTTTTGTTTCGTGCATCATTGCCAGATGTTCAGTGGAAATAGCATCCTAGCAACCTCAAAGGCTCTAAGTTCATCTGAGCCCACACCTTTTTAGATGTGACTTATAAGTTCATGTTTTATTGTAGTGGAAGTAAGCACCTAACTGCCTAGTGAAATCCTCAGTAACACTAGACGTTCAATCTCTGCCGGTAAGTACCTAAGCGTTAATGCCTTGCCCCAAGGAACTTATGAAGAAATTATCTTCAGTTTCTCTATGACTCTTTGAAAAATACAGTCATCTCTCTCTATGTTCGTGGTTTTAAAAATGTAGACTAATTGCTTTTGTCTGCTTTTGTCTGCCTAGCCTGAGAGCAGAAGAGGAGCCCACACTAACCACGCTAGCAGACGTTTGTTGTAGCATTCTGCATGCCACCAGCAGTGATCTCAAAGAAATAATTAACAAGCAAATCTGTCCTTTCATCTTGCACACTGTGTCATTAAGAACACTCCTATCAAAAAAGACCGACTTCATTTGTATGAAAACCCCAGCAAAACTGCAGAGCAGTGCACCAGCAATGACAACTGAAGTTATGAACGCTGTTCAGCATTCTTCTTAATGTTTGCAGAATAAATCAGAGATACGAACAGAGTCTTTATCTACTTCATCTACTTCTAGCAGCAGAAAAATCTCCTGGCTGGTAGCTGGAGATCTGCCACCAAACTGAATTCAAATCCAACTAAGTATCTCTTCAGGGATTTTGCATCAGAAAATAAGGGAGGGGAGGGGGAAACAGCTCATGAACCAGTTACCAGGAGATAAGTACCCGGCTACAGAAGTTACCAGCCACAACACCTCGGGATACTGCAGTGAGAGGATTCTGTTCAACAGACTTCAGATGTTCTTCGTATTCCCATCTTACAAAGCTTCTGTGGATAAAATACAAGCAGAACATTAGAAGAAACCGATCATTATGAGACACACTCTCTTATTCTTTCCATTTCCTAAGCTGTTCTATGAAAATCATAAATGAAAACCGTATTCCCTTTTAACTCAACAGGACTTTTTGCCATTGATCTGAACCAATTCAGCTTTTCTCTAGATCATCTGAACGATGCAATACCTTTCTGAGAATCATTATTAGGACGAGCTTCCTTCTGGCAGAGGGAGAACAGAACTTACCCTAGAGGTGATCGCTGTAAATACTGACTTTGTCAGAGAGATCGCTGCAGGAACTTTCTAAGAACATGAGACACTTAAAAAGATCTCGCTGCCTCTAGCATTCCCCTGTGCTGCTGGTGACAAAGGACAGGCACAGCAGACCTTTCTGGGAACGCACACGAGCTGTCACACTGCGATACTAATCGCCGACCAGGAGAACAGCGGGTCAGCTTCTGCAGGGCCTGTTATCTTCCTGGTGCTCTGCAGACATTTAGCCATAAATACCAAGCTCACAAATACATTTCAGCAGTGAAATAGGTTACCTACGTGGAGAGCAAGCACGGAGACCTTCACTGCCCTCTATTACTCAATACTTAAGAACACAGATCCTCCTCAGGTTGAAAGAATTCTGCCCAATTCAAAGCACAATGCAGAACACATACAGGATTTGGCTAGGGATACGCAGAATATATATTAATAGATCATAAAACCCACATACAGGCAAACATTGAATACTTCCACATGTTCAGAACTACATATCTGTTGTTCAAGGTTCCTCTCAAAGCTGACAGCCTATTTTAATTTGATTTTGCAAAATAAGATACAACTGTGAGAAGACTGGGCACTGTGCTCCTGTCAGCACTGAGTGAGATACTCCTCCTCTCACCTGCCAACAGCAGCAGCTCCAGCAGGGCCTGCAGCCTGCTGCACAGACCTATGGCACACGTTACCAGCTTCGCTGCAGGTGTCACAGTACTGTGCCCAGGAGCAGGGTAAGTTACCTCCTGTTACATCTCCAAGAGCTGCCATATGGATAATTTTACAGGCTGCTCCTGGGCCTGCCTCAGTGGGTTCCTACAGACAATGAACTTCTGCTAGCCCCTCCAAATCCAATCAGACTGCTAACCTGAAACTGGTCTCCCTGTTGCAGGCAGAGAAACTGTGTCCTTTCACCAGGTGCCTCACTGCTATGATGGCATCAGAACACTTTTTTTCTTTCTGCGGTACAGGTGCACGAACAAGCACACGTCTGTATCAGTCCATATAGCACGTGTGTATCAGACGCAGCAGCACACTCAGAAATGTATATTAAACATATTTTTGAAGTCATCACACCAGAAATATATACGTGGATTCAGAACCAGAATGCACAGAACAGAACGTAACGCACCCACCTCATAGCAGAGAAAGAAAAGAATACATGAGAGATGAGAGATCTGGGACAAGAGGCAGAACGACTCGCAGCGCCTTTCCATTACAGAACATTACTATAGGAGAAGCTGGGTCTTTCATGTCAGTCAGTTAGCTTTTCAATTCTGTCAGAAGCAGAGTGATAACCTTGAATTCTCTCCACAGGGATTTCCCTCCTCCTCACACAGTTTTGTGTCCAATTCTGAGGCTGACAATTAGAAATGCTATTTTGTCCTGACCCATGTGACATCTGAAATGCCAAAGCACCCGGTGTTCAGAGATGATGTTAAGGCACCTCAATAGGTTTCATCTCAAGTTCTAATGAGTGTGACAAAGTAATGATCCATGGAGCTTCTGTAGAGAAAAAAAACCCCAACACATCACCTGTGAGATGCTTTTGCAAGAAGCTGCAGTGCGCACAGGTGGAAGAGGGCCACAAAGTTCCCCAATAAAGGGGCTTATAATTTCAGCCCAGGATTCTGCACCACATATGCTTCAGGCAGAACACCTGGGCCAGGCTGTAGATGCAATTCTGAATCTGGAGATCAGTTTATTCACACAAGCAGGTAAATTGTGAAGCATTTGGGCTACACTGTGATCAAGGGCAGCTCCTCTGCCGTGCAGCATATCACAACCCCCAGCCATGGTTAGGCCACGCTAAGGCTCTCTGTGCTAAGAGGTACTCCTGTGAGAGTAATTAGCCCAGCCAAATCTTTTCAGATTATATTTGTCAAAAGTGCATTTACTTGTCACTGCACTGTTTCGCCAGGCTGCAATCTTCTCAGAGGGGTAGATCCAAACAAAGGGATTTGATTTTAATGCTTACACTCAATTTACCCTTCCTGCCACACGTCTGCTTCTCCCTTGGGTTCCACCCACCCATAGCTCTCTCTTCTTTAAGACAAAAAGATCTTCAGTAAAACAACAGTCCATTTTCTATGTGTTTTATACTACCCTCTCAATTCCCCACAGAGATAAAATACAAATATTCAGCATCATAATGGTATTACTCCATGTATATGAGCATTATCTAAGACCTGAGCTCACTGATAATTTTAAATGTAATTGCTTTGTTCAGTATATTTCACAACGTGCCATTCAGGAAATGATGTCACAGCTGAACGTTTCCCTGCAGATTGCCTTAAATTCGTTAGAAAGCACACAGCAAAACAGCAGTGAGAGCTTTCGGTGCCTTGCTCTGGCTGGCAATATTCCAAGTACTGTAAAATGAATGGCATCTCGATAATTCCTTTATGAAACATAATTCCTTTATGTTGTCACTATATAATGCGATGAAAAAAAATTCGCAATTGCAAATTACAAAATTTCATTTTCAAATGCAACAGAAAACGTTTCGCTCATAAAAACACCCCAGGGCATGAAAGAACCTTCCTTCCAAATCCTTGCTGTGCCTCAGCCAGCCTGAACAAAGGTCTAATGAGTTTGTGACTGGTGTGAAAAAATGGCTGATTGTCTGAGTGGTGACTGGAGGGCAGGAAAAACTGCGATTCCTCCCGGTTTGATTGAATCCTGAGTCAACTGTCAGTGCCCACACAACCCGGAAAAACGGGATGAAAGGCCAAAGAGATTAACAGGAGACACGCTGTACATCTGCTTTGACAGATGATTTTCACACTTCACACATTTAACTAAGGATCACTTCCACAGCAGTTCTTACAAAGCTAAGCCACTTCTAAACGAAATGATTAAAAACAACTGAGGATTAAAGCATCAAAGTCCACGCTCTCAAAAAGCTCATCTGAAACATTAATAGTAACGACGAACAAAGATGGAGTAGAGCACTTGCCTACAAGATTTTTAATTAATGAGACACCCATACATCAAAAACCAATCAATCAGCTTATACAGTGCCAACAGCTTTAGTTGATTCATTTCTTTAACACTGAAATATCAGGTACATCTCACAGGCATTTTTTACCCATGATGAAGGAAGTACAAGTTAAAATTGTGGAGGAGACTGAGAGAATCACCTTCGCTTCTTACTGCTTCTGAAATGTCTGCAACCAGATGCCTTACCAAAATTATGGCTTCAAGTTATCCAACAAAAGTGAGCTTTATCTAATGCTGCTTGAGCCTGGATCGATGGCAAATAATTCAATATATAGACACTGAGCTACAGCAGTCAAACGAGCCAAAGAATTTCCTTTCTGCTGTTTAATCTGATAAAGGGCTTAGTGCCAGAGCTGCCCAAGGAACTGCTGCAAATCCAAAGTGTGAGTTCAAATCCTGCTGCTGGGTTGCATGCCAAAGTCCACACTCAGAGCAGCAGCAATGGAGAACGTAACCTGCACGAGCTGCAGTCAGAGGCAGCCAGGCGCAGCAGCATGAGTTACATGAGTTACACATGAGCCCAGTTTTGATTTGCCATCGCCATGCTGTGACCAGATGAGCGAAATTCTCAAAACCAAGAGAAGGCTTCGGAATCTCTCTTCCCTTGTCTGTATTTTTCTGCAAGAATATTTCTAACATTTTCAGAAGTGACAAGAGCTGGACTGCAACAATGCTTATTAACTTGTACCCACATCACATTTTTAGTGTTGTCCACCCATATGTACGTAAAATACTGTTTATGAATGAAAGCACATGAAGAGAATATTCATAAAATAAAAGGGAATATACTTAAACTTGTCTGACTCACATGCCGCTGTGCTGTGATTCAGAGCTGTAGTCTATAACCTACTGTACTGACTCAGTCACCAGCCTGTTCCTCCATTTTTCAAGCCAAAAAGAAAGTGTTAATGCAACAGTGACAAAACTGATCGATCAGAAGTCTAAACATCTTTGTTCCTGATGATTATTTCTTCTTAGTCAGACAAGCAGTTCAAGCAAGGAGTTAGCTACTGGTAACTGATTTTTTTTCCCACTTAGACAGATTTGATTCAAGCTCTCAAGCCTTAGGATCTACAAAGACAAACATGAGAACAAATGCAAGCCTGCCTCCAGAGCAAGTTGATGAGAGGGAGCTCCTGTGAGTGAGGTTCATAGCAAAATCCAACTGTCTCTGCAGTTCCCCTACAATTGTAGGAAGGCCAAGATTTTCATATCACTGCTGACTGCAGCATTGGGACTCTTGAATGAATGCTCTTTATAGTAAGTACATATAAATGGAATTTTGACACAAAAACAATGCCTGAGCAGCAACCAGAGGGTTTTGAATTATGACAAGGAGAAACACTTTAAAAGCATCTGCCATCTTTAAGAACTCATATCTAGGTACAGTGCAGCTCATTGGGGCTGCTAGGAGGATGGGCAAAATTTATAACATCTTCAGTAACATAGGAAAAGAAGTGTCACATTTTAAAATTCAGTCTTAACAGATGTATGCTCTCTTAAACATTATTCTACTAAGCCACAGTTTTCATTATTCTGCAGGCATTCATTTCCAATTTGATCTGTACTGCCAGATGTGCCCTGAGGAACCATGAAAGTTAGCCTCAATGCTTTACTCAATGCTCTCAACGCAGTGAATGCTCAGCTGAGTCCCAAGTCAGCACTCTGTAAGTCACCACCTCACAGGACAGAGATGCCTGAACTAAGGCCAACTCAACTATCCATGTTGCTAAGCTGAAATTATGGCTCAGATCCATTACTGAGTTGTCAGAAAGTACTGAATGTAATGCAGTGACAGCTTCTCATTAATCCACTCAGTACCATCAATACCAACACCAATGCATACATACTACTTGCATGACAAATGTTTTGGAAGACACCTCACACATGAGCATAAAGCTGTGACTGTGATACCTGCTACACCATTACAAGCGCATGCTCACACCTGAAAACAAGTTTTTCTTTGTGTGCCTGCATTCTGGAGGAAAAAAAATATCCGTGTTTCACTGAAACTCCTTTGTACTTGTATATGGAATTGTTAACAAACAATTCTTATCTGGAATTTATACTCATGGATTTCTTCTTGACCAGCCACTTTTCTGTCAGCCCCTCATCCCTACAGATCCATGTTATTAGTTTCTTCACCTGACTTCACTCTTCAAAGATGTATTGTCTTTTCCTTACTGATACAGGTGATCACATCTTCCATATAGATGCTGAATCTTATAGAGAGCATTGCTGTGCTCACAAAGGTTGTGCTGAAGATATCTGTGAAGATTTCCCTTTATGAGTCCTGATGTCTAGGATGTTTGTGGAAAGCAAATGTAAGAAGCACCAACATGGCTAAAATAAATACATCTCAACATGCAAAGTCACAAAACACAGTTGTTCAAAGTCTACTCAATGGCACGTGATTTCTGAAACATCAAATCTTTGTAACCAAGCCACTGCATTTCATCATTGAAAAAGTTTCAATTACTTCCCTTGAAGTGTATTTCAATAACCATATTGAACATTTCCCTTGCTAAAGGTCTATCCATAACCTTACCTCTCTGCATTATGCTGTAATCTGTAAGCACATTAAAACATTATTCTACATGTCATCTAATATATTATGCACAAAAATGAAAGAGGCAAAGGTTTACCCTCATCAATGGAGCCTCAAAGGAGCAGTTATAGTATAAACGCATGTAATTCTTTAGACTCCCAGACAAAAAAGCCCAGTGCACTCCAAGCTTTAATTCTCAGTGCTATTGCCGTAGTTTTCAAGTCCATCAAGGAAATTGTTGCCTGAACCAGAAGTAATGAGCCACAAATAACATAAATCAATTATAACTTGTTTTGATGCAAAATACCTCTTATTCTACAATTTCAGTAAAAGTGATTCCATTAAGAACCCCAGCCAACGAGGAAGATTCAATGAGGTACTTTCTCCTCTCAAAAATCAGTTATACTTGTGAAGAAAATTAGATGCGTGAAAAGTAAGCTAGAAGAATAAGGAATGTCTGCCATTGTGGGAGACCAGGGCTTTCTGCCATTCACAATTGTGTTGAGATTAGGAACTGTACTGCCAGCAGCATTATACCAGTTCTCAAGATGAGTGAAATGCAACACACTACATTTCAGTATAAAAATATATCCCTGCTTACCTAGAAAACAACCCCACACTCTTCACAGGTTTTTGTAGATGGATGACTTTAACTGTAGGTAGAGCAACTCAATTTAAGAGAGGATCTTGCTTACCACTTGGGTCTTCAGTGAATGTAGCTCCATTGACTTCATTTTCAGTAATCAGTTCACTAACGGTCCTCTAAAATTAATGAATGGTTTTATTTGGGTTGGCTTGGTCTGCAGAGCTCAGTAATCAGTTCTGTATACCCCTGCGGGTAAGATCAAAGTCCTCTCTAGCCAAACAAAGAGTGATTAGGGCTTTGAGCACACAAATAAGCTTACTACAGTAGACATGAAGTCTCTTCCCATAATAGTTGTAGAACCTGGTCATGCATTTGGAATACTTGATAGTGCTCATGTAATCAGCTGCCAGTGGCTGAAGTCAAACGTAAATCAAACACTTCCCCATTATGTATAACTTATTTGTAAATATTAGTAATCTAATTACTACCCACTTAATGGCATTAGAGCAGACTATTAGTCTTTGTATAAGGTACCTGTATAGGTATCAAGCAAATCTATTAGCTTTCTTTTTAAAGTGTTTGAAGAAATTAAATTCTTTCTTTGCCAAACATGGCAATCGATCACTGCTGCTCTCCAAAGGTCAGGAAAGATCCTGCTTCTGCCTCTGGCCACATCTCACTGTGCTGATGTGTTTCTATGGCTGTGTTCCAGGCCCTCCTCAAGAAGGCTGCTCAGCAGGAACCCTCCCATAGCCTGCTTTCAAAAATATTTCATTTTATGTACTCAAAAATATCTTTTTAATATCTGAATAGAGTCAGAAAAAAAGAAAATGTGCATAAGAATTCCCCTTAGTGGTGGCTTTCTTTCAAAGAGCAAAAAACACGTGCAATTATAATTCCACACAGAGCTACAGAAAGCTGAGCACTGAGTTGCACAAAACTCTATTTTACATATCCAGAGCGTGAAGAGAACCCAAAAAGGAAAAGGACAGAAGAACAGAGGCTGAACTACCCAGCACACAGGCACCCAGAAGGCAGGAAAGTACCACTCCCTCTGGAATGGTCGATTGGTATGAATCCACAGAAAGCTTTCAGATTATTCAGTTACCTAGAGAGCCAGGTTTAATGCAGAGAAGTTATGTTCTGCCCTGATGGAGAACTGGGAGATGACTCATCTTGCCTCTATACTATGAGCTGTTCATTCTTCAACTGCAGGAAATACAATAAAAACTACGATGTCCAGATTGCTGACCTCACAAGAAGGAACATCCATGTAATAGCACCAAAAAGCTGCCAACATCTATTAAGGTAATTGTGTATAAGAGAGTAGCACAGTCCCCAATCCACACCAATTTTCCTTTCTGCTTGGGCTGTACAGGATAGCCTGCTTCACCTCATGCCCTGTCCAGTCATTGTACAACAAAAAACACCTGATCCTGACAGAACAGTATGTTCCCTCTGTTCTAAAGAACAGCAGCAGAATTCTGAGGAACGGTGGAACAACTCAGGGAAATTTTGGCCCAGCTTTTTTTAAACTAAATTCCCACAAATGTTCAGTCATTCGTAGCTGGTGCTGTATGCATCAGGATTCACAGGTCTTACTCTCCTTTTCCCAATATGCCCAAGGAATCCTCATCACATTGGAAAGGCGCTTTCTCACTGTACATACGTTAGCATTATATGAAAGAAATAATTAGCATATCAAATGCTGGAGATCAATTAGCTGCCAAAGCACCAGTCTAGACACAAGCTCCTGACACTTGTAATAAAATCAAAGCCAAGCTGGCCGAATGCTGCTGCTAACACAGTATGGCTTCTCAGAGCAGCAGCAGTAAATGTTCATTCATTACCCTCTGCACCAGCAGTGCAGGAGCTGCTTATCATCTGCTTCCATTTGCTGCTATTGTCGAGCCAAATGCTAAAGGAGTTCAGTTACAGTGACAGTGCTTCCCCCATCTATGTCTACTGACTGTTCTTCCACCACAGCTCCTGCAGGTCCTCGTGCAGAGCCCAGGCACTGCTCCTCCAGACAGAGCTCCTGCAGACTGGGCTGCGCCTGGTGCGTGTCACAGCCCGGGTGCAGAAGTTCTGCTGCGTCCAAAACTCTTTGAGGTTTTGAAGGAGTCTGAAGAGGATTTAACTCGTGATGATGAAACAGGGCCAGAACGTTGCGCTGCACAAAGCAGAGATCAAATACGTTTGCCCTCAAAAGAAATATGAAAAACTGCGAGAGCTGTAATGCCGTGGTGAGTTGAGAACGAACAGCCGGAGGCAATACATGCCCAGAGAGCGGCAGATGCAGCAGAACAGCAGCTGAGCACCTCATTCTGCAGTCTAAGTATGATGTATTTCTCAAGAGATTTCCCTATACATAAAAAAGAGATTTTTCTTTAATTAAGTGTAATCAGATCAGAAATCAAATGTCTGCTCTGAATGCACCACACGGCTGCACACCAAATGCAATCTGACAGCAAAGACCCTCCACTCATCACTGACTGCTTTCTCTGAAAACCATCTTGCAGTTCTGCTTTCATCACCAGCCGCAGCGATGGCTCAAATACCCGCTGCCATTATCAAATGCCTGTCTGCAGATGCTATTTACAACCACGCATTCAGGAAATGAAGGTGACTGTCTCTGACTGGAATTTCATCCACAGGTTAAAGCTCAGACCATTCAGGAGAGAAACTGCAGTCAATACATTCATTGAACACTGAAAATGGAAACACAGGTGAAAGCTGCAGCCTGCTACCACTTGGTTACCTTGTGAGTGCTACAGAGTGTTCTCCAGCACATAGCATTTCTCTCTCACCTTTCCTCACTCCTCCCAAAGAATAATAAGGAGTCAGAAGCTTGGCACTGGCTTAACATGCATTGTTCTGAGCTATATCCCAGCAGGTCACTGGTAACAGACAGCAAATACCAGTCAGCAGTGCTCGGCTGAAACCCTTTCTGAAAAGGCCAGCCACACAAATTTCACTACTTCGAGAAAACAATTCTGTTTTAACTCCTTATTGAAATGTCCAGTGCTCATCTTTTTGTTTTTAAATGGCATGCAGAGCAGGCATGTGTTCTGTCACATTCTAACACAGTACCAGGTGCTAACGGCTGTGCTGTGAAATACCAAGACAAGTCTTCTGCCACTGACAAACATGCACACTTTGGCAAAGCACACTGCAAGAGCTGCCCAAGAAAACCCAAACTTCACACAGCCTTTGTTCCCAGAACTTCACTTTGTGGTGTTTGATAGGTATTGTCTTTTCTGGTGGTAGGAAAGTGAGCGTTTCTCTCCTCAGTGATTAGCAGGACCCTTATGAAGGCCCTACAGCACTTTTTGCATGGAGTTCTGAAGGCTCCGTAACTTCTGTTCCCTCCTGAGCTGTACCCACGTACAGTAAGGAGGACAAAGCAGAGGGAACAGAAGACTCTTACAGCAATGGCAGTCAGTGCCACAACACATTCAATTATTGTTGGTTAGAAATATTGTAGAAGCAGAAAACAAAAAATGAAAGATGCTTCTTGGTTCCACAGGTACAGTTTAGACATTTTGAACAAAATAATGTCTGTCAAGAACAGAGAAACTCCTAAGCATCAGCACTGAGCTCATGCAGAACACTACAAACTGCTAAGGATGCTCTGAATATTCATTTGTGTTTAATCTGCAACATATGATGCTTTATGCTAGTAATTATATAAAACCAAAAGCTACAAACATGAAGTCCTTCATAGTCTAGCACAGAGCACAGTACAATGTAACAGCATAATCCATTTAAAAGCAACAAAAGATCATCCTTCCAAAAAGGCAGCACTCCCAGCGCAGCTGGAACAAGCATTTATTATTGACACTCCCGAGGGCTTTTCATTCACATCTACCAACATGTTTACCATTTGGAATGAAGATGAATTAGCAAAGCAACACCCAAAGCTATTTTTTTTTTTTCTCCAAAGAATTTCAAACTTGGTAATCAAGGAAGCCACAGAGATGGGAGAACTTCAGTAAGGTGAGCTTGGAGCAGTCTGAGAGGAGCTGTGTCACTCTGATTTCTGGTTTTGGATACCTACCTGAGGTTAAGTGCTAAAGATACACTGCAGCTTGCCAAGGCGGGCTGCTGTGCCTTGCAACAGAAAAGCCACCACAAAGCATTTCACATCTTTCCACTTAACCAACATACAGAGCACAGGTCTTTCACACAACAGCCTGCTACGGCTTTCTGCCCACAGAAGTTCATGCTACTTGGGCCAATATTCTGCATCTCGATCTCAAGCTACCATCAAAATGGCCTTGCCACAGTTGCATTCCACTTAGCCATGAATCTCTACTTCCCATGCAATTTGATGCTGATCTTACAGCTCTCCAAATGCTTAGAGCTTCTTCTCTGTGCACAGCTCAGTGCATCCAACTTGAGCAGCTCTACAATCCAGTTTGCAGAGGGGTCTGGATGTAGCTCAAGGTCAAGATACCCATCAGGACCAGCTGCCTAAGACTGGGTGCTTATTTTGATAATGCGTATTGCAGTAACAACCTGAGATCAGAAAACTCCTCTGAGAGCTGGAGGCTCAGATGCTATTTCCTCATTAGCTGGAAAGGCTGCACAGCGTGTCTCCTCCTGCCCAGGGGAGCCCGCAGGCTGCAGCAGCCCTGCAGGGCCAGCAGCCCCTAACCTTCCTGCACACTACTCATTCTGCTGCATGAAAGTGGATGAAGGACTTGTATGTGAAAGGGAAAAACAAACATGATGCTGCTATTCAGATACATTATTGAATGGAAATCTAGGACTATTTCACCATTGGGTGTTTATTGTGCACAGCCAAATTGCATGCCATTTAGCATCAGCTAGAGAAACAAAACAAGTGTTAGAACCCAGCTCCAGCTATCACTGCATGATCAACATCCTGCCAATATACACTAAGAGATCTTTCTAATGTTGTAGAAACTTCTAATTTGTCAGCATTCTGCCTGCACACACACACAGGCATTTACAAAACATGCTGAGCGGGTATGAGACAGGATTTGTTTACCGACTTATGCCTGAATAAAATGAAAGAACCTGCCCTGTCATGTTCTAGTGCTGATATACTTCAGAAATAAAATAATAAATTCAGCCTTCATGCAGTGAAAAAACAATATGTAATAAGATATATTTCTCCAAATCTGATAAACAAAATCCCAGAGCATCTCTCAAAAAAGTCAGAGTTGCACTTTACAGATACCTGTGCTCCTGGCAAAATACCAAATTATACTTATCTAGGAAACAAGATCTGCACTAGGCATCAGGGACTGACTTGGAGATGTAACTGAAATACTTCCTCAGGAAAAAAACACAAAAGCAAGTAAAGGAAAGATAGGTTATAGAGAACACTGTGCTTGACTTCATTAGCGCTCAAAAACAATTCCCCTCCTCACACAAAAAAACCAATTTGCCTTGAATTGCTAGATGCTATCTGAAGGTGGCTGTAGCTCACATTCAATATAAGGGCTGAAGGTGTGGAACAAGGAGTCCTGACACAGCCATTATCCCCACAGTGACGTGGGTGAGCAGGAAGCAGCCAGGGGAGGCGTTCAGGACACAAATCTCATCACCAGCATGCCATTACCAGCAGGCAAGCTGCAATGAAGGAGTGACCCTGTCAGTGAACAGGGCCAGTACACAATGGTTTGCCCTGCACTGTGAGCTGGCAAAAAACTGCAACTTGAGAGACAAGTTTTCACCTCGAGCCTGCTTCTGGCTTAGCAAACCTGGGTGCATTCCCATACATCAGAGCTGAGCAGACTTGGACTGGTCTTTGGAGCACTAGTTGTGCTCCTCTCCATGAGCATGGGCTTCCCCATGTACGTGCTGTCCTTAAGTGTATACAAACATGGATATTCGTTCACTGGAGGAGAAAAGCTAGCCTACACAGACACCATGCACTTTAAGTTAGAAAAAGTTCATTCCAGTGAATTAAAGAAAGAGGCTCACAGTGGCTCTGCTCATAGGTCACACTGCACAGAGATAAGGCAGCTCACAATGCTAAGATCACGGCTGCATGGACTTAATTCAACATAACAGATCTGTTCATCAAAAAGTGCTCCCAGCCCACCTCCTCCAATGGCAAAACCATTCCCCAGATGCTGCACCTCCATCTCCTGCAATAGAAAGGTGTACAATCACATCAGGGTGGTGTAGACACCTTGGCAGATGCTAAACAACTAATACAAGCCTGGACAGGCACAAATCCCAAGGGCAGGGTCTGGCTGGCTATCCGGGGGCTGCCAGGACTTTATTTCCAACCTGGGGAACAAGCTATGAGCCAAAAACTGAGGGAAGCACTCAGGTTAAAAGATTAAAGACAAGTTTAATTTAGAACACTTAAAATATCTTTGGAAGTAACTACATAAAAACAGGACAGTGACAAATCAGAACATGGAAAGCAGCTTCTTTAGATATATTAAAAAGATTACAGCTTAATAAAGCTGAAGTAGTAAACAAAATAGGAATTAATTTTAACTCCTGTACCTGATTTAAGTAGTACTATAGATCCCTTATGCTGCATTATGCAAACATCTCTCCATTGATCTGACAAAGCAGATTAAACATTTCCAAGTACTCCTCGAGCTGAAACTGAGGTCACACGTGATCCTATTCCCTGCAGCTCCAGTGGATACTGCGCTGCAATAAAGCAAAGCAGTGCAGCACGGTGTGAACACAGGTACACATTCACTGAGGTTGGATTGAGACATGATTGTTAGGTTTGGTGTTGGTCACAAGTTTCCAACGATCCCACATCATCACACCTTTGTGAAAAGAAAACCCAGCCTCGAAACGTAGTGACTTCTGCAGTACAGAAACTTAAGAGGAAGATATCTTTGATATTAGACATCACCTGCATTTGCTGTGTCTAGTTCTTTGTGCAGGGAGTGAACGTGGACAGGAGAGGGGAAAAGCATTTCTAAAGGCTGCAACCCTTACACGGGACTTCTGACGCTGATACAAATTACAGGTCTTCCAGCAGAGGACAAAGGGTTTAACACTCTAGAATAGCTTAAGGATCACATGCTGTGACTATAATTTGAAACTTCCTGCTGTACTCTCTCAGGACTGCTGAGCAGAGGTCACAGATCAATCCATTCAGGGTCCAGTTGCAGCCATGCTCACGTCTGGCACAATTACAGGTGCCAAGGTTTTAGCAGCTCTATATATAATATCCTTCACCAGCAAGGAAAGGCAGCTGATTTTCCAGCTCAGAGATTATACTCATCTGCAAAAAAGAATACAGTACACCAAGATTTTGTTTTTTTAAACACATACTAAAACAAGGAGGACAGGAGGAGTGGGGAAGGTGGATGTTCTAGGGCAGCCAGAGAAGCCTGACATAGAGTGACATCCAAAACTGTTTTTCAAACCTGGGCTCCAAATGCCATTGATAATGCACAAGTACAATCAGATAACACCAGTTTCCTTCCCTGTCCTCCACAGATTCACTGCCTACAGAAAGGCACCTGTAACTAAGACTAAGGCAGTAAAAAACTTCAACACTAATATATAAAATCTGTGAATCTATTAATATTCAAACTCACTCAAAACAATTTGGAAGAAACAGCTCACTTTGCTCAGAGAGGCCAATTGAACAGACAGTGCTTTGCTGCATCCCCACTGGGTTGTTACAGCACCAAAGCAGCAGCAAGTTCCAAGCGTGAGAGCGCAGCTGCTGAACCCTCTGCCAATAATCCCTCCTTTTCAAACTTCCTAACACCAAACCCAATTCAGCTCTCTCAGCTGTTGCAGAACGGCACCAGGAGTTGACATCTCACACATGACTCCAGATACATTTTTTCCTGTTTAGCCAATTTCAAACAGCATATATACTTCCCCTAGAATGAATCTATCGTGGAAAAGCCCATAGAACAAGAAAATACTGTTAAAATAGATTTTAATAATGTAACTTTTAATGCAATGACTCATCTATCCCAATATTGATTTTCAGTAAAATCATGCAATATAAAGATTATTACCTACTCTTAGAGAAGTAATTATATTCAGGATTCAACAGGTTCTGGGGGAAGACAAGTCTTGTCAAATCAAATACTCCTACCAACAATGACAGCAAATGTTAACATCTTTCTGAACATGCTTTAAGCTTTGAACTCTATCACACAAGCTTCAGATTCTTGGAAACAGGGATACTCAACAGTTATGTAGCAATAAACTATCGGAAAAGACTTTCTTGATACTAAATTTCTTAAGTAATTATCAGTTATTTAGAGTAAAGAGCTGCCTGGAGAACTGATTCTCAGCTAGTGACACTAGCTAGTATTTTTTTTAACCGTGATATAGAAGCTGGTAATGGTTACACAAAGAGCAAGGATAGATAGAATGGAATAGAGTGAATATATGTAACTCACAGCACACAGCTTACTTGGTAAACTGGTCTTGAAGTAAGCTGCTCTTCTACAGAGCCAATTACAAGGCTTATAAAACTGAAATTAAGCACCATAATCTGGGATGTGTAAATGGACCAAAGGAATTGTCTGCAGAAAATACCCAGATGTGAGCTCCCAATTCTCAAGCTGAACCACTAGCTGAAATGTACGATCTGTATTTTCACAGGGAAACACATTACATGGTTATTATTCTAAGTGTTATTCCTTGCAAAATTCACGTGTAACAAGTGCTACAGAAATCATTTGTGCTGAGTTCCCCCCCTGTAATCTTACAATATATTACATCAGTAATGATGCTCTGGCTGCCATTATTGACAGATTTGTAAATTGGAGTTCTCTCCTCAGTGCTTTTGCAATTCTAGCTTGGGTATCTGGAGTACAGCAGAAAAAAAATCCATGGTAGACAGTTATGAACTTGTCAAATATCTCACGTTTGATTTAAAACAAAGCTGCAGCGGGTTTGATCAGTGCTGTACTACGTTGGTCCTGGACACAATTATGAACAGCATCTCGGGCATTTATATAAATAAACCTTCACAGCTCAAGTAAACAAACCTGTAATAACAGAAGCTTGTGGGAACCAAGTCAAAGCCAGCTTGCTTCACTGTATTTTATGGGCACACAGAGCTCATACATCACTCCTTTGTAAACACTCTGTTGGCCTTGATGTAGTGTGTCTCCTCGCAGTACAAAAATAAAACTCATTTTAATTATCACAAAGAGCAGCAGAAGGAAAAACAATGCTATTCATTAAGCCTTCCTCAATTAATTCTTTAGGCAGTTGTCTGTTGTTTTAATGTGGTTTTTTTTTTAAATCCAGTTAAGCACAACAGCTCAATATAACTTATTCAATTTTGAGAAGAAAATGTTGCAAAAATTCTATCAAATTGAAGAGAATGCACAGCTTTCTACTTCTGATGCATTTAATAGAATAAGTAGGAACAGATTAAAAGACCAAGCTACTGCAATTTGCAGTGGTAAAACAGATGTTTGAAGAATTAGGGAAGAGAAACACTCTAAGTAAGCAATAAGTAAGTTGCAATATCTCCCATCAGAGATGATACCTGTAAGTACGACACTGCAGTCTCGTTTAATTCCTGGACACACAAAGTGCTGCAGCAATGTTCAGGAGGCAGAGCAGAATGTTCTCCATTTCCATTTTAGGAAAAGGCCAAAGGGATTTGCAGTCTCCAATGGCATCTCCAATTTTTTTAATTCTGTTAGCTGTGCTCTGCCAGCAGTGACATACAACACACGCACACTGACGAAGGTAAGAGACTGCTTGTGCAGTAACGCAGTGCACACAACAGGCCAGGTGCTTCCAGAGCATTTTCACAGCCTCACCACTTCCACCCAACGCCGCCTCACCTCTCGCTCCTGCTCAGCGTGTTTCCTGGATCTAAGGCAAAACACGGCTATTTTCTGCACAGTGCACAAAACAGTCTGCATAGCAGCACTGCCTATGACTATGAAAGAGCATCTTTTCTAGGAGGAAAAGCATGCGGTTTAGATTTATTTTCTCTATAATTGCTTTGTAATGATCAGTTTCATTAAGAATGCGTTTCTGATTCACTGGCATCGTCGTCACTTGAACAAAGATGGGGTGAGGTGGAGAGGAGAGGACAGGGTAACAGCCCTCGGGTTCAGTGATGCTCCGCAGAGCTCAGCAGCCCAAGCAATGGCTGAGTGATGTGTTTGCTGGGTGCAGGAGCACATTTCCCACTCGCTGAGAAGCATGAAGCCTTGCAGCGTGTTTCACACACCCACTCTGCTGAAGGATATTTAAAAAATACTTCTACCGAGTTTTGAAAATAAAGTTCTTATACTCCACGATTACAGCAAAAGAAGGAATGAAAAAACATTTTAAGAAGTGAGTACTACAGCACACTTCCCACTCATTATCATTTTTCAAATTCTGTCAAGTTCCAGAAACGACTGCAGCATTTCTACCATCCAAGGGCTTCAAACAGACTCCTAGCGGCCTGCAACAAGCCGACAAGAGCAGACTCTGATGTGGTTTCCTGATAACAAAAATGATCTTCCACTCAAACAAAAACCAAGCTCCAGGACAGATATAATTACAGATGAAATGTGAACACCAAACCTCAAAGAGAAACCATCATCGAACTATAAAAAAGAAAATGGATTTGATTCTATCACAAAGGATTTTTTAAAGATAGCCAATAAACAACTCAAAATTGAAGAAGAAAAATCACAACAACCACTCATCTGAGGGTATCCCTACCCACAAGAAGCAATTTTTCAACAGAGATGAATAAAAACAGGCTGAGGCTCTATTAGAGGTACACTGAATGCTAACTCCTAGCAACAGAACTGTGGAGCAGATCATGGTTTTTGCCAGGATCAGCTGGGATCTTCCAGCAGCCTGGAACTGCTCCGTTATTCTCCCAAGTAAACCAAGGTGCAGAGAACAAGGTGAAGTGCCAAACCCCACGGGAGAGGCAGGATGCTGTCTTGTGAGCTGTTTCATTTTAACAAGCAAACTGCAGTGTGCTGCCTTCCAGCTTCTCTTCCAGAGCAGCAGAGGCCTTCAGGAGCCTTCTGACTCTCTGAGCAGAGTTCATTGACACAACAGCTTTCATATTTTTACAGGTATGAACAGCCAGCAATAGGCTTAATAATACAAAGTGTCTCACAACACTGCTGTATTTTTACTGCAGGTGGGTATCCGGGGCTTAGATTGATGGGGTAAAATGTTTCCCCTTCACATATTATTTTCTTCTCGCATTTCCACTTCATTACCACAGGGTAACATATGTCTAAAAAGCATCAATTCCTAAATTAAAGACAATGGCAACTGAAGAAATACTGTGTTTTGAGACTCCACACAAAAATTAGTACAGGACCATTTTGTTCCTATAAAACAATCCTAAGAATTCGTAAACTCCAAAATCTTACCATTAGTTCCATTGATTACTGTGACTGATAAGGAAACTGCAACCAGTGAAAATACTCATCTCGTGGACTCAAACAACCAATTCTGCATGGCATTAACCTCATGAAGAGATTCTAAACCACACACATTATCCCTCTGAGATTTACACTGCCATCATCTCTTACACCCACGTAAGATAAAGCAAGTACAAATCTGCCTCTCCCAGCGCAGGCCATTTCATAATGCTGTATTAGAGAGGTGATTATTCTGTCCTCCCATTTCATAACACTGTTTTCTTCGCAACCACTGAACACAAAGACAGATGTTTAGATTGAGAGGGACTGTGGAATCATGCGGCTTTTATAATCCACAGCTGAAGTACAAGCATTACATTCAGTGAGCGCTTTGCAATGCCATCATCACACCAGGACGTGAAGAAAACGGAATAATCGTGCTTTTAGGACATTGCTACCATTGGCTGTTAAAGGATTTAAAAGCACTCAAAAAGAAGCTGATGTTCCTGTTCAGAGCTGCTAAGCCAACTGATTTTCTTTGCCTTTTGCTTGTAAGTGAATGCTCACAGAGAGAAATAATCACTTTCCAGTCAAAACAGCCAAAACATAAAACAATATAGAATAAAAGTAACTCTTTGGGATGAAGCAGCTGGAACTGATGACATAGAGCTTCTTCCTATAGGGTCATCTGTAATGCAATAGTGCAATGGGAAGCACGGCAATGATAGCAAAGTGCTGTGCTCTAACAGCTCCAGAACTGCACAGAAGCAAGTATCATCTTCACAGCCCATATGATTAGACAAATAAATGGGAAAGAAGCAAATTTTAAAAATCTACTAGTTACTGATATATACGAATTGGCCAGAAGTCCATCACTGCAGAACACACTAAATTTATACTAGCTAAAACTGAGCATCACCTCGATGAACAGCACTACAGATGCTAACAGCAGAATTTTGTGCATGCCTCAGTGACACCTGAAAATTCAAATTCAGGCTCACAGAAACCAATAGCAGCTTTTAAATAAGTAAGCAATTTATATAGCTTTACAACACAAAATAAACAAAGATCTCAAATCAGAAGTTGGATATTGGGAAAAACTGCTTTACAGAAAGGGCTGTTAAGCACTGGAATGGCTGCGTCACCACCCCTGGATGTGGTGAACAACCGTTTGACGTGGGGCATGACTGAGCAGAGGGCTCTTAGAGTTGGGTAGTACGGTCAGCTTCTGGTTGGACTTGATGGCCCTTTAGGCCTTTTCCAACCTGAGCAGTTCTATGATTCTATACAAATGAATAGAGGACGCCATTTTCACCTCATATAAGATAGTGCATTGTTATTTAGCATTCTATAAATATAGAATCCATTATGATATTTTGTTTCTATCCAAAAGAACAGATGTACATCATATGGTAGGCTTTGAGAGTAGTGTGACAGATGCACACCAAAACTGAAAATCCATGTGAATAAACATTGGACTGTACATTATTTCATATTCTAAGAATGACCTTCTTCCACCAAGTAAGATGTTTGGTGAAGAGATTTAATAGTAAACTAGTTGAACTATTAGAAATTCATTTGAAAGTCTCCCAAAAGCCTTTTTTACTGGTATTAGAAATAGGTGCAGGACTATCGGAATAAAGCAGCAACAGACAAAATTTGAAAGACCCTCAGTTTCTTCCAATGGCATTGAAAGGACATTCTTCTTGGTAACTCACGTATTTTGCATAAGTAACTGCAGTGCAATTAACAGCAGTCCAGTGCAACGCGGCTGCACGTCCATTTCACAGACACACAATGGAATTTCATGCAAACTAACACTTTCCTGCAACAGAGTGGAATTTAATGAATTGCAAAGCCTCATATTTGAAGCAGTAGTAATACACCTCAGAGAATAGTCTCATCTTAATGCTTGACAAGGTCTGACAAATGCTTGACAAACAAAACAGCACTCCTCAAAATGAAAAATACGAAACTCTAAGCTTTTCACATGAAAATTATAATTCAGACTAAATTTTCCATTTAAGCAGAGATGTACCCCATGCAGCTGGGATAAGAGGGGGCACATACAGTCTTCTATCCAGTAATTCCACGTGCACCTCAGTCCCAGAGCAACACAGGCCAGCTTTAGGCATACTTGACTGTATGTCAGTCCCCTAGCTGAAAGACCTAGCAGTTTATAATCACCTGTGCACAGCAGGACTCTAGCAAATGCTTTTAAGTAACTCCCCAATCAAGCAATCCCCTGTTCCAATTCTATGTCTCCCCAGGATAGCCTTCCACAGGGAAATCCCCAAATACCTGATAGCTCAGATTTCAACTAGCTTTGATCCAACAAAGTGCCTCAAAGCACTAAGAGACAAAAAATAAAAAAGAAAAAAGGATTGCATGCTGTACTGCTATATTGAGCCAGGAGAGGATCCCAGTTTGATGAGCATAAATGCAGAGGAACTTCACTGAGGACAGGAAGCCAGGTCAGGGAATGTTGCTTTGTGGCTCTGTCCAATATAAAGCACAGCTGGATTTAAACAAACAAAGGGAAAACAACCACTGTGCAAAAAAATATTCAGCTCTTATAAATCAGTACAGCTTCACTGAAGTCAACCGAGCTGTGAAAATTTACATCAGCTACAGATTTTCTCTAGGATGTAATGAACAGTGTTCTCTGCTCCCTCGGGTCTCAGCTCAGACTCTATACGAATACAATAGAATTTTTTTCCCCAAAATGAATATCAACACAGTCTCTCAAGATACACACCTACACACCTACATACCCTTAGCCATCCACTGCACACTGCCAAGACAGCTAAAAAAGCTTTAAAATGGAATTAAATGCTTTAAATGACGAATGAGAACATCAGCATGGATTTCTTATATAACCTAAAAAATCTCCCTCATTTTATTGCCAGTTAGTATAAAATACTATATATATATATATATATATATACACTAAAAAAATACAACACTAAAAAAAGGTGGCTTTTTTTTTTTTTAATAGAGAGCAGATCTGAGGATAATATACAGTATGAATAACGTGGAAAAGGTTTGCAGACAAAACAGTTACTCCTCAAAATGAAAATACAAGACTCCAAGCTCTTCACATAAGAACTATAACTCACAGAGCTACACACTGAGACTGCTTTTAATGCATATAAAATACATGATTCACAACTACTGGAAAGACATGCACAGTTTTAGAAGTTCAGACACCTCTCCCTGGGCCACTGCAGGGAAGGAGAGGCCACTGCTCAATTTCAGATCCCATTTCAGGACACCATCACAAAAAAACCGAGTAGTTCCATGTGCAGTTAAAAACATTGAGAAAAATCAGCTTTTTTTTTTTTAATTTAAATAATAACTTGAATCTAAGTAAGAACTTAAATAAGGATTTCATTTAATGGAAAACTGATGCTTTTCCTCTACTTCTGCTTCCATTACAACTCCTATCGAAACATTCCTATCCTATTGAAACATTCCATAAGAGGCATCTCTCTTCCTAAGAAACAGAACCAAAGCAATACTAGCATCTTTTTTTGTAGAAAAGGGAGGAGATGAGGTGAATAGCATCCCATTAGAGTTTGGAAAACTGGTGGGATCAGTGCTTATGGGAACCATCATTACAGAACACCTTGTATCAGGACTACTAACTGTATCAGGACTAGTAATGTCGTGCTCCTCTCTGCTTGCTAGTACAATTAGAGATGCTGGTGTTGATTTGTAAAGTCTGGGCAGAACGTCACAGACAGTTTTTGGCACAGAACCCTCAAACTAGGAGCACTCTCTGACCCAAGCTGGTTATTTTCTCTTTCAGCATCAAGTCTGTCTCCTCAAAGTTTTGCATGAAATGGATTTAGGACTGGAGGCCAAAGTCGTGATAGCTGACAGCAGTGCAGTCATCTTACTGCATCTGTTAAAAATAGTGCTGGAAGAGAGCTGTTCTCACAACTAACACTTGTCACTTCGACACAACACTTTATTATGTGAAAATACTCACAGAATATATTTTTTTTTAAGTACATACAGAATCAAGTGGTATTTTCTTTAATTTCTTCTTCAAGACAAAAAAGCATTTCTCAAAAGCACTAAGAAGTAATTTTATTCCCTTTTAAGAGCGCTTTCAAAGAAGGTGTTAACAGCTGATGTATTTCATTCCTCCTACACTCGTCTGTTTGTCTTCATCACCACGCTTTAAGGAAAAGCTGTTCCACTGTTTCCACTTGTGGGCTGTTATTTTTTTAGACTGACTGGTGTTGTCACATCCATTTCTCTGCCAATCACTCCATAAGGCCCTGCAACCTTTCATGCGTTTTCCTTCTTCTGTTCCTGTTACCCATAAAGTCTCTATCAGAACAATGATTCTGTTCCTCCCATTTCAACCCTCGTGCAGTCTTTCAATGATACAGTTCTAAAACACTTCTCAGCTTGCATTCTAGATAAGGACTCTCACACACGCACTCACAGCAGCCACTGCTTCAAGGATTGCTGCTATCTGGGGTGCTTAGAAGCACTCAGCCTGGCCACAATTGCTGGTGAAACACAGGTATTTCCTAATTATTTGGTGCAAAATCCAATGTCACTTCAACCTCCCACCAGCAAGTAAGTGAGCAGCTTTAAAACATCTGTTTCCACATGCCCTCCTGCCTTCCACTATACAGAACTGTCTCCATGAGGAATTACTATCTGTTAGGCAAAAGAAGACAATGTAGAATTCAGGAGAGCCTGGAAACGAAAGCAATTAAGCTGAATGCAATTAAGCTGAATAGCAAGGCCCACAGCAGCACTTCATTTACGAGCATCTTTGCAGCAATACACCATCTGAATCAAGCAAAGATCTGATTGCAGTAGGTTTTACCAGCACACCAGTATTGCTGCGAGGCACATCCTACCTAGGAGTGCAGTTCTTACTGCATTATTTCATTTGATCTGGTTCTGCTTTTGAAATAAGACAATGCTGTCAGTGTGCACTTTTTTATCACAACCATGGCAATGATTTTTACTATCACTAAGCACTATAAAAAGCTCATGAAAAGTTTTCAGATGGGATAGAAGACACTGTTGAGAATCAGTGATTTGCATTCACTTCCTGGCTCTAACACAAAAGCTGTGCCATATTCAAGTCACTTTAAGTCTCATTAATTCTAGTGAAAATTCTCAATTGGGCTTCTGTGTAGGACATACAAGCACTTCCATTAAGAAACAGCAATTGCTTTTCCCTGCCTGTGTTTTTTCTAACTAGAAGTACATTATCTACTTGAGCGGGCCTGAAATAAAACAAAGCTCTCCTCGAGTTGTTTCTTACCTGCCCTTTTTAAATGATAGGGAAGAGGGAATACCAACAGAATTAGCTGAAGCCCTGGCAGCAGAAACAGTGTCCTTCCTTCCTGCATCACTTACCAACATACACAAGTTGCCTTTGCTTTCCACATTAGCCTGAGGCTTCTAATACATAGAAACCTGCTGCCTAAAAGGAACTTCACACTTAATAAGAATTCAAAGGTGTCTGAAGAGAATTGGCTCTTATTAACTACATAAGTCTGCAACTCAGACACTGCTCAGAGTTCTGTAAATGTAAGTACATATTTCACCACAGACATGTTCAGAGACCGAACAGCAATATAAACAGGGTAATTCCCAGATGAACACATCTTTTTCTCAGAAAAGCCAGTTCTGGTTACTTTATTTCAATATACTTCATTTCTGGCCGTGTTCTAGCAGCTTTTTTTTTTTTTTTTTTTTTTTTTAATGGGAAAAGACACTTGAGAAGCAGCAGTAGCCTGAGAATAACAAAGATATTGCTTACATTTTTAACTAATGTCTAAAATCACAATTAGCATACAGACAGTACTGGTACAACATATTGTTTTGGATATTAATAGAACTACGTTTCCGTGCTTGCCTAAAAATAAAATGGAAGCAACTGAAAAGGGAAAAAAATTCCTTTCCTGCTCATATTATGGTTCCACATAATGGCTTGATCTGAGGATAATACACGCCATATCTTATCTCAAAAAAAAGAAAACTTAAGTATGAAGCTTCAGACAACTGCTGCCAATGGCAACAACTGTTGAGGTACGAATTGTTGAGCAACTCTCACATTTAGGAACTCCTCACACAAAGTTCCTCTCAGAAACTCCAGGAAAAGCCTGTCATCTAGCACACTGAGCTGGTAGCTCTTCCCTTGGGGAAGCTCTCAGTCTGTCTTCATCTGCAGCAGACACAGCACCTCCACCCACAGCACGAGGCCGAGCACAGGAGGGCCGTGTAGGAAAGCAGCAGGATCAGCTGGGGACAGAAGGAATTCCACCAGGCTCTGCCCCTCCTGCACCCTCTTGGGGGACACGTCCTGCTCTGCCCACAGCGCATGCACCGCCGTGCCAAGCAGTGATGCTGAAGGAAAGAAGCACTGCCTCGGTCCCAAGTAATCGCTCCCACCCCTGTGCTTCTGGTCTCCCTTTGAGCTGACAACCATCCCTGGAGCAGCAAAACACAGCCGCACAACAGATTCTGAGCAATGAAATGATTCTGCTCCCTGAAATACAGGAGTTTTCACATTAACTGCTGCTAAGCGTTTGACAAGGAGAGCATCCCACCGGAGCCCAGGCATAAACAGATGCTGATGATATTTCATATCACCCATGAATAGGACCGCAAGGACGGCACAGGGACTGCTGAAGGGCTGCAGAGAGCAGAAGTCATCTCCAACAGTTTTACACAATAGGCAAATGTTGATAAACCAACAGAAAAATGACAACGTCAGAATTGTCAGCAGACCCAAAGAGCAGAAAATTACTTCCTCAGTAGACAAATCAATGCGTATATATAAAAGGTCAACCCCAAATTTAGTTTTTGTGACTCTGTGGAATTAAGTTTTGCTGATTATTATGACTATTTAGCAGAACACATTAATAAAAATCATTTCCAGTACAGATATATTCTGCTTCACAGACCACGACAAGCTGCCCATTTAAAGCTTTTACCAGTGGGGGGAAAACTTCCCGTTCAGCTTCAAGTCTACAGACTGTGATGACCCCCCTTCAGTCAGGAGCAAAGAACTGAGCCCATGCCTGAAAGGAGGAGCCTCCTCACATTCCTTAAGTCTGCTGTCAGAAGAATGAGCCTCAGAAAATCCATGACCTTAACATGGCTGGAATATTCTTCTTTTCTCTGGGAAAAAAACTGAAAATTTACATTAACATTTGAGAATTACTTCTAAACCTGCAAACCAGACACCAGCTCATCAATCCGGTCCTTGAGAGTGACACTTATGTTTGCATCACACACCTGGCAGGGCCCCATGCACCCGGACCACCTTACAGGGCCGGCGCAGTCAGCGACTCCACAGCCATCTGAAAATAGCGCCCCTCTACTGCTCATGTGAACATAATTAGCTACCAAAGCAAAATACTGCTTCTCAAACAATCCACTATAACACATGCATAACACCAAGAATGTAACAACATGGCAACCTCAACAAAATTGGAATCAACTGTTAATTAGCATTTCATTTAATGGAGATGAAAGCCAAAGCATTCTAAGAGGATACTGAACTTATTTTGATCTGATAAAAATTACATTAAGCTATATATAACTGCATCAAATGGAATATTTAAGCTTTTAACTTGAGCATTTTATGCATTAGTAATTCACTTAATTATTTTCTCTAGAGAACAAGTAGCATAATATCATACTTATGCATGGGGAGTTACATGAACAAATCTTAAAGCATCAGGATAGCATTAGATACCCAGGAGCCTCACTTAAATCAATAAAAGCAAGAGGAAGGAGTGGGAAGGATGCTGCTTCCAGCTTATTTCACATCACTGTGTGCACAGCAGGTATACAAGGAGTGCTGGACACCTAATGCCTTAACTTAATAAAAAATTAACCCAATCTATCTCACGACAACAAAAAATGAAAAGCCACTTATCTATCCCTGAAATGCATCTGCCAGCCCTCCTCCTCCACAATAACTGCTGCAATGAATTTGAGCTATTTAGGTCACGCTGCATTTCTACACAGTCACTAAGATCTCGGAAGAGAGGTGGGCACGAATTGGTAGAAGGAGTGACAGCACATCAGGAAGAAACCTGCCTAACTTCTCTCTGCAGACAGATGAATTAAGTGTCACCACTCTCCAACACATCACTTCACGAATCCAGCTACAACATCCCTGCTTTAAAGTATTTTCTATTCTGTGGCCTATTTTTATAGCTCTGAATTTGATAGGGGAAATATTACATCTGGTATCAAGTAGTGCAGAGTGAAACTGCAATGGGAAAGAGCCATAAAATAAGCAGAAAAGGCAAGAAGAAAGGGAACATAACTGCAGCTTGCTAAAAGCAGAAGACGAATTTCTGTTAATTTTGTGCTTTTGCGACTGGTTTATTCTATAAGGCATTTTCATTTATTCTGTTGGTAAAGTAGCTGTAGGAGGGCAGGAGAAACTGAAAATGAAAGAAAAAAGAGGCAGATTCAATATTGGCACAGAAAAAAGAACTCTGAATTTGTGGCGCAGTTGATGCAAGGTGCGTTGGATCCTCCAGGCTGGGCAGGAGCTCCATCTCCAGCCCTCCAACTCCACGGCAGCCGTGGTAAAACCCAGATCATGGTGTGAGGCACAGCAACATAGCATCAAACAGAATTCAATACAGCACTGTCCTAGTTCACACATTGCTGCTTTCTCAGTGAACTGTGCTGGTGGCCAGAACTAACTCAGAAGGAGAAACTAACTTCCAGCTCTCACGACTCTGAGAAACTCTGATGGACTGGAGCAAGCTGGATACTTCAAGTGGAATTCCTACCTAGCTGCTCGGTCTGCCTTTTTAACTGCTTTGTGCTGCTGCTGGAAGAGAGACTTGGGTTTGGCCCACAAACACAGAAAGAGTTAACAAAATCTTACACGATTTCACATTAACCCGTTACCATAAATCAAACAGCACCAATTGTTGGCAGCATTTAGTAAGCTGAATATTTCTGAATATTTTGGGAAAAATATCCAGCTGCTAGCTGGTGAATCACCAAAACAAAGTGTTCATTTCTCTAGGAAGCTATCCATCAATACAAGCAGAGCATGGATTGAAATCCTCAATCACACAGACCAGAGCACCTGGTCATTTGGACGTCGATGCCGACACGGCGCCCAATGCTTGCCCTAAGATCTTCACGTCCTGGAAAATTCCCCACAACTAGAAAAAAAACCAAATGATACAAACTATGCCTTTTTGCCTCTTTGCCTGCAGTTCTTGCAGTAGCTCCTTTCACCACAGTCATTAATGACCTCCTTGTCCATTTGCTACTGCACCGCCCATCTCTCGCCTTTTGTGTTCTGTGAGCACAGGTCTTGGACATTGACTGCCAAGGATGCTTTTATCTTTTACACATTCCATGATGAATACATAGCCCACCATAACGAAGAGACTATTTCAGCTCTCTCCTTAGCTAGTCCTTGTCAAGTTGTCACAGTTGCACTGACTTTCATAGTACTAATCTTACATGCATAACTTACAGTACTCGTTTTGCCTAAAGAATCATCCATGGGATATAGAGAGATCTAAAGCAGTCACACTCCCTGGAACACAGACCTTGTGGCAAAGGAGTTGTGCTGCAGAAAGGCTGTGGTGCTTCGTGTGATGCACAGCAAAGCTTGGCCAAAAGATGCAGGCTGTTAAGCAGCCATGAATCTCATAGCAAAGACTGAACAAAAGCAAGTGTACTGCGTGCCTTCTTCCCCAGTTTGGGCAAGCAGTATTGTACACGCCTTCTGTAAGAAGAAAAGAGCTTCAAAAAGTAATTTATCATGCATGTTATCATGTTATATTGTTACAGCCGGAACCAAGTGACGGCCAGCATGGCAGCAGTTGGTGCATCCTGGAACAAACCACCCAGAACAGGGTGGATTTGGGCCACCCTGCCTCATTTGGCCACAAGGCTAACAATTGTTCCTTGTGATACAGACCACAGGTTTCTATTTTTGTATAAGAAAACTGAGCAGAAATGATGAAGATCACATCAAGCCCTTTCATGAAATCTACAGGAACTGTACCCACTTCAATGAAGATGGTTAAACAAGACCCAAAAATCCACTCTAACTTTCCTAACAATGCCATTTTCCCCATCCCAGTGCAATTGCAATTGTAGCAGTTTGACCCTGGATCTGCCACCTTTCAGACAACCAGATCGATCACCTTCTCCATCAGAATCTCCAATAAAGCCTTTAGCAGCCTAATCCAATCATCTCCCCATCTTCTGCCTCCAACCTTCTCCATTGCAGGAGAGGAGACAGACACCTATCACCAGCTGTGCAGACTGCTATGGGGAAAGGCTCAGCACGTGCCACCAGGCTGTACACCTGCTCAGCTATTCAGAACCAGGCCCACCACGTCACCAGCTGTAAGGGTTCTCCTGACATTTGTGTTGTTGAGCACCAGCCATCACTGCCCTCACATTTTCTAGAGAGCATTGCCAGCATTGCCACTAGCCAGTGGTATCTAGGAGCAAGGAGAGTGGGCAGGCAGTGCTGCATTCAGCTCCAGCAGCTTTCAGGAATAGCAACAGAACATAAGAGCAGAAGGTAGGCTCATAAAGAGTCCACGCAAAGAAGTTTCAGCATGACTCAATCAGAGAATATCCATGTATGACTTTGGAATAATCACAGTTTTTGTTACCAAAAAATAGAAACGGATTACTTTTTTTGGTATCAGTACAGCTTCTAAATATGTTAGCAGCAAAGTGATAAGTTACAGAAAGAACGTGATGGCATTTTCCTGGAGTTGTTATTAATAGCCTCCCTGGACATATTGCTGGTAATTCCCCCATTATAGCAAGACTGCATAAAAGAGGAGCATTGATGAGCTGCAAGTTTCTTTATAACTATATATATGTGGAATAACTATATATATGTGTTTCTTTATAACTCTATATATGTGGAAACGCAGTTCTAGAATTTTTGCCAAAGTATGAGCAAATTCTAGCTGCAGGAAGGAAGAGGTGAGGACAGTACTGAAATGCAAGTTCTCTGAAAACACCCATAATGCTATTTTACACCTGGCATAATTTTAATTCGTAGCACAGCAATGACATCACACCCCAACTGGGGCCTTCATTTCCACCCCACAACAAATGCTGCTTATCAAACCAAAGGAGAGCTATCAGCCTGCCAGCATTATGCCCACCAGTGACGTGCACAAGCTCTGCTCAGCTGCAGCACCCACACCCGGCCTCAGGCAAAACCAGTTGATCCATTTGGAACAGAGCACACCTGTTCCCAGCTAATCCTCCATCTGACAAATTACAGCAGGAAGAATAATAAGTACGTGGCCATTTGAAACACCACATTTTTGGTGTGACTCACCTTATAAAACCCCAGAACATAAACAGATTAGAAGTTTGCAGCAAGCTTCTCGCCAGGATGCTGGCTTGTTACTAATGCTGACTTCCAGAACAAAGGCATCTTTAGATGTGAACAACATGAACTTCCTAGCAGCACTTACACTCTTAGGAGAGGAACCCAACCAAGGCCGTGTATGAGCAAAACAAAGACTGCTTCCTTTGCTTACTACCGATACCTCCCTTGGTATGCTATGAGCCGCTCGGAGGAAGCGCTGAGCACAGATGATGCAAGTCGATTTGTTCCTCAGGCACAGCTTGCTCGCCATCTAATGGACAAAGCCCTGAATTGAAGCAAGCACGTCCACCTCCGGCAAGAGCCGAGCAGTCACAGGATGCCGGCAGTCACAGCTCTGCATCGAACATTTTGGCTAGGAGCAGATCAAGCTCAGCATTGCTAACAGCATCGCCTGTTCAATTCCCCTGAACTCTAGATTTGTGTAGCCAAAAAAAAAAAAAAGCATTCTTTTCTACAATACATTCCTCCTAGTCTCCAAACATGAGCCACAAAGAAGAAATCAGGTTATAATTCATCTAATGTACAGCAAGAATAATTCATGGAGACAGCTGAGATACAAATCACAAACGTCCAGAGCATTCGTCTCAAAGACAAAACCATCACCCCATTAACAGCCTGGAGAAGGAGAGTTTATAACACGCCTTTGCAGCTCCTTCGATGCCTTTCCCCCACGAAGTACAGTGAATTATTTACAGGCTTAAATGAACTATTTGATTAAGCACTCTCCTTGACCAGAGAGCTCAGGATCTTACCGAATTGAACTGTAGGTCTGTTACAGCTCATGTGCTTTGAAATCATCTCAGGACAATGAACATTACGGAATAAAATGATTTTGCGCTTGCTTGCATCAGTTTAAAAATAGAGCAACTCCATTTGACTAATGGAGCCACATCAGGCCAAGAGGTCCTGTTTTAAAAACTTCTGAATGACACTTTGTCAGTTTGACTCTGCTTTCCTATCAGCTGCACTGATGAAAATACTTGAAGAGCACATGCCAGCAGAGACCAGAACATCTCGTGTTTAAGGATTTCAATTCAGAGACACACTATTCAAAAGACTGGGAAATATAACACAGATATCAACCAGAAAAAAGGCTGATATAATCACTTTAATTTCCTGTTGAGATGATTTTATTCCAATGAAATAACTCTAAATATGGCTTGGCTCCACCAAATAATGCACTGCGTAGATCTTTTTTTTCTTAATTGAGTTAAATGCCTGCTAATGACCATGGGGAATGAAGCAGGCCACAGCTGGCTATATCATGCATATGCAATGGGTACTTAGCCACAATTTATGTAATTAGTTACAGTCATATTAAGCTGCTTAAAACACATGTTAAAGATCTAATGATGAGCTGACGTTAATGGGTCATCACAGCATACTTAAATAGTTTCCAAATAACATTTGCATAAGCTGCTGATATGCAAAGAGGACGCTTCGGAAAACAATTATTCATTAAAATCAGTAATATTTTTATGTAATAAATATTTACTCAAAGGAATATTTCCAAGCATGTGCTTTTTCAAGAGATATTTCAGTGGCGCAATTTTCTCATTACAATTTCAGAACTCTAGAAAGCTGACAAGTTAGGAATTTTTTTGTTGCTGTTACTCAAGTTCTGAAGCTTAAATGCCACAACCAGCCTCCTGCACAGGATAAATACAAGACACACTCAGCGTTAGTCCACAGCAGTTTTGCTAAGAAATCTAAGCAATTGCCTTTGGCCAGTGCGAAATCAACTGCAGGATTGAAGCCAAAAGCACAGACTTTGCAGAACTACACCCAGGAACAGAGGCTCAAGCAGCCTCAGCTCCTGCCTGGCCACCTGTGGGAGTCCACCATCACCTAACCCAGGTGAGGGTCAGATGCAGAGACGCAGAACAATCCCAGCTCCCTCCACCCAGTGATCCAACCTGCCCAGACCCCTCTGCAGGGCCTTCCTACCCTCAGGCAGGTCAGTGTTTCCTCCCAGCTTGCTGCCATCTGCAAATAGTACCTCCTATAACACTGCAGCACATTCTCTTCGCTTGCTGAGTTGTTGCTGTCCTTGCTGTCTAGGTGATTCCAGAGAGGCTTACTGCTTGGGCTGCAGTAAAAGGAGTTCAAAGACCGCAGCATGGGCTCATCACCAAGAGCAACCCCTTCTTCACCTCTGCTGGCTATTGAATTCATCTCATTAAAAGTAAGCTTCAAAAAAGTAATCAAATCATTTTAATTCCTATCAGTTCAGAAAGCTCATGTGATAAATAACCACAGCTCGTCTCCTGCTTTGAACTCACCCCCACAGCAGCAGCAAGCACTCTTTAGAGCCTCTAAGAAACAATCCCAAATGCACAGATGTGAGCATTCAAATACAGCAGCACCCAAGTTCAGTGCTATTGATAAATCTAATAAAACAAACTCCTAATTGAAAAAAGTATCTCACTACATTCATCAGGAGCCCTTGTATATATGTAGGCATCAAGCATAGAGATGTATTCACTGAGGTTTCCATTTTGAATGCTATTAAATATTCTGCCCTGATCAGACTAAAAACTGGAACGTTCCTAGAGGACTGCTGCACATAAGCTGAAGTGCAAGAGCAACCTGAACTAATTTGCAAAAATGGGATCTCATTAAACCATTCTAAATTTTGGTTGTTTACAAACAGCTGTACTACTTCCAGCAAACCAGTAACATAACACAATGCTGAACACAGCAGGAGATTGAGAAGCCTCTACTAAGAGAGCAAAACAAAAGCACTTGTATGAGAAGCTCAAGAAGATTTTTTTTTCCTGCATGAATTTGTAAATGTATGATTTATACCAAAGATCAGAATATTTGTAAGTTAAGAGCTGGATTTGTGTGCCAGGATTTAAGTTCTGCAGTCGCACAGTAAAACTACACAGAACTGAACTACATAGAACAATACTGCTGATAACTATGAATGCAACATTACATCAGCATCGCATCGCAACAAAAAGGAAGAACAGAAAATGCTTCTGAGTGCTGTACACACAAAATCCAGGAGAAAAAAGAACACACCACTATGACAACACAAAAACACGAAAACGATTTTCCTTGCCGTTGTTTCCGAACTAACAGCTAATTTCAAGGAGGATACGGGTCAGTAGGACATCCTCAGTAAAAGTACACCTATTACTTCTGATGTTCATTTCAAAAGTAAGCACTGTTAGACCTCCTAGTTTAAAAGGAACAGCAGTCCTGCCATTTTCCACCTGTTAACATTTTCCCTGTTTTCTCTCAAGCATTTCTGGCCATTTGTATCTGTACAGAAACAAGTCAATAGAAGCAATTGCTGCCACATTACGGATTCTTCCCAGATACCTACACCTCAGCACTAAGGATATCCTTAGAATTGCCTCTCCTTGTTTTCTTCCCCCTTTTCTCCACCTCCCTCTACTTCATTCCACAATTCCATTATTCATTTAAGTCTCTATTTTCCTTGCTTTCATAATCTACTGCACTAAAATCTTACAGAAGATCACATAAAAGCACTGAAAATTGTTTGTACTTGAGGACAAGAAGCTAACATGAAAGGTCAAGAATAACAGAACACGATGTTCAGTAGCCCTTTAAGTTATCTACATTTGCTTACAAAGTGAAAGGAACTTTAGAAATATACATTGTGAAATCCTCACAATGCTTGAGAGTGCATTAAATATCATAATAACACTTTTACCCTGCTCTGGTCTATATGAACGATCCTTATCACTTCTTCCCAACACACACTAAGTTCAGTAAATAGCAGCGTAAGCATTAATAAAATATGTGCTAGTGCAAAACGAACACACCAAAGCCCAGGTGATCTCCTACAGCTCCACAACATTCAGGGAAAATAAGAGAGATGCTCTGCCCCTCCCAGGAGCGACGCACTGCTGTCACTGCAAGCACCAGGAAAGGAAAAGCCTTTCCACATCCTCCTCCAGGCACCCGCTCCCTGGAGTTGTCATCTCAGCCTGCTAGGGAGGTACATCCTTTCACTCATTAGCATACATTAATGCAACAGTAACTGGGCACAGTCTGTTTCCAGAGCTGTAAAAAACCTTTCATACATGGGGCTGGGAAACGCAGTGCGATCCTTCACCCTGTGCTCAAACAGCCACAGCACACCGCTTGTATGAGCAAACGCTACCTACCAGAAACACAGACTGCAGACTCGAGCCCAAAATAATTCACTCTAATTACAAGACAACATTATAAACTGGACTATCACAGAAAGGTGATGAACGCAATAAATACCAGAAGTATGCAAAGACTTTACCTGGGAGAGCGAAGTCTCACGAACCCCTCGGCCCAGCATCCCAGCGGTGCTCCAGATAACGCACTGCACACTCACTTTTTTCCTGGAAGGTAAGTTTTGGTTCTGAGCACATAAACGCCTCCACGCGCTCAAAGGAATGTACTTTACAGCTCCCAAAGCCCGATACCCCCTCCCTCACCAGAGTCCAACACGGAGGGCTACGGTCCAAGTCCAGTTTCTGTTGCAGATCCCCTGCCATTTTATTGCTGCAATAAAGCGGCGGGAACGGAGAGAGACATCCAACGTGCCAGTGTGCGGATC
This sequence comes from Tetrao urogallus, assembly GCF_951394365.1. Lineage (NCBI taxonomy): Eukaryota > Metazoa > Chordata > Aves > Galliformes > Phasianidae > Tetrao > Tetrao urogallus. The sequence continues at coordinate 13,843,535 of NC_136828.1, forward strand.
GCGGCCCACGTGCACAGTGCCGAGTGTTAAACACCCGACATGACCACATTCGCACGAAGTCCTTCCAGATAGCGCCGCCCGGCTTTCCCCCGCACCGTTCCCACGCGTCCCGCCCCGAGGAGAGCTGAGCGGGGCACGGCCGTGCTGGAACCGCGCGGAGCGGCACGAAGCCGCAGGGCCACGCGGCTCCGACTCGGGACAAAACGTTCCCGCCCTTGGACCCGGCGAGCTCCCACACCTCACAGGCGGGGCCGCAGCCCGGCACAGAGGAAGGCATCCCCGCCCTCACAGCTCAGCCAGCACTGACTGACAAAACTTACAGAGCCTCCCCGTCACGGCCCTAAGGAAGGGTTTACCTATAACGGCACGGCCGCCTCTTTCAGGCCGCGCTTCGGGACCGGAGCGCTTCGAAGCCCCCGACCTCGAGGCCGAGGAGGAGCGGCCAGAGCTCCCGCCGGCGGCGGGCGGTGCCGCAGGTGGAGGTGCTCGCGCTGAGCCCCGCCCCGCCGCGTCACGGAGCTCCGGCCCGCCCCGCAGCGCTGCCCGGCTGGTTCCGCAAGTTTTTGACAGTTTGTGAGCGGCGCAGGGCGAAGTTGGGTCGGTTCCGGCGGTGCGGGTTTGCGGCCGAAGCGCTCCGCGGAGAACGAGGCTGTCCCCGCCGGCACCATGTCGCGGGACCCCGAGGAGGTGAACAAGCTGACGGAGAGCACGTACAAAGTGAGTGCGGCGCGGGCGGGGAGCGCCGCTTCGCCGCGGGACGAGGCGGCTCGCGGGACCGCCGGGCGGCTGCGGGCGGGGGAGGGGGAGCCTCTCCGCAGGGCAGAGCCGGCGGGGACCGAAGGGCAGGATGGGCCGGGAGCGCGGAAAGGGAGTGAGCGTCTCCTTGTCCTCGTTTCATGAGTAATCTCGCCCATCCCAGTGTGCCAGAGCCTGCCCGGCGATCGCTTCCGCGCCGCGAGCTCGGGGCGGTGGCACACGGGGCTGCGGCTGCAGGCTCGGGGCACGGCGGGCAGCGGGACCGCCTGGTTCGGTGCCGCCCCGAGATCTCCAGAAAGCCGCGGCGCCGCAGAGCGGCTTCCTCAGAGGCGGCTGGGGGCTGGAGGTCGCGGTCCTTCGCCTGCGCCGCGCCCCGGGACGGGACGGCGCCCGGTAGGGCCTGAAGGCTGAGCGAAGGTGCCGGCCTGAGCCCCGGGCCGATCCCCGGCTCTGTGCGGACAAACCAGCGCCTGCTGGAGCGGGCAGCCCGCCTCGCGTCGGCAGGATTCTAAACTTTCTACGAATGCCGAGTTAATAGTAGAATGAGAAGTATTCTGTATGTTGGCAGCAGACACTTGGACTTTTCCTCCCCACGAACAGCCCGAGGCACGCGGATTTTAATCGGGCAAAATGCCCTTAGAAACCTGCCCGTCAAAATCCTACTTTTGGTTGCGTGGCAATTGCGGTCCAGGATCCAAAGTCTTTGTTCTGTGCGGTGTGTTGTGCCACGGAAAGCACTTAATTTTGCAAATGTATTTAATCATGCAAATGAACTTAGAGCTGCATTTGCAGCTTCGAGCCCAGAAGACAGCTTTGTGGGGATTCATCTATTTTCCTGTTTACCAGACCTTAGTGGCTTACTATCAAATGTTTTCATATTTCTGAGGGTGTCGTTACGGTTTAAAGGTCTCCAAAAGCATTGACCAGAGTACTTTGCTGTTTTGTTGTCCTCCAACACACTAAAGTCAACTTTACTCTTTTGGGAAGTCCAGTTATACTGGGGCCGTGGTGTATTTTCTATTTCATTTCTCTGGACTCAGGGATCCAATTACTGCAAAATTACTTGAAGGAGAAAAAAAAAAAAGAAAAAAAAAGGAAAAAAAGGATTCCTTGGCTATTAATGTTGTCCTCTAAAATGTGTGAAGGTCTTCTTAAACAATCTGCTGCTTTGTGATATCGGTTACATTCACGGCAAGGCCATAAGCAAACACACATTATATTTTTCTCAGGAAAGCAGGCTGTAAATACAGCTCACAGAAGAGAAGCTGACTCCTCAGGGCTGTGCTGAAGGAGTGCCCTGCTCTGCCTGTTGGCTTCTAGAATGTAGCTAAAATAGTTTTACAGAGGAAAGAAAAATCTCCTGTGTGAGTGCTATAGAACAGCTTTTAAAGGAACGAAGAACTCTAAACGAACATCACCGTTTCCTACTACTCAGTACTTGCTTCCTCACAAGTATTCCCCTTCTTTCTTTGTTTATTTTTATTATTATTATTTTTTAAACTAATTCAAAGGGATACTTAAGCAACCATCAAGAACACAGTAATGTAAAGTTCATATTGAAGTGTGATGGAGTGTCCCCTGTGTGGGTATTTCGAGAGGTCTGGTATGTTGCATCACATAGCCAGTGCTCACAGGCCTGGAAACCCTTCTGCCCTGCCCTCATTACAACATGAAACTTTATCCAGGTAAGGTATGAAGGCTGTTTCAGGCAGAGAATATATCTGGGTCTATTTTAAAATAGTTACTTCTGTACGAAGATTAAAATCTGTAAAATAATTCACGAAGGCAGACAGAACTACCCTGTGTACTCATTGTCTGCTGTGACTACAATTACACCTCACTCAGAGCAAACGAACGCCTCTGTGCCGTGCTTCCTGCCCGCTGAGCATGCTCCGTGTTGTCCCATACAGTGTGTCACTGCTGCTGCACACTGTCCCAGCAGCACAGCACCAACAGCACCAGGCTCGTACCCGTAAAACCAGCGGTGGTATTTGTTTCTCCTACCAGTAAGAGGCCTTGGTCTGACAAAACCGGTTCAGTGTAGCGCATCCGTGTGCCGCAGGACCAAACGTGGGCTTTCAGCTTCTCAAAAAGATCAACCTGAAAAATAGCAGAAAATGAAATTGAGTGCCTGGCTTGGCGTGTTTGCCATTTCTTTTTTCTTACAATGATAATCCACCGGCTTTATTACATACACAGTAACCCGTGTTATACGTAGCTCCAAAATACACCCACAGAAGGCATCGAGTGGCTAAAAGTAACGCCTTTGTATGTTTATCTTAGTCATCCTTTTTGTTGGCAACAACATGGGAAAGTGAATACCTCCACATTTTTTAGCTAACCTGACTGAATAAACAGCATAACCCACAAATATGTGCGCACACCAAAACGAAGGCTGACATTTACTCTTTATGTAATACCCGAAGAATCACTTTAGCGCACGATAGGAATGGCACGTGCCAAATGAAGCCCGAGGGCGCGGGGCAGTGAGTCAGGAGGAGCTGGGCGGGTTGCTGGGCACTGCCCTGCCCCGGGAGCCCCGGCACCGCCGTGCTGCTGGGGCATCGCGGCCTCCGCAGACGCGTCGCTCTGTGACCCGCGGTAGCGGCGCTCCTCGCTGTGTCACCGCACTGCATTTTCCCTGCTGCGTGGTGAGGAAGGCTGGCAGCGGGCGGTGACACGTGCAGAGCAGGGGAAAGGGGGCAGAGGATGGAAGTGCTGAGCTATGGGCCCGTTGTTCTGCCCGTGTGCTCCAAGGGCTGTGCCCAAAGCTGGCGTGTCAGCCCTCTGTGGTGAGCCTTCTGGAATTCTTGGTAATTCAGGTGTTGATAATCTTGCATTTTAAAGACTTATTTCTCTACACGAATGTAAATTTTACCCAGAAGTTTTCATTTCCACCCCAAGTGTGTGACTTGCTTGTTCCGTGGGGCACAGTGCTGTTCTGATTGAGCGGAGCCATGTAGAGCTGACTTGGTAAGCTTGCTTCATCGGGATGTTTCTGATCCACTCAGTTTAAAACCTTGACTTCCCCATTTCTGCATTTAAAAAAGCCTTGCCATTCGACTGCCTTAGGAGAATTGCAGTTCACCCATGGCACGCTGCAGAGAAGGAGCTGCTTTGAATCACTGCAATATAAATCCATATTTGGGGGTAGAGGGGCCCCAGGAGGTTGTGTGTTTGTAAAGCCCAACTCCAGCTTAGCACAAATTATCTATCTTGACCTTACTTGTATTCTCTCCCGGGCAACATATTCATAAACTGGAAATATTTGTATTCAAAGCATACTGATGGGAGAGACATAAAGCTGACTAATAACTAGTCATAAGAATTGGCCTTTTTGAATGAACAGTCATCCTGATTTTCTCTCATTCTGTTAGACCTGTTTTAAAACAATATGAAACTAATGTACAACTGAGGTGGCTTTACATCAGATGTGTTGAGGGCTCAGTCCAGCCCTTTTGAAAGCTTTTTTTTGTGGATTTCAACACCGAAAGCAGGGAATGAGATGTAATAATGTACAAAAGAGAGCACGTTATGATATGCTTTCTATAGGGCTTCCTGAATCTCCTCAAGAAGGTTTGCAGATTTAGTGTAGCAACACAAAATACTTTAAAAAAAAAAAAAAGCCGTCTTTTCTAAGTGAGTGAACAATATGAGCAACACTGTTGGTGTCTATGCAGAGGTTAGCTATGAATAGCTATGTGCTAGTCATACAATTAACATTAGACCGACTTTTCTGCGTTCATGTTGTGATTTTGGATTTCTAGCTGAATACATTGTTACCCACTCTTGCCAAAGTGGCTGCAGGATGTAAGCTTGGAACTCCAGCAGTCTGAGCATTGTTCAGCAGCGCCGTACCTGCTGAGCCATTGTGCTGCAAGGTGTGTCTTCATGTGAAAAGCAAAGCTGCACACTTACAGGAAGGCACTTTTACAATGGCCATCATTTGTTTTGAAGTTTAACGTTGTTTGTATGGCTATCAGAAACTGAGGAAGATACAATACTTATGCACAACTTGTGGAAATATAAAGCTTGCTCCTCTTCAGGCAGCTCCTTTCTGCCAGCTTGGTTAAAAAGCATTGGTTTCTTGTGGCAAAGAGCACACAGCAACTTTCATGTCAGATCATATGATGGCTGAGTGATGTCAGCGATCAGAATACATTCCTCTTCAGCTCTTTTTTCAGACGATTGTGCCAACTCTAATATTGGCTGCATAAGATGTTTCCAGTTGCCCTGTTTAAAAGTGTTCCCCTTCATTTCCATTCATCCTAAATAATAGAAAGCTGTAGGATCTAATCACGTGCCTTCTGTTCTCTTCCAGTTAATTATTCTGTTCACGAGAGCTAGTGTGTCACTAGAATATAGGACACTACATCAACAGTGAGGAGGTCTGGGTTGTGTTACTGCCCGTGCAGCCAGATGATGCCATGTGAACGACTTCCTCAGCTTTTTTTCTTATTTTGTCATGTCTAGTGGGGTTGAGACAGAGGTTTTGTTTCAGTGTCTCTGTGCACCTCGGCAGATAATAAGATTGTGAAGTTAGCTGACAATTAGGGCAATATTGAAGTTACTGGTTCTGTTGGGCAGAAATCCTTTGTTCCTCTGACTCTGCTTGTTAGAAGTTTTCGGGTCTGGCTGTGCTGTACGACCAGCAATACTGCCCTGGGGTTCAGCCCCCGTCATTTTTGTGACGTTTTCCTTAGACTGTAAACAAGGCCGTAAAACAGTCAGACATCATTTGAAAATTAACATAAAAATTGATTTCTGAATAGCTTTTTTAACTGTGTAACTTCTGAAGTTCAACAAAATATTACAACCGTTTGAACTGATCATAGAATCATAGAATGGCCCGGGTTGAAAAGCTCTGATGTAAAATATCTTGGCATTACCAATCTGCTGAACAGGGAGTTGCCAGGCTCCCTGTTCTGAAAAAGTGCTCTGGACATTGCAGCCTGGAATGGCACTGCTTTGAAGACAGCAGCACTCAGCTGTGTAAAGAGTGAGCTCTGGAAGCAAGGTCAGGTTTTGTTTGCTCTCAGAATCCAGCCTCTAGTAAGGACAAAACAATTGTCCTTCCCTGTATTCTTCTCTGTAATGCTGAGGAGAAGAAAAAAATCAACTAAAAATTATTTCATTAGACTGTTTCCAGTGGGGAGAGGGGAGAAAAGGTTTATGTCTGTCAAACACAAACCCTTAGGAGGAAAGAGCTGAGCCCTGTGCAGTGCTGGGAGGGCCAGCTAAGCATGCCCCATGTTAAACCAAGCAATTACCAGAGAAATTTCCATTGCAAAACTTTTCACTGATTCTGAGGCATTCGTGTCTAGAAACTGGTCAGATACTTCTGCTAACAACAAGCCACTGTGGCAGCACAGGGACTGAAAAACTTCCAGAGACCGCCTGGTCTAGTGGAGAAAAGGTCCTTGAGCTGTGTGCTTCCAGCCACCGAAGGCACGGAGCCACACGGCGTTTCTTCATCGTTCCCAGCAGTTCCACACACAGAGCAGCTGCGACTGCGGAGCTGTGAGCTCTGCTGAGCCGTGCCGTGTTTCCGCAGTGCCGCCAATCTCTGCGCTATGACTGCCTGCCGTGTCTCAATGCAGCTACTGAAAATAGATCTGCAGGGCTGGGCTGCAGGGCGGGGAGCTGCTGAGGGCATTCTTGCTGGGTTTTTTTCCACTTCCTCCTAAATGAGAACTAATGAGGCATGTGCAGTCACTGCTTGAAGTCTGAGTTAGAAGATTTCAAGAACACTTGAATCTTAACCCCGGAATTATTAGGAGACTAATTCAAAAAATCAGTATGTGAAGGCCAGTAATCAGGACATTGCTATTAAAATAATGGGGTTGGTGGCAGCAAGGCTTCTGACTTCTTGCTGTGGGGGTGGGGCGAGGAAGGGCGGATCTGTCTTGCAGGAATATGATTTTCAATACCAGGTGGAGATTTGACGTGGCACTGGGATTCCTACCTGCCGTGTGTATGCACATTTTCCATGTACGCCCTTCTCCTCCCCCGGATCCTCGGAACACAGGGCTCTCTATCCTAAAACAGTTCCATGATTTGTCCATTCTATTCTCGTGATTCATCCGCTCCATATGCCAGCAGACATCTTCCTTAGCACGCTGCTGGGAAGGAAAAGCAGAAAGGTGGTAAGAGGAAGAAACACCCCATAGAACAGAAGCACCCAGGGTTGGACCAGATGATCTCCAGAGGTCCATTCTGGCACAGCAGCGCATTTCCAGTAGCCCAGCCATCCAGCAGCTGGGATGGGAGAAGTGCTCCCAGATGCTGGAGCTTGAAAGTTGTCAGAATGGCCGTTGGCACTGTTGGCCCAACCTGAAACACACATTCCCAAACCATTTCTGGATGTGGTTTGTGAGTTAACACAGACCGAGGGCCTGGGGACAACAGAGAAGTTTGCTTGCAGTGATTGTGTTTGGATAGGTGTGAATTCAGTGGCTTATACAAGAAAGCAATTCCCGTTGCTTTAAATTTGTACAAACAAAAGCAATGGAGCTAATTACTGGCACTGCATGTCCACTGCTGATATCATATATATTATCAGCACCTAGCAGCTTTATAACCATTCACAGAATGACAACATATGTTGACAGAACAGCTCTCTAGCTGGGGGAAGCAACACTGTGGGCATTAAATCAATACTGAAGCCCTTCCTTAGGGGATGTTGTCCCTCAGTGCCATCAGCCTGAGGTGTGTCAATCTGTAACGTCATCCAGACCCAGCAGTATTACACATGCAGGTGCCAATGAAATACGTAATGTGATTAGGAAGTAAATACTGAAAGCATTATTTCACATAAAGTTCACACCCGGAAAAAATCAGACAAAACCTTTTTTCATTCTAAAAGCATTCAGTACATGTAATTTTCATTGTTTCTTTTGCATTTTCCCCTTTCTGGACATTTCTGATGTGTTTTACTCAACCTGTCAAAACATTACTGGTGGAATCTGAAGCTCGCTCTTTGCTTTCTAACACAGACAGGAGTTCATCACGTATGGCCCTACAATCAAAACAGTGACGTTCAGTCTGAATGACCTCTCCGAAAATAAAACACGTGTGAAGGCATTCCTGTGCTTTCTGGGTCCACACATGCAGTAAATAGAAATAATTACGTTCTGTTAGTTGAGGAACAGACAGCGGCTTGATACTATTTCACTGGTTGTGTGTCTTATATTTCTTGTAAACAAAATGTTTGTTTTGAATTCCTCAAACTTGAAAGTCCTGCTGTGCAAATGGTGCCAGAGGGACAGGAGCTGTGCCATTACAAAGTGTCATAAGAGCAGCCAGAATGACAGGACGCCTTCTTGAAGGATCTCATGATCTTACAAAACCCCAGAGTGATTCCATGGCTGCAGTTCTGTTAGGAAAGGTCTGGGAAAAGAAGGTCTAGAATCTTCAGAACCATTTTAAACAGGGCCACATTTTCACTGCATCTCTCCAAGAACTATGGCTCTCCTAATAAAAAGCAGCAGTTCCAAACCGGAGCAGAGAGAACTGCTTCCTTTAAATCCCACCTGTAACTTGGAGGACTTTGCAGTTTGTTTTGATGTGTTTAAAAAAACAAAAACAAAAACAAAAACAAAAAAAAAAAATCTTCTTAGCCTTCTCTAATCAGGTATCTGGTTATTTTTTTTCTCCCCCTTTTCCCCACATTTATTTATATGGGAGGAAGGAGCTGCAGTGCTCAAATCTTGCACCGTTATCAGAAAATTCTTGTTATTCTCTGACTTCAGAAAACAATTAGTGGAGAACCCTTTTCTTCCATGGTTCTTTTTCCATCGCCTCTCATACAAGGAAGATCTATGCAAACTTTCCTTTCATACTCAGCATCCTTCTATGTTATAAACAACTGGATTCCTCTTGAGCCCCACTTAAGCCCAATTCTTCTAGAATTCGTTGACCATGAATGCTCCATTTCCATCCACCATGAACTCATTTCTCCCTCCAAGTCTTCTACTTGTCAGCCACCCACAGACCTTTCAGACACATGCTGTGCATAACCAAGTGGCACTGAGACAAATGCTTTCCTCCACTGCTGACTTCCTTGGCTGTAACATGAACTTTCTGTTTCCTAGAATGTAATGGAACAATTCAATCCAGGACTGCGGAATTTAATAAATCTCGGGAAGAATTATGAGAAAGCTGTTAATGGTAAGTCTTCAGAATGTTCATTTCAGTAACAGCACTTAATTTTCATTTGATTAATTCTCATACTGGTTATGAGGTTTGTGTGTAAGCTTAAATTCCACACTGAACTTCATGCATTTATTAAAAAAAGGCACAAACGTGTTTTTTTTTTTTTTATTTGGGAGGGGAAATTGGATTTTGGCTGAATTCAAGTGGTGTTCTGCAAAAGCTGCATCTCAAAGGCTTTCCACTGAGCTACTGCAAAAAACAAAAACAAAACAAAACCAACAAACACACCAATAACCCTGAACATAAAGTAACCATAAAGTAACCTGTACTAAAATTGTAATAGATCTAAAAAAGAATTCACATCCTTACCTCTGTTCCTCCTCCACTGCACACATTGCACTGCCCAAGTAAATAAGCTCATGAACAGAGGAATTTGAGCAGGCACGAGTTCCAGGAACAGATTAATTTTTCCTTCTGACCCAGCTCCATCTGAAGCTATCTTCCTACTGGAGTCAAAAATCAGAATCCATCCATTTGGATCTAAGGGCATTCATTATACACTTTCATTATTGACTTCTGAGAAGCTGTTTAGATAAAAAAAATGCTTTCCAAGCCTGGGCCCTAGATTCCCAAAGCTTGCACTGTAGGACCTGTTGGAGCTTGCTCTTCCTCACTTCCACAGACCTGTTGAGCTGCTTGATACCATATTAAAGCACTGTGAAATCTCCCCATTTTGCCTCCTTAAAGCCTGTGACGTGTCTTTCCCCTACGTGTAAGGCAGTACTCTGAGAAATGTGATACTACAGAAGTCATGCATAGCCAAACAGACATTGAAATTTCTCTTCATGCAAATTTTAGACCAGACTTGAGGAAAAGATAAAAACCAAAGCCTGCTGGAGATGAAAATAAGGGAATGTTGATTTGTTTGCAGTAAAACCTAAGCTCATTCATTAGCAAATAAGTTTACCCATTATAAGCAGTACCAGAAATAGCAAGTTTTCATGTTGGGCTGAAAGTTACACCTGTTCTCGAGAGCAGCTACTTTTCATTCTTTTCCATTGATAAGTTATATTGCCTTTTTTTCCTTCCCTTTTTTAATTGGAATCAATTTATCATCAGTAATTCATGGTACAGCAGTGTACTGCAGTCCTGGAGAGAGGCTGATAGGTTTTACGGTCTACCTCTTTGAGCCTAGTTGAGAAAGCATATCTAGTATCAATGCTTCATTTTATGTAAGCGATTCCAACAACTGCTGAGGAAGAGCTCTTGGGGCTCTCATACATGTTAGTATGAATCACATTTTCTTCCTTTCTTAGCACCTATGCTAGGAGATGAGATTGACTCGGGGCTATCTTGAGAAAACATTAGATAGGTGGAGTTGGAATGACATAAGCTCTTCGTGAATGCACGGAGCCCTATCAGCAGCAGCAGCACAGCTCTGTTCAGAAAGTTTGGACGTGGCATCCCTGAGAGAAGTTACTTTCATCCAATGTAACGGGGCTTCAGGAAAAACCATTTCATTTGGAAGAGTTGGTGGCTTCTCAGCAAACATGCTGCTGGGTAACCAAAAAGGCCACCTCTGCTAGTAAAAAGGTATCTAAAATACTTACATTGGCAATGCCATCCCTCCCCAGAAAAGGCTATTCTAAAGTCAACAGCCAGCATCTGCTTAGCTTGCACTCTGGGTAAAAAATTAACTACTATCCCCCCAAAATTTAAAGATATACTTCAATTAGTATTCTTCACTGCTATTTCCAGTAAAGCCTTGGCAGTTTTTTCCTCATAACATCTTACATTTGTAGAATGCAGATAATTTTTAGATACCATGGCCACACAAGGCAGGCACTGCATGGTGCAGGGGAACCTGTTTCTCACTGCTGTCCTCACTGGAGTTAGGGTCATGTTTTGTTCACTCTGGCAAAGCAAGCTTTGTTTAAAGCAAGTTTAAGTTGGCTATAACTAAGAAATGATTAACTGCAAATAATTGAATCCTCAGCGATATGTAATAAACACCTATTTTTTTTTCCTGTAAAGCTAGAATTGAATGATAAACAACAAAATTGTGGGATGGGGGGGAAATTGTCCTGGAGAGGGGAAAAAAAAGTGAGAGTCCAAGTGTGAATTCAGGTGTGTCCACCTGAATGGGAAAGCTGGAACTAAGTAACAGGCTGCAGCTTCACTGAAGTGCTTTGGAGCCCTGTCTTGCTGACACCTGTTTTCACAACTTAGCAGATAGCACAGGGACTTGAGTAAGTTTTCCCAACAGTAGGATTTCCTTTTTGGCATACTATGTGTCCCAGATTCTAATATTTCATAACGCCATAAATTAATGAAAGAAGAAAATATTTCAGTGTTTGTGTTTTGTTTTTTTTCTCCCTTTAAGCTATGGTAGTGGCTGGAAGATCATACTACGACAGCCTTGCAAAAATTGGGGATATATCAGCAGATTCGCCTGTTTCCAAAGAGTTAGGTAAGTGGTTTTTTAGTTTTTGTTTTTTTTTGGTTTTTTTTTTTTTTTTTAAACTACATCAAAATATAAACTTTGTTTTGTTTTCCTGGTGACTTTTCATAAAAATGATGTAAAGTAGAGAGGTACTGGGAAAAGAGCATTGTACATAGCCAGGTGGGATTACACTGCTTTAAAACACGTTATTTCTCAGGCCACTCACACCAGATCAATCAAGAACATCACTAGAAGTTCTCAGATACTAGATATTAATATTCTAGTTCAGTTTTTGAATGAGGAAATGGAGAGTCAAAGATGGATTAATTTTACATGAACACTGTAATGCTGTAACACAATGGGAAGCACAGCAATGACAGCAGGGCAGCAAGATCCTAGGCTGCAGCAAGTGAAGGTTTGCTTAAATGCAACAGCTGTGGGCACAGGCATAAAGAAAGAAGCTGCTTACCTTCAGAAGGCCTCAGGTATGCAGGAATTTCCAGTCCCTCACCTCCACTGCCAGCCCTTAAATGAGGGCGGGGAAGGGATGGATCCTGATTCCACCCTTCCATCACTCAGTGCATTGCATTGCATGCACCTGAGCTCCCTGGGCTGCCCTGCCTTCCCACCAGGTGCTCCATCACTGCTTCAGGCCACGACTCAGCATTTCCGCTATAAACAAGAATGTACTAAAAGTTCCATACTTTCCTGAGAATATATTCTGAATTTCTGAAAAATTTAGCACTTTGTTTTGTACTCCTTTAGCTAGCATTGAAATGATATTGTTCAGTCTACAAAAGTAAAACTGTCACCAAAGTATGAGTAATATTTCTGACAAAAATATAAGTACAAACTGAACTACAAGGAGGAAACGTTGCTTAAAGGCTTCATTTGCTTTTTGACAAAAATAACTGGATAAATTGTCCTTTTATTATGAGCAATCTGCACTTTCAGTTAAGGGTAATGTAGGACATTTTCAATGGTGTGACACTGGCTGCTTCCATTACTCTTAACTTTAAAGGATTGTTTTGAGTAATTTTCTTCTCAGTGTTTCTGCAGGTGATGTGAGGGATAGCCTCTCTTTGAGAGGTGACCGCAGCTCTCTGTGCCTGCGTACATTTTTACCATTTGTTCTGAAACCACTTCTGGGAGACTGTTAACATTCTGTGTTCAGCGTTGTTTGCTGTTCTGCCGCTCCCAGTGCAAAAGCAAACAGCCTCATGTAGCTTTCTGTGTTTGCTTTGCAAGCTGTTTACAGGAAACAGAGTTGCTGATTTCAAGCGGTAGAACAAAATCAAGAGCAAGTTAAAAGTATTAACCAGTCAACCTAATAAAAACATCAGGAAAAGCATAATTACAATTTCTGTCAGTTGGTAAAATCCATGCAAGTAATCTGTCTGTTGAGATCTGTTTGACTGTGAGATACTGTCTGCGTGTTTGAAAGCATCAGTGAGCAGAGATTAAATCTGTATCTTTCGTACTATGGGGCGACGCAAAATTGTGCTTGAAAATTCATGTTGGGGGGTTTAATTATGTTCTCCATACAGCTATAATTCTTCCTAAGTATTTTGTGTTGAGAAAGTCATGCCTTCTCCAGGATCAGGCCTCTAAGACTGCATTTTCATCACCTATTTAAACTGTTACTGCGAGAAAAATCCAGACAGCAAGTCTAGATTTCTTCCTGCAGGCTCTCTGATAGAATACTTCATGTTGAGATAAAGGTGGGATAATGTGGGAGGCATCAGTGAGAGATCATTTACATTTTCTTAAGTGGAATGCTTTCATACTTGAGTACAAGCTGAGGTACCACTGTCTGGATTTCCAGTACCGAGGGCTTTGGACAGCCAGCAAATTTAAGTGTTTTAATTTGTGTAATAAAAATTGAAACATCCAAAGTACAGAAACTAACACCTGAAGCTAATCTGTGTGAAAGCAAACAAACAAAAAGCCCCACGACTTACCTGTTTTGACCACAATTGGGATGCCTGGCTTGGGGATGGGAAGGCAAGGCTTTACAGTCATCAGAAATCCACAGTGCTGTTTTCTTACCTGTCACCTACAGCAGAAATGTGTCGCAAATAATTTGCTGATCTGCTTTTTCTTCGGTTTTTAATATGGATGCTTCCTCCATTGACCCTGTGTTCCACCCATCAGCCAGCAGCTACTCTTCAGCTGTAAAAGGAGCTATTAGAAGACTTGTCCCTTTTCCCCTTTCCCTGATAGCTAGCATAGCAACCTGTGTTTTTTGCAGATACACTTCTTATTAAAATCAGTCTTCAGAAGACTGAACAAGGCAATAAGGCAAGAATCAGTGTTTCAGCTCTTTCCTGTAGCAATGTCACCTTTAGTGGTGTCAGATGAAAAATAATGTATTATTCTAAATTGAGTTGTGTTGCATTAAAGTTCTTACACTTACTTATGAAAGCCTATGTGCCTAAGATGGCTAAAATACAGTAATCTTTGTAATTTATGAATAGTGCTTACTGGAAGGTCATTTCCAGACATTCTAAAGTTCAAACCCAAACCTGCTGGGTGACCTACAGTAGGCTTACTGCCAGCGCTACGTAAAGATGCGTATCGAAACCACCACCAGTCCTTCCTTCTCATAAGGAAACACAGAACATGGTCTCCCTGTTAGCAGCAGTAAGAACAAGTGCTTTCTTCCGTAGAATGAGATTGGTGCAGAAGAAGGAGGCAAGAAGGAAATGGAAATCTGGATATTCCAGATATTCAAAACTTCTGTGCCGTGTCTGAGTATTTCACACGCGGTGGAAAGCTCCCTGGAACACTGTAATACAGAATAACTTCATAAGAGAAAGTAGAAGAATATATTGCATTCACAGCACAGTTATTGTAAATAAAAGATAACTTGCTCTAAATCCACTTTTTTTTCTAATTTTGAAATTCCCCAACTTTCTTGTAGCTTGTAGTCCTTCAGATTTAGCAACAAGAATTTAGGAACGTGACCTGAATGTACAGTTTGTCATTCTGCAATGTGGAATTTCCATATCTTTCTTTCCTAGACACCTATTTTAAATTACACCAGGAAGAAAAGTTAGGAAAAACGAAGCTGTACGCTTAAAAATGCAGTTTTATACATTCAAATTGCAGCACATCACAACAGCACAATGGAACTCCTCGTTTCAGTAACACATTAAAGGTAGATTCACATAAATACTTCAGTGCTGTATCAGTGCCAAAAGGACTAACTTCCCTCCTGCATCCCTGACCTTTTTTGTCTCACCTAAAACACGGGTTTGTGAGGTTTTGTCTAACAGAACATCACTACTATTAACTGTAACAAATCTATCTTTACAGCCTTCACTAGCTGAAGGAATCAGGAAGTCTTCCTGCACATTCATTGAATTCTTCTCATGTTTTCCCAGCTGTCCCCTTGTAGCTACAACAACTGGCAGGTGCTAAGCTCCTTCATAATACTCCGAGTGTAAAGTCCCGATTTGTTTATTGTGTGGCAACTGTACTGATAGCAATCACAATGTCACAGTTACACTGTGGGTCTGTGCATAGAGCTTATTGCACAAGAACTAAGTGTGACACTGCTTCTACAACAAAGCCAAATATGGAAGAAATAAATGTGTTGCACGGCATTGATCTGTGCAGCTGAATTGCAGACATCTGTGTTAAAAGGAACATCAGGGAGAGGAACGTCTTTTCTACTCCATCAGAACTGTTAGTTAAAAACTGCTCTGTGTCACAGGCTTATTATTTTCAGTCTCACTCACTTCAGACTTAACATAAAGATATGCAAAAGCTCATCTGCACTTTGAAGCTGTAGAATGGGGATTTTTTTTCTTTTTTTTTTTTTCTTTTTTTTATTTTCAGGAGAAATTTTCTAGTTAAAAACCCCTGCAGGTGATTATTGAAACAAGCATTGGACAAAACGTTTCTCCTGCCTGGTGCTTGCCACGAGTCAGGGAGGGCTGAGGGCTGGGAGGGAACTTGTGATGGTGCTACCAGTAAATGGAAGGCCTGCTTGGCAGGGGAAGAGCCCAGAACTCGATATCCTGCTGGTGAACAAAGGGTGTGACTGTCCTTCAGGTCCAAAAGAACACGTCCACATAACGCGAGTTTGCTCATAGGAAAAGTGCTGTGACTTCAAAGGTCTCCAAAACCTCATCATGCTGTAAAATATCCACTGTGAAGAGATGTAGGAATGCACTCAGCAATACAGTAATTACACATAATAATGCTACAGTGTGGAGAGGTGGGGAGGGGTTGTCTGTGTGCATTTCCTTCTCTTGAGGCTCCTTAGGCTTCTCATAGAGATGACTGCAGTCACTGGGATAACGCATCCTGGTGTGAGCATCGCTGTCGACAGGGATTTGCTACTGAGTGGTGAATGTGCCCAGAGCTCATCCCACAGTCAGCATTTCCTGTCCAGCTGCATGGACTGAAATCTAACAATCTTTTGATAACTGTTTTCTGGTTCTGCAAAGCAAAATAACAATAACTTGATAATGACAATCTATTATTAATGTAATTAAGTGAAATTAAATCTGTAGAGAGCACAGTTTGATTTCACTTATTTATTTTTAAATGATAACCATTTTACATTTGAAGCTAAAATAAACCCAGTGGACTTTTCTACTGTTTCTCCTTTCTAGCTGTAGAGATTTTCTATACAAGAAACAGTGAGCTTTAAGTGCCCATACAAAATTGTTTGGAATGCAATGAGAACATTTTTATTTTGTTAAAAGAAAATACATCCTTAGTGAAAAAAATGCTAAGCTGACCATAAGGTTACACCATCTTTCAAAAGCAGTGTCTTGCTAGTGTTTGGCACTCAGAACTTTTTCCTTCCTTATTAATAAGCAAAATGGACATCTGAGCCTGTACTTCTCTGAAGCTGGGAACAGCTATCCCTTCTACTTCTGTGACATGGCACTTAAGTGTTGCTCTCACTATTGACAAAGACAAGCAGGAGAACAGGAAATGTAATAGTTTAGGATAAATGAAGCTAGTTGTACTTAAAATAAAAATTAAAAAGTGGGTGAAAACTCATGGGCAGTGGAGAGAAAAGAGTTGTTGGCTTATTTAAGCAGATAAATTGACCCTTTCAGCTGGAATCCTGTTTCACTTGCCTTCGAAAGATGACACCTAGCACCCTGTCCTTCACTGGCTGCTTTAATCTAAAGAAAGATCTGTCATCTTGTCCCACCTTACTGCATCACTGCCATCTCCTGGATAGCATAAATGTTCTACTTTCAGAAGAGACTGTTGGACAGAAAGCAAGTGAAGTGTGCCAGCAGCTACAGAACCTTTTTAGCACCTCGTCTTGTGGAAACTTCTGGGAAACCAGCTTAGAGGTTGCAGCTGAAGCAGTTAGTAGGTCAGGCCAGCTTTTCCTATGGAGCATTAATGAAGTACAGTTATAATGTATTTATAATAAAATGGGATTGAAAAAAGGGACTGAATTCTTATATAACAAAAAGTGATTGAAAATGAAATACAAGGTGCTTTTCACTTCTTCAGGAGTGAGGTTCTGTATTTCCTAATTTTGTGATAACTTTGTTTCAGTGCTACACAGACCTCCAATCTGCCATAAGTAAGGTAGGAGGAGAGCAGCCAGCCTTTCTACATTGCTAGGGATGGAAACAGTAGCTGAGTTAGTGGAAACTTCTGCTATTCATAGTTCTACTTTCCAAGGTCATTTATAAGGTTAAATCAAGCTCAATGTTCACATTGAGAAGATTTTCCTCTAGAATTGGTACTGTGCCTTTTGATGTTCAGTATTCTGCATATAAACTTTTGATGAGTCTGCTGGAGGAAAGAAGGAAAATCAAACCTTCAATGTTTCATTCTTAAGCGTGAGCTTCTCTGTAGTTCGTACGTTGCCCCACTGTCTGTCGCAGAGCCATTGGAAGCTCACTGATAGATCAGCTGTTCAGGTTCTCGCTGTGCCTCGTGCTGCATGACCTCCTGCAGCCTGAGACGGGCGCACGTGTCTGTACTGCTGCCCTCAATGCCCACCTGTGTGCGATGGCTCTGGCTTTTCATACAGCACATCCAAACAGTGCGTGTCACTGCAACCCCCTGAAAGACAAATCAGATATTCAGAATGAAGTGGGTGTGCACTTTCTTGATACCATCACGCTCTGCTTCAAGGGCCTAAGAAAATAGAGGGAAATGTGACAAAGGGCGTGCTGGCTGTCCTGAAACAGTTACATATCACATGAGCTTCACACACAGCAGACATCTTTCATGTTGCAACAGAAACCCTGGAAAAGATGCCCTGAGTTTCACCTGTGTGTGCATGCAACGTTCACTTGATTGTGACTAGTGTTTGTTCAGAAAATAGTAATTAATTCCACAGTGGGGGAACTTGCATTCCGTGCACAGTAGGTGTGTGTTCCCTGGCAGCTCTCCTAACTTACCCAAACACAATGCCATCACTGCTGCTGAGGCTGGGCAGGCATGCAGCCATTCAGCTGATGCTAAGCAATCAGTTTTTCTTCACCATCTCCTCCCCCAGGTACATCTGTTGGGAAAAAAAAAAAGGAAGAAAAAAGACCTGCAAGCCTGTGTAGAGGGAAACCTAATCTTATTTGTCTTCTTCAGTAAGACAAACATATGGAAAATGGAAAGCAGATGACAATGTTGCAAAGAAAATCACATCGTGCATGTAACTAGCTTGTAAATCCCCTAACTGAAATTCTAGCTTTATTTTGTCTATACAGTAAGCTCCTACTAATTCATGATTTTTGAGAAAAGGATCAGTTGGAGATGTCATTTACATCCTAAGGAGGAAAAAACCAGTTTCTCTTGGAATTCCACAGAAAAGCCTTTAACCAAAACGTTTCACTTTGGGTACATGTTTGACACTGCTGATGGCAGCAGTTGCAGATGGCTGTGATTAACAAGGGCAGCGACTCCCTGCTGGAGTTGTATTCCATGGAGCACTCAGCACAGTGCCTCACCTCTTCACCCTTGTTTAGTACTGGAAACACATCAGGAGCCTCGTTTTGCAGCTGGATGACCCGTGCTTGTTGCAGTCCTGCTCACACACAGGTGGCTCTGCTGCACCATGGCCCCGAACTGATCGGCCTAAGAGCAGCAGGGCCTCCAGCGTGCGAGTTCAGGCTTGTGCTTGTGTGCTCACTTATTTCCTTGCACCTGCCTGGAAAAGCCCACAAGCTGCCTGTTCAACACCACTGCAGCTCCAGTAGCAGAAACTGTTGTAATTAAGGCTTCCAGGGCCCCACGGAAGATCTGTCAGTGACGTGCACACCTTAATGTAGTCTGCTTCATACGTTTGGGTTAAAAAACAGCCTCTGTCAGTCCTTACAGATATTATGAATGGAGTAACAGGTGGAAGAACAAGTTTGCCATTTTTCATGCATTATTTATGTGGCATACACTCTTCCTTTCCTTTTTTAATTAACATTAAAATTTAGTTACCATACTTACCAATCATCTGAAACTACATAAATATTTCATGCTAATCGTCATCTGTTCAATGATACAGTAGGTTTAAAACAATTTAATCTCTGATTTTTTTTTCTTTGAGAGAATAAGATGATGAGAACAGGCTGGGAGAGAAAAGGGAAGGAGACCAGCAGGCTGGAAATTGCTAAAATGGAAAGTCACACCTCTCTTTAAAATAAGCTTTTCTTGTTCTGTTTAAATTGTAAAATAGGAGCATCACACCACAAACAAACTTAGAGGAACTGGAAATTCTCATAGTCTTGATAATTGCTCATGTATTCACTCGTGATGCTGTTTGCCTTTGGCACAGAAGGAATGGGCTGTCAGTGTTAATGCTCATATTTGTACGTATTTGTTTGTCTGTGCTACATATGGACATACAAAGATGGATGTAGTGCAATATAGCAAACACTTCAGGAAGCACAGAACCTGGTGTACAGCACTGACTATCAAAGTAAAATGGTAAAAGGTACCTCCAGCAGAAGAAAGTATACCACAGCTAGAACACAGCCTGAGCACAACAGCTCTGGTCTCTTGCTAAAGAACTTTGGCCATGATGTAGCTGGAAAGAAATTATTCAACGGAATAAACACAGAGGCTGTAGGTCCTTTTTTTTTTTTTTTTCCTGCTTGATTTTAACATTGAGCAATTGAAATTTTTACTTTGGTCAAACGTACATGAAAAGCATGTGCATGGCTGGAATGTGTTCCAGAGAGGAGCCACACAGCAGCACAGGCAGTGGAGTCTAATGAGGAGGAGAAAGTAGAGCAGTATGAGCTCACTGCCACCTAACACCATTGGAGCTCAACTCTTAAAATTAGCAGCAGTGCCTTGTATAATCCTGTTTACTGCTTATTGGTTTTGTCTGGTCATGAAACCATGATGTTTAGGCATCTTCTGGGCTCTGAGGAACGTTGGAAGGTTTTTTCTTTTCCCTGTACCAATCAGACTTTAACATATCTAAAAACATTTTAAGTAATTGGAAGTAGTGTAACGTCCAGGGGGGGAAAAACAGCATATGAAACATAGCTATGGAGAAAGTGGGTCTTCTCAACAGTGAGCATTACCCTGGTTTGGGATTGTTCCCTAAGTGCTGTGGGTTGTGCAACCTTAGAAGAAAAACAGTGCTTTGAAAGCAACTTCATATCAAATGCTGGAATAGTTGAAGAGGTGCTAAAAGCATGGCACTGTGTGTTCCGAGGGAAGAGGACTCAAAATGGCTCTGATCCCATGAAAACTACACCATATCTTTAACTGCATAACAGTGTGAGGTGCACTGACTGACTTCATGGCAGCTCCTATATAAGGAAAGGAGGTAAATCTGCAAAGTGAGGCATGAGCTTTGAATTTTACATGTCTAAATAATAGCAGAATGTTCCATTCCATTCTTCCTGATTCATGAACAGTATTATTTGGATTTCACTGTGTGCTACATGAATGCACAATATTTGGATAAAGCAGGCTTTGTTCATGTTAATCTATGTCTAATTTGTTTCAAGTGAATTAGTTTACTTACAATGCAGAAATATCTACTGCTCACAACTTTAGTGAGAACTTGGTAGATTTTGAAATGCAAATTGATCTGAGAGTCCCATTTAGAAATTGAAAATCTTCTTGCTTCTTTGTTTTATATATGGTAGCACAGAATTCTGCTCAGCAAAACATACCTATCCATTCAGAAGTGCTTCTTCTGGGTAGTGGGGGCCTACCATGTATAGCAGACTTCAAACACTCTATTATCCTCTGAACTCTTCCTCTTGCTCTACTGTAGGTTTGACTCCTCTTTTTCTTTTTTATTCTTCCTTCACCCTCTGCAGTCACCTTCATAACAAGCACTGACAGGTCGTGTGTCAGTGCCACTTTATAAAGCTCAGCACAGACAGATTTACTCCTTGCTGCTCGCTTCACGTTCGCTCATGCAGTAAGGAAAGGCAGGCTTCACCTAGGCCTGTTGATCTATGTGCACACGAGCATTAACTCCACAGGTTGTCTCCCCCAAGTATTCCGGGCAAATTGCATTAGAAGCAGAGCAGTCAGTGGTTTGGAAACAACACACTGTTTTGCCTTTTCTTATTTTTTCATTTATATTAATTTCCATTAAGACTTTATGCCTTCTTTCAAGTATCTGCTGCACAATTCAATCCTGCAATAAATCTTTCCTACGAGGGAATGGTAAATTGAACGTACTTGAAGCTTAACAGATGTTTAGGTCAGTTATACTTGTGTTGCACTGTATTCTTCTGAGACTTCCCATTTCACCTCCTTTCAGGGCTAATGGCTTCCAATGACTCTGCTTCCAGCTTTTCTTAATCATCGCTGCCTTTATTCCGGGCAAAGGGCAACTGGGAAGAAAGAGCATCCTGACAGAAGTGGGAGCTCGTGATATGCCTGACCTGTCCTGTCTCCATGCTTAGCTGTGACTCAGCCTCTTGCTCTTGTTTAATACAAATAATTACATGGCTTCATCTTGAAGACGTGAGGTTACTAGACCTGCCCTGAATGCAAAATAGGACAGGAGATAAAGGAGTGATTCTAATGGAGCGCTTTGTTCCCAGGCATCTAACAAAGTCTTTCTAGTGAGACTTGACGTTTTTCCAGTGGCCTCCTCTAAAGATAAACAAAATCCTAACTATATTTCAAGTAGGTGATGAAACCAGTAATTTTATCAATTAATATTTTAAAAGTTGAAGTGATTTTCTTGGTAACTGCTAATATTTGCTTCTCTGACAAAACTGGACCAAGTTCCATTTTTGTTTCTATTTTGAACTAACTCTTCCTACCTTCTGTTCTGAAAAACAGACAGCATTCAGCATAAGCTAGAAAGACAAACAATCACTAAAATTGCTCAGTGTGAACAGTGAGACTGAACTGTAACTGCTGCAGAAGCTCTGTATTCTGGCCTTATAATGAAGATGCTTACTATCTCTTCTATTTTCAAGCGAGGCTTTCTGTTTTTCATCTACTGTGAAGACAATTTTTCAGAGATGCAATGCTGTGTGTGGAGGAGTGTTGTGTATTTTGGGTTAGAGGTTCCTATTTATTTCTTCTACAAACAAAACCAACAGACCATTAATGGAATTCTAGCCTGTCTTGCTTTCTTAACAGAAAACACAGGGTCAACAAACAACCTTGGGTAAGCCTAAAAACCTCCCTCAAGTTTCTAAGGTTTCAGCTTAAGAGATTGTTCTACTGTGCACTGAGCCCACCTGAAACTGAAATAAATCCACCGTGCAATTTGACATCACCATCCATGGCCATATTTCAGACTGCGGGTAAATTGCACAGCCCAGGTTCACCTGCTCTACATGAGAGATGTTTGGTATATTTTTAAGGTCACTTTTCTTTTAAGGTGAGATGTTTTCCCAAAATACCCATCTGTAAGAAGTTGTTTCCTCTCTTCCCTGCATTGCAATACTGAGCTGATATTAACAGAACAGAACGTGTGCCTATGCACATCTATGAATACATTTTTAATTTCTAAAATAAATGTGGAATTGTTTAATATATATTTCTACTGTTTCATCATACAAAGGTTTTGTATTTAGTGTGGGGGGAACGCAAAGCAAAAAAAAAAGGTATATTTGAAAGTGAAGTGCTGTAATAGTTGTGTTTATCATGAAGACTGGTGGTTTGGGTTTGTTAATTCACTGCATAACGTGAAGCCTAAAGCTGGTTTGGTTTACAGTATGTCTGTCATAAGCAGGACTGAAGCAGTCTGTTATCATGCAGTCTAGTCATATTCTGTAGTGTATTTGCATGGTTGCTAGCTCTGGGGTTTGACAGTAAATGATGACAAGGTCGAGACTTGGTTACTGTGTATTAAGAGGTCTCATTAAACCTGATCATGAGCAGCCTTAATACATAGCAAAATATCTTTAATTGACGTGAGTAATGCACTTGTCCTCACTTCAGGTAGTTTTCTTGACCTTTTTACAAACTGAATAATTACTAAGCACCACAGCCTGGCCCTCGCTGATGTCATTATTAGTCTAGAGACCTACTGTGTTTATTAGAGCTATTTTATAATTCGCAATTGTAATCAAAATCAACTTACTGTCCTGAAGTTGTTTGGTTTCCATCCCACTTGGATGCTGTGACGTGGAGGTCTGGGCTCATTTTACCTTTCCTGAGTTACACTTCTACAAAAACATTTCTCCTGCATAAATCTGAATCAGGAGGGCTGTCCAAACGTGGTAACTCATTATCGTAAGCTGGTGATAAAAGACCACGGCAGACGTCCACTTACAAAGCATTCTCTATTTAAAGAGAACCTCTCTTGTACTCTTGACCTCTAATGTAAACTATAACTTAGATCTTAACAGGGCCATGCACTCACTGTGAGCTCTTTTCAAAGCACGAAAGAGGAGGCGAGGCGGGTGAGCCGCACGCCCAGTGCCCCTGCATTACTGGGAGCAGTGAAGAGATCCCAGTACAGAATGGGTTTTGTCTGACGTGCAGTGCATGGGGAGCCTTCGGTGAGGGGAGAAAGAAGATACGATGAGAGAAACGGTCACTGGCATTTAAAAACAAGATGTGTTCCAGGGTGTGCAAAGAAAAGAATCCCGGAAAAAGAAGGAAATGCCGATTTCAAAGTTCTCTTCATCTCAGGATATGTTTGGGCAGTAGTCTTTGCAATAAAGGCTAAAAAAAAAGGTGGCTAGTTTTCTACCCAAGTATTGAAAGCCGAACGCCTTGAAGGCTGCGGTCAGATGCAGTGTGAGACAGAAATAACAAGCCCTGAGCGCCAGGTTTTCCACCGCACGCTGCGGTGAATGGGCCGCTTCAGCGCCGCAGGGCAGGGCTGCGCTCAATGCCCGCCTTGTGGGCTGCCTGGGGCTGCCTGCCCGAGCAGCGCCGTGCTTTGGCAGCAGCTCCTCCCAGCACACATGGGCACGGAGTGTCTGTGCACCTCCTTAAAAAGCAGCAGTAACGCACAGGGCGATTTTCTGGTGGCCGTTCCAGCATTCACCACGAATGTTTATGAACTGCCGAACGGCTCTGTGTTCGGCGGATGTGAAGCCAAGCAAACTTCACAGTCTCATGTGGATTTTTTTCCCCAATTTCTTTTCAGACTGTATCACTACTTGGTGGCTCTTTTCCTTTTCACAAAACTCCTCTGATTTTGAAATGCCACTACAGTAAAAAACGTAACTTCTCAGTTGATTTGGGTGAAATAAGAACTACAGCCTAAACTGCACTCACTTCTGCAGCCTTACAAACAACCAGGTCGCTTACTGATGGCCATTACTTGAAATGTTTGTGTAACTACACTGTATTTACTTTTCTACCGCATAGGAAATAATTACTGTAGTGACTCTCACTTCTCACAGTATTTACTTCTATATTTTTAATCACCAGCACCCTATCACTGTAGGCTGTTTGCATGGAACTTCCTATCCTGGTTTTAGTGCCCACTGCCTCTTCTGGGCATCATGAAAAGAGCCTGGCCCCATCCACTTGACTCCCACCCACCAGATATTTGTAAGCATCGGTAACGTTACCCTTCAGTCCTCTCTTCTCCAGGCTGAACTGCCCCAGGTCTGCCATCCTTTCTTCATAATGGAGATGCCCCAGGCACAGGGTTACCAGAACCCCAACGTACACCATGGAGGGATGGGTCTTGATGGCTGGGGAAATGTTGAGAAAGGAAGAGATAAGAAGTTCTGCCATTCATTTTATTTAGCTGAATTTGCTAAGGAAAAGAAGCTGAGAAATCTGCCTTTCCTGTCTATGAGTTAATGCCATACAGACAGGCTGTAATCCCTGATAAAACAGCATGAGAAATAAATCAGCATACGTATCAGACCTGCTTTAGCAGGTGTGCTGACCGTGAACTGCAGCGCTGACGCTGTGGTTAGTTAAACATTAAGGCCCGGTTTGCAGGCTGAGTGGACAGCAGTTGTTTGCACAGCAGCAGCTATCTCCAGCCTCCATGTCCTATGCCCCACATCGGCAAGAACAGTCTCTCACTGAATCAGTCACGTTACTTTGGGAGAAGGAAGGAGTTACTTCGCCTGTCACACCAAGTCTTGCTTGCACAATAACACGACTGATTATTTTCCTGTCATTTATGAGCTTCTTGGTTTGTTTGTGGCCAGATACACTTAATTATTTAAACTGCTGTGCTAAGAAACAGCAGGAAGTTTCCTATCTCTCTTAATATAGCTAACAAATGTATTAGTTACATGTATTTTATTGCTGCTTGTTAACCAGCTTCAGAACTCTATGAAAGAAAGAAACACAGTTGTGTGTTTCCCAACAGGCCAAGTTCTGGTAGAAATTTCAAGAACGCACAAGAAACTCAATGACAGTCTAGAGGAAAGTGTAAGTGCAACCATTTCCTAACCTACCTCAGCTTTTGAAATTAAAAACCACTTTTGCCGATTTTTAATAACCCTTAATTTATTTGCTTTAAAGTTTAAGAAATTTCATAAGGAAATTATATCTGAACTGGAGAGGAAAACAGACCTGGATGTAAAATACATGACCGTAAGTACATTCAGTTCTAATACCAAAAAGGGCATCTTTTATTTATCGGTCGGTCCCCAGCAGTTTATTAATCACTGTTAGATCTGAGCTCTACTTAAACACGGCGCAAGCATTTGTGCTTATTTTGAGCTAAAATAGGAACCAGTGCATGACTTCATAGCATCCTTAACCCACAGCTGAGAAAAGCAGTTGGTTGCCTCATTTGACATGCATTAGCAATATCTATGGTAATGCTTTCTAGCTGCTTACACAAGCAGCATTGCAGAGCGCACTGAGATGTTTGTAAATGCTCTGATTGCAGGCAACTTTAAAGAGGTACCAAACCGAACACAGAAGTAAATTGGATTCCCTAGAGAAGTCTCAGGCTGAGCTGAAAAAAATCCGAAGGAAAAGCCAAGGAGCACGAAACGTGATGAAATATGAGCATAAAGAAATGGAGGTCAGTGTATTGGCTCTTGGTTTGCTTTTTTCTTTTTTTAATTTTATTTTGCATGAGAACTGGTCAGCAGAAAACACGAAGCTGTTGCAGGTCCTATCTGGGTCTTTCAAAGCTTGACTTCTGAGGCCTACAACAATTCTTGTGCACGCAGTGTAATTAGTTAATTCACAGCTGCCCAGCACGTTGTTTGGCAAGTTAAACTAACTTCAAAGAATGTGTATTTTTGATTTCTCAGAGCTGTTGTACGTTACAGGCACTCCTACAATAATTACTGCAGCTCAAATTAAATGCTGCCTGCGCTGCTGTACGCCTTCAGAGGCGTTACTTCAGCTTCAGGGTTTCTTAGATGGCCACTGCTTGGAGAGCGGCCTTAAAGCACCTCAGGGACTGCACCTTTGTGCAGCAGTTTACTCAGCCACGTTGTGTAAATGCAGCAGTAATTTGCTACTAACGCGTTTCCCGACGAAGCCCTACGACTGATCCATTGCCTTCGCTGCTGTTCTTACACAGCATTGCCATCTTGAGGCCAGATAAGAAAAGGCAAGGCGGTGCAGACAGAGGACTTGTTATTTCAAATAAAACGGAAACTATTTTCTGACACACAATGTTAGGTTAGCTGTTATATTTTTTCCTCTCTATTTTTGTATTTTTTTTCTTTAAATAAAGCTTTGTTTATAACAAGGCTCATAAACATAAATCATACCAGCTCTTACTTCTTACAGTGTGTTTTAACCCACATTCAGAACAGTTCATTTTTAATGTACCGGACTGAGAATTTAAGAATTAGCCTTTAAGCACGTTGTAGCCACAAATTTTCATAAGCTCGGATAAATACATTTCAGTCTCTTTAGTAACTCATTTTTTCCTCTCTAAGATGAAGTATAGATTCATTACAGCTTTGTGAGAGTAAATATAACTGCTATAGAGCAGATGAAGGTAATCAGTCCAATTAGAGAACACCTGTGGCCTTAAAGTTGCTCAGTTGCTGCTGCTTTGAAGTCACATTCTTCTTTGTTACAGCATTTAATTTAGAAGATAGAATTATTTTTCTTGCTTTGCTTCATTGTCTACACACACACACAGAGTAGAATCATAAAATCATTTAGGTTGAAAAATACTCTTAAGACCATCAGGTGCAACTATCAGTGACCTACCAAGTCCAGCCCTACACCATGTGCCACGTCCACACATCTCTTCAGCTCCAGAAACAGCAGCTCCATCAGTACCTGTGCAGATGGTCCAGGGAGGCCCAGCCACCATGAAAAAATTCCTCCTGACTTCTGAATCTCCTCCGGTGCTTCACACCCTGATACTGATTGCCTGTAATAGAATACGTGTGTGTCTGATGAGATTGGAGAAGTCAGATGTGTGCATAAAAAGAGAATGACTTGGAAGCAGAGCCACTCCACCCCACCTTTCTGATAACTTTTTCTTTTTCTTGTCTTTTTGGAATACACTTCAGTAACTGGATAGAGTATCAAATAAAACTCACAGGCTGTATGTGAATTATTTACCTTTTTCCCTTAGTATTTGGAAACCGTGAGCTCTCGACAGACTGACATCCAGAGATTTATTGCAGAAGGCTGCAGAGAAGCTCTACTTGAAGAAAAAAGAAGATTCTGCTTTCTAGTTGACAAGCACTGCAGTTTTACCCAGCACATGCACTTCTATCACGCTCAGGTCGGTGGCATGCATGTAAATAAAAATGAAGCTCCTGAAATCTAATCATATCAGAGATCTTAAAATCTCTCCTAGTATCTAGATGAGAGTGCCACAAATAGTTCAGATAGCACTGGGAACACTGCAGTGCCAGATGAGTGCTGTGATCTGCTTGTAGAGAATGTCTGCAATGTGATATTCTCGTAAAGGTGCTGTTGCAAACGGTGAAAGGTTGCTATGACTTCTTAAAAAATCACACATTAAGAAGTTTGGTATTTCTAACATCTGACCCTGAAAAAGGACTGTCTCTTTCTTCTATATACTTCAAAGAGGTATTACTTAGCCTTGAACATGTTTGAAAAGACTTCCATTTCACTTCATTTACCATGTTCTAACAACAAAAATTAGCAAGTAGTTCTGTGTAATTTTATGCCAAACGTATCTTTGATGAGAAACTCTTACATTTGGATGCAGTGTGCAGAATTCCTCAATGCCAAGCTGCCTGGGTGGCAGGAAATCTGTAGTGATGCCACCAAAGTTCCTGAAAAAGTCAAAATGATGATTGATGAAATAAGGACACCTTGTTCCACTCCAATATCAGGAACTCCGCAGCCTTCACCAATGATAGAGAGAAACACCGTGGTATGTCATTCCCTAATGGTTAAAGGCTCTCTTTCAAATGGGTCCAGATTGTCTTCACTGGTTTCTATTGTACTTTAGCATTTGGATTCAAGGCTGTAACGTGCATCAGCTGAAATGCGCTGGGGTTGGGTGGGAAAGCAAAACCATGAAGCTGAATGGTTTGCTGCTGGAGAAATGCAGAGTAAAGCAGGCAGAAGCTCACAAGCAGAGAAGGCTGTTTCCAGTTGGGTGTCCAGGGCTTTCCTGAAGACTCAGCCTTAGGACCACCCTAGTTTTTGCCACTCTATTTCCAACACTCCTGTCTGTAAGTGCTAGGAATTGCATACTTGAGGTTCAAGATAAACAAAATTTTACCCTTTCCTTCTTCCCTCTGATTCTTATTACAGAATATTGAAATAGACATTAAATTCTCAATTCCCCTATTTGCACGTTGTGTTACCATTGGTTATTGAATTTCTAAATTCAATACCTCCAAAAGTTAAGTTAAGAAGTGTACTGATCTGTGCATGAGTGGGCTGTTTGAGAAAACTGGGCTTCCATAGCATTTCCATTAGTTGCTGTGCATCAGGGAACAGGATCCTTGCAAACTATTCTATCAGAAGTTTCATAGCAAGGTAGGCCCAGCAGAAAGGCCTTACATAGGTGTGATCTGGGAAAACCTGAGCGTTGCTTTCTAGAGGTTATGTTGCAAACACAGGAAGTCGTGTCACCTCTCTATTAGGACAACGTTTTTCTGATTCTAGATTGGAAACAACTTCTATGCTCACAATGAAAATGCATCAAAGGTGCCCCCTGCTCCTGTTGGCAGGGCGTACACCAGCCCACTTGTGGACATGTTTAACAATCCTGCCACGGGCCCAAAGGTGTCTCCTGAAAGAGCAACCAATGCAGCAGGTGAGTGGCATTTCACTGCAAGCCACGTGTGTGCAGGGGTGTGTTAACAACTCGGAATTCTCTTTGGGATTTTGTGACTTTACCAGGATTTGAATTCCAGGATATGTGGGGGAGTATAAAATGGTCTCTGCAGCGTGTTCATGTATCAGTTACCTAACAGGTGAAGGGCACGTCATAAGGAGGAAATAACTGTTCACAATAAAATGAAGCTACCTATTGTAAACTTTCACTTCCATCATTTGCCATGCATCCCTGGTTAGCACAGCTCAACTGTCTCTGTGCCCAGTCCTACCAGAAGAATACACTCTATGATTTTGGACCAGATACACACCATTATTTCTGTGCACACTAACAGACAAGAACATTGCAGTCTTGGTATGGTTTCCTTTAAGAGTGTACAGCAGCCAGGAAAAAATGCACGTGGGACAAAACAAGCTGTCCTGTACTTCTGAAATGTAAAATGCTGTTATTTTATTAGTATTTTATTAGTTTGTAAAATATGAGTCTTTGACTTACTCTGCTACAGGGAAAGAACTAAGCCTACATCACAACAAAACAAATGCAGTGCTAGAACAGCAATTCCAGCATTCCCTCCTTAAAACTGCCTTTAATGTGCATTATACTGGTCAAATAACACACATTTTTGAGACATCCTTTAAATCATCTTCTGGAAAACATCCCATACCTGCAGAGTGCCAAGTGTCTGCAGTTCTCATTGATCCAGGTGAAGCTCAGTGCTGGACATGAGAATGAAATCAAATCTTGGGCTTGTTTTAAGAACGGAAAATTTGCAGAGTCTTTTGCAGCTGCTTCTGGTTAGCATTTCTTATGCCAAGCAGAAGAAAGCAAATTAACACATAACTTTCTATGTCTGTTGGTTCAACGTTGCTGTGGTAGCATGTGTGCATGTATACAAATACCAATGTTATGAAGAACTCTGGTGATAAGAAACATTGGTAGATAACTGAGAGTCTACAACAGAACAAAGTCCCACAACTACACTTGAATACTGCTTTACCAAACCTGCTTCTCCTGACAGCTAATTGTATTTTGTTAATATGGTTAATTTTGCTTTTAATTTTGCAGAGAATTCAGATGATGCCAGTTTATCGCGCTCAACTTCAGTTGCCACAGGGCTGAATATAATGAAAAGGCAGAAAGTAAAGACGATCTTTCCGCACACAGCTGGAAATAACAAGACTTTACTTAGCTTTGCACAGGGAGACACCATCATACTTCTTGTATCTGAAGAAAAGGATGGCTGGCTTTATGGGGAACATGAGTCAACCAAAGTGTAAGACAATCGGTTTATTACCCAATTTGAACATGAAGGAAAAGTGTCTCTAGCAGGAATTAGTACATGGTTTCCACTTTTTCTGCTGTCACTGACTGGGAACTTCTATCAGGTGAATCTCACCGCACGTATTTCAGGGAGATCTTGTATACTAGAACCCAGGCCTTTAAATATTACATCTTCTAGAGTCTGTTTTGTCCAGTGTTGACTTCTGAAAAATCTTTCCAATTTTATAACATCTGAAATTGAAATCCTTTTCCATTACAGAAAAGGATGGTTTCCATCATCGTATACTAGACCACTAGAAGAAACAGAAGAAAAAGCCTTTGTTCCAGCGCCAAGGTAATATTTAGAATGGAATGTGCAAAAAATACCCAAATCTCCTTTCTTACATTCTTTCAAATGTATTAGAAATATTAGTTTTCTGCTTACACCATCAGTCGTTCAGCAACACGTACAGAAGTACCTCCTAACTGTCTGTACTGCCACACCTAGATCACATTGCCATGTGGCTACAGAGACCTAAGAACGACCATCACTCCAACTTTACATTCCCACGGACTTCAGAGAGATCATATGCCTTAACTACACATTTTTGTTCTTGCCTGGGACAAAAGACAAGGAGGAAAGGTGTATTATGGAACTGAACATGTTACCTGCTGGGTTCTGTCTTGCAGCACTGCGCCGGTTAGAAGTATCAGTTCAGTCAATCTTGCAGAAAAAGCTGGTGTTGTCCTCCCACCACCAGACTATCTGGGTTCCACTCCAGATAAGAGAATGGAGTCTTCCAAAGGTACTGCTGCTAAAACACCAGCTGAGAAACCAGAAAGTGCAGGTCCGGTAAGTAACCAGTGCCATTAATCTGAATGTTCTGCTTACTCCTCTTGACCTGCTTAACTGAGCTCTTCAATGAGGCCCTTGATACTGTTCTATACTCTTCAGTATGATTACTTTTCTGGTATCTCAGTCTACCTAGAGGAGAAGGGTGACAAATTGTTTGGGGATATAATGAAGAGCACTAGAAGCCCCGTTCTGCACAGCAGAGAAATGGAATCTGTGAATCTTGAGAACACATTCTTATGGAAAGCAGTACTTTCAAATTAAGTGTCTGGGAACTTCTAAAATAATTACGAAGAAAGAGTCTATATTTTGACACACACATGGTTTTCATTTTTGGATAAGAAAAGCAATAAGCCTTAACAATTATATAATGTCAGATTTCTACCCAGGTTCATTTATTCTGACTATCTGTTGAGAGCTCTGGGGATCAACATGTCCTTCAAGTGTAATCACGCTCACAATAGATAAAAGGTGTATCAGCCTGTGAAAGCTGCCAGGCCAGCAGTACAGAGTTCTTTGCCCTGTCACAAGTAAAAGGTGACGTACTGTAGACCTCTAATGCACCACTCTGCCTTGGTGTCACCGTGCTGTGCTGCAGCCTGGCCTCAGGTGGCTCTCAAGAGCGGCCAGCCATGAGGACGTTCTTTCTGTAGTGTTGGTTCAGGGGGGTTATGAATAAACTTAAGGCTTGTGGACTAACATTCCTGTTGCACTGAAAAACCAAGAGAAAGGTGAGTGATTTTGGCTGATAGGTGAGGATGGAATTAACTAGAACTGCTTGTTCATCCTGGAGGCTTACAGCCTTTCAGCCTTTTAGGAATGGAAGACAAATGCATTCAGGTCTCATAACTGTTGTTGAGGTTCCCCCTAACGTGTAGCAGATAGACGTTCACTGTGACCCCTGATTCTTACCTGGTATACAAAAGGAAGAGAATTGCACTCACAGCACAGGATTTCACTCCAGAATTACTATTTACTTTCGTTCCTTTGGAAAGCCTCAGAATTTCCTTGTTCTCCCTGCTTCTGTGCAAGTCAACAGCCACCGCTCCGCTGCCAGGCCCGAGAATGCTTTGTATGCTGGAACATGTAGTCAAAAGTTCACTTTTGCTTTGAACCTAATCTGACACCTCCTAGAAGCAATGCAATTAGTTTGCCATTTGAAATACTTAAAATTAAATACTATTATACTCAAAGTTTTGTGGAAAAAAGGACAAGTTTAATGTTTGCCAAAGCCTCTACATTGTGCAGCAGGCTTGGCAGCCCATTACAGCAGCTGAGTTCATGGCACCAAGCACTGCATCCTAAAGGAGCGCTGTGTCAGTGCCACACTGCCATCTTCTGGGTAATCTCAAATTCACAAAAATCGAGGAAATCTCATCAGAAGTACAGTGCACACTGTAGCTGTAAAAGCATTTTCAGATCGTGCATTCAAACAAACACGACCATTTGATGACAACAAAATGCCAACAATACCTGTGCAAAGTCATTCCTGTTCTCGCCACTCCCACGCAGCCGCTGCTGGTTAAACATGCAGGTGCTGCCAGGTTTCGCTGCTTTGCTTTGCTTTCACCATCGCTGCTCACAGAAGTCACAGGAGATGCCTTCATTCATACGCTGCACATCAACAGTCACGGAGCGCAGGAGGGTTTCTGTGGTGGTGGCACGGGGGGGTTTGGTTGTTTGGTGGGTGCTTGCATGCGCTGTTGGGTTTTTTGGCACTTCTGCAGCGTGCTACAGAAACTGTATGGCAACACTTTGCTTCTGTCCTTCTTTTGGTTGCCAGTTTTCAGTGATGTTTGATATTTTTACCTATACAGCGCAGAACTTTTTGTAAGTGTAATTGGTGATCTTGGCAAAAAAAACAGAACTGACCCCCCTGGATAAGAAGACCCCATTCTCTACACTGCATGCACACACAGCTGTCGGTGTCTGGATGTTCTCAGACCATTCTCTTCTGCCCACCTCTCCACAGCTCAACTAAACTAGACAGCTATTAGTGCAAGTCACTGCATATTTCATTCTGCTCGAATGGTAGAGCCTCTTTTCTGTAGCAGCACAATGAGGAGATCACCTGGAGCACGTTCTGTTGTTTTTTTAAATCTGTACCCGTATCCTTTCTCTTACAGAAACCCAACATGAATGGCATTGTAAAACCACCCTTTCTAAGGTACGTTTTAAAGCTGCTTATTCAATTATAGTTGTGTTGGTTTTCAGTTTGATGTATGTTATTGTATTGACTGTGAGGGGACCTGAGGATGTTTCTTCCTGAGCTGCTCTGACTGCTGGCAGCAGCGTTAGCCCCACAGTGCCAGAAGTGCTGTGAGGGGAGCACAGACCCTCCCAGAGCAGCAGGTGCTTCTCCTGTGGTTTGGCACAGAGCGGGGGTCAAATCCAAACTTCTCTGGAAGCCTTTTAAAGAACATCCAGAGCAAACCAGGCAGTAACTTACCAAACCTGGGACTGCTGTCAAGACAGTTCTCCTGTGTAAGGCTGTTTTAAACGCTCAGGCTGAGCTAGGAGTTGCGTAGAATCTGCTGGTGTGAAATTGTAACGTGTTCTTCCAGCAATGCTCCTTGCAGCACAGCAAACCTCACAATAACTTTGTGCATTTCTTTTCAGTGGAGAAAATCCTTTTGCAACTGTGAAACTCAGACCAACAGTGACAAACGACAGATCAGCGCCCATTATCCGATGAATAGATGACCCCTATAAATATTTCCTCCTTACAAACATCAATTGCAGTAATGACAGTTGCTATCTAAACTTGTTCTAAAAATTATTTAAGTGTAATTACTGTAAAATAGAATCATACTGGTATGGATTTCTGATTTTTAAAAGCATTCCTTCTAATGAGGCTGTTGCTTTGGGCTATGATGGAGCAGCTCAGCTTGGTTCTACAGTACGCCTTCTGCAGGGGATGGAATTGTGGAGATCCTGGAGATCGTTTGGATGCTCCAGGCAATCTGACTAACGAAAAGATCACAGATCTGAGGACTTGGCATTTGTTGTTTGGAAATTGCCACAGTAAGCTGTAGAACGCAGGCCTTGCCTATGCCACTTACTCAATTAGAAAAAGCTGATTGATTTTTTTTAATACAGCAATGTACCAACTGCCTTATTCCAGCGTAGAGATTTGTCTGTATACAGCAGCAACGCATTATTTTGTTTAAAAAGACTCGTGGTTATAAATAAATATTTATCCTCTATGCATATGTAATGCTTTGCTTAATGGCAGATACAAGTTATAAAATGTTAACGTAAACCTATTTTAGGTCTCATATATTGTCAACACATTCTTCAACAATATATATATTTTTAAACACACCATCAAGCTTCAGTCATATAAAAGTCTCACAGTACAAGTGCCATGCTTTTCCTTACACCACTACTACTGAAGTGGTTCATTGCTCTGTTAATGCAGCCTTGGATTAAGGTTGGCTTTCTTGTGAAGGAGCCGAGCAGTGGCACAAATGGCAGCAGAACGCAGCATCTCACCAGGCAAAATATAACTGATACACCTAACTTCAGTCCCAGGTTGTGCCTCATTACAGGCTTTGATTTCCTGCATCAGATATAGCTCGTCTGAAGAACTCTCTTCCTACTGTAATAATCACCTGAAATGAGCCTCGCATCTTACAGCGTCTCTTTATTCTGCACAAGGTTGAGCACATTATGGCTGTACAGCACAGAGCTGCCTCCCAGCTGCTGTACAGCGTGTTTCTCTGACCTGTCCCAGTGCTCAGCCCTCACTCTTGCTCATCCCCACCTTCCATAAGCACAGCGCACACTCTGCAGCATCCCAGGGCTGCTCCTATAGTGGCTGTGAGTGACAGAAAATGCCTTTGGTTATGGGGTGTGAAAAGCAGCACGGGAATCTGCTGGCTGCAGATCAGTGCCCCTCATTCCACCTCCTCCCCTTGCACTGCCTGCCAGGTTTGTTGGCCATGGAACCTTCTATGAGTGCCTCACAGCCACCTGCAAACACATCTCAAGGGCGTAACTCACACCTGAGCCAGAACATTAGAAAGGCAAGTCAAAGACCATAAGCCTCCAACAGTTCCTTATCAGAATGAAACAGTGACGCACCTAAACCTTTATTCTTGGAACTGAGCAGTGCCTCAGCCTCTCTTCTTGGGTAAGCATTCCCTTCTGCAGCCAGAAACAACTGGTGGTGTAGAACTACCACCAGTTCCCTGCTGGTAGGAAACCACTGCTGCAGCAGGTAGGACTTGCTGCTGCAAAGCCTTGGAGATAACACTTGTGCCCTCAGCAGCACCTGCCCTCACTAAACCAAGGCTCTGAGCAGCCTTCTGCAGATGGAAGATGTGCTCACCCACACCTATTCCATGGTGGTAGCACAGACAGCATTCGCACCGCTTTCCTCAAAAGCCTGCAGATGAAGGGATCCACCTGGGGAGGCAAATACATCCCCTCACCTTACATGTACAACCCAAAAACACCACTATTTTCCATCCCTGTCTGTAGCTAGGATTATTAACTTCACTTGCATACTAAACACATTATCAGACACGTTTGTCACATATTTAATAATCCAGCCACAAGTTGAGGATTGCAAAAGGAAAAGCAGTTTTATTTAGTTTTCAAGAGGTGCCACTAAACATGGAAAACAAGGTCGGTTTTCATGTTTTGCAATGCACATGCTCATAAAAGATTAAGTTTAAATTACATGCAAGAGACTAAATTTCTTCACACTTTACAAAACAGGTCTGAAGCAAATAAAATGATTGTACATGACATTTACATTAGAAAGAGTACGCTAACAGTTGTAGCTTCCATAGCACGTCCACGTTCAGCCCTCTTAGCCAAAAGCCGCCCCGCAATTTGGGCATCTTCGCTGCCTCAGTGCCAGACAGAACAGAATCCCAATTGGAAAGAACACAATGGCACACAGAACACCGAGGCAGGTGAAGGTGTCCTCCAACACGCCAACCCTGCAGAAATGGAAAACACACTGAGTCAAAGCCCCCCACTGCGTTTAACCCCAGGTTACCTCCTTGTGATCTGACACTCAGTGAAACTCCACTCCGTGCAGCAGAAGGAAGCGCGGTGCAAAGAGGAGGCTTCCCCCCTTTAAAAGGCTTTTCTGCTCACAGCTTGCAGCAGAAGGCTTTGAACTACACCACTTAAAGAAACCCAAGAAATTCTCATGTGATAAGAGCAAGGACTGCAGATAAGACACGTGAAAGGTTTAATTCAAACCAGTATCTTAGTTCCAGACAGCAGCTATTTATCAACCACCACAGTCCCGGACTGCTCCAACAGATAGCCACTCAGAGCAGCCGTATTCATGGCAAACACTGCTTAATTCAAGTGCACTGAAGAACGCACACAGGTTGCCACCTGCTCACAGTTTGCCACCCACTACGCAGGAATAACAGCTTAACATAAGAAATTGGAGCAGGTACAAGCAGTCAGAACCCAGAGGTGAGCAAAACACTTCAACAAGGAGGGCCCTCCTCTGACTGCCCACGACAGTGAAAGTCAACAGGAGCAGAGCTGAGTGACCTTGCAGTGCTCGCGATGCAGGCAAGGTGCCAAGGCCTGAGGGCTGTTTTTTCCCTACGCAGTGCTCACAGACCTTACTGCACAAGCAAACAGAGCGAAGGAAAGAAGATGCAGACTTTGAGACCATTCCCTTATTGCAATTGTTCAGAACTTCACATCTTGTTCAAACTTCAGTCTCATCTCCCTTTCCTAGCACTGTTCTGACATGGTGCAAGTTTTGCAGAATTCGTTCCAGTGATGTAGGTACCACTTTTTTTTGCAAAGTTTCATAGCACTTCTTCCTCTTCAGACACTGGGAAAAACTTAACATCTCCTTCCAGTCCCTTTTAGCTGCTATTCTCATACCTCCATTACCAAATCACAAATCCAGATATCAACATCAGCTTAAAAGTCCAACTTAAACTTCCCGTGATGCTGCCAAAGTCCATAAAGCCATCCTTCCTTCTCCAGGATGGCACCTCTGCTGTGCTCTATTCAGTACATGGTGCAGTCAGCACGTCGTAAAGCACAGTGATTTCTGGCTTGTCCCTCACAGATACTGTTGGTAATACAAGCACCAACAAACATGAACAAAGCACTTCATACGATTGCTCTGGTATCAGTATCTTGTTCTCCAGCGGAACCAAACTGTGTGTAAGAATGGGGCAGCACAGCCACGGCTCTGTAAATAGGTGTAAATTATCTTCTGCAAAAGCACAGGGCAGGCAGCACTGCTGA